>NC_045698.1:111156657-111781606 GCF_009834535.1 Camelus ferus
TCCCTGCAGAACTGTTCCGGGTAGCTCTCTGGTAGGGAAGCAAGCTGACACAAAGGGGAACTTTGAATTGAAGGCTATGTATTTATGTGTCATTTGAGCATTTTACAACAAGAATGTCCCGATGTACTGCTTATATAATATAAATAAAATGTTTTAACTAAAGAAAACAAAACACAAAAAAACAAGTTCCCAAACTGCATGTTCTTACAAAAGTGGAACTTTTATATTCACGTAACATGTTTTTCACAGCCTTATTACAACCATCCTTTTCTTTATCCCAGACAGAAGAGAAAGCAACTTTCGTTGCCTAAAGCAACATTCAGACAACACCAAGCATCTAGAAAGATTATAAAATAATATTTTAGTAAGTATACAAGTGCTTACCCTGCAAAACACATTTTTCTTCAAAGTAGAAAGTACGTCGACTCACTGTGTGTTTTTTTGGAGGGCCTGCTGTTCAAACCCACGTCACCTGTGTCACATTATGTACTCATCCACTTGTCACTTACTGAGCGCCTGCTCTGTGCCAGGCTCTCCTTATTCTATGAGAGTCAGCTGGAATTTCATAGAGGTAAAATAAAGAAATGGTAACAACAAGGATTAATATTTCCAGGAAAAAGAAAGTCATCAAAAATTGCTCTTCTGTATCATTCAGCATGCAGTATGCAGGTCTGCTAACGCTGACTGCCTTTTATTATTGTCATTTGCATGACTAACAGGCTGCCCTGACGACTCTGACTTCCTTGAAGGAAAAACTTGCAAATCTTTGTAGTGTCTGTGGCACCAGTGTTGCAGCTTGAGTTTGCAATAGAGCAGGCATACATGCATTCATTCCATCAGGCTACAAAGGCTGATTTAGCGCCCACTACAAGTCAAGCATTGCATAGGGCCCCTGGGATATGAGATGAATGGCAGTTTACTTTTCGGCTGAGGGTCGGGGAGACAAATCACGAAAATGTAAACGATTAGAACGTCAGATTCAAACACATAATGTAGGAAATAAACTGGAGCAGAGATGAGCAGGTTGGTACTTTTGATAGGGTGTTCAGGGAAAGCTCTTGGGTGACATTTAGGCTGGAAACGCAAGGACGAGAAAGAGGCAGTCCTGCTGACAATCTGAAACACAGGGACACAACTGCATTAAAAAGGCGCTGAAACCAGAAGGAACTTGGTCTGTTCTAGAAGCAGAAAGGAAACTAGTGTGGACGAAACACAAAGAATAAGAGAGGTTGGTGAGGTCAGAAGAAACCCAGTCCCATGGGAAGCTGGTGAAATGTTTTAACAGAGTCATTGAACCTAGCTGATGTTTTTTAGAAAAGAACAAGAGATACTTAGGCTGCTGTGTGAAGAGAACAAACCAATAGAAGAGCAAAAGGGTAATTGGGGGTACAAAGCTACTTCTCGGATGGATGGAAGGAGGGAGGGAGGGAGGGAAGGAGGGAGGGAAGAGATAAATGAATGTATAAATAAACTGTGATTACGAAGGAATGTGGCCTATGAGAATAACTTGGCCTAGGCATTTTAGCTTAAACTGGTTCTTGAGTCAAATTTCAAAAGCCAAAACAAATTATTTTGAATGAAAAGAACATTGCTGGAATAAATTTTTGTCTAAAATGACTGTCTTGAGAAAGATAATGTACATTTATCAATACACTAACATATTTGTTAATAAACATATTATTGTTCTCTAGTCATGATACAAATCAAATACAATCCTATCTTTTGACACAGCAATTCCATGTCTAGGAGTCTACACCTTGGAAGTACACAGATGCACATAGATTTTTGTATAAAGGCTGTTTGTTAAAGCCTTATTTGAAATGGGAAAAAACACATGTGTGGGGAAGTGATTTAATAGACGATGCACACTTGTTCCACTTTACTACATAGCTATCTAAGTAAAGGCTGCTGTTCCATTCTGACAGGGAACGATGGCTTTCCATAACCAGTGAGAAAAAGAGTGTGTGTGTGTGTGTGTGTGTGCGTGTGTGTGAGAATGGCCCAGAACTGTACCAGCTCTAGAGCCACAAGCCAGCCACGGGCAGCTACTGAGCACTTACAATGTGACTAGTTAGAATCGAGATGTGCTGTAAATGGAAAATACTTCCTGGATTTTGCAGACTTAAAATCACAAGGAAAAAAGCCATTGTACTTCTCCTGGACCGTGGTGGCCTAGAAGGATTACTCCTGGGGAGTGGGACAGTGGAGAAATTTTGATGGGGTGGACAGGGAATAGAAACTTTCACCTTTAACTCTACTAGATTTTTCAAAAA
Organism: Camelus ferus; assembly: GCF_009834535.1. Classification (NCBI taxonomy): domain Eukaryota; kingdom Metazoa; phylum Chordata; class Mammalia; order Artiodactyla; family Camelidae; genus Camelus; species Camelus ferus. The sequence continues at coordinate 111,158,931 of NC_045698.1, forward strand.
GCACTTAATTTAAAATTTTAAAAACCAGTAGTAAAAAGGGAGGGTGTAGCTCAGTGACAGAGCTCATGCTAGCATGCACAAGGTCCGGGGTTCAATTCCTAGTACCTCCATTTAAATAAATAAACCTAATTACCTCTCCCCACAAATAAAAACAAGCAAACAAATGAAGCAATAGTAGGAATCCAAGCAAAATTCGTAACTTAGTGAATAGTCTTGTACCAATGTTAATTTCTTAGTTTTGAACCAACCTACTACGGTTATGTAAGCAGTTAAACCAAGAAAACTGGTGTTCACGGGAACACTCTGTACTGTTACTGCAATTTTTCTGCAAATCACAAATTGTTTCAAAACAAAAACTTACATAACAAGAAGGGAAATAAGCACTCTAATTAGATGCGTCTTTGGCTTAGAGTTTCTTACTCAGAGTCTCAACGTACTGTAAAGCAATCGGCTCCAAATTAGCTCACCCTCCCAGAGTCCCTTGTAAACATGTTTGCTTGAAACAAGGCAGCTAGGGTAACTAAATGTTATTTTCCTTAGTTTTCACCAGAAATTCCATCAATTCAGAAAACTCTTTTCTCCCATGGTGATTAGAGGCTGCTGCTTACCTAGCAGGAATTATTATTGGATCAGGAGGGTTGCTCTTAGGACTTCACTGAGGGCTGGGCAGCTGGCAGCTTTTAAAGTCCCCTCACCATCGGATTCTTGCTTCAGTCCTCAGATTTAGCCAACACTAAGGTCAAAAGAGGTTTGCTAAAAACTCGTGGTGAACTTTGGGATAAAGAAATGAATAAAAAACCTATATTATTAATATAACAACGTTCACCTACATTTATACAGTTGTTACTTTTTACCTAAGGGTTTTCAGAACAAGAACTAAATTCAGTGTGTAAGTGAGCAGGAATGGGAACTAAGACTGTGGATAATAAAATTAAAAGCATATTAGATATGGAGATATGGATATATGGGTATTTCAGAGCTGACCAAATGAAGATAAATATTGCAGGGGAATGTAAAATGCTTCTATTTTACATGAACTAGATTTAAAACATATGAAAAATTACAATTACAAGGGGGGAGGGGATAGCTCAGTTGTAGAGTGCATGCTTAGCATGCACAAGGTCCTGGGTTCAATCTCTAGTACCTCCATTAAAAAAAAAAAAACCAAAAAAAAAAAACCAAAAACCTAATTACCTCCCCCATGAAAAAATTAAAATTTTTAAGTACAGTTACAAAATGTAGACATTACAAAGGACAACTTACTATGAGCAGGTTGTTGAGTATAGACCATAAAGCTGTAATGTTGTCTGAAGGTGACCAATGAACAAAACCATTATATTAAGATAATACGGATATTTAAACAGATGTCCCACCACCACCACCACACCTGAATAGCTTAAATAACCAATTTTTTTTTTTTAATCTCACTGCTTTCTCTGGAAAAAGGGTCATACCATAAGCACAAGGAATTTGGGCAAGAATTTACAAAAGAAAACCACTACCATGTAAATGAGTGACTTGGAATGACCTTTGTAATTACAGGCAACATGACCGAGAAGATATAGAGGATCTAGTATTCTGAAACTACCATCTCTGACTCATACTGCTCCACGGCACAGGTGTTCCAGTGAAAACAGGTCACAATCCGAGCCCTCCTTAAGCCTGAGAACCTTACAACCAAATGGTCCAGCCCCCACTACGCAACTGCGTCCCGGGAAAGGATGATGGCAAATCTTAAAATTCACAGGTCTTGGGCATCTCTGCTTATCTCTGGAAGAATCTAGACTTTCTCAGTAGAAATCTGGAGACAAAATTAATTTGTGTTCAGTTTTTTAAAATTCAAATTTAAATGAGAATTAAATTTAAATGGGAATAGGCATGGGCGTGTGTTGTGCCCCAAAATAAATTAATGACACGTTGAACCACTTGGAATTTCTGCCTCGGGAATTCTAAAACTAGAAATGATAGGCAGACAAAACCTTAATTTTTCAGAATGAAATGACCAGAGGACCCCAGCTTGTCCTGTGGGTCTCTAGGACAGAGCTCTGGAAAGAAAAACCCTAAGGCACTTCTAAGAGAAAACCACACATTCAATCCTGTTAGACTGGTTTTAATTTTTACCACTTGTCATCTCCTGGACACTTTGGGGTAGCTTTAAAGTTTGTTTCCCTTTCTGCCATCTTCCTCGTTTGAACTAATTGATGAAGAGTAGATCCTATCCTGAAAACCGGGGTCCCAATCCCTGCTGGAACACTCTTGACACATCTAGAAAGCTGCCACACTCTGCTGCCAGCCTTGACCTTGAACTTAACTTGTCCAAGTCTTCATTTCTTCATTCGTGAGGAGGGTGGATAGGAAAACATAGCTATAATACTTAAATTTATTTTTTATTTCAAAAATACGGAGAACATAATTCACAGGATTATAGAAGCACATAAAATAAAAAAGCGCAAGTCCGTCTCTTGACTATTTGCCCCGGTGGAGTAACCATATAAATTTGAGTATATTCTTCTAGCTTATTTAAAGGCAAAAGAAAAAATTAGCATTAAGTCTAGAGAGGGTGTGGAGAAAAAGGAACCCTCCTACATTGTTGGTAGGAATGTAAATTGGTGCAGCTACTATGGAGGACAGTATGGAGGTTCCTTAAAAAAAATAAAAATAAACTTAACATATGATCCAGCATTCCCACTCCTGGGTATATATAATTTAAAAAGACACATGCACCCCAGTGTTTACAGCAGCACTGTTTACAATAGCCAAGACATGGAACAACCCAAACGTCCATTGACAGCTGACTGGATAAAGAAGATGTGCAACACACACACACACACACACACACACACACACAATGAAATACTACTCAGCCATAAAAAAGAATAAAGTAATGCCATTTGCAGCAACACTGAAGGACCTGGAGATTGTCATTCTAAGTGAAGTAAGCCAGAAAGAGAAAGAAAAATACTATATGAAACTGCTTATGTGTAGAATCTAAAAAAAAAGGACACAAATGAATTTATTTACAAAACAGAAACAGACTCACAGACATAGAGAACAAACTTACGGTTACCAGGGAGTAAAGGGGGTGGGAAGGGATAAATTGGGAATTCGAAATTTGCACCTCCTGGGGAGTGATGGAAATGTTAGCTATCTTGATTGTGGCTGTGGTTTAATTGGTGAGTACATCTATCAAAATTCATGAAATTGTACATCTGAAATATGCATATTTACTATACAGGAACCATACCACAATAAAGGTGTCAAAAATTATTATATGTACATATACTATTCTAGAACTTTTTCTTTTCTTTTGACATAGCAATATAGATTTCTTCTTTGACAAGTAACACAAGCTCTAAGAGTAGGGATTTTGTCTTTTCCCTTCTCTGCTTTATTTCTAGGAACTAAAACAGTATCTGGCAAAAAATAGGTGCCAATAGATGTCCACTGAACAAATGAATGAATGAACGGAATGAATCCTCCTTCTGTCAGATCAACCAGGAAGTCCATGAGGTCAGGGATGTGTCTATTTGGTTTCTCTCTATGATCTCAGCACCAGAGTATCTGGCACATAGTAAGCACTTGTTGAATTCGCAAAACAGCTCAATGATGAAACCACGAAATTCTTTTAACCACACCAGTGTGTTGACATACCACAATAATCAACTATTCCCCTGTTGATGGGAAAAGTCTCTCACGAACACTGTTGCAAGGATCGTCATTGATCTGGTCTAAATGTGTTCTGTATCCTTTCTTCCTTCTAGAATTTCATAGCTTTATAACACTTAAGATTAATTTTTCAGCTTATTTAAGAGTTACTGCCTGGAACTTTGCACAATGATCTCCCTTACATAGCTCCCTGTATAAAGCCAGTGCTTTCCCACACTGTCTAGATGCAGCCCAAACAGGCTGCCAGCATCCTTGGTGACCAGTACCTCCCGTGTGCAGCACAGCAGCAGTTCAGTCCTCGCCTGTGGAAGGCAGTTTTCAGGCAGCAACAGGTCCATACTGTTGATTTGTTCAGTAGAAAAGGAGTAAAAAGCAAGAGAGTAACAGACTTCCAAGGGCCTGAGCAGGGAGATGATGCTGAGAAACAAAGAGCCTGGATTAAGAGAAGAAACAGGAGCTTGGGAGTACTTCTGAGTTTCCTAAGAAATGAAGTTACAGAGCTCTGTCTGAGTTTTCCAATGGAGAGGTCTTTCCAGAAAGCCACCTTCCTGCTTATTTAATTTTTTCACTCCAAAGGTGTTGAGGAAACTTTTATTATGTGTCCGAGTTGTGCCAAGCACCGGGGAGGAAGCAAACAGGCAAGACAAGCCTAACCTCCACCATCTTGGAACAGCAGCTCAAGGACCACTGTCTTTCCATCAAGGAATCTGATGCTGACAAACACAGATGGCTGGAGCCCTTTGCCTTCTTTCCAACAGGACATAGGATTTGTGCCCCAGTCACTGCTTCTTCTTTTGTGAAAAACACAGCTCTGCTTCTCTCCATGAATGGAGAAGTTGGTCGGAGATCTTTCCCTTTGAGTGTACCCCAAGCAAAACTTGTCAACACACACTGAGCATACTTCCTTTTTCTCCGGGAGCTCCTGTCACACCACAGGCCTGGCTGGGCGGTCTTCATCACTGAGGCCAAGGAGGGCTGTGCTGTGGCACTTACTGTTGCCGATCAACACTCAAAGAAGCGTCACCCTTGAGACTCAAGGAGAGCCTTCAAGGCCAACTGGTCCTACTCCCAACCTATCATGGGCCACAGAGCTCTCTGGGAATCAGTGGCCCCTTTAGACTTCCCAAACCAAAAAAGACACACACACATCTCAGCACATAATTTCGCCTGTTTTCAGGAGCTTTGTGGACTCATCATGTAACTGAATTTCCTGGAATTCCAGAGACCCCTAGTAAGAATTCCTATTCTCCATACAAACCCGTTTGAGCTCTAATGCCCCGATTAGCAGTTTCTGAGTTGGGTGGCCGTGTTGGCTGGAACACAGAAGCAATGTCATGTCTGTCTAAGCACAGTGCAGATCCCAGCTCCATCCCTGGGTGAGCTAAGTATCTTTAGAACATGGAAGAATTCTCCTCTGTGGCCAAGGTCAGAACCTCTAAAACCTGTCAGCTGACACATTTCATAGTTTCCAAAGAAGACAACACCAAGTCCCCAGCTGAAGCGGTTGGATCTGGCGGCACTGAAGGGGGACAGCCCAGAGGCTGTCAGGGCTGCTGCCCACTGCTGGCGTCACAGCAGTATTCATATGGGTCCTCCATTTCATACACGTTCTCCTCAATGACATAGATGTTTTCTTCTGAGCGCATCCTCTCTGCGACTGTATTTGTTAACCCTAATGGGGGGCGGTTGGCCAAAGTGATCAGGCTGTGGAAATAAAATATTGCAGTTGAGTTAAACATTTCTTGGGCAACAAAGAATAGTTAAGAGAATGGGCTTTGCTGAAGAAAGAGCAACCAATCCAGTATATGATCCTTGACCAGGTCCTGACTGGGGGAAGAACATAAAATAGCAATGAAATAATCTGAAGAATAATGGAGCAAACTCAAATTAATTTGGATTTTCTTAGGTTTTAAAGTGGCATTGTGCTATCTAAGAGGATATCCTTCTTCTGAGGAAGTGCAGACTGAAGCGTTTAGGTGAAGCATCTCAAGATGTCTGAAACGCCTTTACAAATGGTTTAGGGGGAAAGGTGTACATAAATAGAGGAAACAGATAAAGCACATGTGCCAAAATGTTAAGTGACACATCTAGGTGAAGGGTTCTACTGTTCCTGGCACTGTTATGTCAATTACTCTGTGGGCTCGAACAATTTCAAGAAGAAAAAGAAACGAAAGTGCTAGGGATCCAATGAGACCTAAGTCTGAATCCTGTCTCTGTTGCTTACCACCCATATGACCTTGGGTAAGTTGGGTTTGCTTTTTTCATTTATTCATTAAAGAAATATTTAGTGTGTTACATACTGTTCTATGCACCAAGAGATACAACAGTGAACAAAACACAAAAATCCCACAGAGACTGTATATTAGTAAGCTTTACGCCTTAGGGTCCTCATCTATAAAATGGGAATAAGAAGTACTCTATCTCACGGGGCTGCTGTAAGGAACATTCATTCATTCAGTTATCAAATATTTATTAAGTCCCTACAAGAATCAAGTGTATAACAGGGGACACAGTTGTTAACGTGGCAGACACGTTCCTAATCTTCTGTGGAGTTTACAGTTATAGATGGAGATGAACATCAACCAGTAATTTCACATAAAAAATGAATTAATGCATGTAAATGTTACCTATGGCTATTACCACGTTTCAAATTTCAGCTCTAATAAAGAATACTGGCACAGATGATATAAAGCCATCGATAATTAAACATTCTATTTGGCCTTATTTGACCTTTTTACTGCAGACTATTTTGTCTTCATAATTCTACTCTCTACTTAATCTAAAATTATTGGTTGTTTTGATAGTACTCAATGGATGGAATCATTTTTTTTTCTTGAAATATATTGCATTCTTCCCATGTACCAAATGTCCCCGAAATCTAGAAAAACTTATGTAAGCTACGTGCATTTGGAATAGGGCAGAGTGTGTGTGTGTGTGTGTGTGTGTGTGTGTGTGTGTGTGTAGTATAATCAGGAATGGAGACTAAGGCTGTGATATAATAGACCAGTAGTTCTCAAACTTGTTTGCACATTATAATCATGTGGAAAGTTTTAGAAAAATAACTATGCTTAGGCCTCATCCCCAAAGACTCTGGTTTATCTGCTCCGGGGTTGACAATAGTGTGTTTATGTGCCCTAGGTGATTCTAATAGGTAATCAGAGCTCAGCAGAACTGGGCTATAAAACTCCTCAGAGTAGATTCTGGGTTTCTTGTTCACATGTGTAAACCAATGCCCAGCCAGAGCCTGGATGTAGTAGGCCCTCAGTCAGACAAAAGGTCAGTTCATTGACAAAGCCCATTTATATAGAAATAAATAAGCATTTCCTATCAAAGGGGTAAGTTCTATACCTTAAGTTTAGGAATAAAGAAGCTAGAGGAATCAAGAATAAAACTGAGTGACGTGTTAAATTTGCATTTCTGAAATCTAGGCCTAAAGAAAACAGGAAATAGTAAAAATTTAGTTCCCAAAATCTCAGGGCAGCACTTCCAAGAGCAAAGATTAAAGCCCAGATTAGAGTGGGGACTTCCAAGATTCTCAACTTCCCCTAAGCCACCCGTTACTCTTACCTTGAATTTTGTAACTTCTTTTTGCTATCAGAATACCCTAGGTAGAAAGGGAAAGAAAAGTCCATTTTAAATGCTTTCATAAAATAAATGAGATAAGAAAAAAAAATGGGCTAGTTAGAGGCAAGGACTGTTTAGGGAAATCTGGTCTACCTGTCAGATTGAATTAAATCAAACCACTGATGTATGTCTTGGTTTATTGCATAAACTATGCTAGAAAGTAATAAAGATGCGTTTTTCATATTCAGTAAATATAGGGAGCACCTACTATGTGCCTGGTAGTATGCTAAGCATCAGGGACGTAAAAGTGAATTATGAGCCCTGACTTCATAAAGCTTGTGTTCTAGTGAGGAGACATTTAAGGAAAAAAGAAAGAAAGAAAGGTAAATAGAAAAATAAAATAATTTCAAATTGTTACGTGACAGAAAAGCAGAAAGAAAAGCACTATAGCAACATGGCTGGACCTAGAGATTATCATACTGAGTGAAGTACATCAAACAGAGAAAGACAAATATTATATGGTACCATTTTTATGTAAACTCTGAAAAATCATACAAATGAACTTACTTACAAAAAAGAAACAGACTCAGACATAGAAAACAAAATTATGGAAAAAAATTTATGTTTACTGGGGGGAAAGGGGCTGGGGGGATATATTGGGAGTTCAGGATTTATAGGTACTAACTACTAAATATAAGATAGATAAACAACAAGGATTTACTGTGTAGCACAGAGAACTATATTCAATATCTTGTAATAATCTATAATGGAAAAGAATCTGAAAAAATATAATATATATATCACTTTGCTATATACCTGAAAATATCACAATATTGTATGTCAACCATACTTCAATTAAAAAAATAGGAAAATAATGCACTGTTACAGATAATTAAGAAAGTAACCAGGAAAGAACTCTCAGAAGAGATGATCTTTAAGCTCAGTTCTGAAAGAAGAGAATGAGTCACCCAAATGAAGAGCTAGGGTGAACATTCTGGGTAGAGGAAACCCCTGGTAAAGATTGTGGTGAGTGGCTGAACCCGAAAACAAAAGTAAGCTAGAGTAAGAGAAAGGCATAAGACAAGGTCTGAGAGGGCGGCCGCAGCTAGATCCTATAGGGCCTTTTCAGTCACAGTCAAGAGTGTGGATTTCATTCTAATACTTTTAAGAAATAACTGAAGGGCAGAAATATGATCCAATTGGGTTTTAAGAAAATCACTCTGGCTGCTATGTGGAGAATGAATTAAAAGGAGGTACATATATTAAGGGGAAAAAGAGGAGACAGAGCACTGCCTCAGAGTAAGGCAATGATGGAGAGAGATGCAGACTAGCGAATGGATTTTGGATAAATTTTGCAGAAAGACTGCAGGAATTGAAACTGGATTGTGCGTTAGGGGTGACAAAAGAGAGGATTCCAGGATGGCTTCTGGCTCTCTGGCTTCAGAAACCAGGTGGACGACAGTGAAACACTATGACGAGGAAGACCAGGGAGGGGGAGGCTGGGCTCTGGCAAGGTGGGGTGTAGACTCTGGAGCTCCATCTTGGACACGTTAATGTGGGAGACGTCTAAGTGGAGATGACAACTAGACCCTTGGACAATCAGTGCCAACACTCTGTGTGCTGGAGAGAGACATGAAGGATGACCTTTGAGTCTGTGGGAATATGGTCATCCTTACTCACCCAGAGGGTATGGAGAGGAAATGGGCCAGCCCCAGAGAGTCTCAACATCTAAGATCAAGAAGAAGAAAAAATAACAAAAATGACTGAAAAGGAGTGTCCAGGGAAGTGAGAGAGTGGTGTTTTAGAAGCCAAGAGAAGGGAGACTTTTCAGAATGAGTGAGAGTCCACTTAGTTGAATACTGCTGAAAGATGGACTCCAGTGAAGACAGAGGTATCTACCGGATTTAGCAAAATGAAGGTCACTGGTGAGTTTGACTAAAACTATCTCCACGGCACTTCAGGGGTAGAAGCTAGACTGGGGGTGGGGGTGGGGGTGGCTGAAGAGCGCAGGGGGGTAAGATGCAGGAACAACTCATCTGAGAAACAGGGCTATGAAGGGGAGCAGAGACATGGGAGGCGCTGGAGAGAAATGTGTTAACTAGAGCTTATTCTTATGCTAGTAAACATAGCAAAAATCGGAATGCAGAGAGAGCTGATTCTGGAGAAAGTGATCAAGGGAAGAAGGAAGCCTTGGCCTCTAAGACATCATCGGTTCAGTGAGGTGTGTGATGCTCATCTCAGAGAGTGCTCTAGAGAGATGCAGGATTGCTTTGTAGTACTGAGAGCCAAGTTATGGCTTTGCGGTCATGACTTAAAAACCTGTCACCTTGGCTCCAAGATTTTCTCCAGCAACTTCTAGGGAAAAGAGCACAAATCGAACACAACTTTCCCATCTATTCTAAGTAGTCATGTTTCTAGAGTAATCTACATGTGTATACAAAGCATGACTCCTTCCACTCCTCATTCCTTCCTTCCATACCCCTTCACACAAACTAGAATGGTCCCTACCATCCAGGCCTTGGCAGAACTCAAAAAGTGAGCGTTTTCATTGCTCCTTATCCACCTGTAGACTTCATACTCATGCGGTCAATTCACAAAATCCACTGCTACCTCTCCGTAAACCCAGGTAAATGTGGGCAGGTAGCTTCTTCGTCTGAACAACCCCTTTACCATTAATGGCGGAATAAGGTAACAGTGAGCAGGACAGCCTGGTTTCAAATCCTCTACCAATTAACTGTGACTCTGGGCAAGTTAACCTTAACCTTTCCACACACTGGTTCTCCACTTGGTAAATTGGGATAATAATAGTACCTTTCTCAATAGGGCAGTTATGAGGATTTACTGCACGTAAAGCACTTGGCAGCTTCAAGCCACACAGTTAGGGCGACCAATTCCTCCCAGTTTTCCCTGGACCCTCCCAGTGTTAGCATGCATTAGGAACCCCCTTCAGTCCTGGGAAAATCTGGGGTGGTTCATCACCCTACACACAGTGCACATTTATGTATTAGTAAGAAAGGCTACTAGAGTAAAAGGGGTATAAGGCCTTGGCCTCTGCCCCCAAAGAGAAGAGACTAGATCACATTTGTAAAGGCATGTAAGGCTTTCGGGGTGATGGAAGCGTCTGGGTCTTGATTGTGGTGATGATTTCCTGGGTATAGTCATCTATTGAAATTCAAGTTGAACGCTCTTTCAGTATGCGGTTTATTATATAAAAATCATACTTTAATAAAGTTCTTTTAATAAAGATAAGTAACTTAGGAAAAAATGTGTGTGCTGAGTGCCATGGTGGAGGAAATCACAAATGCTGCAATCCTGGCCATGGCCCAGTGTTAAAGGGACTCGCCACCCCTCTCTAAAGAACTATGCCTGAGAAATAAGTGAGAGAGAAAAATGCACAGAAGGAAGTGATTTCTGATTTCTGCTGTTGTCCTTCCTAATAAACCTGGACATAGTCATGAATTTAAAAGGTTTATTTTCTTAACAAAAGGTAAAGGAACAGGGAACAGGTTATCAGCCTGCCTGAATTTGAGTTCCAGCTTTGCCACTTACTGACTCTGAGACCTGGGGAAGGTGGCTGACTCTCAGCTTTACTCTCCTGTGCTGTAAAATGGGGATGATAGTACTATCGACCTTAGAGGATGGTGATGATGCTAAAATGTAAGTAAATGTTTAGCACAATGCCTGCCTGTTACACGGTAAGCACTGAATAAAAAAACGAGCTGTTATTATTGTTATGGTTCGGAAGGACTAAAGTGTATTTATTCTAATCACCTGTAGGTAAAAATATAAACTACTATTTCCATGTAGGTTCATGCTGGTTCCTTTATTAACAGTTCCTGATCAGAGAGAGAGAAGGAACATCAAACGACTTACATTTGAGGATGAAAACACCAGCCACAAGAATGAGAGCCAGGCCAGCAGAGACCCCGGCTCCGATGTAGAGGCTTGTTCTGGTGGTCGCACTCACGTCTTGCAACTCACTAGCCAGTGTGGGTATTTCCTATGGGAACACAGACACCACTGCAGCAAACGGCCAGAAGTCCACCGTCTGCTCAGCCAGTCTCATGACTCGTGCATCAGACCATCTCTTTCACAGTATCATGGGAACGCAGGGACCTGGAAATGACTCCTGATCTGTCTCCTTGTAGATAAGCCTCAAACCACCCAAAGAAAGGGATCAGCTGAATCTCTGAAGTTAGCAAGGGAATGTGGGTGGGGAAGGAGCCTTAGTACATGGACTCCCCTTTCCACAAACAAAAATGGGATTTAAAGTGGAGCTCTGTTCATTCAAGATTCCCTGGTGTTCCCAGGAAGTTTCAGAGTGGTCTAAATTTGGTGTCTTGCCATGAAATCCCAATTTTCACAGAAAGATAGTGATTTAAAAGCTAGGACTTGGCCATCAGAGTGTCTTGGATTCAAATCTCAGTTGGGTCACCAAGAGCTGAGTCATCCTGTAAAGTTATTGGAAGAATTAAGCACAAAAAATAGAAGATGCTTGGCACAGAGGCTGGCACTCGACAGATGCCTGATCAACAGTAACTATTATTGCGATCGCTCTAATTTGATTTTTTTGTTAACTGAAAGTCACATAGACACTCCTGCTTCTAAACTTTCAGTTCACGTCCCTCCTGTGAAAATAACGGTAAACACTTCTAAAACAAAGTCAAGGAATTAACTCATCCACTTATTCAACAGACCTTTAACTGCAGGACTGCCACATGCAAGGTCACACGCATTAAGCACTGTGAAGTACTGAAAGGCAGTCCTTGATCACAAAGAGGCCAGGGACAAGCACAAAATGCTGAGCCTCAGTTGTGAACACACAAGTCAGAGACAGAATCAAATGAAGGCAGACCCCTGGACACGTACGCCTTCCGAGAATTTGCAAGTCGCTGCTATCAGCTTGCTTTCTCGTGGTTCTCCCTTGTACCCTGAGAAAGGTGGGAGACACTAAAATTGTGGTTAACTGAAATACTGCTTTATTTTCAGTTATATTTGTAAATTCTTGGCTTGGAATATTCTGGCCTGGGGTCTTGCCACAAACAAACAAACAACTTTTCTCTCATCAGAGTTGCAACGGAAGCAAGAAGAGATATATTCTAGGAAGATGGAGGGTTGTGAAATTTGAGAATCGGGTCAAAAAGCAAATGCTTCTTCCTTTTGGTTTTCCAGCACCTACTATGTGCCAGGGACCTTGCGGGCATCACCTCACTCCATCCTTACAACAGGCCTCTGCAGTCACAAGTGTCATCAGCAACATATTACAGCCAAGGAATCTGAAGCCAAGGGAGGTTAAAGCATTTTTTCCCCCAAGTAAAGAGTAGGCAGGAGGGAAGACAAAAGCCATACTTCTTTTCTCTGAGTTGAGCATGCGATCTGCTCACATATACACACGAAGTTACTTACTGTTTGATTTTTATCACGGAGGGTCTCCAGTGTCTGTGTCTCTGTCATAAAGAAAAAAAATAGCCAACAGAATGGTTAAGAACGTTTTCTTTTATGAAAGCTTTGTGTGTGTGTGTGTGTGTGTCTAATTCAGTGCTTTTTATTATTTTCACAAAATTGTGCAACCATCTCTATAATCTAATTTTAGAACATTTCAGCTCTTTTATGTAAGCTTTAAAAAAAATCTTAAAAGATGCCTATAATCCTCTTTGAAATTAATTTTGCTCCGAACTCTTCACAATAATTAACTGGGAGGCTGACAAAACTTACACCTACACATCAACTTTAGGATGACCGCATTTGTTTCATCCAGATAATGAACCCAACTATTAATGTTCTATGAAGTAGAGACTTCTGCCAGGAAGACCTATTCTGAATATGTGGTTTGTTGTGTCCACAGGGCCCTAAAGGAGTCTGCAAAATTCCCACAACATTCATGACTTGGACTGTAATTAGACTTGGAAAGATAATGAAAGTTAATTTTCTTGAAAAAGTTTAACATTCACTCATTAAGGAGGGAGACGGGGTATTTAGTTTCCTAAAAATGAAAATAATAATAAGTAAGTGACCGTGAACAGGCACTGCACTAAACTCTTCAGGTGAAGTATCTCACTGAGCACTCAAAACAACTATGTTCAAGTAGAAACTGTTAGCCCATTACACAGGTGAAGAAGCTGAGAATCAGGAAGTTAAGTGGCTTACACAAGGTCACACAGCTTAGTGAATAACAGAAATGGCCTTCCCATTTAGGTCTGCGTGGCTTTAAGCACACACTCTTAACCATGCTGTCTCCAACAACGCTCACCTCAGCATTGTAGTTGCTAAGAGCATCACGTTGCCCAGCCACCGGCTCACTTTCTTCCTTTTTTAACCATTTATTTATTCATCTGCCTATCCATTAGATGAACAAGTCCTACACCGCCAAGCCAGGCATGGGGGACCAAGCAATGAACAAGATGGGCACAGGCCCTTGACCTCGTAAATCCTGCCTTCTAAAAATCAGTAGATCAGCTTTGGGCAAGTTAAGCAGGCTTACTCATTTTTCTGGCTGAGTCAGAGGCTCTGAAACTTCTTAAATGTCATGGTCGCTTTCTGGAAGCCTAAAAGTCTAAACCTTTTAACGCAGAACTCCTAGTTTAACAGATTCTGATTTTAATATTATAAAAGCATATTCTCAGCCTAAAATTATTTAAAAAAAAAAAAAAAAGGAAAAGAAAGAGATTATTTCCCATTTACCTCCGCTCCTTTTAAACAAAAGGAATTTAAAAACCATGTTGGTGGAACTACTAAGTAAACATGAATCTCAACCACACACATTTTCTAGTGTAAATTCAGTTTTGGTTCCCCTGTATTTATTTATTTTTCTTGGCTTAAATGGTAAGACTGATTTCTCTTTTTAAAAAACAAAACAAAACAAAACAAAACAAAACTTCATTTTACAATGAAAATGATCTATAAAACAGAGCACTATTGGGTTAATGACAGCTTATTTTCATATAGGTAGCCATCATCTAAGATGGGTGGGACGGGTGGAGGAAGTTACAACATTTTCCCTAGAGGACCCAAGACTTGGCTGGGAGGGCAGGGGTGAAGGCAGCAGTGGGGGTGGAATATGATGCTCTTAAACATATATATATTTTGTGCCAGACACAGTGCTTAGCACTTTACATGCACAATATCTTTTAATCTTCACCACAATAGGTAGGTACTACTATTTTCCCATTTTTCAAATGAAGAAACTGAGTCTCCAAGAGGTACTTTGCCTAAGATCACACAGCTATTAATCAGCAAACCTGAGATTCAAACCAAGTCTATACCTGCAGAGCTAAGGACTCATCTGACTAGTCCTGCCTTCTTCAGGTGGAAAAGAGAAGGCATTTGTTCTGTGCTCAAGATGGGTTTAGGGGCTTCCAAGACTCTTGGAACTCTTACTTATTAAAGCTTCACTCCATTTTTATAGCAAACATATTAAATGTACCCACATTATACGTTAAAGAAAACATATATGAAACTATATACAAGCTGATGTCTAAGTGACATAATGTTACATATTACAGATATGCCCTTAAATCCTCATTAATTTCACTTTTTCATTTTATTTTCGTATTTTGGGGCTTTGTTTGGTTTTTCCTTTTTTGGGAGTTTTGTTTAAATATTCTCTCAAGCCTTTGAAAAGCTCAGAGATTATAGGTACTTGTGCCTACATTCTCAGATGTGAAAGATGGCCCCAACTAAAGGGAAGGACACGTTGGGTTATGGTATAGACACCTCTAAAAGAAGGCACTGCCTCGTAAGGAAGCGACCTCTCCATCCAGGAAGGTGTGTGGGCCTACAGTGAATGCCCACTTGGTAATGATGTTGTAACGAGCATTGAAACCCAGGATGGGAGGGTGGGATCCCTGAAATGCCTTCTAGGTCTACACTTAAAATATGACAATGGCATACAATAGACACCTAGTAGATTTGATTAGCTCACTATGTGGGTGATCATCAGTTTCCACCATATTTAATTTCCTTGCTAACTGCCCAAGAGCTGTTGGCTACCGATCACTAAAGAACCACCAAAGATTTAACCTTTAGAGAGCTGAGTATCTCTAATAGTAACTAATACTTGAGTGCTGTCTCTGGGCAGATGCTATGCTGAGTGCTTTACATGCACGATCACATCAATCTTTACAACAATCTCCTAATGGACGCGCTGGAAATATCCTCATTGTAGAGGTAAGGAAATTGAGCCTTACACGAATTTGAGCACCTTAACTGAGTTCATAAAGCTAATCCCAAACGCTGACATTAGAGTCCATCCTGCCCGTCACTGAAGCACTTCACCACCATCTCATTCTGCCTCTGGAGCGTACTGATAATGACAGTAACTGACATGTACTGGGTCCATACCATGATCAGACACAGGGCTAAGCACTTTAGACACACTTTCTTATTGAAATTTCCTAAGGTGGGACTTAGGAGAGCTATGAGATGAGGGTTTGGAATTTACCTATTATTAAACTCGCTCTGCAGAATAAAAGACTGAGCTCTGGAGAGTTTAGGAGAGACCAGGTCTCTGACAGGGAACCCTGAAGATGAACCTCCCAGATCCTGTGACCTGGGGTCTGCTCTTTCAGCCCTATCCACCTCTTCCAGAGCGGCATGGAGACGTCCCTGCTGAATTACTCCAAGGACTTAGCTGCTCCTTCTGAGGTCAGACTCTGAGGACGATGTGGGACTTGATCCTAGTAAGAAAGGATTCTTGGTATTACCTAATTCAGATTACCCCAAACAAGACCTGGGGCCCATTCGTGACAAAGCATCACCAGTCCAGGAGTAAATCAGAAAACGATAAGGACAATGTAATGAGTTTTCCATTAGATTAAATTTACTTAATTTAAAAGAGTATCCTTTTTTCCAAATGAACTAATTATTATTTTGATTTCTTGAATATGTGTAAGCACATTTGACTGTCCTTTATTATTGGATTACCGCATTCTGTTGATTCTTATTTTGTAGTTTGCGTTATTCCTTTGATAACTATGTAAGTTTAAAAAGCTAAAGATCTAATCTGCTCTTAGAAACAATAATTAGTACACATACGTAAACTAAAAAAAAGTACAGTATATTGTATATATGTATTTACTTGCACTATGGTGTGTGTGTGCGGTTGAACTGCAAAAAAAATTCCTAGCTATACATTCTTAGAAAATTCTCTGAATCTGTTTCTTCTACCGTAAAACAGGCTTATTAGTACCTAATTCATAGGGACTGCTGTGAGAAATAATGTATGTAAATATCCTTAGCACAATGCCTGACGTATAGCAAACATTCAATAATTGGTAACAATGATAATCAAAACGAATGATTGTCAAATTATTTTTTTAATAAATAAATTAAAAAATTTAAATGTGCACATTTACCTGTCATTTATGATTGGATTATCACATTCTGTTGACTCTTATTTTACAGTTGGCTTTATTCCTTTGATAACTATGTAAGTTTAAAAAGCTAAAGCTCTAATCTGTTCTTAGAAACCATGATCAGTACATAAATGTAAACTAAAAAAATGTGCAGTATACTGTATATATGTATTTACATGCAAGATAATGTATATGTGCAAACTGTAATAATTCTACCTAATAAAACTAAAAAAGAAAAAAATAAACTCTATAGGGGAAAAAAAAACAGTGCCCTTTTTCTAAACGCAGAAATTTTTCTTTTCTTATTTGGCAAAATACACCAACTATCAAAATTATTTTTGCAGGGTCGGGGATTATACTGGGTCACAAAATCCCAAAGTCTCTGAACCCATTCCTTGGACAGAAGAGGAAGCTGCTATCCAGAGACGTGAAAGACCTGGCCCAGGTCAGAGGGCTACGCGTGACCAATTCAGAATCCTAGCCCCGGGGCTCTTCTCCCAGCTCGAATTTACCTCCACCACCTCCCTCCCCTCAAACACTGTCTCGGGTGTGCAGAAACATTCGTGCCTCCACTCTTAAACTGTTTTCTCGCTTTTCCAATATTCAAAATTCTCTGAACTCAGACACCAACTAAAGGCTTCCTCCCACACCCCACGTGTTACCTAAGCCGTGTCCCTCGGTGGTGAACATCCTTGGTGAGGCTGTAGTGACGACGTTCCACCGAGGTCGAGCAGCGGTGACCTTGGCTAAAGTCAGAAAACAACCTAAGGACGAGGTTTCTCTGAGAGCACAGAGCTTGTTTCAGGGCATCAAAGGGGCAGCAGACAAAGTATGAAGCACAGCAAATGGAGACAAACACTGGCCCAAATTCCAAACCTACCTGAACACCTTCGTTGAGCACGTATGACTCCAAAAATGTTTGACCACGTGTTTTAGTCATCCTTGTCACAGTCTAGTTGTCCATGATAGAACTTATAGCCACACTAAATGCTTTTCATAAAATATTTCATAAAATCCTTCAAAATGGCCTACAGGGTAGGTACGGCCATATTTTAGAGAGGAGGAGGTCACAGAATTTAAATCACTTGCGCAAGATTACACCAAGCTGGTAAGAAGGGTTTCAGATTCAAACTTAGCTCCATCAGTCACTAAGTACGTGCTCTGTAAATCTTACAACACACAAGCACACGCGCCACCCACTCCCCGCACATTTATGGTCCAGGGCTTCTCCGTCCTGGCTGCACATGGGGAGAATCACTGGGGAGGGACTTTGCACAATTCCAGCGCTCAGGCTCTACCTCCAGAAACGCTGACTTCTCTGGTTTGCGGGTAGAGCCCAAGCAACTGTAGGAGTTAAAAGTTTCCTCAGTGATTCTACCGACCAACCAGGTACTCGAATCACTGATCTAGGCCTTTCTCCATTCTATAGATCCTACCTGTGATTTTCAAAACAGATGGAGGAAATTAGACATGGCTGGGCATTGCTGGTGGGGCCTGTTCAACATTCAGTCTTAGGGGCCCAACCCCAGGGTTGTAACTGGGGAGATAAGAGGTGAAACCAAGTAGTGTAGTTACGATGCTTCACAGGTGCATCTTATTGATAAGGAAGCTATGCAAAGGTCCACATACCTGGTCTGATGACCAACTCCAGGTTTGATTTTTGATCATTCAAGGGGCCTGGGAATTGGATCCGGCAGCAATAGGTCCCATGGTCGGCTAAAGTCACATTTTTTATGGTCAAGGTTACGTCTCCTTTGAGGAAATCTCTCTTTAGCAGGTATCTGCCGGATATCCGATATTTCACGTTCCTTCCATCAGTGTTGAGCACCATATTGTAACATCCAAACACCGGGCAGGGCCCCTTGCCCCAGCACACAGGCACGGAGTTCTCAGGGGTGGCTGGAGAGTAGACGCAGGGCAGATCAGCGTTCTGTCCCACCTCAGCCACGTACACCCCTTCCGGAGACCCTGGATAAAGAGGGAAGCAGAGCAAGACGCAGGCACGAGTGAGTTTGGTCCATTTCAGGAAAACTGCAAGTAATGCCTCATACAATAAAGAGGAAACCACTGCTGCTATCCTGTCTGGAGGATGACTCACCCTGGCAAGGATTCTCAGATGGGAGGGGTATCAGAATCAGCAGGAACCCTGGTTAAACCCAGACACTGGGCTCAACGGCTAGGGTTCCTGATTCAAGAGTTCTGGGGTGGGGCCCAAGAATGTGTATTCCTAACAAGCTCCCAGGACGTGCTGCTATGGCTGGTCTCAGAACCGCACTTTGAGAACCAGCACCCCAGGAGAGACTGTGGCCCAGCCCCGTGAACATTGGAGGGCAACGCTGATGGAAATGGACAGTCAGAAAATGGGTCATTGTCAGGCAGGAAAAGAGCTCGCCCTCTCTCTCTCTTTTTCTTTTTTCCAAGCATGAGGCACATAATGAATAAAAACTTTTGGCTGAGTAAGAAGTTAGTGTAGGACTGTTTCGAGGTTTAAAATTAATTACTCTAAATATATACATATAAATATATATATATAAACATTCAAACAGTATAAAAAGTGTATGAAAACTCTGCTCCTTCTCCCTGCCCTTTCCCGCTTCCCAGCCCCCTTTCCCAGAGTCTATACACTTAGAAGCATTCATGTATTCGCACCGCCCCGCAACACACTCACAGAAATAGAAGTCAAATACGCCCATGATTCTGCATCTTGCTTCCTTCAATTAACATGACTTAGAGACATTTCGTATCCCTATGTTTCACCAGCATTGCTGTTTGTATCATGGACACATCACAATTTATTTACCCACTACCCCGCTGGTGGACGTTTAGGTTGCTTCCAAACTTCTGCTCTTGCACACGTTACCATGACCATCCTGGTATCTTTACCTTGCACTACCCAATCGCAAAAATCCGGACTTACTTGTAAGTTGTAGCAGCAAGAACAGGACACAGTCAAAGGAAAGATGTGAAAGCATGGGTTCTGAAGAAGAAAAGTCAAAGAACGGCTGTGTTCAGGTGCCGTTTTAATTCTCCAGTCGAACTGGGTGCTTCTTGCAACCGTCTCTCCTCCCCAACCACAGAAGCAGCAGCCACTCTCCCGCTCGCAGGCCCAGCACACCAGGTGTTTGACTGCAAACCACTCCCTTATTGACGCTGTCAAGTCTATGATTGCAGCGAAGAAAACCCCAGTCCTCTGTCATGCCATACCACACACATCCTGTGAGGGCTCTGATATTTATTCTGTCAGCATCAACAAAGAGGAAACAATACTCAGAGGAAGAAAAGTGCTAGTCAAGTGTCTCTTGGCAAGTAGAGTGAGCCCTCCCACGTCTCGGGTGAAAGAGAAGTCCTCTGTGTGAAATGGGCAGTGTTCATCGGGAACACAAGGTGGAAACATACCACCTGGGCGTTCATTCAGTCAAGTCAGCCAGTTGGTGAGTCATGTGACCAATGTTCATGAAGCACCTACTATGTGTCAGCCCTGGAGTAGGCACTGGGGAGAGCAGGGAGGCCTGTTCCCCATCCTCACATCTGGGGGCCCTTTCACTCCAATCATGAGCTTAATGGTTAGCCTTGCTCTAACACAAACTGGGCTACGTCATGTAACCTTGTTAGATGTGTTTTCTCATTTATAAAATGAGGAAATTGTGCTCAGGGACGTACACACAGCTCCCTGCTCTAATATTTCTGAATTTGACCTTCCCCTTCAAATTTCAAACTCTTCCACTCCACCTGCCAACTCTTCCACGTAGGCAAAATGCATTCCTTTCTGCAGTGCTGCTTTCCCCTTCTTGTGGGGGGAACGGAGGGGACCTCGCTATTCTCTTTCCTCTCACAGACACACGATGTCCCCTCTCCTCCCATCCAAAGGGCTTCAGGCATTAATCATCAGAAACTGTGGAGTTCCAGCCACACTCTCCATCACCGAGGTAAAATCTCAGACCCAGAGAGTCTCAGCCCGGGGAGAGTGACTTTTCTCTGGAAATCTCAAAAGCCAACGGTTATTTACAAAAGGGAAGTGAGCTCACAGACAGAATCATTTCTGAAAAACCTTAGATCTTCCTCTGTCTTTCCTTCCTGAATTTCCTTGTTACTCACTTTGAGCCAAACTAAATGCATTTAATATAAATATCCAGTTCTTCCAGTGCGTATACTTCCGCAGCGTCACACAGTCACTCAAGAGATCATGCTCAATGTCTTCACTGTATAGATAGGGAAACTGAGATCTGAAAAGATTCATTTGCCCCAAGGTACATGATTAATAATTTCAAATAAGACTGTGAGTCGCCTAAACTCCAGCTTTTTTCCACCATAAACTACGTTTCATGAAGTTCACATTTGCCCATATGTCTGGCCACATAACTAATGACAACCAGCAAATGCCCAAATTCAAGCGTAAAGTAACGTGGATTAAACATGGGGTCAGAGGTCAGACTTCCTAACACCATGACCCCAGGCAACACTTTTAAAAGTTTCAGCCCTCAGATTTTGTGTTACAGTTTTTTGGGTTTTTTTTCATTTTCCTGTTTTGTTTTTTATTGCTATCACTCTGTTTTCCATCCATCTCTAGAATTGCTACTGGGACCAGCTTTATAAAACATTAACAACTTATTAATTCACTGAAATCTAGACATGAAGGAGCCTAGAAATCTACTCTAAACCTCTTCTTTTTTCCCGTGTATAGAGGGCCATTTCTGAACATTTGCCTGTTCATTTAACTTTTATTTATTTATTTTCTTTAAAAAAATGTTTAGATAGTACATCCAAATGGCTAAAATTTCAAGCAATATAAAAACTTATGTTAAGAAGCCTCGTTTCCACCCCTCGAAGTCCACCAGTTTCCCCCACCCACCTTATAGGTTCCTATTTTCATAAGTCTTTTGTGCATCCTCCCAATGCAAACACAAGAAAATGAAACACATATTCTTAGTCCCTCCTTTCTTAGACAAAGGAGCACATTATATACGCGTTTTGCACCTTGCATTTTCTATTTATTATTTTATATAAAAATTTTCTGACATATACAAAGGTAGAGAGAAGAGTACACACTCCCGGTACACAGATTCAAAATCATCAAATTTTTATTTTAAAAGAAACCCCCGATGTCATGTTACTTCACCCTTGCACACTTTGGTGTGCACTTCACTTTTAAAAAATGGACACTGCTACACAACCACAATACCACTATCACACACGACAAAGTTAACAGTGATGTCTTAGCAGCACCTGATTCTTCAGTCCACAATCACATTCCCCTGATTATCTCAAAACTGTCCTTTGTAAATTGGTTTGTTTAAACCCAGCCTGAAACGAGCTCCCGACGTTGCACTTGGTTGTGATGCCACCGTAAGTCTCGTGTAGTCCAAGACAGTCTGCCCGCCTTTTCCACTGCCACTGACTGGTTGTGCAAGCCAGCTGTCCTGTGCACAGTTCCGCATTCCTTGTGGTGCCATCTACATGACTCCTCTTGTCTCTGTATTTCCTATAAATGAAACTTAGCTCTAGAGGTTTGGCTACATTCAGGTTCCACTTTTTGGCAAGAACACACGGCTGGTGCTATCCCATCAGAAATGTCTGGTTGCTCCACATCTAAAGATGCTAAGACCCATCAGCTTGCACCTTCTTGTTTAACCTAACGTTCTATTCTGAGGATCTCGCCATTTCAGCTCGCACAGAACATCCTTGTTCTTTATGATGGCTACATAGTTCCCACTGGGTGAAAATAACAAAGTTATCGTTCCATTGAAAAGGACACTTCACGTCTGTCTATCTGTCAAGATGATTGTAAAAGACCCATCAATCCTGTGATTCTTTAATTATGTGCAATGGAAGTTTGTGCTTTTTTGATTATTTCTATTTTTTATTGAAGTGTAGGTGATTTACAGTGTTAGTTTCAGGTGTACAGAATGATTCAGTTATACATACACATACATACATATTTTTAGATTCTTTTCCATTTTAACTTGCTATAAGAAATTGAATATAGTTCCCAGTGCTATACAGTAGGTCTTTGTTGTTTATCTGTTTTAATATAGTAGTGTGTATCTGTTAATCCCAAAAGGACCTCTTGAATGTGTTTTTGGTAAAGAAGTCTTTAGTATTATAATATTAATTAGTTTCTAAATTGTGTTTAGAAAGTCATATCATGAATTTTCTTAAGGGGCAGTTTTTGAGTGTTGGCTATAATTATGTGGAGGGATAACTACAAAAAAAACTATTCTGTATGATACTACTGTAGAAAGTGTTTTGTTTTCTCCTTTTTTAGGCAGGAAAAATGGCAGAAAAATCTCAGACTCCTTACAGATAGCCTCCAGGAAGCAAATGGAAACACTGAAATTATGTTCAATAAGAATTACAATGAAAACAAATACATGTATATATATGCATGACTGGGACATTGTGCTGTACACCAGAAATGGACACGTTTTAACTGACTATACTTCAATTAAAAAAAAAAAAGAATTACACATTAATAGACACCTAAGGGGCCACATGACAAAATTCATAAAATGGAAATCAGAGAATTTTACCTAGATCAGGAGACAGGAAAACCTGGTGATATAAATGGGATCATGTGGCAAAACTCAGTCCAATTAGAATCTACCCTCCACGATGGGGGAGCCACAGTGGGAGGGATACTGGCGAGATAACCACAATGCCACTAAAGCTGAAATCCTACATGCACTTAATTGGAATCAAAAACCCGCTCTTATTTAAATCACATCTCAGTTAGGTTCCATGTACCAGTAGTCCCCAAATTTTGCAAAGGTAGACACTGAGGTGGGATATGAAGGGTAAGAAGTTAAGCAACTTTGAGCTAGAAATTCTGAGTTCCAGGTGACAATTAGCCAAGTGACTTCCCTTTAAGAGTGCTTATAACTTTGTGTGCCTGTAGGGTACTTGAAAAACACTATTATTATTATTGTTGTTGTTGTTATTATTATTATTATTAAGTCATAGTCACTATAGAAAATTCTGAAAAATAAAACAAGAATAAAAATAAATAAATAAGATAAAGGCCAAATCCCAGTAGCGTGAAATGCCCACTAACACCATAACAGGTCTTCTTTCAGATATTTTTCCGTAAACCTCTTTATATATACAAAGTGTTAATGTCAGTACATCTCGTGGGTACCTCATCACAGCAAGAAAATCTGACTCATAGGCAATTGTGAACAGCATGAACGCGATGGAATCCAGGAGAAGGTACAGAACATTTCCTTACACTCCCCATTAAATTGCCTCAGTTCGTTGACTGAGACAGAAGTCTTTTTATTTTTATTTTACTTTTATTTTTGTGGTCTCAGTGCTCTCATTTGCATCAAGTTGCTTTCAGCATTGCCCTGCGCACCAGGTCCCAGCACTGAGAGAGCTACTTCAGACCACTGAGACCCTGGGCATCCCTGAGGGAAACTCCAGGTGTCTCAGGGTCATTGACAAGACAGATAAACTTCCTCCGTGCTACCTCAACCTCTCTCAGCATGATCTTGTGTGCTCTTACACCAATACTTCTTCTCTCACCAAAGACCCTATACTTTATTTACATTGCAGATGACAGAAAATCCAACTCAAACTAGTTTCAACTATAAAGTAGATTTATTGAACCCAGGCAAGACTGGGTTCAATGGTCCCAGTGAGGACACCAGGGACCTGGTTTCTGGCTGTCCCAGCTTTGGCTCCTTCTGTAGATTCTAGTGTCCCTCTCCTGTCCCTGCAGATCACATATCCACACACCAAGAACATCTCTTGCCTGCACCCACCCACCCACACACACAAATTCATACTCCCTGAAAGGCTCAAACTGAGTCACAGACTCATTCCTGCACCATCTGTGTCCACAGGGTCAAAAAGGACTAACTGGGTTAGACTTATGTCACATCCCCAAACCTCATGTTCTGGAAGTGAGAGAAGGGTGGGTCCCCCAAAAGAAAAAGTGTGGTGCCTTTTAGGAGGAGATACAGGTGCTGGGCAGCAGAAACCAACGTTTGCTACAGACCCCCTCCCAGAAGGGGATGAGGTGGGGGGCGGGGGGAGACGGGAAAAGAAATATTGCATCATCTCTCTAAATATATCTTGTTCTTTTTCTTACCACAAATTGACATTTTACTAATACAGTGATTTTTAACTTATAAGGACACACTCTTTGCAACCCTGGGGAGATGACAAGGAGCTCTCATGCCTCTAGAAAGTTTTTATATTCAGTAACTACAGATGAACACCAGGGAGATTAAGCTTGAGGTTACACTCAAACCAGTGCCACAGCCAGCTTAGGGCCTTATCCAGTGCTCTCTGCTCACAGCACAGAAAACAGGGGCCCAGCGAGGACAGGTCAGTGTTCTGAGACATCACAACATTTACGCAACAAGTTTAGTGCTGCTCCTGCCCACGTAATCCAACAGAGTGGAGGAAATGGGAAGGGTGTGATATAATTTACGGTTGATAACTCATCAAGGCTCCCAGTGATGAAACTGAAAAGGGTGAAAACCATCAAGAACATTCTGTGAACTATGTGTGAGTGAGTCATCACGGGAACTCCTATCCGTGGTCTCTTCTTGAAAATGCCAGTCCCCCAGCTCCTCCAGGGTGACGCTGATGGGGTAGCTGTGTGAGCGGTGGGTTTAAGGGACATAATCCTAAGCAATCCTGGTGAGGTTTCTCTCTTATCTTATTCCATTTTACTATCTGCCCCCCCCACCCCACCATGTCCCTGACCCACATTCTCCTTTCTCTCTCCTCATGGGCATCCACTTTACGCAAGAAGTTTGAGTAGTTTGCCAAAGTGTTTATTCCAGCTTACATTCTCACTGGCACTGAGAAGAACTCTTATGATGCCCCACATCTTTGCCAATATCAGGACTGTCAGATTTTTTATTTTTTCCAATGTGATGAGTGGATGATGATGTCATAATACAGCTTTAAGTTTAAACTACTGCTTAAAAGAAAATGGTACAGATGTGCAGAACACTGCATAAACTGAAATTTATAGTTAAGAATACTTACAAAGCAAACAAACACTCAAGTAACCAGGACCCAAAACAAAAAAGAAAACACGGCCAATCTCCTAAAGCCCCTCTGACCCCCACTCCAAGCCCACGTGTTCCTTCCTGTTCACAAAACCTTCCCCCTCTCCTACAGGCAATCGCTATTCTAAATTTCACAATAATTGCTTCTTAGTTTTTTTTTTCTTTAGTTCTACCATCTATGTAATGCATCCTAAAATTACACGTAAAATTTTGCTTGTTAGTGAACATCATATGAATGAAACCAGATTGTCTGTAGGCTTTTGTGTTTTGTTTCTTTCACTCAGTGTGTTTGTGAGATCCATTCATGCTGTGTGTCCCTGTAGCTTGTTTTTATTATTGAATAGTTTTCCAGGGACTGGATATGTCTCAAGTTTGTTCATTCACAGGTGGACATTTCATCTTCTGCTTCAGTTTTCAAGAGCAATGCCATCATCATATGTGAATCCCGGCAGACACAAACAGGAGCTTCTCTGAAGCATCTCTCTGAGAGAGGAATGACTGAGTCAGAGGGTTTACATATTTTGAGCCTTATTAGATAATGCCTGTTTCCAAGACATCTACCAGAAGTGTGTAAGAGTTTCTCATGTTCCACATTCTCATCAACACTTGGTATTGCTACATTCTTTTTTTCAAATGGTGAAGGACGTGATGGTCTCTCACCACGGCTATACTTTGCATTTCTAATATTACTAACAAGGTTAATTAGCACCTTTTATTTTTTTAAATTATGAACCATTTAGATTTGGGGCAAGGAAGAGGCATAAAGCTTATTTGAGTCTTTGGCTCATTTTTCTGTTGGGCTTCTCAATTTTTCTTATTGATTTATATTAATAATTTACATATTCTGGATATGAGTCCTCTGCTGGTTTAATCTGTTATAAATATTTTCTCCCACTTCATGGCTTTTCACTTATTTTTGTTGTGTTTTCTTGAACATAGTTTCTTAATTCAAGTGAAGTAAAATGTAGTAGCTTTTTCTTTCGTGGGTAGTGCTTTTTGTAATTTATTTAAGAATTCTTCTCTTATCCAGAGATTATAAAAATATTCACCTACATTAGTTTTAAAGCTTTGTAGTTTTTTGTGTTTCACTATTAGCTCTTTCATCTTCCCAGAAGACTTTTTGTATGTTTTGTCCTAGCCCCATTTATTGAGATTCCGGCATTTCCCCGCTACTTTGTGATGCCATCTCTGTCATATTTCAGAAATCATAGAGGCATTGTTCTGTGTTTTTTGGCTTTCTAGCCTGTTCCAGTAGTGTATTTGCCTATCCTTCTGCCAACTGTTTTAATTACTGCAGCTGTAGGTAGATGTTGGTGTCACGCCGGACAAATCCTCCCCTTAGTCATTTTATCAAGGGTATCTTGGTTACCTGAGTCCTTTGTACTTCCTATACATTTTAGAATCTTCTCATCAAATTAAAAAAAAAAAAAACTGGTAGAAGTTTCACTGGCTTGCACTGAATCTGCAGATTAATGTGGATGGAGTAAATCTGACCTCTTTATAATATTGAGTGTTCCAATCCATAAATATGTTCTAACTCTGCATGTATTTAGATTTTCTTTAATGCCTCAATAAAAATTTAACACATTCTCCATGGAAGTCTTCAACTTACTCCTTGATCTCTTTTTTCCCCTGGGTACTTCATATCAATAGATGATATTTTATATAATGTCTTATTTCTAATATTTATTTTCTGTTTGTTACTGGTATTCTGAAATACACTTTATTTTTGAATGTTGATTTTTTCCCCCTCCAACCAGTAAACTCTTATTAATAAATTATCTGTAGATTATACTTAATTTTCTATGTAGACTATCATATTTTCTGAAAAAATAGTGACAGTTTAGTTTCTTCTTCAATCCTACATTTTTTTTTTCTTACCATGTGGTCAGGCAATCTGTACATATTTAATGGAAGTTTGGACAGCAGACATCCTTGCTTCATTCCAGCTCTTAAAACAAAGGTTTCAGCTTTCCACCTTCGGCATAATACATGCTGTAGGTTTTACAAAGCTACTATTTATCAGATTAAGGAAGTTCTCATCTATTCCTAAATGTTCTAAGTTTTTCTTTTTATTTTTCATGAGTGGATGCTAAATTTTATAAAATGCCTTTTGTGCATCTGTGGAGATCATCAAGTGATTTCTCTCCTTTAATCTATTATTGTGACAGACCACATTAATTTTCTATTCTATATTCCTAAAATAAACAGATTGGCCATAATCTTTTTATTTTTACATATCCTGTTTAGTATAGTCTCATTAAAAGAGCTGAGGAATGCTCCTTCGTTTTCTATTCCCTGAGTCTGTATAAGATTTTTTTTTCTAACAATGTTTGGTAGAATTTATCAGCAAAGCTACAGGAACTTGAAGTTTTCTTTGTGAGAAGATATTGTCAACTGTTGTTTTTTTTTAATCATTAAAAAGCTATCAAGTTTCCTATTCTTAAACGAATGGTAGTTTTATAAGAATTAGTCCATTTTTTTACCAAGTTTTCAAATTCATTGGTATAAAGTTATCCATAATATTTTTTTATTTCTTACTACCTATAAAATTTATAGTAACGTCCCTTTTTCATTTCTGTTATCGATTATTTGCGCCTTTCTCTCTCTCTCTTTTTTTTTAAATCACTCTCCTCTGTAAGTAGCAGTGAGTCAGAGCCCCAGGCTCATGTACCACTTAGGCCTTTCAGACACCGCCTCAGCCCTTCCAGATCAGATGCATCTGCACAGATGATTAGCAAGACTGAGACCTGAGTATGCTGCTTGGGGACAAATGAGTTTCAGAAAGAATTAGTGCAGGTCTTCTCTTTCACTCTCAACATTAGGTGGTACGTATGAGATGTACCAATGAGATGGGCCTATAATTACCACAGTTAAGGAAATTGACCATCATGGGGATTAATATGTCAAACCAAGGCGACACAGCTAGTCAGTGGTGGAGCCCAAATTCTACCATGCCTTGCTCTTTTTCTTTCTCTGTGTCTTTTCTCTTCTCTTCTTTTAAACCTGAATTTTAATTCTGCCATTTACTAGCTGAAGTGTCCTTGGTGTGTGGCAAGTTACATTTTTGATTCTCAGTCTCCTCATCCAAAACTATACTATAGTTTTTAATATATATTTCCAATTTGAGTATGGAGAGAGATAGACAGACACAATATGGAATCAGACTATACCCAGCAACTTGCTCTTATTATACACAGAATATCTTCCCACATCAGTACTCTCGTTTTTAATGGCTCTTAACGATTGCACGGCATTCACAGCAGACCTTCATGTTTGTTGAACAACTGAATGATTGTGAAAATCAGTTAATACCCAAAAGGCATCTCCTTGTAGTTATGATACAGTGCATTCCTAGCCAGCCACACCTCCCCAGCTGACCCCCATCCTTTGACTGTCTTCTCTTACTCCAAATCTAGAGCAGGGGACAGCTTCACAGAACGTGGTCATATGTGTTAAGCAAATGTGAGACACATCTTACTGTCATCATCTACTCAGAATTAACCAACAGTGCCTGAGGTCTTCCCCAGGTCTTGTCCAGGCAGCCCTGGGAGAAAGGCTCTAATCAAAAAACTCATTTGCAACATAATACTGATTATTTTACAAAATTCACACCCCGTTCTCTCCATGAGAAGAAATTTTGTAGGCCACAGTCAGGCACAGGCAAGTTTCACTTGTGGAATAAAAAGCTCGGTA
This sequence comes from Camelus ferus, assembly GCF_009834535.1. Taxonomy (NCBI): domain Eukaryota; kingdom Metazoa; phylum Chordata; class Mammalia; order Artiodactyla; family Camelidae; genus Camelus; species Camelus ferus. The sequence goes on from NC_045698.1 coordinate 111,188,230, forward strand.
TCACAAGCAGCACCTTGGAGTTTCTCCATCCTGGTCCCTCCTCTGCCACCAGACTGCAGCTTCTAAACTTGAGATAAGAATGCCACCTACTGTTAGACTCCTCACATTACAGTCTGAAACCAGACCCTAAATCTTTGATTCTAAATGCCAAAGATTTAGCAGGAAAGGAACTAGCTGATCTTTCAAAGCTTATCAAGTACCAGACATTGTGCTGAGTGCTTTTTAGCCATAATCTCACTTACGCCCTAGAACAATCCTATAACTTTCCTGCTGGCCAAATCCACTCAGCTGCCTGCTTTTGTACAGATCACAAGCTAAGAATTATTTTAACATGTTTAAATGGTCTGGAAAAAAAATCAAAAGAATAGTATTTCATAACACATGAGAAATATTGAAATTCAAGTCTTCAGTGTCTATATCTGAAGTTGGACCGTAACCATGCTCATCTGTCTACACACTGTCAATGGCTGCTTTTGTACTGGAGCAGACAGGGATTTATGACAGAGACCTTCAATGCCTAAAATATTTATTAACTGACTCTTTACAGGAAAAGTTTGACAACTCCCAACCTAGATTCTAATCTGCACGTACCACCTAAGTGAACCACAAAATAGATCCTCAGTTTCACAAAATGAGGGGTTTTCAGGAAGATCAGTGCTATGAGCACAGTTATCTCCTTAAGATACCAGCAGAAGTCTGACATTAATGCTTTATCATGTTCAAAGGAATCTCATAATTTCCATCTACAAATCTGCTTCTCTCTCAGGCCAGCATCATGTAGTGTGTAAGAGTATGGATTTTAGGGTCAAAATATCAGAGTCCACTCTTGACTCCACAACTTATTATCTATGATCTATTAACTATACGATGCAGTAGAGAGGTGATGAAGTATACAGGCTGAGTGCTTAAAACTGGAAAGTTTCAGTCCTGGCTTTGCCACTCACTAGCTTGGGGCCCTAGGGTAAATGACACCTCTCTGAGCCTCTGTTTCATCTGTAATATAGGTGTAAAAAATCATACTGATTTCTAGAGAACAAACTTACGGTTACCAGGGGGTAAAGGGTGTGGGGAGAGATAAACTGAGAATATGAAAATTGCACCTCTTGGGGAGTGATGGAAATGTAAGCTATCTTGATTGTGGCTGTGGTTTCATTGGTGTATACATCTATCAAAATTCATCAAATTGTACATCTGAAATATGCGTAGTTTACTGTACAGGAACCATCCCACAATAAAGGCGTTTTTAAAAAATTAATGTTCCTCAAAAGGAAAATGATTGAGCAAATTGTAGTAAATCCATAGAATAAAAAAATACCTTATAATTGTAAATTGCATTCATAAAGAAGAGAATTATACTGATTTCATTGGGTTGTTTTGAGGATAAAATGACTTTTTGTATGTGAGGCGATTATAACAGTGCCAGCTCAGTGCTATATGTATGCATGTGTGCTATTCTTCTGTTGTGGCTTAGGGCAGGTTGCCCCAAAATATGTTGCAATGGTGGGACCGAAAAATACAAGCCATATCAGTAAACAAAGAATGCTGAAGCCATCGAGTCATCAGCCGCTGCAGACACCCACAAGGGTCACTCTGAGAAAACTCAGAATGTGAAAGGACAGGACACTGGCCCTAGATAGCCAGGTGCTTGTCAAACGAATGATTTCAATGAGCCCAGACGTTTGCTCTTTCCCATACATAGTAAAGCACTAAATTCTTTAACTTGAGATGTCTGGTTTTCTTTAACAGTAATCTTTTAATGTTCCGACTACCTGGTCTCTGTTGTAAAACTCCTATATATCCTGGCTCCTCCCTTACCTCTTCAGAACAGTCCCTCAGAGTGATCTGAGAGGCTGTCATCCTGGGCTGAGTCCTCAGAAATGTCCATTTGAATAAAACATAACTCTCAGCTTTTAGGTTGTGCATTTTATTTCAGTTGACAGTGACATATTGCTTATTTTGAACTAAGAAATGGCCAATGCAAGAGGGACACTCTGACTTTCCTTTCTGTCTCCTCCAAAGCAGAAAATAAATCTCACCTGAGAAAGGGGCACTCTCTGTTATCTGGAGGTAAGAGCACCCTTATCACTAGAGGTTAAGAATTTGGGCCAAAAAGCCTTATATAAACAAACCTTTTACTTCTTTTATTCATTACCCCAAGCCCAAATTGTTTAGATTCTTCACTGATTGTGAAACAGAGCAGATCCCTGTGGGGCCCTCCCGGGTACAAACCCTTTCAATGTCCCCCATTTCTCATTTAAAGGAAGTAGGCATCATTCAACCTCCTTGACCTTCCCTGTGTTCCAAAGGGCAGACCCAGCAGTTGCTAATCAGGGAAGGAGGGGAGTGCAGAGACAAGGGAGGAAGAGTCAGGAAACAATAGAGCAGCTTTGGGGCAGGGTCCTGGTTCCTTCTCAAGGAATAGACAGAACAATATCTTTGAATTCTGCAGGAACTAAGGCCTCCACCCCAGGGGAGGATGGTAACTTCAGGCTGTTCCTGGAGCATCGCCCTGTTACCTCCCCACCAACAATCAGAAGGAAGTCACATACCCTGCAGCCCTCACCCTAAATTTTGCCTTTAAAAACTTCCCCCCAAAAAACCATCAGGGAGTTCAGGTTTTTCGAGCACGAGCCACCCATTCTCCTTGCTCAGCCCTGCAATGAACCTTTTTCTGCTCCAGCCTCCGACATTTTGATTTGTTTGGCCTCCCTGTACATCAGGCACACGAACTTCTGTTGGGTAACAATCGAGCACCCAAAACCTAAGTTTCTTTGTCCTGTCAATTCCTTACAAATGTATTGTTCATCTAAAGAGTATAAATGCTGTCTGCTTTGACTACTTCTTAGGTCCCATTTCTCCGAGACCTCCTCGTACACGAATTAAAATGTCTTTTCTCCTGTTAATTGTCTTGTGCCAACTTTATTAGTCTGGTCACAAGAACTCAAGGAGTGGAGGGGGAAATGCTCCCCTCCCTGACATTTCTCATTAGATTGAGGATGTAACAAACCCCTGCCTTGGCCTTCTCAGTCCTGTAACCTGCTCTCCACCTGCTTCTCTACCTCCAACCTCCTCCCTCACGGGGGGGCCATAATAGCCTTTTCCCCCCGAATCATGCCAACTTTCAATTTTCTCATGAGACACTTGAACTTGCTGTTTCCCATGATCTAAGGACCCAGCACAGGACTTTTCCTTGAAATACAGCAAAGCACAGTTGAAATGGCCTTCCAAAGCCCTTAACAGGTGTAAACATAGAAACAACTTGAAAAGATAATATGGATGAGGCATTCTGAGCAGGAAACAGTAATATAATTGGAAGCAAGATTCTTCTGAGTGTTACAATGGCTGAATGGTTAAAACAGAAACTTGTATCTTCAAAAAGTAACTCATTTGTTTTCTTGTGTACCTTTCTTCCATTTTCCTCCCCACTCCTCATACCCTCAGCAACTAAGGAATAGAAGGGACAATATTCACAAATGAGTATAATGAATAGATGACTGAATAGACTTAAAAGGAGGGGTGGACAATATCCTCCCATATGTGGACATATTGGGGTCTGTCAGATTCTTACCAGATTCAGGCCCCAGCCGAATGGCCCAGTTGGAATCAGGTATGCCACCCCCAATCCCTTCCTCTGGGCTGGTTAATTAGCCTTCCACTTTTTTTGCCCCCCTTTTCTGAGAGACAACTCCCAGACAGTAAGTACAGAAAGAGTTAACACTTGGGAACTGTCAGCAGCCATGTTCTCCACCCATGAAAAAAACGGGTTTGCAGAGAACAAAGCTAACAGAAAAGCCAGAAAGGAGAGACAGGGAGAGGGTTCTAGATGGAGTTTGAGTCTCAGCTGCCCTGGAGACCCTCCCAGTCCTCTTCATGGTCTGGACTTTCAACTTGTCCTTCAACCATACAACACAGTATCCTTTCAAAGTTCATCTTTTTGCTTAAACTAGTTCAAGTAGAGTGCTGACTAATACAATACTCCTTTAGCCCCCTGCACAGTACTTAAGCCATCCACCAATTTTTGAAAGCCAACCCCAGGTCCCCACTCCAGCACAGTGACACCAGAATCCCTGTGGCCTGGGGCCCAGGCTCTGCAAGAGTTCCCCTGTTACACTTTCAGGTATTGCACTTGGAGGAATCACCGACCAGGAATAGCCACTGTGATCAGGTGTTTGGAGATGTATCTCAATCCCCACAGGCTGTCTTTATATAAACTTTTAAATCTGTCAGCAATAACAATTATCAGATCACCAGTGCTCCTTCCTTCCATTATAGAATTCTCACCAGAAGGCCTTAGGAGTTTATGTCAGGTCTCACCCACAGACCTGTAAGGGCAGACCCTCCCAAGGTCAGAATTTAAATTCCACACGAAATTTTATAGCCCTTAACCCTCCTCTCCAGCAAACATTCACATACAAACGATGCCATGACTCTTTTAACAATGTGATAATGTGATTCAATTAGTTCTTCCCCCTGCAAGGATTCGCAAAGCAGCCCCAAACTGGTTTTGTACCTCTTGGCCCAACACCCTCCTCAAGGCTGTAAAAGGGCTGTGGTGAAAGAACATTCCTTTGGACAGCTGCTCAAGTGTTAAGTGACGTCTTCCTTGCTCTGCCACAGGGAGATGAGGGGGTTCTCCTCCTACTTCACCTTAAGCTTCAGAGCCTGGGCTGTCTCCTGGAATCTCTGGAGCCCAAAGATCTATACCAAACACACAGCAGAAGAAACAATGAGACTTGCCAACTAGCTGCCTAATAGAGAGGTTTTCTACTTGGGAACAGCCCAGACTCCCAACATTTTTAAAGAAAAGGAAGCATGAATATTTCACATATAGAACTGGCCTGTGGCCACTTCAAACTTTGCCAGCTTATCTGGGAAAAGGTTTTACCTTTATCAGTGATTCTTAATCTTCAGCTTGCATGGAAATCACCTAAGGGCTCTTTAAACCACAGCTTGTTGGGCTCCAACCCCAGAGTTTGATTTAGCAGGTCTGGGGTGGGCCTGAGAATCTGAATTTTAATCAAGTCTCCAAGTGAAGCTAGCACTGCTGGTCCAGGATGACACCAAGAACCACTGGTTCTCATTAAAGGAAAGGCCGGCAGACAACCTGGTATGAGGCAGACTCCCCATCAAGACTTTGGTGGAGGAGAGGGTGGAGGACAGAAAAGATGAAAATGCAGAAATGAAACTTCCATGTTGAAAACAAGTTGACTTCTTGCTCATCTGAAGTCAAAAGAGCAGGGTCAGGGGTAAGGGCTGTGGTGGGGGGGGGGTAGAGTTAATGAAAGGAGGGCCTAGTCTTCAGTCATTCAAGGACCAGAACTGACTGAACTTTTGCCATCTTCAAGTGGCTTCTGAAGTTTTCCCGGGTGTGACCATCAAATCAGCAGATGAGAAGAGAATGGAGGGCGACATAAGACATTTTTACGGGGCAGACCAGGATTTTTACACCATATTCCACTGCTGAGAACTCAGTCACATGGCCTCACAGAGAGGCAAGGGGGATGGGGAAATGCAGTCCCTGGCAGGGCAGCCGATCTCAGGGGAGCAGGAATCTCCAGCGGACATCCTGCAGTCTGCCACAAAGCCCCTTCCCACCGCAGGCTTCTGGCCTTAAGCAAGTCTGAGTTTAGGAAATGTACAGTTAATTACATAGACCTTTGAGTTAACATCATTGTCTGTAACTAAGAGTGGTCAAAGGACTTCTTAGGAACTGGAAAAAAGTCACAGGACACACCAAGGGACAAGAGGCTGAGGCAGAGCGTTAACAGGAACAGTCAACAGGAAAAATAAAATTGCTGTTTTTTAAGTCTATATGGTTTAACATGTTTACTTTTAACACGTTACAGTATTTTTTTCGATTCAGCAGATTTTTAAGTGAAATAAATCTAAAGATCATAATTTCACATGTACACAGTTTGATATCCTTTATTATCTACCATTCTTAAAGCAAACGACAATTCTACTTTTCGAGGATGAAAGCTTGCTGTTACTGAGGATATCTTCAAAGTTTACGGCAACTCCAAACACAGGAATGTTCCACACAAGGGTAGTGAACACTCTTGCTTTTTAGGTGACGACTCTTAATGCTGGCATACTCATTTGCCTAAACCTGCCAAAAGCTGAAATTATTGCCTGTGACGTCTCATAACTGATAATGCTGGAGAGTCAAGCTGTTTGTATGACTTCTAGTTATATTTCTCTTAGGAATCTCTTAAGAGTGAATTAACTAATATATATGCTATTTACTAAAGGAAAAAAAAGCGAGAAGAAAAAGAAACATCCTTCATGGTCTTTCATTCATTTCATCAATTAGGACACACAAGGCAGCATCTTTCTCTATAATCTGGTCTCTCCTAGATCCTGAATTTTCTCTTTGTTGTTCATTCTGTCCAGTACAATTGTTGCTATCATCAGCATCCATTGGTTCAGATTTTACTCTCATCCCTGCTTCCGAATGGGGCAAGTCATCAGGCAAAGAAGCCAAGCAATTCTGAATCATCTCGATGACTCGTTCCAGATGCTTCTGAAACCTTTCGGCTGTTTCAAGGCGTTGACGTTTCTGTACCTCCATCATGACTCTCAAGGTCTCTCTTGCTTGGTGGGGTCGATATTCATTTATGAGATGATGCACGTGTACAAAAAGCAGCTTAAGATCTTCTAGCTTCTCTTCTCGTTTTATACTCCCAGGGCTCCTTATCAAGATATCTAAGAGATCTAAGAAATTAATAAGGATAGACATATTGAGTTTTCTCAGTTCTTTCTTGTGATCAAACTGCATAGGATGAAGTCGTTCGATACCCTGACTTTCTAAAGGACGGATGATAAGATCGTCGCATTGGAACTGGTTGCCAAACATCATGTAACTGTCCTTTATTGGAGGTGGAGGCTTGGGAGCTAGGCCTTCCTGAATATTTTCATCTGTATACTCCTTGATGTACTGCATCGGAGGTGGCGGAAGGGCACTGACTTGCTGTGGCTCACCCATTGTGGAAGATCAAGAATCTAAAGAAATAGACCAAAGATTTAGAGCAGAGCTACAAAACAAACCTGTCGCCTTGGTGACTACGGTTGATTGAATCCTCAGATGCAGAACTGCAAATATGAAGGAACTGCAGGCACGAAGGGCCAATTATAAGTTACACTGAGATTTCCAACTGCACCGAGGGCAGGCGCCCCTCACTTCCCAGCTGTTCAGGGGTCAACTGTATTTTCACCTAGAAAGGAAATCTTCTGGATTCCATACCCCTCACTAATTATGCTCCATTTCTCTACTCCTCTCTGCAGTCAAACTACACATGCTGTTACCCCATCTCATGTTACAATCACTTCTGTTTTATATTATAGATTGATCTCCTTATAACGCTAAGAAACACTTTGACAAAATTAACATTGCTATATTCCAGACACCTCTCACCATTTAAGCTTCTCTGATAAAATGATCCAATTCTATACCCTTTTTTCCTGTAATATATGCTACAATTTTTATAGGCACATTAACTTTTCCACATCTACTACAGAAATTTCAAACCCAAGTGTAATCTTCAACAGCCACAACCACCTCTATTTAATCCATTTTCAACTTAGGTACATCACAAATGAGAAGAATCCAAGTGCTCATTTAGACTGATCTTACTAGACTTTCAAGATATAACACATTGAATCTCAGAGATGACAAGTAACATACTAGAGGCAGTTTTATACTTGCAATTTGTGAGGTACAAAGGACAGCTGTGGGACAGCTCTGAGTTTCCACCAAGCCACAGCAGTGGACCAGGATGCTGCCATGAGTCACTGAGGTAGTGGCCACGGGCACACCCTGAGTTACTGTAACTGCACCAGCCCACAACACAGTGCTCTACTAGCCTTCTGCATATCCACTTTTGTCACTATCCAGCCTGGCTTCAACCTCCCACCTCCACAAAAACTGCTCATCAAGGTCATCCACAATCACCACAGCACTAAATCCAACCGACATTTTTCTAAGATGATCTTTATCTCTCACCAGCATTTTCTTCCTTTTCAGCACACTCCTACTCCCTCAGCCTCTGTGATCCTACATTTGTTTTCCTCCTACCTCACTGGCCACTCCGTCTCCTTCAGTGCACCCCCTTCTCTACCCAAATTTTAATGGTGGCATCGCTCAGAGGACTGCCCTAATTTAGGGAATCACAAACTCAAATGCCAATGGGAAAATGCAGGCAACACGAAGAGTGACGCACCGTGGGGCAGGGATCAGGGTGAACTGAGCCCACACACGCACGCCAGGTCTCAGCCCACAGCCTCTAGCATTCATGAGGGAATGAAGAGTCACTGTTCCTCAGTTTCCTGATTTTTCAAGATAGGGCAAAAATTCATATTTTTATGTGAAATCTCTCAATTTTAAAAAATACTGGTAATCAATTCCACTAAATGTCAAGGTCAAAAAGAACTTATCTGCAACAATCTTTGCGGTCTGCTGGCCACTAGTTTTAGACCTCTGTTTTATGTTCTCCCTTGGGTGATCTCAGTCAATTCCATAGCTCTGAATACCATTTCTGTCAGTGGTTCTCAACCAGGGGCAATTCTGCCCACCAGAAGACATATGGCAAGGTCTGGAGATGTTTTTTAGTTGTCACAGTCTGGGAGTGGGTGGCTCTACTGGCTTCTAATGAGTTGAGGCTGGGAATGCTGTAAACATACAAGGCACAGGACTGCTCCTCCACCACAAAAAATTAACCAGCCTCAAATGTCAATATATTGTGCAAAGTGGAGAAACCTGGTCTATGTTTATGACTCCTGACTTTTTTTTTTAATTGAAGTATAGCTGATTTACAATATTGTGTTAGTTTCCAGTGTATAGCAAAGTGATTCAGTTTTTTTTTCAGACAGTATTCCATTATAGGTTACTACAAGATATTGAATATAATTCCCTGTGCTATACAGTAAATTCTTGTTGCTTATCTATTTTATGTGTAGTAGTTTGTATGTGTTAATCCCATATTCCCATTTTGCCCCTCCCTCCCTCTCCCCTTTGGTAATTGTAAATTTGTTTTCTATGTGCCTGTTTGTTTTTTATATAGATTCAATTGTATTATTCTTGGATCCACATTTAAGTGAGACCGTACAGTATTTGTCCTTCTCTTGACTTGACTTTACATCCCAGGCCAGACTGCTTCTGGGCTCCTTCTGGATGTCTCATAGGGCATTTAAACTTAAAAAAAAAAAAAAAAAAAAAAGGAGTTCTTTTATTCCATCTACTATATATACACACTCTAAACCAGTTCCTCTCAGTTTGAATCTCCCCTGTCTCAATAAAATGTCCCCATTATCCACCTAGCGTTTCAAGCCAGAAACCTAAAGGTTATCTTAATCCTCCATTTTTATTGACCTCTTCTCCACACTATCACTGCCAAATTTATCAAGTCCTGTTGATTCCAAACCTTTACAATCTCAAATTCACCAGTTCTAACCAAGACACCATTCCCTCTTACCTGGAATACGATGGTCTCCCCAGGGATCTGTTTGTTTTCACTACTTTCTTCTCCCTCATAACCTAGCAATATTGTCTTCTAGTATTCTTACACAATTCTTTACACCAACCTTTCCTGCCTTTGGGTCTTCCCATATGCTTTTCTTCCTGCTTCAAGCACCAGCTTAAAATCTCACCTCTGAAGATACAACTTCTCTGATTATTCATCAAAAGCAGATGCTGCCTCCCCTCCTTTATGCTTTGTACCAGTATCTGATTTGTCCCCTCAACCAGACTGTAAGCTCCAAGAGGGGAAAGACTGTGACTACCATAGTTCTCACCATGTCCACAACTGTCCATGTAAGTTTCAAACATTTGTTGATGGCTCCATTCACTTTAAGAGGGCTCTAAATCAATGGGAATTTGGAAGCAGGTACAAACATCCTTAATGTGTATTCACTCCTTCAAATATTTACCGTTTTTCTAATATGTAACAATGAGTATCCAGGCATGATGACTATGATGATAGATACCATGTGAGTGCATATTACATGACAGACACGGTTCTACTTTTCTCATGGTTGTGAGAAATCTGAGAAAATAAAGGTTCTCTTTCCATTTTAGAGACCACTGTGGCTGAGAAAGCCTGAGCCACTTGCATGAAGTCACAGAGGAAAGAAAGAAGCCAGAGTCTAAAGATCTCAAATACTACACTATCTTTTAAGGATAAACAAGAAATACTGCATCCATCCTCATGTGGCACACAATCAAGGAAAACAGACAAGAAATAACTAACTACACATTTTAAGGGTACTACAAAAGACCAACAGATCTGATTGCCAAAAATAAATCTAGAAATTCCATACAGAAAAATATATCAGAAGCAAAGTTAAAAGACAACTCAATTTTCCTGGAAGAATGTTTGCAAGCTAACAAAGGGCAAATACTAGAAATTTTATTTTGATTTTTAAAAAACATATTTTCTTACTCCATCCCCATTAGAAAAGTACTATGACTTAAGAAATTTCCTGTCTTGTTCATAACTCTACCTCCAGCATTTCAAACAATGTCTAGAAGGTGCCAGAATCTCAATAAAGTTCCATTCAACGAGGATTTTTGTTTGTTTGTTTTTTAATGGTGGTAATGGGGACTGAACCCAGGACCTCATGCAGGCTAAGCATGAGCTCTCCCACTGAGTTATTATTACCCTCCCCCAGAATGAGTTTCTTAAAAAGCCTTGCATTTTAAAAAATTAACAGAAAAATAGGCAAAAGATGACGATGAAAATGCAAATGCTGGATAAAGGCAGGGAAACATTCAAATTATACACTGTTAAAAGTAAATTTTAAAAAGGACTTTTCATCTACCAGACTATCAAGATTTCAAACATTCCATCACTCAACAAATATTAGAAAATCTTCAGTGTGGCAGTCCCTAAATCAGAATGGTCACCCCAATTTTAGAAGCAGGCTCTTAGCTATTCGGACCCTGCAGGAAGCCTTCTAGGGTGGACAGCATCCACTCACCTCGGCTCTCAAAGAAGCCACCATCACAACCACCACATAACACTCTCAGGCGGTAGCCTGGTAACACCAAGACAATACTAGGAATTCTCATACACAACTTTTAGGAAAAGAAACAAATATATTTATTTGGAATTTAATGTGACAGATTCAAAAATTTAAATGCTGATATTCTTTGACCCCAAAATTCTATTTCTAGAAATTTATCCTATAAAAATATTGGTACAAGCACACAACAATGTGTGTAAGGATGTTTAATGCAGCACTGTTTGAAAAGAATAGGAAAAGCTGGAAATAATCCATAACTTCATCAATTCGAGGGCTGGTTAAAATACATCCATATAATACAGCCATTAGGAAAAAAGGTGTTAAAGTGCACAGGATGGAGCGTTATAAACTCTGTGCACCATTTCATTTATTTACAATACATTTACCACAGTTGCAAAGAGTTTTAATCAACTTTTTTAAACTTTCAAACATAAATTCAAACTTACAGAAAAGTTGTATGAATGGTACAAAGAATATTCCATGTTCTCTACCCAGATTCTCCAAATGTTAACATTTTCCCTCATTTGCCTTATTGGTCTCTCATCTTTTTATCCCCAAGTGCTTTAATGGGTATCCCTCAAACAAGAACGTTCTCTTATAACCACACAATTACCAAAAATCATAGAATCAGCATGATCTGGTACTTCTAAATAAATTTTAACCCAGGTTTCACCCTACTCAAGCCTTTTAAGATTAAAGTCCTGTTTTTGTGTTTCTCAGCACCATGTGTATTCCTCTACTTAAGCTGTCATTTCCCGAAGGCCAACTAAGTGACTGGTACCACTTGTTTATAACCCCTCTTAGTTAATCTTCATAACAATCCTATGAGTTATGCACTATTATCAGTTTCATTTAAGAGTAGAGGATTCCCAAGTCTCACCGGGGGGAAGTGTTTGCAACCAGATCGACAGGGTAGTAAATGGCACAGCAGGAATTCTGACCCTTGGTCCTCGTAACTGCGCAGTACAAGCTTTCCGAAATCAATGAACTATGAAGCGTCTATCAGTACAAAAGGGAAAGGACATATTGCAGAAATCATGTTTATTTCTCTATCACTTCTCTAGACTGAATTTGTCAAAGACGAAGGAGGTTTTCAGTAAAACCAGCGCCAAGCATCTTTGCTGCTTACTAGACTCAAGATCGATCTTCTACTGTTTGTTCCGTTCTGCAGGATTTAATTTAAAAAAGAAAAGAAAAAGAAACAAAGAAAGGAATTCCAGAGTCCCATCCCGAGACGTCTGACTCATCTTGTCTACTGTGAATGGGGCGTGGCATCTACCTCCTTCCCCGCCTCCCGTTAATTCACCTGACTTCAGGGCTGCTCCCCGAGGAGAAAGAGCGGGGCTGCACATCCCACATGCCAAAGTCCGGAGAGGCCGAATGACTCGCCGAGGCCACACCGCTTAGCAACCCGACGGCGCGGGGCTGGAACAGAGGTCTCCCGACCTCCTCCGGGGCTCGGCTGCCCCACTCGGAGGAAGCCCCGCGCCGCCGCGCGAAGGGCACCTTCCGCCGGGCGGCCCACCTGGGGGCTCCGCGAGCGGCGAGGAGGCCGCGCTCTCTGAGGGACGCCGGGGAGGAAGGCGGGCGAGAGCACTCGACGCCAGGCCTCCCCTTATTCCCATCCCGCCCCGAGAAAGCCGCGGGGTCCGGAAGGAGAATTGCGAGCGGAACGGAGCCCTAAGCCGTCGCCGCCCACTCACCTCAGCTCAGGGGTTTTACACCGGTAGCCGCCTTCGCTGCCGCAGCCGAAATCTAACTTCCGGCCTCCACCTCCAGGAAGAAACCACTGATACTGTCCCTTGATTGGCTGAAAGAGCTGTCCTTTACCCGAGGCTCAAGTCCCGCCTCAGATTGATGGCTAGGTATTGCGCCTGCGCATATCCGCCTCTTTCTCCCCGCAGTTCGACGGTGGCCGTCGGGTTTGGAGTGGCGGAGGGTCTCTTTGTACTTTCCGTCAATAAAAGTAGCAGCTGGTAGCTGCATTCCTTTTTTTTAAAATTAAAAAAAATTTTTAACGGTTAAAATTAAGGCATCCACATGCCTTACATAAACGTTAGAAAATACAGAGAAGCAGATGTTTAAAAAAAATGATATCGACTGTTAGCCACTGTAAAAATAACATTTAAAAAAATCAGACTGGATTTTATATGCTGGTTATGTATTTTGAAATCTGGAAATATTTATGAACATGATTGGGAATCAATAATATATTATTAGTTTGCATTACTTAGCATCCATTCACTTTTATTTTTATTTAGGAATTCAGATTCTATTCTACTTCCAGGCGAAAAATTAACAAGTTTTTTTTTTTTTTCAAATCAAACTTAACGGTTTCTTTTGGAGGTTATTTTTATAAGAAGTATCACACATTTCTAAACTTGTGAGAATCTTACAAGAGCATGTTGCACATAAAAAGATAAGGTTGTTATTCTGATGAAAGCTCTCAACTTTACCTCTTTAAAATAAGATTCTTTGATTTCGTTTTTTGAAACTTACTATTGGAGAGTTCCAAACATATACAAAAGTAGAGAGAACAGTGAATTCATCACCCGACTTTAACAATTATCTACCCATAGACATTGTTTCAGTCCAGCTTGCATTTTTAAAAGATAAGGACTCCTCTTTTTCCCCCCACATAACCACAGAACCATTGTCTCATTTAAAAATCAAATAATAAAATAATCAATTAATAATTATTTAATATCATCAAAATCAAGTCATATTTGGATACCAATTGTCTGAGGATCCAATAAAGTTCACCCCTGTGTGACTGGCTGGTGTATCTTCTAATCACCTTTTAATCTATAGGTTCCTTCCCCCATCTCAATTTCCCCCTGACATCAGTTTATTTCCTGAAGAAACCTCTTCACTTTTGAGCATACCCCAATCAGGCTTTTCTCCCTTCACTGAGACTGGTGTGACCTACGCTTTGACCTCCAATGGGCATGCTTAGTCCTCATTTTACTCTACTCTCAGCAGCATCCAGCCCATTTGATCATATGAATTGTGCTGGGACTCAGTTCTCAGTTCTTACTAGGATGTCATCCAGGTCATAATATCCAGGTGATACCCAGGATCTGGCAACACTCTCTCCTTTGACTCAGACCTCCTTATCCAACAGAATGGCAGGTAGCTACCTTATAGAAGGTGACCAGGGTAGCCTCTGCTAGGAGATAACTTGGGCGCTAAGACATGAGTGATAAGAAGGCATCAACTGTGCAAATATCTTGGAGACAGCAGATAAAGAGCCAGAGGCTGCCATGATCCTCCTAAGTTAGAGACAGGAAGGGAGACTATGTGCTCCGTGACTAATAAACAAAGGGAGGGTACAAGGAGATAAGGAGGCAGTAACAGGCAGGGTACATGGTAACTAGCATCTTACTGTTTTAAGAGCTTGGAATATGATAAAGAATATAATTTTTATCATTTGATCCTAAGTGGCAGACAGAAATATTCACACTTTTTTTCCATCCTGTTGATTTTTTTAAGGTTAGGTTTATTGAGGTATAATTTACATACAGTAAAATTAACTTCAAGTGAACAGTTCAATTGAGTTTTGCTTAACACATGCTGTCCTATAACCACTACCACCAGAATTAAGACATAGAATGTTTGCATCATCCCCAAGCAATTCCTTTTGTGCCTCCTTAGTATTCAGTCCCCTCCTTCACTCCCAGCCCCTGGTAACCACAGATCTGATTTCTGTTCATATGCTTCTGCCTTTTCCAAAATGTCATGTAAGTGGAATCTTGCAGTATGTAGACTTTTGTGTCTGGCTTCTCTCACTTAGCATAAAACTGTTGAGGTCCATCAGTGTTGCTGCATGTATTAATAATCTGTTCCTTTCCACAGGGAAGTAGTATTGCATTGTGTGGATGTACCATAATTCATTTATTCATTCATCAGTTGATGGACATTTGGGTTATTCTCAATCCTATGAACATTCACATACACATGGACATAGTGTTTTCATGTCTTCTGAGTAACCACACAGGAA
Source organism: Camelus ferus (assembly GCF_009834535.1). Lineage (NCBI taxonomy): Eukaryota > Metazoa > Chordata > Mammalia > Artiodactyla > Camelidae > Camelus > Camelus ferus. The sequence goes on from NC_045698.1 coordinate 111,203,249, forward strand.
TGGATGGCAAGGTGTTACAGCAGTTACATGTTTAACTATATAAGAAAGTGTCAGGCAGTTTTCTAAGGAGACTATCACTTTTCATTTCCACCAGCAAACTGGAAGAGTTGCAATTGCTCTCCATCCTCCTCTGCACTTGGTCTTTTCCTTTTTGAGATTCTAGTAGCTATATGGTGGTTTTAATTTGCATTTCCCTAGCATCGAGTATATTTTGTGTACTTATTTGCCATATATATGTTTTCTTTGGTGACCTGTCTGTTCAAATTTTTTGCATATTTTTTAACTGGCTTGTTTTCTTACTATTGAGTTTTAAGAGCACACACCACACACACACACACACAGGATGAAAGTTCCTTGTCAGATATGTGTTTTGTTATTTGTATTTATTTTCTCCCAATCTGTGGCTCATCTTTTCATTTTCTTAACAGTGTCTTTCAAAGAGCAGAAGTTTTTAGTTTCGATGAAGTCCTATTTATCAATTGTTTTATTTTATGGCTCATACTTTTTGTGTCCTATCCAATAAATCTTTGCCTAATGCAAGGTCATAAAGATTTTCTGCCCAGCATGTAGGAGTCCAAATGTTCCAGCACATTTAATCTGTTGATTTTGTGGGTCTCACTCCATTTGTCATTGGTAGACAGGTTCATAAATAATAATCTCTGAACTCTTATTAGTCAGTTACACTGTGTCTCTGCTTATTAATAAGCCCAGACAGAAAAAAAAGGAAGCAAATCAGATTGTCCATCTCCAGCTCCTGCTCTCTCCTGTCGTATGATGTTTATGAGCTCATATATATTGTTAAAACAAAGCGCTTTGGGTGAGAGTCATCGCAAATGCGTCATTCTCTGCAGTCTGCTATTTGGTTTCCACTCCCAATCATCACTTTCGCTGATGCTGTTGTTTCATGGTGCTAATGACCTTATCACTAAACAATCTCAACAACTCGTGTGGGCTACAGATTGGTCAGGAGGATGTCCAGTTTGCTTGGCTTGCTACACCGCTCTGTAGCAGCAGGGGGCAGCAGTAACCCTGAGTTTACAGTCGTTTTGTAACAGATTCGTGTCCCACATACGAGGTCCCCGTGAGAAACGATGTCAGTTATCTCCTGCAGGCTGAAGAACTTTAAAAGGATTTAGCATCCTACAGAAAGGCAGGTAAGCCCTTTTAAATTATCTGCTGTACCTGTTACTGTGATTAAAGTCTATATTTACTTTGTTACGTGGAATGTCATCAAAGAAAAGGTAGCTGGGCATTATCGTACTTGTTTTTGAATCATCACAAAATCCATTTTATTGGTTGCTTGATTTATTTTCCACACACTCCCAAAAGGATCTGGGTTGTATCCAACCCTTTTAAAGTCCATCTCCAATGTGACATTCTCCGGAAAGTTTCTTCAAGTTCACCCAAATAAAAATGACCTCTACACCCACTCGTAGCCTCTGCTTTACACTTACAGCACTTCTGTACTTTAAGTTGTCATTATGCACCTGCTTTATTTCTGTGGCTACAGCTAAGTTCCTAACTTATCTGGGCATCAGCTCTGACAGCTCCCAGCACGGCCTCACACACAGCCAGTGCTGAATATATTTTTGTTGAAAGATGAGTATTGAACAAAAGCAAAAGAAAGAAGGAAAACGCCCTTTCCTGCATGGCAAGTGTGCACACATACGCGCTGCCTGCTTTGGGTATCACTTCACATTGGGGCTGGGACCAAGGTAAGGTATGTGAGGCAATTGTCTCACATGCAAAATTAAGGAGGAGGAGGAAGAACTCAGTAATCAAGATAAATAATATTTTTATGCAATAGTTTAAAGGCAACAATTAAGGCAAAAAAAAAATCCATGAGGGACAAAACATTACAATTAGAAATAAAGTTGGGGGAGGGTATAGTTCAAGTGGTAGAGCACACGTTTAGCATGCATGAGGTCCTGGGTTCAATCCCCAGTACTTCCTCTAAACATAAATAAATAAATAAAACTAATTACCACCACCACCACCACCCCCCCCAAAAAAAGAAAGAAAAAAACACAAATAAAGCCAGGATCTGCAGTTCACGTATGCTATTTAAAGAGAAGAGGCCCTTCCAGGGAGCTTTGTCATTCAAAGACTGAGATTATTTTCCTGAACACATGGAGGGAGGGGCGATATACTCTTAGACAGGTTTTTAAGAGTTTAATGATGCATTCATTTTCTAATGCATTTGTTCATTCATCCATTTTTTATTGCTCATCTGCTAAATGCCAGCTACTGTCCTAAGGGCTGCAGTAACAGTGGTCCAACCCATTGCAAGCCCAGATGCTGCTTCTCTGCGTTTATCTCAGAAAGCCTTGACCCACTTGGTTCCACCTGCTTCACTTCATCCAGAATGAACCTATCTTAGAACCTGGGGCCTCCAGAGGACAAGAGGCAGATCCCATGTGTTCCGATCCCTACGGGCTCACACGCTGCCTGCAGACTCCAGTCTTTGTGACGCGCACAGGATTTGGCTGTCTTCCTTCTGCATCTGCTTTCCCTTGTCTCCTTGTTATCTTCCTCCAGCTCTGACAGTTGAGTCCCAATTTTGTCCTCCAGCATGTGTTAACCTGCGCTGAGGAACCCTTCAATTCAGTCCGAGTGGAGCACAGTGGGGAAAGCTCTGGCCTGAGAGTCAAGAGACCAGAGTTTAGTGTGATGGGTAACCTTGGGCAAGCCGTGTCTTGTCTGAGTGAAACGAGAATCTCAGGCAAAATCAGTAGCCTCTAAGTCACCGAAGCGCTTTCCAGGTGCCCACTGAGGCCAAGGGGAGCCGATCTGATGGGGCTTTAGGCTGCGCAGCCTGTCCCAACTTTCATCCAGATCACTTCCACCTTCATCTCTTTGCTTGTTGGGTTATATTTAAGATTTATTTCATATAGAACATTTTTTAAAGGTCAAACTGTATCAAAAGTTTGGAAGCCACTGAATCATATGGTCTCGTAAGTTTCCTTAAGCTTTGACATTGATCACGGCAATCAATGGGATATTTTCCCTCTTTTTCACACCCACATGTTCTAAAATGTCTAAAATAGACCCAATTTTGCAATAAGGAAATGTACTTCATTTCCAAATATGTTTAAATTCAAAACCATACACAGTACATAATAGCCTTCCTGGCTATCACCAACTCTTTTCACAGGGTTGGTGGAGTCAGGACGGGGAACCACAGGACATGGCACTAATGCAGTATCACAGGCTGTGTTTCCCAATAAGCAGATTTTGAGCTAGAGTTTTGTGACAAGGATGCTCTTAGGACCAGCACCTCTGGAAGGGAAGGGACAGAAGCAGGAGGGCACAGAGGGAGAAGTTGAGCCGCGATGCAGACCCCACAGGGAGCTCTTGAACTACAGTGACCCTTTAGAGTGGGTCTGTGTTGGGCTACAACGTGGTCACACGCCACATCAGTCAGTTCTCCCTGTGCACCCTGGGAGGAGTAATGAAGCGGGTGAGGCGCCGAGGCAATTTCTAAACTCACTGCCAGCTGCAGGCCGTCTGTGGGCATCACTCCCAGCAGCTGAGGCCACAAGTCCCCCATTGAAGGAATGTCCACCCCATATGGATATTTCCAGTAGAAAGGTGTCTTCCAAAACATCCCCTCCAATCTCCTCATTTTATAGATTCTCCGGCGAAAGACAGGAAGTGACATACAGTCACATATTAAGAATGCCTTAGCCAAATACTTATTTTCACAGAAACCACAGTGCCCTCCACAAGGTGCACATTTGGTCAAGCCGTTTCCCCTACTGAAGACATCTTAGTGGCTTTCCATCACTCTGAAGTCAGAAGTCAAAATCCCTCATGTGAATCTCAAAGCCTTTCCCGGCGCAGCCCCGGCTGTGTTCCCCAGCATCGCTCGTGTCAGGCTCACCCTGCCAGGCACGACACTGCCTTCGGTATTTTGAGGCATCTTTCTTTAGTCTGAAAGACTCCACTTGATCGTAACAATTTGGTGAATGACTTTCCTTTGCTATAGGCAAAAAAAAAAAAATCTCTTTCTCATCTTTTGTGTGTACGTGTGAAGTTCGGGGTGCTGGTGAGTTAGTAATCAACCATCCACTGCCTCATTGCACTTGCAGCAGCAGAATTGCTACCATGGTGATGAATACTGTGTCCAAAATATTGGCCTTTATCTGATAAGGGGTATTGACTTGATGCCCTAATTGATATCTCCCTCTGGAGGAAGATGCTGTGGCTCTGAAATACGTAGGTATCTCTGCATGTGTCTCTTGATGAACTGTCAAGATAGAAAAGGAAATGCAGAGAAAGTGCCAGGCGGGGCACGCTGTGGTGGGCAAGTCCCCACCTCCACTTTATTTTGGTGGCATTTGTGTAAATCGTGGGTCTGCTCAGCTAACACCCTGCATAGTGGACAAACTAGGTTTGAGTTAAAGCAGCCCTGTAGGGTGTGGGAGTGGGAAAGTATAAAATAAAACAAGAAGGACAAAGGTAAAGTCAAGGTCTCCAGAATCATGAGATGAAGCCGTTGGTAGCTAAAATGACTCAGCCTCTGGCAAAGTGTAAACGTGGGGCTCTGAGTCAAAGGCATTGGAAAGAGTTTCCCTTCATCTCTCTCCTCTACACCATAATCTCTCACATTTCCAGTAGGCGTCCCCCAAACCGCTCTCAGGTCTTAGAGAACATGCCCCTTGCTCTCCTTCTCCTTGGACCCACTTCTTCAAGAGTCAACTCCAAGGACACGTTGATCCTCAGAATCTATTGGTCTTCGTGTATCGGAAACCCCAAGGGGGAATTTTCCAGCCGCCCACCAGAGCAACTGAGAAGGGCTTCCCCTCATGCTCCCAAGCCACCACTCCTCCCAGAGCACACACCTTGTTTCTCACCTCCTCCACCTCTACCACATACATTTGCTCTGCAAAGAAAGTCCCTAAGTTTTACTGGAAACCCAACTTCCGTCCTGGTAGACACTGTTGTCACAGAGGAGAATGAACAAAGAATTGCAAGACGAGGTGGTCGACTCCCAGACTCATACAAACGCCTCGTTCTCCAAATCATTTTTCTCAAATCCAACTTTGATTATTTGTTCTTAACAATTTAATGGTTTTCATAGACTCGTGAAGTTTATTTACAAATTTCTTTAAATTGGAAAGACAATATTTCTTTTTTTTATAATGCACATTTAAAAATATATCTCGTTTCTAGTGGAGTATGATTTTTATTTTTAGAATCACTTTCCACATGCGTGCATAATGTACATAGTTCATTAGTACACAGCATTTGGGTTTCTTCTGTTACTTCCTAATGATATATCTAAACCTTTTCCATGTTCCTGGATACTGAGTATTTATGTCACTTAGAATTTTTTTTATACTTGTTGAAAGATCTCTTTCAGACTTAGGTATTTTGCCATCTATCTCTTTTGTGCTTATATTAAAAGGAAAGCATAAGTGAAATAAGTTCATTAAGGTATTTCTAAGGCAGTGACTGGCCTGGCTGACAGCAATTTAAAAACCATCCTGATGTTAGAGATGTTAAGAAAAAATACATACAATAACAAATTCCCATGGAATTTGCTTAATAGAACAATCCCCATCCTGTTGAAGCTTTTCATGATGTACCTCCCAGCTCCCATTGCCTCCTCTTCACCCTGCAGATATCCACTACCGTGGATCTTGTGTTTACCGTATCCTTGTTTTTCTCTGCACTTTTGGCAAATGTGTGCCCCCCACACATATCATTTGATCTTGTTTCTGAACCTTTCTACCAGTGAAACTGTAGCATATGTTATTTTTCTGACTTGCTTTTATTATTCAACATGAAGTGAGACACATCCATGCTAACATGGATGTACAGCTGCATCCGTCTTCACTGCTGTCCAACGTGCACCGTAGGTGTAGATTTCTCATTTCTCCTGTTTGATGAACATTTCCAGGGTTTTGCTATTGCAAACTGTTTTACTATAAACCCTCTCTCAGTTGTCTCCCAGTAAGTGCATGTTGAGAGTTTCTCCAGAGTATATACCCAGGAGGAAGGAGAATTGTCAAGATTAGATCTGGGTGGGCAAACCTTCTCTGTAAAGTGCCAGAAAGTAAATGTTGTAGACTTTGCAGGCCATGTGATCTCTGACACAACTATGCAAATCTGTCATTTTAAAGCGAAAGCAGCCTTAGACAATCTATAAGTGAATGGCTGTAGCTATGCCTCAATAAAACTTTATTTATAAAACCAAGCAGTGGGCAAGATTTGGCCCTCAGGTTGCCAATTCCTGACCTAGATGACAAACGTCGCTATTCTGATGGTTTACAAATGCTGCTCCCCTCACCCCCTCGTTTCCTCCCCTGATTATTCTCAGTGGAAACGTGAGGCCTGTCTTCACTTAGTCTATGGACTGGACTGAATGTCCATGCCCAGGGACCTGCAGGGAGAAGAGGAAGGGCATGGGGACATGGTGGTGGTGATGCTTCCCAGCCTGCAGGCGGTGACTTGGAGCCAAAGTCGTGGGGAAACCAACGGCAGAAAGGGGTTGAGGCAAGGCAGAGGGAACTAATACGGCTCTGCTGGGAATGGGTGGGAGGTGGGGTTCTGCTTGGCTGGAGGCTGGGGTCTCAGGCTGCAGCATAGCTCACATCACAGAAGCCACTGTGACGTCACTACCAGGTGAGGGGACACAGACACTCAAACAAAAGACAGCATTCCTTTTGGTGGTGGACAGTTTCCTTTATTAAAGAATGCTGGAATTGACTCTCGGGGGCCCCTGCCCTGAGGCCAGGTCTCCAGGCGGCTTCCTGCCCTACCTCCTGTTTAAGCAGATTTCGCTTCAATGATGATGGTCTCCGTCGTCTCAGATGTCACGGTGCCCCGGACCCCCAGATCCTGGCCGGTAGGGGCCTTCTCCACCTTGGCCTCTATGTTGCGCTTTTCTACCGTCTTAGCCACGATGTCTACCTCTCTGTCGTGGGCAGCGACCATGGTCTTTGAGCCAGGAATGACCCTGAAGCTCCTGAAGAAACGGCTGATCTTGCTGGATTTCTTGCTCAAAGTGCCTGAGCTGGTGGCGGACCTGCTCTTCCCCAGTTTGGGAGCCGCCCTGCCCTCCCTGGCGGAGGCGCTGTGGCTGCCACTCCCACTCTTGTGAGGGCCGTGTCCTCTGCCCCTGGCGCTGCTGTGCCCTTTTTCTTTCTTGTCGTCTCTCGTGTCTCCACGGCCGGATAAGGACCGGTGGGAGGATGACTTCCGGATCGACTTGTCCCCTCCCTTCCGGTGATGACTTTCCCCTGCCCTGCGGTGATGGGAGCTTCTCCTGGACGAGGACCTGTCCTTCTTTTCCCTCCTTTCCTTTTTTTCCTTCCGGACATCAGCACTGACGTGAGAGACCTTCTGGCTTCCATCCCGTTCACACATGTAGCCTTCGCTCTGCAAGGTGGAGACCAGGGGGGCCGTGACCAGGCCTTCGGCCCTTCGTGCCGCGGGCGTGCCGGTCGTCGCTGTGCCGGCGAACACCACGCTCGTGCTGCTGTCTGGAGTGTCCGGCCCCGTGGAGGATGTGCTGGCAGCTCCCGCCAAGACCACGTTCGTACCCTCCAAGGACAGGCTGGCCGCCCCTGCAATGGCCTTGCCCGATCCGCCTTCCCTTGGACCTTTGGCCATGGCTCCTGCCAGGGCCGCGCTCGCCTGGCCGGTGCCCGCACTCTTGGTTGCTGCCAAGCTCACCGCGCCTCCTGAAGAGCCTGTTCCTACCCCTGCTACTGCCACTCCTCCCCCAGGGCTCGTCACTGTCCCCGCCACAGCCAGGCCTGTCGTCGTCCCTGCTGCTGCAATTCCGGTAGTTTTCGTGGCTGCAGCGGAGCCCTGGGGGGTGTGATGGATTCCCTCTCCCCCGATGTAAGCACAAGAAGTGTCTCCAGAGACATCACTAAGCTTGTGAGGCCCAACCCCATCCTGATCCCTCTGTCCGTGGAGCTCTGTGGTCTGTGCCAAGGGGAGGAGAAACGGGTAAGATAGTGGTGACAAAAAGTGAGATCAGAATGCTCTGCTTCTCTCCCATTCTGGAGCTGAGCAACTCAGGATCTTTTATATACATACATTCACACATATATATTTAATGGAGGAACTGGGGATTGAACCCAGGACCTCATGCATGCTAAGCATGCACTCTACCACTGAGCTACACCCCGTCCCCTGACCAAGGGCTTATAATTAGAATATCCTTCATATCTTAAGCTCCCATTTGATGCAAGATCCCACCTATAGCACCCCTGTCAAAAGGTCACTGTTTTGCTTGGAACAATCCAAGGGCCAGGGAAAGCACCAATTCAATTCCTCATCATCATACGCTTTAATTTTACACACTTGTGCTCCTATCTCTGCAGGACAGATGCCTAAAAGCGGGATTGCTGGGTCAAGGGATGCACGTATTCTACATTTTGGTGACTACTGAAACAAGCTGCATGTGCAGGTGTGCATACGGCACGTGGCAGTCCTGGGGAGACCGAATGAAGGACGTTCCACAACCGATGAGACTACCTGGGCTGGGGCATGTGTTCAAGAAGAGACTGGACCATCAGGATGCTGTAGAAGGGATGACAACCCTGGGAATGAGACCAGAGTAGATGATACCTAAGGTCTTTATGAAATTCGGCCTTGGGGGACAATTTGGAGTAGCACTTGGAACGTCTCCAACGTGGTAGGTCCCGTAGTGATGGCTTAGTTGGCCCTGACTCTTTTCAACCATAGAAGGCATTTCCCAGGTGAGCCTCAGGGAGCACCAAAGACTTTGAAGGACCAGCTTTGCGCTGCTCTTCCAAAGCACCCGGCCCCGTTTCCCTGAGTCTCTGTAGGTGCTTACCAGTAGGCTTTTGTCATCCTCTATCATGGTTGCATCTCCAGTTTGGAGAGTCGGGGTGCTGCTGGAACTGTCTGCTGGAGGTCTCAGGAGGTAGACAAGCTTTTCCCAGTAGCAGAAGAGGTCTTCCCGTGCATCTGAAGAGGGGCACAGCTGCAGGTAAAAAGTACGGCCAGTGGCAAGCTTCAGGCGCAGCTGCTGTTTCTCGCGGTCGTGGATAGAGATCTTGACAAACTTCAAGGGAAGCAGCCTGGTGAGCTCTAGGGTCTTTAGGGGCTTGTGACCTCTCCCCTTGATGGGCCGGACAAATCTGATGTGCTCTTCACAGACTTTTGTTGGCCGGGCCAGCAGCATGACGTCAGGGAGTGGGAGGATGGGGCTGGTGGATGCGATGCCCACAGTCACCATTCGGACGCGGTTGTGGACGTCAATCACCTCTCCTTTTTTGCTGATCTGGATGAAGTCGCTCTCAAACATGGGTGCGTACTTGAAAATATCATACTCTCCTCCCCTGTACAGTTGTTGTTGCAGGTCCCCCATGGAGGTGTTGAACACGCCCATTGAACGGTAGCTGTTGGCCGTGTAATAAGGTAACAAACACTCACTGCTCACAGTTCTCTTCATTTCAGATAGCTCCACCAGCCACAAATCAAGTCGCCGAGAGAGAGAGGGAGTGAAGGCAACTGCCCATCTCCCTGCAGGGCTCTGCCTAAGTCACTTGGCACTACCACATTTATCCTCCACTGTCCTTTGTGAGCTGTCACCATCACATATCCCTTTGTCCAGCCCCCAAGCAGTCATCCCTTCGGGGCAGGGTCACCAGCCTCCCCCTCCAAACAAACCACCATTTCTATAAGGCTGACCCTGCCAGGCTGTTGGTGTGGCTAAGCTGGATAGTTGGGACTCACAACTTAGAAAACCATTCTGCCTTTGTAAATATCTGGGTTGTTTCCAGTTTTGCTGTGTTGTTATCAGTCTCTCTGCAGTGATTATCTCCCTGCAAATATACTTTTGCTTCTGCTAAATGACGTCCTGGGGAGAAAATCCTGGAAGTGGACTGAGTGCTTGCTAAGGGCAGGGACCTCGTTCTCTGTGTCCCCAGTGGTGTAGCACAGTGCTGGCTGGAACTTAGAAGAAGTGCCACCTGTCAGAACCAGAGTCCCATTTGTACAGTGGTTTCCAATATATGGAGAGTTTTCTCACCCATTTTTGCATTTCAAGGAGATTATTTTTTAAAACATTTTTTGACTGAGTTATGGTCACTTTAAAATGTTGTGTCAAATTCCAGTGTAGAGCACAACCTTTCAGTTATACATGAACATACATATATTCATTGTCACATTTTTTTTCGCTGTGAGCTACCATAAGATCTTGTTTATATTTCCCTGTGCTATACAGTATAATCTTGTTTATCTGTTCTACATATGCCTGTCAGTACCTACAAATTTTGAACTCCCAGTCTGTCCCTTCCCACCACTCCCCCTTGGCAAACACAAGTTTGTATTCTGTGTCTGTGAGTCTGTTTCTGTTTTGTATTTATTTATTTGTTTTTTTAAGATTCCACATATGAGCGATCTCATACGGTATTTTTCTTTCTCTTTCTGGCTTACTTCACTTAGAATGACATTTCAAGGAGGCTAATTTTTAAAACCACAATTTTATGGTGAGGAACCAAGGCTCAGGATGCAAGGCTGGATTCCGTACTAGGTCTTCGACTCAGAGTCTTGGTCTCTGTCTCAAGCTGGCGGCTCACCATCATACTCTCACTCTGCACCAAATATGGAATTGTTCACGGTTAGCGATGTGCGTGGGGACCCCAGGAATTCGTTGAGGTCTTGAATCACCATAGGATTTCCCGCATTGGTTTTCCTGCTGCTTCACTCTTGATGTCTACCTGATAAACCACTGATGTTTTGTTTCTTTGAAAAGCTCTTCAGAGAAATTATGGCAAAGACGTCTTTCTGGAGTTTTTGTTCTTTGCACAAGGTGATGAATCCAAATTCCCCCTCCCCCAGTTAGAAGACTATTTTTGAAATAAAAATACATTCCTCCAAACTCAGTGATTACTATGTGAAGGTCTTGAAATAAACTTCATCCCCTAAATGGTCTTTTTTATATTCCCCAGTGCCTACTGCAGTACCTGGCACATTACAGCTTTTCAATAAATACAACCTTGCTGATGCTCCCTGAGATTCATTGTTCTATTTGTTTAGTCAACAAAATTTATTGAGCAAACACTATTTTTTAGGAGCAGCTAGAAAATGGAGATGCAAAGATCAAGGTCCCACCTCTGAAGAGCTAATTTTTTTTTCTTTCTGGAGATGTTAAATGACTTCTCCAAAAAAAAGTATGAAGTGGTTTATATTCAATTGTAAGGAGATTATGGCTAAAAGTTAACATGATTAGGTTTTAAAATAAGAGGTTTCTATATTCTCAACCATCTATTCTTCCCATAAGTCCATTTCTGATGAATGATTAATGAGAGAAATCATAATCATATTATTAAGAACTTACTATAAGCCAGGCATTGTGCTAAACACTTAACCTTAAAATGTATACAATATAATCCCAAAACAGCCCTATAAAATGTAGCTACCACTATTATTCCTATTCTTAAGAGGAGGAAATCAAGGCTCAGAGAAGTTAAGCAACTGTATCAAGGTCACACAGCACCAGAAGCATATGGAAGTCCCCAAATAGGGCAATGGTTAAACTACACTACACTGGGACACACAAATAGAACACAAATTACAAGTATTGTTAATTATTGTTGATAATTAATACTATTAGGTGCCTTCTTTGTGCCAGGCTCTGTTCTAGGTGCTAGGAACACAGCAGTGGACAAAACAAATATCCTTACTCTCATGGAGCTGGTATACAGACAGTAAGTGAGTAAAACATATGGTATCTCCAATGCTCGTAAGTGCTATGGAGAAAGATAAAGTAAAAAAGTCAGATGGACGTCTATGCAGGGGAGAGGGAGCTGGAGGTGGTAGTCAAGGAGCTTCAAGGAAAAGTGACCTTTGAGCAAAGACCTTAAGGAGGTCAGGGAGGAAGCCATGCAGACATCTGGGGAGTAGCATCTCGGTCAGAAGGAATAGCAAGGGGCAAGATCCTGAGGTGGGAGTGTGCCTGGTGTGTTAAAGGAACACCAAAGGGGCTACAGTGATGAGAGTGGAGTGAATGAGTGTGGCAGGGGATGAGACCAAGAAGCATCGGTGGTGATGGTAGGGAAACAGATCATGTAGGATGGATCTTGTAGGGCACTGTGTGTCTTTAGCTCTGCTCTAAATGGGAGATGATCTGATCTACATATATGGAGGACCATTCTGGCCACCATGTTGCAAAGAGATGGTCGAGTTGTGATACGCACAGAGGTGGAGACGGGTAGCTCCCACGAGAGATGATGAGGCTAAGATGCCTGTGGTAGTAGTGCAAGTAGTGAGAAGTGATCACCTACTAGACATATTTTGACTGAGGCAACTATTATGTATAGGGATGTTAGACAATTTTCAATAGATATTAGTAAGTGAAAAAAGCAAGTTGCAAAACAGCATATATGGTAAGCCATTTTTTTTTAATAAAAAAATTTTTAACGTGTGCGTGTGTGAAAAGATGTCAGGAAGCTGGTAGTAGGAGCAATCTTGGGCAACTTGTTGGCTGAGGGAAATGGTGGGATGGAGACTTAGCTTTCCAGGGCATTTTCTTTTATACCTTTCAGATTTTATTCTACTACATAAACTTCTTACACAAAAGTAAATAATACTTTAAGTTTATAGAGTTATAAAAATGTTCTGGCAGTAAAATTCTGTTCTTAGAATACTCATTCATTCAAACCTTGATATAGAAAAGAGGTAAATAATTAGCTTCATTCAAATTTAACTCTCCCTGGCACAAAATTTTAGAATTTGAGAACCAAAACACAAAATATCATTCAAAATTCATTTTCTGATTTTTCTTAAAGACCTGAAAATTTATTCCCTCTTCCCAAAGTTGAAAAGTCTGATACACTCCTTATCCAAAAAATGGAGATCAGTAGTAAGTCAGGACACACTTACTGATTGCCCACTACATGTCCACCATTGTGCTAAGAGCGTTCAGGTTGCCAAAATACAAGTTTCAAAACATTTTAAATGTGACTCTCACACAAACATACAATGAAAACATGTTGGAGATTTAATTAACTCATCCGTGAGGGCATCAACGTGATGGCAGAGCTGGTTCAAGGAGAATTAGAGGAACAGGTGTTGGCACTGGAGAAAGGATGTTGGGCGAACATTGCCAGGTTAGATGCAGAACTGGTTAAATGGCTACAGGGCAATGACATTATAACCTTTGGGGTTATTTTTTTACTAAACAGAAGTCATTTGCATCTCTTCTGAATGAAAATCTCTAAGTTATTACGGAACTTCACAAAGCCTAGACTTTAATCAACAACAGATAGCCTTCCTGGGGTTCCAGAAGTGCTCCAAAATCACATTGTGATAGTCTCACAACACTGTGAATATATGAAAAACCACTGAAGTGTACACTCGCGATGGGCGAATGTCTCGGTGTGGGAAGTGCATCTCAATAAAGCTGTTAAAAAAAACAGACAGCAATACTTCAGACTTGATTTATTAATCTAATCCCATTGTCTTCTTTCCTTCTCTTTGATAATCACATAATCCTCAGACAGGTACATGAACAATGCTTTAACACAACATTGAAAGTGTACGTTACATACTTTATAATTTTTTCTAGTTACAACTTTTTGGTAGTTGTTCTTAACAAGAACTATAGTGAAGCATGTATAAGTCACCACCAAAGAGATGGGGGACAATACAGGGGCACAACTAAATACATGAGAGCATAACAGTGAATGGGTTGAGTGTATGGACCTAAGAACACTCACCTCGATATTGAAAACCAACAATGTTTTGTAAGAAGAAACCTCCAAAACTACAATTCTAAGGATAGTTTTCCATATATTTGTATGTGACGTTCTGAGTATATATAGACGTGCAAGACTACAGACGGCTGAAGTCTGCACACTTACCATGGGAAGAGGTTTCAAGTCAATAACTTTTGCTCCCCATCTATCACTTGGAGAAGTGAGGCCAGCAGGCAGCTATATATAGCCTTTTCGATGAGTATGCCACCGGAGAGGGCACTGTCAGTGAGGCAGGATGTGAGGGTGGGGAGATTTCCATACTGTACGCAGCATGTATCTGCTGGGTAAATCCCCCGGCCCCAAATACAATCCACAGTGCTTTTATGTCAACACTGCTAAACCGAGCGGGCGTGGGATGAGCTGCGGTTAGCCTTAGGCACCTAGGACTTCAGGAAGCCAGCCTGATTTCTGCCTTACCTTCCGGCTGTCAAAAAGAGACCACAGTCACCTAGACTCTTTCCCTGAAGGCCAGTATGCAAATCAGTTTGCTTCCGCCTTAGGTTTACAAAGACGAGCTGGAGTACTTGAAAGAAGCCAGACGGGTGATCTAAATAATGTTATTTCTCAACACTACGATCCAACTACTGTCACCTCTCTTCCCCTCCTCCCCACTTTCTGCTCGCGACTTGCTTCTGTCCTCAGCCATCTTTAGCCCCACTCAGAGCTGACTTCCGCCCTATTCTTCAGTCTTAGAATGATTTCTGTCTCTTGGCTTCCAATTTGCCTATGTTTATAAGCCATGAGATGTTCCATCTCAATCTGTGTATTTATTTCTTTGATGTTATATTGAGGAAGCTTGCAATTACATACACACACAAATATAAAACATTAAAGATAAAAGTAAAGATTAGGAACTGTATAGAGGTTGGGGGAGTAAATAATCCAGGAGCTTGGGTAAGATGGTTATTATGATTAAATATTAAATTTAACTCTGAAAAAAATACTAGAAGAAAGTAAGATAGATGGTAACGTTGATTTTCTCCATGGGGTGAGACTAGAAGTGATTATTATTTTTGTCTATTTGATAGCTGGCTTTTGCCAGCAAGAATTTATTTATATACAAATTTTATATATTTTACAAGAATTTATATATACATATACAAATGTACAAAAATATATATATGTAAGTACATATTTCAAAAAAAGAAAATGAGAAAGAAATATTTCAAAAAATTAGGTCTAAGCTTCCTGACCACCTTAGTTATCACTGTCTTCTACTAATCAAACCAACTATTTCTTGACAAAGGACATATTTTTTAAATTACAAACTGGAAAGTAAAAAGTTCTCCCATAATTTTATATTTTTTAATAAATTAAAAAGCAAAACGTCTCTCCACTTCTCCAGTTTCATTTGCTAGATGTCCGCTATGTACACTTTTTGACATTGCCTTATACAGTGTACACATATACATATATATTAATAAAAACACAAAATACCTTTATGTAAAAATGGGATTATGCCACACCTATTGGTCTGTACCTTTTCTATCTTAACAATATCTCTTGGACTGTTTTAGGGTGACACATCCTAGATATACTCGATTCATTTTCATCACCTTACAGTGTTCCACTGAATGGATACATCACAGATTATTTAACTAGTTCCTCACTGATGCACATATAAGCTGTTTCCATTACAAACAACACTGCAGTGAACACTCTACCCAAAAATGTCTATGTGCTCATGCCATGTTTTTCCTCGAGGACTAATAGTTCTACAAGGAATAAGGGTTTGTCATTGTTCATTTTTTTTTTAAATTTTCAGAAAGAAGAGGCTATGCAATTACCAAAATGTTCTGGGGATCACTCTGAAACAGATACAAACCAACCTGATCAAGTTTGGATGAGAACCACAAGAATCAACAAAGGCCTTGGAAGCCACATCCTAAGAGGACAGTTGAAGAATCTCTTTGTCCTGGACACCGAGGGGCTCTGAGGTAATGTAAGAAGCGTCTTCCTTTATCAAATGGCTGTTCTCTGGACCAGAGAAGAGGATTGGAAATGCAGGGCCTCAAACAATAGAGCAACAAAAATGAGCTTGAGGTTAGGCTAAGGGTGAGACCATTTATCGATGAGCCGGCATCCAGCCCACTTCCTCCAGAGACAACACGCTGGTGTTCCTCCGGAGGGTGCGCTCCTCCTCTTCTCAGTCCATGTGGCTGGGCAGGGCTGACTCCATCCCACCCCCAAATCCAGGAGAGGGTGCAGACCTAGAAACAGACAGCGGAATATTCTGCCTTGGTTGTAACAACCGACGTACATGTTATCATGTCACCCAAGCCAGGGCAATGATTCTCAGTTCAGGCACTTTGGCTGGAACTATTAGCAGAAAAAAATCCAGTTTCAGTGGTAAAAGATCAGCCTAGGACTCCTGGCAGCCATCCTGCCAGGAAAGCCTGCCTAAGGGTGAAGCCGACACAAAACTAAGAAACAGAAATCAAAATTTTGGATGTCACTATTTAAGTAGCTGGATTCAGGAGTGCCAGCCTGAATTGGTTGTTTCTTTGTTACGGGATGTTAAGCAAGCTTATGAAGCTCAGATTCAGTTAAGATCTTTTTGTTGTTGTTGGGGAAAGTGGTAACTAGGTTTATTTACTTATTTATTTTTAGAGGAGGTACTGGGGATTGAACCCAGGACCCTGTGCAGCCAAGCATGCACTCTACCACTTAAGCTGTATCCTCCCCCTTAAGGGTCTAAAGTAATGCCATTCAAGGAACCGGCGCCATCCTGTTCTAAAACGGAATACTCTATTATCCATGCTTGACAATAAGAAGCAAAACAAGTTTGCCAGTTAATAGTCTTCACCCACTTCCAGCCTTTAGAAAACAAAAGCTTGAAAAGTCAAAAGAGAGAGTTTTAGGGGCCCTATGTGTCACCCAGGGAGAAGGAGGGCAGGTGTTTGCATCCACCAGAAACCAAGTGACAGGCACTTTAAGGGAAATTTACCCAAGAGGATAACCAATAGGGCAAAGGGGTCCCAGCAGAGTTGGGGGGGGGGACAGGAGAATGCTGGAGGTGGACCAGAAGAAGCCCAAGAGCTGAAGGTTGGGCTCACTGGGAGTCAGACTGGCATCTCCCGCATCAAGAGAACTACTGGCAGAGTTCTGAAAATAATGAAAACAATGACATGACAACACCTTCCCATGAAAGAAAAAGCAACTGGGTATTGACCACATTCAGAGGGCAGCAACCCCAGATGGCAGCTGTAACCTCACTGAATTCGGTGCTTCTTTCCCTTCTCCCCCACAAGCCTGCCCCTGAAGGGGTGAGTCTGGAGCAAGGCGAGTGTGCGGGGGAGGAGGAGGAGTTAGGACGTAGTAGAAAAGGCAATATGCTTCAAAGCCTGTAGCAGACTTCTGCTTAGGTTGAGGAAAAGCATTAAATTGAATACATGTTTGGAGTTTTGGTTATTAGACTGAAATGGACAGGCCTTTTTCTTTTCTTAACTGAAAAAATTATTAAAAATTTATTTTAAAACTTACTAAAATTTATAAAAACTTATTAAAATTTTGGAACATAGAGCAATGTAAGGAGACTAGAATAAAAAACCCCCAACCTACCCACCACCCAGCTTCGATTGTCAGCTCAACCGAACATTTGTGATCTCTTCCTCTACCTATTTCTGCCCCTCCCGTGGATTATAACAAAGCAAATCTCACATTTCGTTATTTTATCAATAATTATTTCAGTCTGTTTTTGTGCAAAATGAGGACTCTTAAGATAAAGCACCATTTTCATGCCTTAAAATGTCAAAGTAATTAATCATCAAATATGCAGTCAGTATTCTGATTTCTCAGGTGTCTCATAATGTCTTTAAGCAATTGATCTGCTTGAATCTAAATCTGGATAAAATCAGCTCATGCTTGATATGTCTCTTAAAGTCTCTTTTAATCTATGGGTTCTCCCTATGATTTATTTGTTACAGACACAGGGTCATTTGTCTTTAGTGGTTTGAGTTCAATCATCCCACAGTAGATTTGTTCCCCCACCACCAATACCAAAACCTCAGGATGCTCAAGTCCCTTACAGAAAATGGTGTAGTATTTGCATATAACCTACACACATCCTCCTGTATACTTTAAATTATCTCTAGGTTACTTACAATACCTAATGCAATATAAGTGCTATAAAAATAGTTATAAATACATTGCAAATGCTATGTAAATAGTTGCTGATTCATGGTAAATTCAGGTTTTGCTTTTTGGAACTTCCCAGAAGTTTTTTTTTTTTTTTTTTTTTGGATCCACAGTTGGTTGAATCCACAGATGCAGAACCCGCAAATTCGGAGGGTCAACTGCATTCTGGACTTATCCAACTGCATCTCTGTGCTGTCATTTGTCATGTTCCTTTATCTCTTGCATTTCCTGCAAACTCGAATTTAGATCTAGAGGTTTGATGAGATTAATGTTTGATTTTTTTTTCTTTTTTTGGCAAGACTTCTGCGTAGGTGGTTTTGTGTATTTCCTACTACATCACATCAGGAAATATATAATGTCTGGTTGTCTCTCTTTTTGTGCTGTGAAGATTGATCTGTGTGTTACAATGTTATCAGTCTAATAAATAAATTATAAATTTTCCTATTGGCTTTTCACATAATGATTTTTGCAGCAACTGAGGATCACTGCCTAAATCCATTACGTCATTAGGATTGCAAAAGGGTAATATTCTAGCACTCCTTAATTTATTCATTGGAATTCTTCTGTAAAGAAGGAGTTTTCCTCATTAAATATTTGATTATTGAACTGGGATACAGATCTTCAGGAATATAAGAAGTATGTTCCCTTCTTTCCCTTTGTTTTCTAGTTTTGAGAATAATAAATTGGTTCTCCAGCATCCTCTGAAAGTGATCGATAGGTTGGAATTTTTTTCAAGTATCTTATGAACTTGTGATTTTAACATTTTGACTGTTCTGCAATTCATTGCAAAGACTTATTTGATACCCGAGTTGTTCCATCTTTGACAAGTAGGAGCTTCTTGAATTTGGGTCCTGTGAATTGGACTTTTAAAACCAAAACAAAGGGATTATTCTTATGTATGTTTTCCTTAGAGTGGTGGGGAAATTATTCGGCTTCTTAAGTTTATGTTTAGGTAAGGACAAAGGCCAAACCTAGTGAGTGGGCTTGAGGGTGCTGAGAGAGAGAATAAAAGTACTTGTAATTACACTCTGTGGAGACTTGGCAAATGAAAGGCTCCTACTGATGACTTTTTGCTTTCCCACATGAGAATACTTTGTGAAGTCTGTAAATCTTTCAACATGAACAAACCAGGTATAAATCTGCCCTTCTCAAAGGACTTTACAGTCTAGTTTGGAATATACTCTGTATTAGTTAGACTTACGTTTGCTGTTTGTGGCAGAACCTCAAAATAGTAGGACCTTTGAAAATAAAATTTTCTTTTTATGTTAAAGAAAAAGTGCTCCCAGGCTGTGTGGAGGATCCAAGTTCATTACGATCTCAGGATCTTATGCTCCACTGTCCTCAACATGCAGTTTCTACCTCATGATATATAATGGCTGCTCCAGCTCCAACCATCACATCCACATTCTAGTCAGCAGGAATAAGGAAAAAGAGAATGAAAGGAGTATGATAATTGCCATTAAGGATATTTCCCAAAAGTAGTGCTCATAAATTCTGTTCTGTTCAATTAGCTAGAAAACAGTTAACATGATTGAAAAATGCAATCTTTATTCTGGCAGGCCAGATGCCCAGATAACCTTCAGAGAGTCAGTTACCTGGGAAGAAGGGGAGAATACATACTTGGAGAAAATGGCAATCCCTGTCTCAAGCCCATATTCACAAGAGTAAAAAAAAAAAAAAAAAAAAAACTAACTCTTGGGCAGCGTATTTTCACACCTATGTCTTAAAACCTCAGAATGGAGGTGGAGAAATCATTTAAAGTATCCTTTCCCCCACAATCCTGAGTGTCTTGATTATGCTAGGGCACCCAATATATGAGACCAGATTAAGCTGTAGTCTGGTAATTTACATTAAAAAAATACATTTTAGATAACCACACTCCTACACAGTGATGATTGTTCTGTTTCATTACTTATCCCTGTCTGGTATGTGCCATCTCTGAAAGTTGGCCCTGAGATTTCTTGTTTTTTACTTCATGCTGGAAGTAGGACTCACATATGATATTTTATGTCCTAATGCTAAGGCAAGATACATGACTAACAGCCACCACTCAGAGTTTATGGGATTTAGTCCCCAAAA
Organism: Camelus ferus; assembly: GCF_009834535.1. Taxonomy (NCBI): domain Eukaryota; kingdom Metazoa; phylum Chordata; class Mammalia; order Artiodactyla; family Camelidae; genus Camelus; species Camelus ferus. The sequence goes on from NC_045698.1 coordinate 111,223,213, forward strand.
GAACTCTCTCTGGGGATCTAAGGATCATCAAGGGTAAGTAGCATCCTCAAAGAGAAACAGTTCAGTAAGAGACAGAGCTGGGACACCAACATAACTTAGGCATCTTCTGAGCCCACGTGTGCTTTGTTTATTACGCCATTCTGAAAGATTTACTTATTTTCTGCTCTTCTTTGGAGCTCTGGGATGGAAAGGCAATCATTTTATCTGTCAGCCAGAGAAACTTCTATGGGCTTTCATTTATGTTTAAAAAAATAATAAGCTTTAATATATTCCCCTTCAGTATTTTATGCCCATTGTCTCTTATAACTGTCCAACCCAGTTTGGTGAGTATTCAACACATTTTTCTAAATATCCTTTTTATGTGTGAGGCACCATGATGGTTGCTGAGTATATAATGGTGAACAAAGCCACGTAAAGTCCTCACCATTAGGGAGCTTCTAGACTAGTAGGGGAGACAAACATTAATCCAAAAATCACCCTCCAAAAAGTGCAATTACAGCCGACACAGGGGTATATCATAAGGTGCCATCCACATATAATTGGTAGTTTTGACTTAGTAAATCCAGGAAGGCTTCCCTGGGGAGGTGACATGTAGGCTGAGACTAGCAGTGTAACTTAGAGTGAAAGCAGGCAAAGTAGGGGAGAGGAGAGGTTTTCAGGCAAAATGAGCCGATGTTCAAAGCCGCCTGTGGAGCATGCATGAGGGCTGGAGGGAGCATGTGTGAGCAAGGCATGAGGTGAGGAAGGAAGCCAGAGAGCGGCCCTGCAGTGCCTCATTAAGGCCACCATTTATCCCCTTCATGGGCAAAAATGCTGAGGCTCAAGAGCTCTTGAGTAATTTGCCTACAGTCTCACAGCTAGTTAGCTGATGAAGCCAAACTCTGGTAGATAAAGATATCCTTGTCCTAATGCCTAGAATCCGTGCATATGCTAGATTTCATGACAAAGAGGAATTAAGATAGAACATGGAATTCAGGTTGCTAATAAACAGACCTTGAAACAGGGGGCTTATTTTAGATGATCCAGGCAAACCAAGGTAATCTCAAGGATCCTTAAACATGGAAGAGGGAGAGAAGAGGATACAGGTGTATGAGATGAGAGGACTTGACCTGCTGTCGTGGGCTTTGGAGATGGAGGAGGAGCACTGCGAGTCAAGGGATGTAGGTGGTCCTAGAAGCTGGAAAGGGCAGAAAACAGATTCTACCTTACAGATCTTCCAGAAAGGACCATAACCCTGCTGACATCTTGATTTTAGCCTAGGGAGACCCATTTTGGACTTCTGACTACAGACTTACAACAAATTTGTGAAGCACCGAACTTGTGATAATTTGTTACAGCAGCCAACGGAAAACTAAGACACAAAGTACGTCCACTGGCTCCAAAGCCCGTGTCCCTACCCCTGCCACGACGTGCCTTCACTGCTGGAAGGGCTGAACCAGGAACGGTAAAGATTAAACCTGAATCTGTCATGTCATTTTGAGTCTAAGGTTCTTTCAACATCATTTCTAAACCGTACAGCAAAGGGTATGTATGATTTTTACATATGCCTCTTGGTTTTGTGAATTTCGAAAGGATGTGGTTATGGGCTTTGACATCAGAGGAGAAGCTCTACGATGTTGACTGAACATTGATAGAGCGATAACGTTGGAGGCAGGTTGTCTCTGAACACCCCTCTGAAGATCAACTGCCTCTCCAGCACATTCCTGGCCCTGAAGCCGTCTTCTCTGGTTGTGCGGAGGGGTGATGCCCACGGTGCATCACTTTTCAAGAATTGGATCATGAACAACTCTATCCTCCTGGAAGAGCAGCTCATCAAGAAATCCCAGCAGAAGAGAAGAACGTCTCCTTCCAACTTTAAAGTTCGATTCTTTGTTTTAACCAAAACCAGCCTGGCATACTTTGAGGACCGTCATGGGGTATGTGAGCACTTTGTTTTGGTCTTTTTTAGGCAGTACTTTATATTTAGACTGGGCTGAATCATGAGGATACACATAGAACAAAATAAGAACACAGGGAACCCAGATGTGCTTGTTATAACAACCTAAAAAGTACAGGTGGAGTAAATGGAAGAGAATGTGGAGAAAAGTCAAGAGATGGGGTAATTGTATTAGGTGCTTTCAGCTCTAAAAACTGTAAAAGAGTAAGTTTATTATTCATTAGTTTATATTTCCCTTACAAGGTTAAGTTTAACTTTTAAATTGTAGTATTTTAAGTGGCAAAAGGAATGATTAAGTGACGCATCCAGTGTCAACATTTTTGCAAATTCAGTTTTAATTGTCTCAGTGGTCTTCACTCAGCTGGCGTCTGGAATAATAGTCCCTGGGTATTTAATTGTCTAAGATTTGCAAGACCCAGCGGTAAACCTCTTCATTCCTTGGAGAACTTCCCAGGAGACTAAGGGTATCACGCACAAAATGCTTTGCAGGAAAGAGCAGCAGTTCTTACCCAGAAGTTTGCAGCTGCGTAGCTAGTCAGTCTTTATATATTTAAAGGTATTCTTATATTCCATAATACTAATAGTAACAAAAGCAACAGGAATATTCATAACAATGTAGTCCGGTACAAAAAGGAAGAGGGGTCAGGAGATCAAACTCTGCTTGTCTCTGGGTGACTTAGCTTAGGCAAATGTCTGTACCTTCCACGTCAGCTTTTTGAACAAAATGAAAGCGCTGGAAATACCACCTACAACATTCCTTTCTTCTTTAAAATCCTTTGTTTCTATGAAGTAGCATTTGTGTAGCCCTTCTTAGCAATTTTTCAAAGCAGGTTTGACTTCTTACTATATCGTAGTATTATTTTTCCATCGTCAGGGAGGTAGGGGAAGTAATGCTAGGTGCTTGATGGTCACTTAGAGACAAAGGCACTCTGATTCTGGGCTGGGATCAGACTCCATAGGTGGAGGCAAGGCTCTGGGGTCTTTTGAGAGCTGGGCTTTGGAGTGTTCAGTGAATGGAGCCCTGAAGGAGGCCGGGCTGGGTATGCAGCCTATGGGTGCCAGGACTTCTAAGTTGCAGGTGAAAGAATACTGCCTCTTCTTTAGAAGTAAAAAGACTTGCTCATCTTAAGTGGATTCTTACTGATAATAATCAACCGATCGGGAAGAATGTGGAATTACTTATGTGCAAGGCCCCTTTGGTGAGGACTGAATAACTGTTTGTTGACTAATTTAATAGATGGCCAATAGGCAAGTATTCAACTTGGGAGATTTCATCATTTAGAGCTGATTAATCACATGGCGTCAGGCAATTTTTCTTTTTCTTATTGTGAATGGGACATTAGAAGTTCTCACTTCATATTTAAAGAGCAGTCATTTACCTTCAAATATTTTTTTTCAATGTCCATTGTACAGTTTTCACCAATTTCCCTCCCTCCCCGATTCAACACTCAACCTAGCATCATGTCAAGTATTTAGTACTAATTGTTTGTGAGCATAATTGTTATTTGTGAACTGTTTGCTTGTGATTCTGTACAATATTATGCCAATAGTCATACAACCAAATGGTCTTGGTTCAGAATTTTGCTGGTTATCATTTGCATGTAGACAATGTTGTAAAATAGCTCAGCTTCTTCATTCATGCATTATGAAAATTTTAGAACAATTCATTCATTCTGCGGAGTCCTGAGCTGTATGGTTCTAACATTTCTGGTGCCTATGCTTTATAGTCATAAATAACATTTTAAAAAGCATTTCTTTAAATATTATAGCAATGTGTTGCTTAGAAATTTTTCCAAGGTCACTGAGAAAGGCAAAAGATGAGTTATTATTGTTCATGCCCTAGGTATGTACCATTGCTTAGGGGCATCGATTTGACAAGAGTGCATTTGTTCATTGGCCATGAAGAAAACTAGCATTACACTGATGAGAAGAAAGTTTTTATTTTTAAATTAAAGCCTCTATCTTCCTGTCTATAAAATGGGTGTGATAATAGTATTCACTTCATGGAAAAAATTAAAAGAAAGAATGTGTTTAGACTGACCTATCTGAAATTACCATTTGGTAGATCAAAAAAGAACAAATATTGGTAATTTCATATAGTTAGTTCCACTTACCATACAAAGTACTTTGCATAAGCCCTGTCACCTAGTAAGCACCTAGTAAAGATTAACTATTATTTGTATCATCGTTGTATCTGTGAAGGAGATACAAAGTGGCATAACACACTCACTTGCAAATGAAGGGAAACATGAAAGGATACTTCAAAGGCAGGTAACCTCAGGGTCCTGGCTTCCCTCTATTCGTGTCCAAATACAAGTTTGTGGGAAGAGACATACATGCATCATGAGATGTGTGATGCTGGGCCAACATTTTCCCTCTCAGGGTCTCAGTTTCTTTTATCTTCTCATTTGTAAAATTATGCTCATAGTAGCTCTAAAATTCTGTAGATTTATGATTTCACACAAAAATAATCCTTCTTAATGTTTAGGAACAAATACTGTCGTTCTCCAAAATAAGTATCTTTTTAACTTCAACTATCCATGCCCATTGTCATTATAATGTGTACTGAGTGAGCCTTTGGTTTAACACAGATTTAGATCTGGTGTCAGACTTGCCATATTGAGAGGTGCAAGTGTTTTCAGTGGGGCTGGCAGGCTCCTTGTGGTGCTTGCAGCAGTGGGACAGAAAGAAGCAGGGTCGGCAGGTAGAGGCTCACCGGCAGGCATGACTTCACACACCAGCTTGTGCCTGCCAGTTCCTTAGCAAAGTGGTCCCTGATGTTGGACATTCTTTAACAGAGGACAAGAGAAGTTAGAGCCCAGAGTCCAGGGGTGTGCTGGTTTAACAATCACTGTAGTGGAGGTGGCACCAGAGAGTGCTGGAGAGCCTCTGTTTGCAGCTCTCCATCATTTGCCAACTTCTGTAGTGTAAATACTCCTATTATAACCAACGTGAAACTACTGATGTGAAGTCTACAGGATCACAGAATTCCTGAAAATTTAACCATCAGCTCTCATGGGCCAACACAAGCAGACTCCAGTACACCCTGGGCAGGCTTAAATAAAAATGATGTCTGCAGGGGTAGTTACCGACTGAACACTGTGCTTAGTTGCACATGACTGATATAAGACCCTTTTTAGGGGTAAAAGAAAGAAATGGGGGGTAGGGAGGCTCGGGCACTCTGAGTAAGCAAAGGATGGAAAAGGCAGCATAGGTGGGAGCAGGGCCACAGGTGGCTGAGGCCAGTATGGTCAGCTGGAGTCAGATTCCAACACTCCTTTCTATCACTTTCTGGATGTGGGATCTCAGGCAAGACACTCAATCTCTTTAAGCCTCTATTTCCTATTTGCAAAGTAAGGATCCAAATACTGCCTACCTCAAGCAATGCTGAGCATTTCATGAGAAAAGTATGTTATGAGCTTGGTACTGATAGGACCATCTTATCTTCTGAAAGGCCCCTGGGAGAAGTGGAAAGGTTTAATGACTCTTTGCACCTTAGGAATCAAGTTCACTCTGCTCACATGGTGTGGGTGCTATTACCATTTACATGGGGCAGGAGGAACAGTCAAGGTCACCCTTGTGGTCAGTGTTGGGATAAGGGCCACCACTCTGCTTCCCCTTAGCCCACAGTCTGAGCTAGCAGCTAAAACATCTCTTACAGCATGTACGCTTCCTAAATTAAAGATGGTGGGTGGGGAGATGGTCCCCTTTCCTTGTTTTTGGCAGCATTATTGCATAGTGGTCAAAAACATAGCTTTTGGTGTCAGAAAGACCTGGGTCAAAGACCAGCTCCACCACTTAAGAGCCTGTGGCTTTGCATAGGCTGCTTAACCCTGTAGGACCCTCTGTGAAGGTGTTTACGTGTTTTAAAATGATCAAACATTCCTTCTTGATCTTGTTTCCTTTACTGAGATGGAGGCCACCATGATTCTAATAATAATAGTAACTAATATTTACTGAGTACTTACTATGTGCTAGTCACTGTGCAAAATGAATTATTTCCTCTAATCCTTACAACCACCCTGTGAGTTAGGAAGTACTCTCACCCTAATTTACAGAGCATGTAACTGAGACAACGAGGACTTAGATAACTCCCATATGTCTCCGGAGCCCACACAGCCTCCCTGATGAATGGTTCTGATGACTATTAACAGTTGCTGCCCACAGGCAACTGGGGTTCCACTGGGTTATCACAAAGGGTGCAATGCCTTCTTGCTCTAGAGTCCTCCATGTAAAGGGCAGTCCTGAAAATCAGCAACCCCTGTCACATGGGTCTTCTGCAAGGAAGTATGTTACGAGCCATATATTCCAGGACAAATCTTTGTCTTCATTCACTTCTGGGAGCCCCCATCTTGTGTCCAAAAAGAAATGGGGGCCTTGGCAAGCTTTGCTGCTCAAGTTCCTCTAGAATCTCCCCACTTCTCTCCATTTCCTAGAGTCCCCTTCCTCATGGAAGCTGCCAGCATCGCTACCACCTCCTGATGGTCCCCCTGCACCCACTCTACCCAGCACCCCTCAGAAGCCCATGTGAGCTTCTCACCCGGTGACTGTGATCACGGCCCAATGACCCTCATCAGAAGCGGGCATGTCCCTTCAGTGGTTCTCCCTTTACCCTGAGAGTGGACACCGGAATCCATCACATGGTCTCCCCATCTCAGTTCATGTTCCATTTTCTCCCATCTCACTGAGAAAGCTGAGACTTTCATCAACTTTAAGATCTCCATTTTAAATGTCACTTGCTTGGGGAAGCCTTCCTTGATCTCCCTACACTAGGTCACCACCTTTTCTTACACTCTGCCGCAACAGCACATACCCTTTCTTCAGAGTATAATTACCTATTTATTAATGTGATTAATATACTAACATTATTACCCCACTCCATCCTCCATTCAGTTATAGCCTTTACAAGGGCTGGTGCCCAGTTTGCTAAAGATGGCATCACCAGTGTCTACAACAGTGCCTGGTACATACTACTCATTCATTCTCTGTAGAAGAAAGAAAAGAAGGGAAAGTGGGAAGGAGGGAGGGAGGAAAGACATGAGGTACAGAAACAGATAGAGAGCTTAGAGTTACACAAATGGACCCTAACAGAACAAGGCTCAACGCCAAAAGAGCAGAGAACAAAGCAAGTGATGTAAGACTTCAAACAGGAGATTCCCGGGGGCAGGAGTAAGTAACTAAGACTCCGTGGAGGCAGCAGTTCATGGTGCAGCCTTGAAAGAGGAAGAGGAGGACCCAGGAGTTTGGAACGTTAAGATTTGGGTCAGAGAGGCACACGCAGAAACCAGCAGGTGCACTGCCCCCTCCCACCTGTTTTTAGGAGAAGCAAGCAACTCCGTTGTCTATTACCCTCCACCCTGTCTTACCCTCCCGTCCTTCCTTCACACAGATAAACCTTTTGTAGATAATATTCTCAAAGCTACCTGTGCATTTTTGCTTGAAACTTTCACCACAAGTTCTCTCCACTTCATTCCTATGGGACTGAGTTGCCTTCGAGCTGGGCTCCCGCCGACACTCAAGGCTCCGTATGATCTACTGTCTATGAAACACCTAAAATAAAATTTTAAAATGAGAAATTAAACATTACACCCTACTATAAAGCCCTTCATAACTGTTTATAGAGTATTTAAATTAGTTCTCAACCATGGCATACTAGACTCTTCATCCGGGGTCCCTCTTTGACTTTCTGATTCGTTTATTCTGTTTCCTTTATCTGCCATGCTTCTATCACACCTGCCTTCTTTCTGAACCTCGAACACTCCAAGCCACGCTCCCTCTAGGGCTCTGGTACAGGGGCAGGTCTAGGGTGAGGCACACTCAGTGGGGCACTCACTTTTAGGTCCTGGAAGGGCAGGGTCTTTGATATCAGCTGCTCCCCTTGTCAAGAACACCCAAGGGTTTTGCAAGGTCAGTTCTTTATTGCTTCCCATCTCTGCAAATCTTTTCCCAGGACCCTTCCTTCCTTCCTTCTCTCTCTTTCTCCCTTTCTCTCTTTCTTTCTTTTTCTTCCTTCCTTCCTTCTTTTCCTTCCTTCCTTCCCTTTCTTTCTTTCCTTCCTCTCTTCCTTCCTTTCTTATACCATGGAGACTTCAGCACATCAGTATCTGCACTTACTTATTGGGCTTGCTGATGTGTTTCTCTGTTTATTTTCTCTCTCAATATGCACTGGAAGGTCACTTCCATGCGTGACTCCCTGGCTTATCCCTGGGTTACCAACATCTAGAACAGGGCTGGGCACATTGTAGGTGGTCAATACATAGCTAGTGAATGAACGAAGGTCACATAACTGAAACTGAATTCAGAAGAGCCTCTGGCAGCTAAAAATGTGGGCCTTGTCTAGCCAGGCAAAGAAAAGCAAGAATCCAAAGCAAAGTACTTCACAATTCAGGCCACTCAAAGCCCCAAAGTGTGCAGTTTTGATGTCTGCCTCAATGGGGTTTCTTTGTAAACCAAGTTTTGCTTGTCTGATGTGGTGGTGATGTTTTATGCAGATAGCCGTTACATAGGGAATTCTTGTTTTAGAGGCAAATGCTCCCAGGTTAAAATTAGATTCAATGCCTACTGTTCAGGGACCCGTATATCCATTAATCAGTCTCTGCAATAAAAATAGGACTCAGGGCAATTATGAATGTGAGGGCTTAGCTCCTGGCTCAGACTGGAAGAAAGGTTTAACTGGAACGCACAAGGGCTCAGTCTCTCGAACCACGAGGCTCATGTAATACACGACGTGTGTTTCAAACTCAGAAATGGACCCCAGAGAAAATCAGTTTAAAGTGCTCCTCAAATTTTCAAGGGCCAAGTAGTAATCCTCACGCCCTCATTTTCTTAACTACGTAGTCATAAATTCTTCCCCTCATCAGTTTAGTCCCACTGACAGAAGTAGATCTTTCGGGACCTAATTTTCATCGAGAGGTTAGTCCAGGTTTGCCATCACAACACTCGGGGACCTCCTTGGAGTGATCCAGAGGAGAAAACACAAGTTCTGACATGGTTTTCTATACGTATAAAACTCAGCTCCTTGAAATTCAGCAAAAATTGCATTTTAATAGAATAAGAACCTGATCCAAACCCTTATGTTGCTAACTCCCACTAACCTGAAGTTATTTATAAGTAGGCTTCTCTTTGTATTTTTCCTCTTGTTTTGATAGTTAAAGATCAAAGAAATCACACCTGTTTATCTTAAAACATTCCAATATAGGGCTTTTCTCTCCAAAATGACATATATTTGTGTCAAATCTTTATTATAATTATGACTTTTAACTTAACACTATATCAAGGAAATGTTTCTATTTTGGTATCTATAAATCTATTCATTTGTTTAGCAGACACCTCCTAAGCACCTACTATGTGCTGGGTGCTGTGCCAGGAGTACAGTAGTAAGTGATGGAGACAAGGTGTCTGCCCTCATGCTGACACACTAATCGGGGAAACAGACCACAAACAAGTATATACATGCACAGAGCAGATACAGACCAGGGCAGGTTCTATGGAGAGACTAAGCAGTTGCTGGGGCTGAGTGGGAAGAGTGCTCAGAGAAGAAATTTATATCTAGGCTGAAGTTTGAAGGACGAGAAAGAGCTAGTGAAGTGAAGAAATGGAGAAGAGCATTCCAGGCAGAGGGAACTGCCAGTGCGAAGACTCGAGGTAGGATAAGCCTTGGCAGGTGTGAGCGACAGAGACTTGAACATACTGTAGAGCTCAAGAAAGGGTGCTCAGTAATCTCTTATAGCATCCCTCTTCTGGGCACACTTTGTCTAGCGTCATCCTGCTCCATGCTGTGGTGGAAAAGTGCCTGGTGTATCAACACCGTGGACCTCAGATTCACACTGAGCTCAGGCACCCTGAGGCAGCAAAGACTGAAAACAAGGTAGAACCAGGTTAAATCTGCTCCAGTTAATCTCAAGAGACACAGCAGCAAATATTCATATCCCCGTACTGTTAAAAAATTAATGAAACAATTACATAAATTGTTCTCCAAAACCCTTCTGTCTGAAGACATCCAATTACTGTCTCTGTGAGAATGATCTTTACTCTTATGCAGATACAAATTTCTTGTAGTTATAATCATAATACATGACAATTTTATATTTTTCCATTTATTCTTTTCCCATTATTCTTTTGTAGATACATTTCCATACATGGACCCCAAAGTAATCATTTTCTCAAACACATGATTTTTAAAAAAAATGATCGAGTGGTTCATTTCAGAGACATACTTATCTATTTTCTGTACTGAGCAAATCGATGAACTTACCTATCATGTACTGTTTGACATTCAGGTTGCTTTCAGGTGTAGTAAAAACACTGAAAAATAATAGTATATCTAATGTAGAACTGCCTTCTTCTTAAAATCAGCTCCTTAGGACAGAGTTGCGTGGGGTAAGTGTGTCATGAGGTAACACTTTCTGGTCTCTCTCATTTGTTGCTACAACATCTTTCCAAGAGATTGAAGCAATGTCTAGGGCCACCCAAAGTTACCAGAACCATTAGAGAAGATTATGTTTCTAAGAAACTAATAAAAACAAAAGAATCCCATTATTGTGATAATCTTCAAATATACTATTTTTATAGGTTTGGAATGTTATGGTGAGAGAGGAAAATATATAATATTTTATACATGAGTAAGATGATTTGACTTAAAGTCAGTCTTATACATATGTATATGAACCTACCACCTACATAGCAGGATTTAAAGGGTACCAAAGAGCTTCTTACTCTGCAAAATATTAGTCTCCCTAGATGATCGTCTTAGGGGGTCTGAAAGGGCCACATGACTGAGCTCTTTGGGTTGAATCATCGAGCATCTTTATCAAGAAGGAAATGAAATACAGGAATGTATCACATAAGCCATTTTTGACACTCTGTAAAGGTCAGCTCTAATTTTAGGTAGGATCTAAGGGACTTTTAAAGTCTCAGACAGACTGTAATTCTGTAATTCGAGAAAAGCGGGATGAGGTGAGGAAGCAACAACACAGCAGCACAACAGAAGGGGGACCTGGCATTAACTAGCCTGGGTCACCTTGCCAGCTTAATTCCTTGTCCCATCTGGGAAACTCACCAATGAAGCCTGGCACGGGGACCAGCAGAGATGCTCCTGCTAGCCCAGCGGGCTTCCCTGAACGACAGCCCGACAACAGCATCAACAACTTAACTGGCAACCACCATCACCAGGAGGGGACCAAACATGTTCCTATGGACTTTCTCATCTACCCTCACAGTTCTCTGAAGGAGAGAGAAGTCAAATTCTGTTTTAGAGAGGAAGTGATCGAGACACACAAAAGCCAAGCAATTTGCTCAAAGTCACAATAAAGGCCATAAGTGTAAAAGGAACACCTTGCCTTAGGATTAACGCACAGGATTCCCTGCACTCTGATCCCACACTGCTTCCTTGCCTGAAAGCAGCCAACAGAATCAATTCCCTATCAGTTCTTCCAATGATACTTTGTGCATATATATGTAAATACAAAGCAACATTCTTATTCCCCTCCTTTTTGTACAATGGTAGCATATTCTGCACACGTTTCCTAGCCTTTCTTTTGGTTGGTTAACAACATTTCTTGAAGATCAATCCACACTGAAAAGCAAGGAGCTTCTCTAGTCTTTTTTTTTTTTGGTTGCATATTTTGTTGTATGGATAAAAAAACTATCTTGATGGACATTAGTCTTTTTCCAGTTTTTTCATTATTACAAACAGTGCGGAATGAATAACCTTGTAGGTATCACTGCCCATCACTGGCAATGTCTGGAGAAATTTTTGGTTGTCATTATTGGGGAACCGAGTGCTACTGGTTTTGGTGGGTGGAGCCAGGGGAGCTAAGTACCCTACAGTGCACAGGACAAACTCACAACAAAGAATTAGCCAGCCCCAAATGTTAATAGTGCCAAGATTCAGAAGCCCTGGTCTATAGAAAACGTTTCTAGAGGTGGCACTGCTCTGTCAAAGTTTATTTACATCTGTTGTTTTGCTGAACACGACCAAATTATTCCCCCTAGAGGTTGTACTCGTCCACATTCCCCAGGGCCACATGTGAAATGCTTGTTTTCTCAAAACCTCACCAACACTATTATTGTATGTTTTGATCTTTGCAAGCCTGATAAGACTTAAAAAACGATGTCTCAGTAAAATTTATTTGCTCTTCTGCTATAGTGAGTGAGCATCTTTTCCTATGTTTAAGAGCAATTTACATTCATTTTGCACATTTTTCCATAATGTTGTTAGTATCTTCCATCTTCCTTAATCACTTGTAGGAGCTCTTTATCTATTAGCTAAACATTTTGTGAGACTAGTTTTTAAAATTATTTGGGGGGGGTTGTATTTTATTTAATTATTTTTAATGGAGGTGCTGGGGATTGAACCCAGGACCTTGAGCATGCTACGCATACAATCTACTACTGAGCTATACCCTCCCCACTCAGACTAGATTTAACTTACCTTTTCATCGTCAAATTGTTACCCATTTGCCAATCAATCTGGAAATCTTACTCAAATCATTTCTATTAAGAGTTTTGTCCTAGAGTCCACAAATATTACTTTCTTTTGGACACTTGATCTTACTGCTGTTCCCCCAGTCAACTGAGAAATAAATATTAATTGAACATCACCTCTGTGCAAGGAGTTATTTCCTGAAATTCCATGAAGCTGCTATATACATTTACATACTTTGGCTACTGACTCTCCAGTGCTTGACAGAGAGATACAAAAAAATACACTCTTTCAGACTCATTAAAAATCTGATACGCCCTGTTCTGCAAAGGAGGGCTATGAAAGAGCATTCCCAGACCAGAGACACTGAGAGATAAAAAGTCCAGAACACTTTGAAGATCTACTCCATACCTTGCTCTTAATTTCCGCATTAAGTCCTTTTCTCTCTGCCCACTGTTGTAAGCAAATTTAAACAAACGTGTTTTTTTTTAAGGTTAGGGTCAGTAATATCTTTATCTCAGATGAATCAGGCTTGGAAATGATTCCTGAATTATTGCTTCACTTCTAAGATAAGTACACCCACATATAAAAACACACAGAGTAGCTTTATTCGACATCTATGAAGAAAATAGCTATCACTCAATAAGAGCATGACGGAACATGGCATGAACTGGAACCTCCAGGGATACAGAAATGCAGGTGCAGGTGCTGCCTGGCTGCCGCTGACTGCTAATGGGGGCAGGAGGTTACCAGGGCCAAGGGCTGCATCACTTTGAACAGCCAGCATTTGATGAGTACCAGCTGGTCTTCTCCCGTAGTCATTTGCCAAAACTATATTATGGTGCTGTGCTTTTCAAAGTTTATGACTGCTTTAGAACACTGTTTTTACTTTTCTGCTTAGTACATGCTCACTGCAAAAACATCAAATATTATAGGAAATACAACTTACACTGCAGAAGTCGGCCATGTTGTCCACAAGGTAGAACCAGTGTAGTAGTGGTCCTTCTTGTGTTATTTCTTTGAGTCTTGCACACACGAATATATATTTTATTATCTCTTTTCCCAAAAATGAGATGATACTCCATCTATTTAATATATATTTTGTTATATGTTAATGTATCCTATGTAATAAATATATAATAAATATTTTTATATATTAAGTATATAATAAATATATATTCTATACTTTTTGTCCCTTCACATAGACCAAGTTTACTCTTTGTTGGTGGCTACAGATGGCCACAGACTGGTCACAAGATGGATAAACTATAACTAATTTAACCATTTGTCTGTTGGTGGATATTTAGGCTTTTTAGTGTAATAAATAACGCCACACGAACATCCTTTTTCCTACATCCTCGTATGTTTCAAACATGTTTCCATAGGATAAATTTTATAAGGAAAATGTGTTTACTTATTTTAGTTAACGGCTTTTAAATACAATAAAGGAAATACATGTTCATGGTGAAAGAGCGAAACTATAGAAAGAGACGAGGTGAAGAGAAAAGCTCTCTTTCTGCTTCCTACCCTCAAACCCCAGAACCACTCCCACAACTATCTTCTCTTTAACAGCTTCTTGTGAGAGAAAAACATTCAAAATTTTAATAGAGGATCCCAGATTGCCTTCTGGAAACTGTATGAGCGTAAAGTCCTTTTCCTTTTCATGTCATGTCCTTCCTTTCTCTCCTCTTTTTTTTTTTTTTTTGTGGGGGGGAGCAGTGAGGAGGTGGGCGGTGGGTAAAGTCCTTCCTTTTCCGCAGAGAGTCAGGGTGCTGCTACTGACAAGATGGCAGACTTCAAGGGAGGCTAGAGTGTTTTCCCTGCTCCACAACCAGCCTCATCGTAAACCACAGTGTGAAAAGCCGAGGTGAGGAAAGCCAGGCGGCTCTGGTTTAGCAATGACTAAAAGGTCTTGTGGAAAAAAGGAAAGGAAAGAAAAGAAGGCAGGTGTGGGATGGATCATAGTTTCCTGGCTTGAAGGTGGTCCAGGAGCCGCAAAATCTGCTACTTAGCTCCAGATCCTTCCTAACAAGTAGCTCAGGTCATTATAACCCTGAGTTGAAGCTGTCAGCATCCCCATTCCTCCCCAAGAACTAAACGATCAAGTTCAGTTAAGAAAACTGATCTCAGAGAACAGAGACAATTGGCCCAATACTACCCGTCCTCAGAGGGATTCAAACCACGACTTTTCCAAGTTCCCAATCTCTGCTTTTCTCCCCTGCAGCACGAGGGTTTCCTTCTCGTACAAGACAGAAAGCTGCATCAGGAGACTGTGGAGGGAACTCGCGGGTTACCTCCAGCACCTTTTACAGAAGGGATGCAACTAGAATCTGGGAAGCCCCTGGAAACCAATTTTAGAAGCGATACTCCACACTCTGTTAGCAGCGGGGAAAACAACCCCAAGTCAGTCATTGAAGTTTCATGTCACATGACATCAGTTTTAATTTCAATGGTATCACTGTGCCATGTCAGATGGGTGCAGCGGCTGTACCACACTCCAGAAGAGGCAATGAACAAAATATTCAAAATGCCTGGTTGAAGTCATCATCAGAAAGATTTCCTTATCTTAACGAAATTCTGATAAAGGCAGCATGTGTTTCCTTTTACAATGAGAGCCAGGGAAGTCTTAAACGCATTACTCCCCTTTGAAAAATACTGGTTCCCTTTGAAAAACACTCTTTCGGCTGATGCCTGAAATTCCATTATCAAAGCTCCCTCTTGGCTTAAGCCCCTAATATCCGTCCTAATCCAAACTCCTGTGAAACAAGCCGAGCCTTAAACTATCAGGGAGGTACATCTTGGGTGAATGACTATCTGCGGGAGGTTTTGCCAGGTGAGTGGGAGGGGGAGCAGAGAGCTAAGCCCTCCCATTTGCTAAAATGAGAGCAAATGGGACGCAGCTGGGAAGACCAAGAACTAGGTTTTGCCCTGATTTTACAAATAATTGTCAAAATAAACAAATGACTGCAGAAGGTCAAAATCACCAGTTAAATATTAATGTTGTCCTCCCAAATGGTGACTCCTGGTTACATATTTGCCCAGAAGAAAGCCCCCAAAGAAAACATGGACACATAAAGACAAGAGAGTGAGGTCTTGTTTCATGGGCAGCATTTGGAGGAGGAAAGGAAGTAACACTTGGGTGGTAGGTTTATCATTTGAATGGTTTTCTTTTGCTAGTAGGTTGATGTCATTCTTTTAAATCTTCTAAATCACTCCAATGATTCAGGGACTGCTATTATTTCCACTTGAAAAAAAAAAAAGAGGCAACTGAGAAGTTGAGGCACTTGCCTGAGGTTGCACAGCTGGTCAGGCAGGCGTGGGTCTGCCTAATGTGCAAGTTCCGTTTCTGTCCCACGCAGCCTCCCTGGAGACGAAAGCTGAAGTGTTGCTGTTATTTGGAAGGGTGGAGATGCCCTCTTTCACAGGTAACAGACACAAAACTTCTCACTGATGTAGCTGCTGGACTCGCCAAGCCACCAGGGAGCCAATGTCGTAGGAGCAAAGAGGAGTTATTATTCTGTGCTCCCGCTTTGAAATCCAACATAAGCACTGCACGATCAGATAAGGCAGGAAATATCTCGAATCACAGCTTGGGGAAATCAGTCACACAACTGATGGTTCAGTGTTAGGCTCAGGGAATAAAAGTCTCCTGCATAAAGTCATGGCAGGTGCAAAGCCATGAAGCACAGTCGTTAAACACTCAGGCTCTTGAGTCTTAGAATTGAGCTTGTATGTGGCTCTTCCACTTATAAAGGGACTTGGCCCCTCTGAGCCACAATTTTCTCACCTGTAAAATGGGGGAAGAATACTTTGTAGGACCATGATTAAAGGAGATGTCCTGTTGAGTACCTGATGTGTAGGAAGTGCTCCAAGATGGTTATCATCTTTTGTTTTTTCCTGCCTCCTTCTTTGAAAGTCACGATCTAAAATTTTACTTCATACAATACATTAACATGAAAAGAAAGGTGGTATCAAAGCCACTGGCACGAGCCGGCCTCTGTACAAATACGTGGGCATCAGCATCTTGTCGTGTCGTGTTGGACACGCAGCCAGCGTCTGAAGTGAAGCTCTGGAATGTGAGGACAACTTTGAACATGGCCAAGGAAAGAGGCAAGGCCAAGTGAAGTTATGTGACTTTCACCCAGAGCGGTGCAGACGGAATAACCAAGAAGGATGAGGGCTTATTTCATTCGGTGTCATTCTCTGTTGTCTTTGGTGTGGTTTCCTGGGAAGGTTTTGCGCTGGCATTTTTCAGAAATAGCACAGTTGTTTGGGATGATTACAGGCAATTACCATTTCCCAGAGATGCAACTGTATTTAGCTCGCTGACCGGCTGTCCCGTGCCTGGCTCTGGTCCTACGTGGTAAATGTTGTTCACCACGTAGCAGATCTTCTGGGGGCTGAGGAGAACAGGGCTCAGGACTTTGAAAAGACTGAGACAGCAGGACGGAGTGTGAGGGGGGAGCTCGAGCACTCATTTTGGGAATGAATGAGCTTCCCTGGTGGGATATGAAGTCCATTCCAGCAAAAGATCAAACTGGAGAGCAGGCTTACCTGACGGACTGTTAAAGCGCAAATGTCTCTTATAATCCCTGTTTGAGCTCAGTGAATATTAAGAAGTCAAAAGAGATCATCTGTGTTTAGAGACATCTTTCTTGGAAATCCTGAACCACGTTGCCCAATAAGGTGGCCACCAGTCATGTGTGGTGACTGAGAACTTGCAGTGTGGAAAGTCCAAATTGAGATGGCCTGTAAACTACATGATGTCAAAGACTTATTACTTAAAAGTAATCTATCTCAATGTTTTATGTTGATTACATGTGGAAAGGATTGTATTTTAGATATATTGGGCTAAACAAAATGCTGTATTCTTTTTTTGTGTGTGTGATTTATCTCATGTTTACTTTAGAACCAAATAGGATATTGAGTTTATTATACCACCATATTACACTGCCATAGGGGACACATTAAGTCAAAGTTGATGGAACCCTAGAAATACACTTTTGAGATTTATAATACACCCTGATTTATCAATTTTTTACATGATCAGTTACTAAATAGCATTTTATGAATGATGTCACTCTCCCAATAGAGCTGTATCACTGTCTAGGACATAGATATAGTCACATACGTAGAAAATGATGTATAAAGTTACTCATTGCATAATGCTCTTAATAAGATCAGACAAAAACCTAAATGTCTAAAAAGAGAGGACTGATGAAATGATACATTAATATGATGGAATATTATGCAGCCATGAAAAAAGTGTGAGGAAACATTATACATAATGACTACAGAACTTCTAAGATAAATGAAAAAAATAAGGTACATAAACTGTGCATAATATGTAACATTTATAAAAAAAAGAGAAATAAAATATATATACATACTTATTTGCTTGTATATACATACATTTTGGGGGTAAAATTTTACAGGAAACTGTTAGCACTGGTTGTTTCCTAGGCAAGGAACTGGGTGGCTGAGGGACAGGACTGGAAGGAAGGCTTTTCACTGTGTATTCTTTCTTTACCTTTTGAATTTTGAACCATGTGAACGTATTGCCTAACCCAAAAGAAAACACAGCATTAGGACTGGCAAGAAAGTAGTTTGCGATGAAACGGGATCACGTTCTTAATGGAAAACATTTATAAAAAGTAGGCGCCACTCTAAGGATAAATACCCACAGGTAGAATGCTGGAACTATAAGGGACCTTCCTTAAAAGCTCCATCTATCCCCAACTTCTCACTTTACCTGTGAGATCTGTAAACCGAGGCCTTCAAAATTTAGTGACTTTGTGTAAGCTCGCATGGCAGAAGAGTTAAGATTGGAAATCAGAAATTCCAACATCCATCCTAGGACTCTTCTTTATCATTTTGTCTTCTCATTTTGTGTGGGCAAAACAGAGCCAAGTGAGTTTAGGCTACACAGTCGGTTGTCATGTTCTGTCTAAATTTTGGAGTCTAAATTAACGAAATAACCTCAAACCCTTGGACTACTCACATCTTGCGTGGTCACTATATGGCTATACTTATAAATAGGCTGTGCACATCTCTATCACTGCACATATTGCAGTATGATAAATGTGCTTTTTTCCTACCCTTCGAACTCAACCGAATTCATTGAGGGCAAGAACTAAAATGTCTTAAGTTTTTTTTTTTAAAATATGTGAATGTTTAGCACAAGTGTACTGCAAAAAATATTAATAGAGGTCCACATTTCTGGGAATTTCTGGGAATTTAAAAGTGTTACAAGGTACACAGACCATTATGTAACACCTTACACATCAGTGGCCAAGGACGGCATTCCATAATCAAACATATTAATATTTTGTCAGCAAAACATATGGTATAAATAAATACGATACATGACTGCTCATTAGTTCAGGTCTGCAAAATGCATTTTGTCTCCAAGCTTAAAAAGCTTTTGGTTTTCAAAGTCTTCTGAATGTTGGAATTAGATAAAAAATTATAGACTGTACTCACAAAGGTGCTGTAGAAAATATGGTTAGTCACTTCTGCTCTCATCTTTTTGATGAAACCAATACAAGCAATCATAGCAAGCAGCTTTTATACCCCATGTTTGTGCAGACCTGTTCTGTCATTAAGGAATCCAATCTAGCATAGAGGGGCAAAAGCTGACGTGGGAAGAGGAGAAAAAAAATCCTAATTGAACAACACTGTACTCCCATTGTAGCTGCTCAGTAGTTATTACTTTAATTTTTTTAAAAAGGTTTCATTTGATTAGATCATGTTAGTTTTCAACTGAAAACAGGTAAATTAAACTCCTGTCCCACATTGCCAGCAAAGGTATGCAGGCAATAAGCTTGAATCCTACTAAAAGGTAATTGCACTTTTGGAGGGACCAGTGTTCACAGAAAGAGACATTCTAAATACATTGGTGAGGAATATGCAGAAATGTACACAATTTTCTCAACTTAGGACCATTACTCTAATATAAAAGAAAGGGGGACTTTTCTAGTCAACCTTTCCTGATTGATTGCTCTGTATTAGTACCCTTCTTATAAAGTTTTATACGCCTTTTTCTACTTTTTATAAGGGGAAAAGCTCTGGAATCAAAACACAGTACACACTAAAATCTACTTTTCTTTCCACATCCGAAGCCCCACCTCCATTTTGTTTGTTAACTTTCACATAGTATTTTCCTAGCAAAAAAATCAAATTTGCACTAAAAGACTATACATTAACTTTGCAGGCAACGATGTTTGATATGATTCAGTTTGGCGATATTGATTTTTCTATCTTAAAATTTTAGCTACATTTTAACAGAATCAGTTATTCTGTTCAACGTATGAGGTTAACATTCAGCAAATGTTTATTACAAAAAAGTGTATTCCATTCCAAAAATGGAAAACAGCAATGGCGAAAAAGAAAAACCTTCTAAGTTTGGGCTACTATTTGGGGACAAAATACTGCCTTCTCATATTTTCATCATAATTCATTAAAATAAGAAAAAGAAAACCTAACTAGCTAGATCTCACAACAAATACACCAGCAAATTAGTAATCTAGCACAACAACAACAAAGGTAAACAAAAACTAACCAGCCTATCTTTCAGTTGGGCGAAAAAACAAAACAACAAACTCCTTGCTGGATTTCTTGGCCATTTGCATACAGAAGTACCGAAAACTAAAATCTTTTTCAGTGAAGAATTTCTCGGTACACGGGACTTACTTCCTCTCTACCACCTTAACAAAATTATCAGCATTATTCCAGAATATAATTATTTAGTTGGAAACCACCAAAAAAACAAAAAAACCCTCAATCCAAAATGCCAGTGGTGGTTATTCTGTAAAGAAACAGAAACAACTGTTATTCTAAGACACAGAACCCATCGAGCGAAGGAAGGACTTCTGGAATACGCTGCCCCCAAGATTTAAAACGGAGACTCAGAAATAGCATCCGCGGCCACGAAGTCCCCTAAACCACGTGGCCTTCCTACGAAAGCAGAGCCTTAAACTTACAAACCACAGGAGAATTCCCCTCGGCTGCTGACTAGTAAGAATGGGTCCTGGAGAGCGAAGTCCCTGCGCTTTGGCTGCTGCCCTTACCGTTAGACGATGTGGGAGGGAGGGAAGACGGAGAAACACCCAGAATCCTGGTGGGAAGGCCCCTGGCCTCGCAGCTGCGGTGCAGGGAGACGGCGAGGAGCAGCTCCGCGTGCGGTGACCCTCTGTGAACACGCTCTGCGGCGGCGCGGCTCTCTCCGAGGCTTCGGGAGAGCGGGCTTTGCGGGCCTTGCGCGTCCGGCTGTCGCGGAGAGCGCGGCCCCACAGGGAGGCGCCGGCCAAGAGCTTCCCTTGCACCCCGGCCGGCTGGGGAGCCCGTCCCTCATCGCACGCACGCACGCACGCACGCCCCCCCGGGCCAAATCACTCGGGGGCGCGTCGCCTTCCGACCTGGGATCGCTCCACCAGGGCGCAGCACGAAGCGCGCAGGACGGCGTGCGCGGCCATTCTCTTTCCACAGCGTAATCCCTCCGCGCACTAATTTTATTCACGCCCCACCCCCCTGGACGCTGGCGTCACTTCCGCCACTGGAGCGCTTTCCAGCAGCTTCCAGAAACGTCGCCTCCCCAAACCCAGCCACTCACAGATCCAAAATGCTGTATTTAACATTTCTTTTTGCTGTTTTTCGTGTGGCTACTAGAAATTTTTAAATTAGCAGACAGTTCACATTTGTTTCTTTTGGGCAAGGGCTGCTTTAGAACTTCACATAGGATTTGGACCCCTATTCACAACTCTGGATACTATTTACGTCCACTTTATGCCCTGATAATGTTGATCCTAGGCTACTAACAACTGATGCTCACCCAGAATGTTCCTACCCCAGGGCCTTTGCTCTTGCTGTCTATTCTACCTAGGGGCTCCCTCTCCCTTCTCATCTCTGGTTCCTCTTTCAACTTTCGGATCTCTTCTCAGATGCCCTCTCTCCAGTGAGGTCTGCCCTGACCACCAGCTGATCACGTCAACCTGTTTTCATCTCCTTATAGCATCTGTTTATATTGTCTGCCTTCCCACGAGAAAGTCTACTGTGTTCGCCTCTCTATTTCCTGCACGCAGCACCTAGCTCACAGCTGGTCCTCAATAAATATTTCTGCAGGGCTAAATGCATTAGCCTTAAATCTGATGGAGATTACTTAAACCGTGTTCCAGCTTGGTGCCCTTCTTTCATAGCATCCTAACTGGGTGCCCTGTTGTGGACCAGCTACCGTGCTAGGCCTGGGGGAGATCGTAATAGATGTCCTGGTCTCAACTCTCAGGAATGCAGGACTTAGTGGGTCCCAGGGACAGAAATGTCTGCAAACGGAGTTGTCAGGTTACTGCCGTGAGCCTTCTGTTACATTTTACTATGTATATGACTAAGGAAGTAACCCAACAGAGGTAAAAAAACAAAATCACCTCAAAGCTCAGACTCCCTGTTTATCACCAGTAGCTGCAGCTGGTTGTTGAAAAGGCAGTTCACTTGTCCTCTTCTGCTTTTGAAAAACATTTTTGAACCATTCCAAAGACTGTGATTATGGGCAGGATCAGGGCATGTATTTCTAGCTGTGGAAGACTCTAAATGAGAAGATAGTTTGAGTCCAAAGAGCACATGTTTTCAGAGGCTTTTAAGGGAAGACTGACCTCTTAATATATCCTTCGATTACAAAAGCACATTTTAAACCACTCTGTGGAGCAGACATTCATTTTTGTTTATATATACTCCATAAATATGTGTGGGAAAGATAAATACATTCCGAATGGTTAACCTTGGCTACCTCAGAGTTGTGGAGAAGGAGAGGATAATAAGACACTAGAAATATTTTCTTCACATATCTCCATATGGTTTTATTTGCTACAGTCATGGATAGATTTTGTACTTTCCCAAATGAATGAAAGCGTTTTCAGAAAGAAAATATTAAAAACAAAAAGAAATAGTATGAAATGTCCCTGTATTCACAGGGGGTACTTCTGACATCTTCCCTCTTTTCATCTCACTTCTGGGCCTCAGCTACTCAAACAAAAGCCAGCAACCAGGCTGGGTGTCCAAAACTAGTAAGTAAAGACTGAGCTCACTTCTGGAGAATTTGATGATGTCACAGCTCCCCAAATACCCAGCAAGTGCCCTCACATATCACAACTCTCTTGCCATAGTTGACTTCCCTAACCTCTTCCATTGGGAGGGTACCCTTTATTGAGGGCACCTATTATAAGCCAGGTAGCTTGTTTCCATATTTTATTCTCCAATCAACCCTTAAAGGGTAAGCATTATTATCCTCACTTATCAGATGTGGAAATTGAAGTTCGGGGAGGTTGGATGAATTCCCCAAGGTCACAAAGCTAGTTAGAGGCAGAGCCTAACTTTATATTTTCCAACTATGCCCAATTCACCACCATTTGCTACCTCTTTCTTAAGGATAAGCTATAATGAAGTGTTTTTCAACTGGTTCCACAGCCAAATTAAATTCTGTTCTCAATGGAAGCCTAATTCCAGGCACCCATGAAAGTCTCCTGCTCTCCAAAAGCTTTTCCCTAACTAGCCTTCCATGGAGCCTGATAGTCCACCAATAGAATGTGTCCCGTTGGGCAACATCCCCTGGGATCCACTCTCCAAGGACAAGGACCCTTAGAAATGGATAATGTGTAACATCATTATAAATCCTGAAGGCTATCATGTGAATGAGTTATCAAGGAATACATCTAGCAAGCGTCAAAGGAAATGAGACATGGGGCCAATAAAGCTTGACAGGGGCATGGAGAAGGGATGGTTAGAATCAGGAATGTCCTACAAGGGTGCCATTGGGGGACTGTGGACAACTGAGGGACACAGAGAAGGCAGATGTAGAAAAGAAAGTTTCCAAGCAAGGTATGTGTCACCAACCAGGTCAAGCCTGAGCCCACTTACTCTGCTAATAAGACCATGGATAGGTACAAAGTAGAGATACCTGGCCCAAGTGTGTGGTTGGTTTCTCATGGATTACACCACCCATCCCAGCTGTAAGTTCTGCAAATGCTGCTCTGTGTCACAAGGTCACTGGGATATGTCACGGAGGCTCTATGAATGGAGGTCAGTCACCCCATCAGGAAGACAGTTCAAGTGGCATGGTCTCTCAGGAGTCTGCTCAGAGTGTCCTTTTCAGGCACTGAGGGCCAAGCTTCTGGATATTTGAAGGATGGGTTTACAAAGACAACGGACGTCTTCTAGTAGCGGGTTTCTAGAAGCAACCTGGACAAAATATTGTCTCTTCCTTGAATGTAATGTGCTTTTTTCTTCCCACAGAAAAAGCGCACTTTGAAGGGCTCCATTGAACTGTCCCGAATCAAATGTGTCGAGATTGTGAAAAGTGACATTATCATCCCATGCCACTATAAGTATCCATTTCAGGTAAGTCCACCAGGGCAAGGGATGAGTTCCCCATTTCTTGGATGACGGGTGAAATGCTCAGTCATTGTATGGGAAGGTGGGATGCAGATGACTCTGGTCTAGGGTTAGGACTTAGACAAACCCCAGGAGAAATCTTGCTGTGTTCTTTCAATGACGCGTATTCACTCAACAGAGATTAATCACAAAATGTCGAAAACATTGTCATTTCTCATTGCCCTTTCCCTCGTGTCTTCCTACCTCAAGAAAAGTCCTAATTATTCTGTTCCTGAAGGGGGGGAGAAAACTATCAAGGGCCCCAAGCCTAACATTTCTTAAGGGCCATTTACTCATGATTTGGGACAACGGATTGCAATGCTTGGTTATAAATTGGTTGGAGGTTCTGGAGTAAAGGACTCAGATTTTATAATCTGAGAACTACCTGGAGTTGTGCTATCCAAAACAATAGCTACTAGCCACATATGGCTGTTTAAATTTAAATGTAATTTAACTTAAACAATATTAATTAACTCCTGAGTCTCACTAAACCACAATGAATGAATAAACATCCCATACCTTCAAGAGCCACCTGTGGCTAGTGGCTACCTTATTGGACAACATAAATTTTAGAACATTTCCATCCCTGCAGAAAGTTCTACTGGCGGAAAATATCTTTAGTCTTTAGGTCGTGGTGTCATCTATATCTTGTTACCACTCTTGACATTTATGGTTCTGAAGGAGAGGAAGGAGTGAATACTTTCTTGCACATCCTAGGATACCATTCTGGTTTGCCAATATAAGAGGAGTAAATATTCGATTTTTCAATGTGGCATAGAAAAGGACTTTTTTTCCTACCAGAAAGGTGACCTCCAAGAGATGGAATTTTTACTTCTGAACCTAAAAGGAGTAACATGTGTTTCCCATCGTTAAAATTCCAATTAAAAATGAGTGCAGGAAGGAGAAAAACTGGTGAAACCCAAAGATCTGTAGTTTAGTTAATCGCATTGGACGAATGTCAATTTCCTGCTTTTGGAAATGTACTGCGGTTATATGAGACATGATCACTGGGGAAATGTGGGAACTCTGTACTATCTTTGGAACATATTGGGTGTCTTACATTATTTCAACATAAGAAATTTTTAAAATCTCAATTATACATCATATCATACATACTCTTTCATATGCCAGAATTTTTTTAATCACTGAAAAATTAATGTGAGAAATAAATACTGTCTAGGTAGGTGGAGAGCCTGTTTCCCCAGCTATTTTAATTTAGTGATAGCCTAACGGTGACATAATCTAAGACGGGTAGCCTGGACTGTGGAGTTTCACCCTATATCTGTTCAGCATCCACACATCTGGATAACAAGGACACTAGTCCCCGAATCACCCAGATGTTTGCCTTTTTGTCAGCAACCTCACTCTCAGCCCAGTAAGCCAGGCGGGTCTGCTGTCAGTCATCCATCTCCGGGCGCACTGCTCACCTTGAACTCTATGTGTCTCCAGGTCGTGCACGACAACTACCTTCTGTATGTTTTTGCTCCAGACCGTGAGAGCCGGCAGCGCTGGGTGCTGGCCCTGAAAGAAGGTAATGCATCTCCTGGCCGATTGAGTCCCTGAGACGCCTTGGTCCCCTGGGAGGCTTGGGTCCCACAATAGGATAAAGAGCAGCTGATAGTCCAACATTTCTCCTCTTGGGTGTTGGTGGAGGGTCCCCCAAGTTTCCATGCTGGGCCCAAGACTCAACAACCAGTGCAGTACAGGGTCAGCCACATCCTGCCTGCCACTTGTTTTTGTAAGGCTCTGAGATGGGGATGTTTTTAAATTTTTTTTTTTAATGGTTCTATGTTAAAGGGTTATGTAACTACCTCCATAACATGCCAATTGTGCCTGCTGGTGATTAAAACCTAAAATATTTACTATCTGGCCCTTTAAGTAAAAGCCTGCTGACTCTTGATATCGTATGAAGAATAAGACCACGGGCCCATGCTTAGAGCACCTGGGATTGAATCCTGGCCCGGCCACTCACTAGCCACGTGTGCCTGGGCGACTTCCTTAACTGCTCTGTGCTTCGGTTTCCCCGTCTATTTCCAACAAAGGGCGGAGGAGGGAAGAGTAATTAATAATAATAGTACCTGCCTCCGGGTGTTACACTTAGTAAAACAAGTCAGACAGAGAAAAACAAATGCTGTGTGTTTTCACTTACATGTGGAATCTCAAAAATAAAGCCAATGAACAACTATAACAAAACAGAAACAGACTCACATACACAGAGAACAAGCTACCTACAAGAGGAGAGAGGGGGAGGGAGGGGGAGGGGCAAAATAGATGAAGGGAATTAAGTACGAACTACCAGTTATAAAATAAATGAGTCACAGAGAGGCAGTGTACAGCCCAGGGGATATAGTCACTATTTTATAATAACTTCGTGGGGTATGTAATCTATAAAAGTACTGAATCACTAGGTTGTGCACCTGAAACTAATATAATATTGTAAGTCAACTATACTTTAATAAATATTTTTTTTAAAAAAGCACCTGTGTCCAGAGCTTCTAAGAGTAAGGCCTTGGAACTAGCCAGGTCTAAGGTCAATATCCAATAAATGTCAAGTAGCTTTAAATATTTTCAGATCATTGTGAGAGTACTCCTTAGGGCTCACCTTCCTGGCGGCATAATCAGAACCAGCACAGTGTTTACAGATGTAAAATGTAGAGCCAGGCTGCTAGGGAGAAAATTCCAACTCTCCCAATTATTAATGTATGACCTTGGGCAAATTCCTTGACTAATTTCAGTGTCCCCATTTCCTCAGCTATAAATTCTCCCTAGTAACAGGCAGTCATTGGATTACTGTGAGCAATGAAAGAGTTGGGATGCCTCCAACACTTGGTACCATACCCAAAGAAAGCAGTCAGTCCATATGACTATTATTGCCAGTTAGCCTGAAGCCCTGGATTTGTAGGAGAGCTGAGTTCAAACATTAATCTGTCTCTAAGCAGCTGTGGGGACTGAGGGTAAGCAAGCCATTTGAAACCTCAGGAACCACGATGCCTCTATCTGAAAAATGAGAATCAATATACAAGCCTTATCTTCTTCCAAGGTTGTTGTGAGTTTCAAATGTGATACGAACAGACAAGTGCCAGGTCAACTCCAGTTTCCAGTATAACAGTCATGGGCACAAAACAAACACTCAGGTACAAAGTCATCAAAAGGACTCCAGCTATGCCCATTGGTGGTTTTACTCACGGGATGTTAAAGGAGGAAGGAGCATTAGAAATAATCCGTCTGGTTCTCCGTTTTTTATACTTTTTTTTTTTCAATCAGGAAAGCCTCTTCTTTTTTTTCCTGTACCAAAATCTGACTTTAAAGCCACAAATCTAGAGGGGATACAAGCCAAGTTGCTACTGTTTAATGTGGGAGAGATGGAGGAGTGGGAATCCTACCTACTCTGTCTTCCTGTTACCTCTGAGTCACTTTTGTGGGTCCCATGGATCCATGCTAACAACCTCATTACACAGTAGGAGCTGAGGCTCAGCTAAGGGTCTTGCCCAACCTAAGGACACACAGCTAACACAAGGCAGAGCCAGACAAGAACCCAGATCTGCTGATGTCTGAACACAGCATACACTCCTCCATAAACGTGTATGGGGGAAAAGCCATTTTTCTGACTCGTTCGGGTTCTATTTCACTCAAGTTCACACAGCAGGGTCCAATCTCAAGGAATTATAAAGCTGGTGGCCCTTGATAGACTGACCTGGAAATAACTCTTCTGCTGGTGCCAACCCCTTTCAGAAACGAGGAATAACAACAGTTTGGTGCCCAAGTATCATCCGAATTTCTGGTTGGACGGGAGATGGAGGTGCTGTGGTCAGGTGGAGAAGCTTGCAGTGGGCTGTGCCCAGTATGATCCAACCAAGAATGGTAAGAGACTATGAATTCCCTTTCTTTGTAAAATGACTGACCTCCCCACGAGTAAGAAGTAAAAGCTCTTTGCTTCCCACCATCGGGGGTGTCAGGGATTGAGGGCAGAATTGCACATTCTCAGAATTTTCAGAAAGGAATCAACCACCTGCACCACCAGTCTGTTGATGTTTTTTCATCTCAAAGCTGATGTGTTTATAACTCCTTGCTACTTAACATGTGGTTCTTGGACCAGCGGCACCAACATCACCTGTAAGCTAGTTAGAACTGCAAATTCTAGGCCGCCTCCTAGCTCTGCTGGAGCAGAATTTGTACTTTAACAAGATCCCCTGGAGATGTGTGTGCACAGTAAAGTTGGTGAAGCACCGCTATCCCTTCAAGTTAGGAAATTTGAATGGCACGGTCTACTTAGATCTGAAGTTGCAGAGACAGCCTTAGAGAGCTATAATACTGTTTATCACGGTGGCGTCACATCACGCATGTGTTTAATTGCGCGACTTCAACTCTAGACACCTAAAAGGGGAAGAAAGCAAAACCAAAATAAGCTGCTATTTTACCCTGTGGCTTCTCCCTGCCTCCACTTCAAGCTTGCCCTTCACCTCCACAGTCTTAGAGAAAAAGAGGGCACAGCTTCAATGCAAACTGAAAACAGAAGACATTGGTGTTTTTGGTCTTTAAGGTCAAAGACCCAGGTTCTAAGGAATGGACTGCGACTGGATTTTACCTTATGTGATGACTTTGGGACCCAAACCCCCAAAGAAGGGCAACTCCACTCTGATGCACTTTTTCGTGCGTCATGCCCCCATTCCTCACAACCGTCTGGGGTAGATGGTGTGATGTTAAAGAAAGAAGGCTGAGCAGTTCAGTAAGTTCAAGGTCACACAGCGAGGAAGAGCTCTCAAAGCCATGGCTGAGTAGGAATGAAGGATCATGTGAACTGTTTGCTCCCACCGCCCTCTCCTCTCAACCTCTCTTACCCTACTTAGCTTTTCTCTTCTGTCGGTTTCTTTTTGGCACTAGCCCCTCAGATTGACAGCCCAAGGTGGATGTGCTAAATGTAACACGTGGCTGGGTTTTCTGTGGCTTCCTGAGTTGCAGCCCCTACTACTGCCACTTTAACAACCACCACTTCTCGCCCTCCACCTTGGGAGAGAAAGCTCAAGGTTACCAGCCCCTTGGCCCAGAAGAATATTTACCTAGTTTAGAAGACAGTGATTCTCTGCATTAGCCCTGTGGTCCATACTCAGGAAGGCTGGTATCTAATGAAAAAAAAAAAAAGGAAGGTTTTATGCGGGTGGGCTCCACCGCAAGTACAGGATGGCATGGGCTTGACTGAAAGCCCTTTCCAAAGCCAGAGATCTTGTCTCCAAATTCCTGCCAGCGCCTTGCTGTAGGCCCTTGGATGAGTTGTATGGCCGTCAAGGACCCCAATGTCGTCATCTCTGAAATGGAAAGGGAAATTTTAGGGGCCCTAAGATGAAATACTCTCTAAGTCCCCTTCCAATTCTGCAACTCTTTGAATCTATGTTTCCGTTTTGCAATTCTCACCAAGCATTTAGCAGCTATTGCTCTCCAGGGTGCACTGTATTTCCCTCCACTGAGTGTGGACACATGATTGAGGTGTGAGAACATCTGAATGACTCATGAGGGCAGGGCTGTGCAAGCTAAGCTCCCCGCCACGTGGAGCCAGGGTCTAGCCACTGCCTGGCCACTCTGCTGAAGGTCTTGCTTTTGTGTTGCAACCTACTGTCATCTCCTCATCTGAGCATGTCCTCATTGTACCTTCCTCTGAATTGGTTGAAATAACCTCATGCACCAAAGTTTCGACTGAATTAAGAGCAGAGTTTTCAAGAAGTGCACTGCACTGTGCACACCGCACATGACTGTCTGCTCTGGGCGAAGGCTCGTAGGATTCCCGGTGTTGGGCATGTGCTGGGCTGGGTCTAACAGCATGGGGCTTCGGGATGAAAAACACCTGCTGTGAGTCCCAGCCCCTTCACTTCCTTGGTCTGTGACTTCATTTATGTCACTTACGCTTTCTGAGTCCCTGTGCCACTGTCCTCATCTGTAAAATGAGGATGATGGTAATAATTAGCTACTTTGAGGGGCTGTCGGGAGACTCAGTGGGGTTGTGGAAAGCTCTCAGCACAGCTGCTGGCACTCAGTGAGCTCTCAATAAATGGTCATGGTGTCTACTAGTCTGTATTTGGGGACAGAAGAATCTGAAGCTGAGATAGCGTGTGTGTATATGACCGGGAAGTGGCAGAGGTGGTTGAGTAAACATGGGCTCTGCTAAACTCTACGCACAGCAACACCCATTTCTGCAACCAGAACTGGCCCTGGTCTCACCACACACAGACTTCCCACGGAGGGAGGGGAAGAAAGGCAAGAGCAATGCCAGAGGAAGAAGAGAGACCAGGCCCAGCAGGTTCAGGGCTGGGAGGGGCCCACGGCCACAGAGCTTGTACGTGGTGGAGCTGGGGTTAGGACTCCAGTCTCCCAGCTCAAAGTTGAGCGCTTGAGGGGAACCATGTTTCCTATCATGTCTGTTTCCCTCTTCTCTGTTAATTGCATACCCAGTACCCCAGCCTGCCCTTGCCTAAGGAGTTAGCACAAGGCCTGGACTCCAGTGTCAATGTGTGAGTCTCCACTTACTACATCCCAACATGGGCTGCCCCGCTCCAAGCCAGCCTCCCGCAGAGGGGAGGGGCTCACTGCCTACTGACGCAGCCATTCCCTCCTTACCTCTAATTGTTAAAGAAGCCTGTGAGCCGAACGGGAGCCAAGGCACTGCCTCCCCTGCCACACATCCTCCCAGACACACAGACCCACAGCCTCTGTCCCTGGATTATGGACTTGAACTTTTTAATGCCTCAGAGGAGAAATACTAAGAGACACAAACAAAGAGATGAAAGGAAAGAGTGGGGGCAGGGGAAGGGAGAGAGAAAAGAGAAGAGAAAGGAGGAAAGGAAAAGAGACAGGCGAGAAAGGGAGGGAGACATGGAGACACAAAGAGAGAAACAGAGAGAAAGAGGAGTTGGGGTGTTGTCTGGGGGAGCCAGCAAGAAAGGATACTCGGAGGCCTGAAGATGACTGAAAGTGGATTTCAGACCTCTCAAGGAGCAGCCCGGCAACCTCTCATCTTATCCCCCGCTCCTCAAGCCCACAAAGGCATCAGGAAGCCAGTGAGTCACGGTCCCCCTGAGTCACCAATTCCAAGTCCTGGCTTAGCAGGTGGAGGTGCCTTCGTGGGCGGCTCTGTGCCCACTGGGAAGGACACACCCCAAGACCCAGTGACAGCCCCTCTGGACTAGGCTTTCCCTGGGAATACAGGAGGAGGGGCCCGGGATATTGGCTTCTGGAAGTTTCTCGTGTCTCCTAGAAAACAAAATTGGGAACCCCAGGCTGAAAGAGATCAGACACAGGCACTGGGCCTCACCCTCTCCTGCTGCTGTTCTCTTTGAGGCCCCTTTTCTTTGAAAAGCCCCCGGCTGCTCACCTCCAGTCAGGCACATTCGGTTTCAGGCTTATTTCTCTGTTTTTCTCGTTTCAGCTTCAAAGAAGCCTCTTCCTCCTACCCCTGAAGACAACAGGGTGAGTGAGTGCTCAGGGGCCGGGCGCGGGTGGCCCACGGCGCCGCAGGCCAGCTGCTCTCCCAGGCGTGTTCCTGCCTGCGTTTCTCAAATATGGGGCAAATACAGCTGACTGCCATGGCGCATCTGAACGCCACACTGGGGGTTTCTTGGGCCTGAACTGTCTCACGGATCTGTCCACAGAAGAAGATGAGTCAGGTGCCAAATCCCACCTCTTGCCATCTTGTCTTCACTCAATAAACACTTATGGGTACCCAACTGTGTGTCCAGCCCCCTGACCAGATCGGGGCACATGACAGCTCACAGCTATATAACCCTTTGACATACCAGCATTTTGGAAGCATACATTTGAGAATACTTTATATTCTTCAAAGGATGTCTACACTTTTACTAGCTATATAGAAACTCACTGTCTGTTCTAGCTGCTTCCGAGGGTCATAGTTTTATTCTCATGTGAAAGCTTGGGAAAGGAAGTCCCATGAGAGGTTTGCAGGCCCAAGGCCATTCAGCAATTCAGTAGTCATGCTAGATGGCTGCAGAATTTCTTGGGTGGTAGTCTTTAACTTGAGGGATGGGTCTCAAAGTGTGGTCCAAGGACCAATGGCATCAGCATCACCTGGGAGCTCATTAGACATGCAGAGTCCCAGGCCCAGTTACCTGGGCCTGTAACAAGATGAATACTGTGCCATTTCCCTCCTATCTTCCTTTGAACTCAGTCTTTGAACTCAGCTCTTTCCTCCATTAGCCCTTCAGGTGAAAACCTCAGGCTCATAGACTCCTATCTGTAGTACCCAATACACCACCACATAAGCGCCACAAATACCTAGACTTCAAATTCCAACCTGGGCTCAGCTGGGATGACATACTGTATCAGTATGACTACCCGTTTTTTTAATCTCCAGTATTTTTATGCCACCAAGTGCTTCAGTGTATTCAGAGAACTTTGGATTTCCCAGCACCAAGTCCCATTCTAGCCAGTAATGTCAATCTCTTCCCATATTTCCTCTCCCACAAAACCTCTAGCAGGTGTGCCCATCCTGAACCCTCGTGGTTGTTTGCTTTACTGTCTCTTTGTCACATCTTCAGTATCTCATCCTAAGGAAGGTACTCAAAACTAGAGACACAGGCAAAAGAGCCCACAAGAGGAACAGGGACCCCACACGACACAGGAGAGAAAGCCTGAGATTAATACAGTTGCTAAACTTGGCCACATCCATTTCCCCATCTGGTTCTCAGTTTCCCCATTCTAAACAAAAGAGTGGATTGATATCTCAGAGGCATCCCAGGTCTAATAGTCTATGATTCTATGGACCTGGGCAAACCCACAAATAAAATCGGACAAGCATGGACTGAATGATTTAGTGTTGACTATGTCACCTTAGCCAAGAACGTGGTGCTTCTGGCAGAGAGGCGATGAATTGTGGCATGGTTTGAGTAGAGAAGCCAGCAGACTTTTGTGAAAAGAATGGCTGCTTGGAATTCACCGTAGTCAGAATTGACCACATAGAACGGGCGAGGTGATGAATTCCAGGTACTGAATGTCTTTGTGTCATACAGAGCACCATAATCCTAGCTTCTAAAGAAAGCCAACTAGAGGAAGGCACGTGGTCTCAGCGAATTTCCCCAGTGGATTGTAGGAACTGGTGCCTGGTCTGGCATAGATCCAAGAGCAAATTACAGCTCAGGGACTCGCTGACCCTGTTCCACAGTTTACCTCCTTTCTATGTCTTTGATTTTGTTGTTTCCCGCCCCCAGCGATCACTTAGGGAACCTGAAGAAACTGTGGTCATCGCCTTGTACGACTATGAAACGAACGATCCCCAGGAACTCACGCTGCAGCGGGACGAGGAGTACTACCTGCTGGACAGCTCCGAGATTCACTGGTGGAGAGTTCAGGACAGGAACGGGTAAGGCAGCCTCTGCTTGCTGTCCCAACTTTTGAGTTGAGATGGGGACAAAGGAAACGCCGAGATGATTTCCCTACTTATCTCCGCATGATGACGGCACTGAGTTAGGAGAAGAGGGCAGAGGCAGAAGGAAGAGGAAGGAAGAAGTGGTGGAAATGGGTCTTTCCATTTTTCAGAAGTGGCTGGGAGGCAGTCACTTGCTCTGCTAGCTCACTGCACCCCATCAAGCTCTCCCAGCCCCCAAACTCATCTAAAAATCTCCTGGGGTTTTTCCACTGATGTCCACAGTTTGGGAGAATGGCAACCTGTTCCACAAAGCACTATTGTTCTCAAGTGCTTAAGTGAGGTTGGAGATACAACCCATTGTGGAGGGTTAGTTTAACCAACAATCTTTGAACTAGCCATCCAAATGATTCATGGAGAAAATAAAGTTGTGTAAATTCCGATTGCCCACTCTGGGACTTTTGAATGAAAAAAATCTTATGACCCAGTTTGAAATACAGCAAAGTTACTGTCATAGGCCTTCAGAATGTAGTGGGATATATGTGACTTAGATGCTAGTGCTTAATTTAAAAGTGTCAGATTCACATTGCTTTATAAGGCTTTATTTTTTCCTTTAAATATTGGAGGTCTTTACCTGTGCCCTGGAATAGTCTCCAGAATCATCTCCAGAAGGTGATTTCAGTGATTGCACAAATCTAAAATAAAAATATACCATAATTTAGCAAATTCCCTTCTTGGGCACTTAGGTTGTTTCCCATATTTTGCAAATATTCACAACACTGCATCCTTATAAATTAGTATTAAAGGTTTAAACACATTGAAAGTATGAGGTTATTATTAATTTAAAATATAAAAAAATACTCCATCATCACAACATGGATAGCCTATGTCAATGTTTTATTTAAAAAAAAAACAAAAACCTAACAGTAGAGAGAAATATGCTTAAAAACAAACCACCCTCCACTTACCCACACATCAGTCCTAAAAGTATTCACTATTAACTTACTTGTGCGTCCTAGGCAAAAAAGCTATACATCTACAAATGCATCCTTTTTAATTTGCACTAAGGATTTCACCTTGCTTTTAACCTTTAATAATCTAAGAGATCTTTTCAGTTAACACATTACAAGTCTGTTATTTTAAAAAATGATTGTATAGTTTTGAAACGTATGCTTGTATTATAAATATTTAAATAAGATTTTATGATGGGACATTTAGTTTTCAGGTTGTTTTATCTGTTATTTCAAACAAGGCTGCAATGAAGATCTTTTGTTGCTCATGCTCATGTATCTTGGCAATCTTTTGAAATACATATATATTTTTTGAAAAATATATTTTTGAAAATAATTATTTTCTTCAGGAAAAAAATATGTATCTCATATTGCTCACTGTGGAACTGGTGAGTCAGACTATGTGACATCTTAATTTTGAAAGATAAATCCCTCAAAAAGTTTGCCAAATTTTACATTCCTACCAACAGGATATGGGAGTGCCAATACTGGGTATCATTTAAACTTAAAAAAAAAAAAAAAAAAAAGCCAATCTGATGGGTAAAAAAAGAGGTGCACAAATTTGTTGGGGTTAAGGCTTTACTTTTTGCATACACCAAAGCTTACATTTTCAAGGCACCTTCTCTTTAACCATCACCTCCACTGCAGGGGAAGTGAGGCAGGGGTGTAAAGTAAGATTAGATCAAGAACTGTGGTCTTGGGGGCGGTGCTGCTTGCTAGCTGAGGACAGACCCCAGGGCCCCTCACCTGGAACCTCTCTCTCTAGTCGGCTCGTGAGAGTGAACGAGGCCAGCCACGTCCCCTTCTCTCTGCCTGTTTTGAGGAGGCCCATATCCGAAACAGGTTCAAGACTCTACAACACCAGAGGAACGTACTCGGAAATTCATCCCTTCAATCAACTGACATTTACGGAGCACAACAAATGTGCCAGGAAATGTCTTCTCCTGGGTCTCAATTCCCCAAATGACAGTCTACCCTTTGTTCAGTGGCCCGTGGAAAGGCTCAACTCTGCACTTCAAAGGGCATCGAAGAGGACACCCCAGAGGCCAATGGGTGTATGGGAATTTCCCCAGTTTGCTTTGTAATAGTGCGGTCTGGAGGAAAGTACACGAGAAGGGGAGACTTGGACTTGAGTGTCAGCTGCTCTTGTTGTGCAGGACTTAACCTCTGTGAATCCATTTCCTTCTCTGTAAAACACAGATGATAATATCCAATTGATATCTCAGAGTGTTGAGAAAATCAGTGAGATGAAGAAAGTGAAAGGGCTTTGTAAATTCTGTATCTGCACACAAGTGAAGAGAATGATCATCATTTTGTAGGTAACCCAGCTTTGGTTGGCATATTAAAACACAGTCATTCTATAGGAAAGCAAACATAGTATTTGACCTATTAATATAATTGTAAAACTATGATGTGGCAAAACCAGCCATAATTAAAAGTAATTCCAAAAGAAAGACATAAAAGAAATAGCAAATTTCAGAACAAGTTGATCCCCATCAGTTGGCACTGACTGCCTTGAGCACTGGGTTAAGAATGATTCTGAGGATGGGTATTCAGTTCTCCAAAGACAGCATGCCATGACTGACTAGCAGCTTCAGCCATGACAAGATATGAGATCTCCCATTTTGGTATCACCAAAAACCTCAAAACAATTCTGTGAAATAGATTACACACTCCCCATTAAACATAATCACTAGATTGAAAAATGACCTTATACAAAAAATTAAGACACTTGATAAAGAGCAAGAAATTATCAGACATTGTTTTGTAGATTGGCAGAGTCTGGAGGAGTCTGATGTGTGATCTAGTTGAGGTCCCCTCATTTTACAGGTACAGAGTCAGAGGCCTTGAG
Source organism: Camelus ferus (assembly GCF_009834535.1). Classification (NCBI taxonomy): domain Eukaryota; kingdom Metazoa; phylum Chordata; class Mammalia; order Artiodactyla; family Camelidae; genus Camelus; species Camelus ferus. The sequence goes on from NC_045698.1 coordinate 111,259,216, forward strand.
AGTGGAGGGAAAGCCATTCTCACCTTGTAGTGTTAAATAGGGTGATGAATGTGACAATGCTTTCAAAAGGACAAAGCTACACACAAGTGTAAATTATTTCGATTTTCTTATTGGTTTCTTGATCCATATGTTTTTGTTTATGCACAATTATTTATTCCTGCTCAAAAGAAAGTCCCAACCCCAATTCCAGCATAATTTTATCCTTTTTTCCTCATGTTTCACCGTTTATTTTAAGGAGCTCAATTAACAACAAATATTAGGGAGGCCTTAAATTAAAAGCTTACAAGGTCGACTGGCAGTATCTTTTGGGACCTGTGGTTGGAAAGTAATTTTTTATATTTTAATTGTTTTGGTTTCCTGACTATAAAATGCTAACACTAAAGTGGAAAAAAAATGCTGATTATCACACACACACACACACACACACACACACACACACACACACAAATGTTTCCTAATAGAAGACAGAGACTGAATATTAATCTTTTTTCCAGTAGGGGAAATTTCACAATGAGGAGATTAGCAAGCAGTTTTTAAAGTAAAGTAGCTACTTATTTATTATGGTTCATATTTTAGTGGTAAAATCTATAGCCTTTAACTTGAGGTTGTTATATTTTGCAATTCTCTTCTTCAAAAAATTTAAAATGTCTCCTGAATGCCAAATAACATGAGGCTTCCTCATCTTTAAAAGACTTTTAGTTGATTAAACCTATAAAATGGAGCTGTGAAAATTAGTTCTATAACACTAATTAGTCTAAACACGAATTTCTCTCTTAACAGGCATGAAGGATACGTGCCAAGCAGTTACCTGGTGGAAAAGTCTCCAAATAACCTGGAAACCTACGAGTAAGATGTTTTGTTTGCTTTCCAAACACATGGCGCTAAGGTCAGGAATGAATTATTGGTTGATTATTAAAGTACCAGGCATTTTCTCTTCTTGACCTGCATACTTTGATCTCTAAATAAACAATTGAAGGTCACTTTAAATGGGAGAAGAGGAAGGTATGCACACCCACCTCCCCTCTCATCTAAGGGATACTTCTCAGATGCCTGCACATATTGTAGTAAAAAGAAAACCTTCTTCCAGGAATCCTGGGAATATTGGTCTTAACTGAGAAGGAAAAAACACTATGAACATTGGATCAAATGAAAATTGATTTAAAACATGGTTTAATGCAATACATCCAATACCAAGATAGAGGACAAACAAATGAGTATTAAATATGTGCTTACCTTGTGTTATTTCAAGCTGTCATTTAAAAGAAGAGTTCCCATGGATATAATTTTAATGGAATGACTTAACGTTTAATAAAATCCAACTGTAGAGTGCAATGTACTCACCACGTACATATATTTCCTAGTTCGGTTGCTGGAAAGCCCAGAAACAATCACACCACAGTAGCGATGTGCACACCCAGATCTTGGTTTCTAAATCATACTTCCCACTAAAGAGAACCAGGACTTCTTAGGGAAATGGCTTGGAGATTCAGAATCAGGGCAGGGAAAGAACAAAGATGAACTTGGAACACTTTATTGCACCAAAAAGTAAAGAGGTACACCTCAACGTTTTTTTTGTGAAATAATGTAGACATATCAGATGAGTACAAAAGTCAGCTTTAAAATGCTCCTTCTGACCAAATCTGGGACAATTTGAGTGTCAAAATAAATAATGACAGTAATGGACTAAAATCCATTGAACAAAATAAGAACACATAATAATAGATGGCTTGATAAATAATTAAGTAAATAAATATACAAGAGAAAAAAGCTCTTTCTTACAGTAAAATGCCAACTAATGAATGTAGAAGGAATGGTAAAGTTTAAAAATCACCATTTTATAAGTCAGTGTACCAGCTGATTCAGGTAAGAATCACCAGTGAATGTCGCAAGTAGGGGGTGAAAGTTTGATATTTACATAGTGTCAAATCACTTATTAATAATAACAAAGAGGAAATACCTGGTGGACCCCATCTTAAGCAAGCGATCCCAGTTCACATTAGTAACGGGGCAAGCAGACACCGTGCACCTCCTGACGTGTCGTACTGAGAAGGACACAGCATCACTTCTGTGATGCTCCTGCCCAAACACACACAGCCTGAATCAGTCATGAGGAACTAGACAAATCCAAACCGATGTGATGGTGAGAGCATGGACTCTGGAGCCAGACTGCCTGGGTTCACATTCTGCCTACTTTTTACTAGTTCAGTGACCTTGGGCAAGTTTCATAACCTACTTATAACACTTTCTGACATGTGATAGGTGAGCCGCCCATTAACTTATTATTTTTGCAGTCTTGAAGTTCTCACCAGAGTATGGCTGGAGCTTTCCTCACAGCAAAGTCTGATGGAGTCCACTGGCCAGAGATGTGATTTCAGCCTAAGTACGGCCAATGCAAAAAAGAGACTAATCAGGATGTACTGAAGATGCCAAAGCTCATACCTGGGCAGTTCTAATGGAACCTTTATGAAAAGTCAGTTAGCGTCCTTGTATATATATAAACTTGTGTAATTCAAGTTCAGAGCCATCAGTCATTAAAATTCCAAGAGTGATACCACACTGCATCTATGTTACATGCCATCTGCTGTTGCTTGCTTGAGTATGATATTCCATACTTCCAAACTACTGGCCAGCCAGGCAAAGAGATGGACTTCTGGTTTCAAATGCCCTGACATGTATGAAGAAGAGCTTTTAGCAGTAAGCGTGTTAATGAAAGCCAAACTATGAAAATGACATTGAACCAATGGTGTACTTAGATTCATTATTCCCCCTTAGCCAGATCATTCCTTCACACTGCATTGTTCCCAAGTGTCTGACTTATTATTCCAGGTTATTAAGATCTAGTCTTTGGTAGCTAAGTTCAGAGAGAAAGTTCAAAACCTAGTATCTTTTACTTTCTTTTTTATTTACATATTTAATCTATTATTGAAATTTCTTATAGAAAATCTGACTTTTAAAATTTCCCCAGAGAAGAAATGACACGCTTATCCTGAGAAAATTATCCTGAAATCTGGAGAAATACAAATAGTTGTACAATAAAATCAGAAACACAAAATGAAGCAATATGAAAATTAAATAATGAACCCCATGAGACAGTGTCCTTTTAAACTAACTTTGAAGTTTGCTTTGTAACACGTAGAACATATGTGAATATTTACCTTATTTTTAGCAGATTATATCCATTACATTTTTTTAGTTTATTCAGCAAATAAATTTAGCACTCCTTTGACAAGGAATGACAGCAATGTCTAAAGTTTTTCTACATTTGCATTTTTTACAAAGATAAACTTGTCTTATGAGACACTGTCAATGTCATTTGTGTAGGAGCCTTTGTGCAGCTGGGAAGAAAATACAATTACTTTGCAAAAGATCTTGAGAATCACTCTTACAGAGAAAAATACTGCAATTGTTTTAAAAGGATATATGCCACACTTTCAAAGTTATATTAAATTTTTATCGCTGTCCTAGCCTCAACCTACTTATAACCACCCACCGACCTGTGAAATAGAGCAGAAGAGAAATGCTTTCTAAAATTTTATCAAGGAAAATTTCCAACATGCACCAAAGTAGAAAGAAAAATATAATGAACCTCCATGTACCCAAAACCCAACTTCAACAATTATCAATAGTTTACCAATTCTGATTCATTTGTTCCCTTCCAGTTAAACATTTTATTACCTGGAAATGGTTCACATCTTTGCTTTTGAGTTTGAAAGCACTGGTAGGAAACAGGAAAAGAACAAAACGTTGTCTGGCATTGTCTCTTATAAGTAAATAATGAAATGTTTTAAAAATGTTATTGACCTATGGCTTTTTCCTGCTTTCAGGTGGTACAATAAGAGTATCAGCCGAGATAAAGCTGAAAAACTTCTTTTGGACACAGTAAGTCTCCTTAACCTGCCTTTTGACTTCCAATAAAATGAACTGTGGTTTGGTTTTGTTTTTTTCCCAGCCATGCTGTGGTTTGTGCTAATTCAATGAGTTGATGTATTAGATTAACAGTGGTGATCATGGCTGGGAAAAATATTCTGGGGGTTTATAGGGCTAGCATACAACAGAGTAAGAAAACTGGGGGAGTCAAAGGCCTCAGTCTGGACGTGCAGTATGTGAAATACACCACTTGTTTTAACTTGTTTTTCATGCACCTGTTCTCGAGAGCCACAGGGATGTCAGTATTCAGGGAGAGAGGGTTGAGAAGAGAGAAGGCATGGTGTGGTGGGGAAAGTACTGGGTCCTGGCCACTGCTCTGTCTCCAACTCAGTGTGTAACTTTGGGGACATCTCGTCTTCCTTCTGGGCCTCAGTTTCTCAGTGAGCACAGGGAAGCTTTGGATGAAGTCAGGGAGGACAATTTCCCAGGTTCATCCTGCCACTCTCTGCTCCTGGTCCTCTGGCCGAGGCAGGATCAGAGATCATGGCTGGGGACCCTTCAAAACAGTGCTCCAAGCACCTGCCATCAGTTGACTGGCATGCAAGGTAAACCCTCTCTTCCTGGATCAGAAAAGCATTTGTTATTTTAAGGCAGTGCCTCTCAAAGTATCTGTGGGGATGGATTCTTTTCTGTGGTTGGTTTTTAATTTCCAATTTGTCATAGACTTATGTTTGTAAAAGGCAATAAAAATGAATTCCTAGAAAAGATACTAAGAAAAATAAGAAGTGAAGACATAAAAAAATGCAAGTCCAATTTTTTCTTAGTATCAGATTCATTAGACATAAAATTACTCTGATTCCTATCAAAAGATTCTAAACGCTTACTCTCAATTTCTTTTTTTATCTGGTGGTGGACCAGTAACAACTTGCCAACTGGCACCCATCCACAGACCACTTAGAGTAGCACTGAAAATTGCACGTTTATGGCTCTTGAAGAGAAACCAAATGTGCGGAGGTATTGAGAGAAGGCTTTCCACAGAAAAATCAATCAATTTATCAGCTTATATGCTTACAGCAGTGCTTCTCAGGCCTGTCTGCACAGTAAAATCACCTGGGAAATATTTTAAAAATACCAATGCCCAGGTCCCACCCCAGATTCATTAAATCAGAATCTCTAGGTAGGATTCAAGCATTAGTAATTTAGAGAAAAATCTCTCCAGGGCTGTCTAATATTCAGGTAATGTTAATGACCCATAGCCAACACAAGCCTCACAAGTGAGACCAGTAAACAGTTAAGTAGGAGTTGATGGAGGCCTTAGTTTCCTTGTGCCAAAACGTCAACCCGATCCCTGCCATTTTACCATATACCATTTTCCAGTTATGGTTTGAAGGTATTTTCTATCTTTAAGAATTTCGGAGGAGGGTGTAGCTCAGTGCTAGAGTGCATGCTTAGCATGCAGGAGGTCCTGGTTCAATCCTCAGTGCTTCCGATAAAGACAAAACAAAAACACGAATTCCCCCCCAATCAATCAATAAAAACCAATGCATTTAAATAGATTTGAAAAAAAGAATCTTTTCGTCCTTTTTCAGTTCTATTAGGTAGAATTATTAGTTTGACTGCACATATACATTATGTGCATGTAAATACGTATATACAGTATACTGCACTTTTTCTTTTTTAGTTTACATGTAGGTACTGATCATGGTTTCTAAGAACAGATTAGAGCTTTAGCTTTTTAAACTTACACAGTTATCAAAGGAATAAAGCCAACCACAAAATAAGAATCAACAGAATGCGGTGATCCAGTCATAAAGGACAGTCAAATCTCTCCTGGATAGAACGATGCTGGAGTGACCAAATCGTCCTGGTTTCCAGGGATTGTTCCAGTTTTAAAACTGAGTCCTGTGTCCCAGGAGCACCCCTACCTCAGTCCTGGACTAAATGAGGCAGTTGGTAACCCAAATCGGTAACCATTTTAAGTTTGGACACTGGGGAGGGGTGAGCTGAGAGACGGGGACCTGGGAAGGTATCAGGAAGGGAATGGGGAGGGATGACCAATGTTGTCAAAGAACAGTCTAAAGGCAGAGGGCTGGTTGCTAATGTACAGGGGAAACTGATGATAGATTGATTCATTCTATCAAAGGCCAAAGTATAATTTCTGAAAGAGGAAAGGGGAGAGGAGAAGGCGGGCTCACAGCCATATTTTGGGGCAGTGAACCTGGCTTTTCTCCTTTGGTTAAGTTGCCGGTGAGGAGGCAGCTAGCAAACAGGACAAGGTGAGATGGTCTGCCCTTGGGCTCCTTGTTCTCATCAAAGAGAGCAAGTTCAGGTGTTTGTGGATTCTCCAAAAGTCCTCGTGTGTTTACCAGTGACGGATAAGTAACAGGCAGTCTACACCATGTCAGCCGTCTCAGTTAGCGCCCGTCGTGATTATGACATGTCTGCACCATTTCCTTTATGAGGATTTCTCAGTAGAAACTCACGTACCTTGTCGTCTTGCTGAGCACAGAGCTAAGCGCTTAGAGATACTGGAGACAGGATCTTTGACCTCAGTAAGCTTTAGACTCCAGTGGGAAACAAGACAAACTGAAGAAAAGAGAGGGTAGTCTAAGATAAACTGAGAATATGCCGCAGGCTTTCAGTGGACTCAGGGTTTTGAGAAGATTCTAGAGGAATCAGAACTATTTCATGGAGGAAGAGAAATTGAACTAAGTCATTACTAGACTCTGGTTTCTACTTGGTTCCATACTGACTCATCACTTACTTCCTCTGGTTCCTAATAGGGAATATAAGAGTTAAGTTCTATTCTCCTATCCCTATATTTCCCATCCATGCATTTTACCTTCTTGGCATGATTTTTTTTCTATTGTTGCATCTTTATTTTTCTAGATAAAGTGATAAAAGGTAAACTGAGACCCTGACTACATCCCGTGGGAATGAGCCCCTTCCCCAGCCCACCCTGGCTGCGTTGCCCCGATCGGTGCCCCTTTGCATGGCGGTGATGGGAGCAAAGATCCTTTAGACTCCACCGTTCTTGGTGGCTGTAATTTCCGCTGAGGCCCTTGCAGGAAGTAGGTGGTGAGGCACATGACGGATGCTTCCTTTCCCTCAGAACTCTGGGCTGCCACAGCCCCAAACCAGAGTTTCCTGTCACCATCACTGAATGCCACCTAGAGCAGCCATTAATGGAGGAAGAGCCCTGACAGCCTCCCATGCTTGGCAGAGCTGGCTGCAAACCTTACCTCTCCTTCGTCTGATGCCTGTGGGTTACTTTGCTCTTGTTAACAGTTGGGCCCCTCTCTAATCCCAGACTTAACAAAATAATAATGGCTGCTTTGAAAGAATAACAACAACAGCAAAACATTCTTAAATAGAACAGACGTTCCCACTCCCTTCTTCACAGACACTTGAGAGACTTCTGGGTTTTTTTGGTCTATGCTGCTTCCCTTTAGAATAAGTTATACATGCAGATAACATCTGCCTTGGCTAAAGTTTTGTTTCTTCCTGCCTTGCATTTAACCCATCACATTTCAACGAGGCAAAAGCAAAAACTTCAATATTTGGCAAAAGGGGAGAAATCTTGAAGACAAGCAATGCTACATGTAGGACATGGATAAATATCACAAACATGATATTGAGTAAAAGAAGCCAGACACAGACTCACTATTCACAATGGCCAAAGGTTAAAAAACAACCCCAATGCCCAGCAGCTGATGAATAGATAAGCCAAATGTGGTGTAATCCATACAATGGAATATTATTCAGCCATGAAAAGGAATGGACTGATACATGTTACAACTTGATGAACCATGAAAACAATATGCTAAGTGTAAGAATCCAGTCACAAGAGACCACATATTATATGATTTCATTTATATGAAAATTTCTAGAATAGGCAAATCTATAGAAAGGCATATTAGTGTGGCAGGGGTACATATGATAGAGGTGTCCTTTGGGAATGATGGTAATGTTCTAAAATTAGATTGTGGTGATGGTTGCACAACTCTATAATTTTGCTAAAAATCACTGAATTGTACACTTGACACAGGAGAATTTCATGGTATCTAAATTATGCCTCAAAAGCTGTTTTAAAATCTAATGCACTAATCCGGGAGTTTTGGTGTCACATAAATCGCCTTCACTTCAGAAACTGAATAAACTACTGACCCCAAAGTGGGGAAAATCTAGTATTTGGAAAACCAAAGCTCTTTTTTAAAAGGATGATTTGTAAGGAAAATTAGAAGGGTCTTAACTAGATAAACAGTTTACATGTGTATTGGAGAAAAAGAAAGTAAGAATCTGGTTAGCTCTCCTCTGTCCTCACCTTGTTCCCGATTATGCACAGAGCACACAGTGGAGAAAGTGGGAAGCTAACTGTGGGCATATGATGGCACCATGGGTCCAGAAAGATTTACAACTCATTTTCTTGAATTTAAAAAAAAAAATTCATGAAAAGCAAAAAAGGAAAGAAGACAAAATAAATGAAAAAAGAAAAAGAAGGGGAAAAATTCACAAAATACAAAACCATTAAAGTAAATTCTGGGTGTACAAAGACAGTCCTACGACTGTCCTAGAATACTACGATATCTTAGGACAAGAAATCGTCTGTATTTCCCTCAATTCTTCCTTCGCTTTCCCGCAACAGCTAGGGCAGCCCTAGCGCATGACCTTGGGAAAGGATGGTCAAGGTCGAACAGCAGAGATCTGAAGATTCAGGTCTCAGCTTCAAATTTCTTTCTTTTTCCAGTTTTTGTGAGATATAATTGACTTATAACAACAAGTTCATACTGTATATAGCACAGGGGACTAGATTCAATATCTTGTAGTCACCTATGGTGAAAAAAATATGAAAATAAATATCTGTCTGTTCATGTAAGACTGAAGCATTACGCTGCACACCAGAAATTGACACAACATTATAAACTGACTGTACTTCAAGAAAATTTTTTTTAAAAATGACTAAAATTTAAGGTGTGCAGCATAATGATTTGATTTATGAATATACTGCAAAATAATTAATACAATAAGTTGAGTTAACATCCATCTCTACACACAGTTCCAGTTTTTTCCTTGTGATGAGAACTTTCCAGAGCTCCTCTCTTAGCAACTTTCAAACATACAGTACAGTCTGGTTAACTGCAGTCACCAGGCTGTACGTTACATCCCCAGGGCTTATTTTATAACTGGAAGTCTGTACCTTTTGACCACCTTCATCTAATTCCCGCACCCTCCCCTTCTCTCAGATTTCAAAAGAGACTCTTGAGACTCTAAGCAGAGATAAGAATGAGTGTTGAGAGTCTCACGAAGTTTTTGTGGTTAAACGACAGGTTTGGCAAGGATGCACATTGATGTAAAGGCTGACTGTCCCCCACTCTGGCGCCCCTTTGCAAGTTTAGGGCCAAGTCAGAGGAAGCAGGTTATGTTTCTGTGCGGGGATGAGCTTTCTAACTATCAGTGTTCCTTCCAAAGACAGAGACTGCTCTCCAGGACTGTTATAAATAGGACCTGCACGTTTGGTTGGGTCAGTGGAGACCAACGCTGGACGGCCTTGAGAGTCACATGACAAGCCTTTTAAAAGTTCAGGTCCCAGGGTCCCAGTCCTGGAGATTCTAAGTGCGTTGGAGGGAGGAGGGGGCGAGGTCAACTGCTTGTGGTGGTTGTTTGGTTTTGTCTTCTGTTGTGCTTCAGCCTCTTCGTGTGGTTGTGATTATCAACAAAGGGTGGGACACGGGGGTGTAGGGAGTCAGGCCGGATCAGTGGTTCCCAACCAGGGGTGATTTTGTCCCCCGGGAACACGTGATGATGTCTGGCATCCAGTTGACAGGGGTCAGGGAGGCTGCTAAACATCCTATAATGTGCAGGACAGCCCCCCAGCAAAGAATTACTGGGCCCCCAGGTATCCATAGTGCTGAGGTTGTGGTAACACTGGGCTAGAGAATCTTTCTAAAGTCTTTTCTAACCCCGAGCTTCTAGGATTCAAACAATTAGCATGGCCATCTGTCTGTATTATTTGCATGTGTAGATGACCTACCTTTGGGATTGGCAGGTGGAGGGGCTTATGTTGTTCTAACTGTGTATCCTTTGTTCCATACACTGCAAGTGTCTGCCCACCACATGAGGCTCCTGTCTCTCTCTGGCCTCCGCTTGTGGCCCTCACTATGTCTAAGTTAAATAAACCATAATAATAGGCTTTGCAAATTCCACCTGCACAGATTTACAGCTGGGGAGGAACAGACCATTAGACACAAAGTAGTTAAAACAGAGTTAAGGTTTTAAGGTTCCTACCAAGAGTGAGTAAACTGGCCTCTCTGCACATATTCATCAGCACTGGCAAAGTTATCAAAGGGGGCGAAGGGTCCATTCTGAGGGCTTTCCCTTCTCCCCACTTCCCTCACGAACCAACAGCAGCTGCCACCAGCAGCTTCGTGTTCTCTGCCCTGCAGCAAAGCCGGCACTCAGGAAAGGACCTGCAACATATATTCCCATTAAGGAACTGATGGAGCTTCCAGGGCAGAAAGCGTTGTGCCCTTGTGGGAGAACAGAGAAGCGGCTTCTAACATTGGTTGAATGGAGGTGCCATGGCCTGGTAGAAAGGGCATGGGTTTGGCTCACCTGCCACGTTCAAGGTTCAGATCCCAGGTCTGCCACTTGCATTTGCGGGGCATGAGAAGGTCACCTCAGCTCTGAGGCACTCGGCATCCTCACCAGGAAACTGAGGATAAAAATCCCTCGCGTGCAATGCTGTGGTGACGGTTGGACAACATCTGTAATGAGTCCCAAGAGGACAGAGATTCTCTCTGTTTGCCTTTGTTTACTGTCTAGGTCAGTCACCTCTAGAACAGTCTTGGCCCCTTGGTAGGAGCTCAAGAAATCTCTCTCGAACGAATCAATGACATGGCAGCCATTATTGCTGAAAATCTGCCCCGGGCCAAGCTGCCCTCCAGTATTGCCTCCTTGTACAGGCAAGGAGGTGCAGCTGCATGCACGAGCCTGGTTTCCGGGGATCACTAATTTTCCATTCTTTCTAATCATTCCAGGGCAAAGAAGGAGCCTTCATGGTACGAGACTCCAGGACTCCCGGAACATACACCGTGTCTGTTTTCACCAAGGCCATCGTAAGGTATGGTGCCAACTCAGCTCAGCAAAGTGGGGAGAGCCAGTCCTGGGGTGGGTGAGCCATGGACCACACAGTAGCATATCGGACAGTGCAAGAGGTGGGGGTGGGGGGTCACTAGAATTGGTGTGTTTCCCCTGGTCCCTCCGAGAAAACCAAGGTCAGGGAGATTAAAGCCATAACTAAAGTCACTCAGCTGGAAAGTGACAGAGCTGGGGCCGGGTGCCAGGTTCTCCTCCCAGCTAGCAGCCCTGAGTGCACACCTCTAAAGAAATAAAATACCTGGCCCTTGTTTGCTGAGTTTATAATTTAATACAAAGAAGAACAGAAAAGATACTTTTGACTGCAAGTGAGAAGACACAAAATCTGGGTCTAGCTCTGCTAATAAGGCTGCGTATACTTACTGAGTCGTGACTACGTGCCAGAATCTTGCAGAACATTGCCAACCCTCATAAGCCCGGAAGGCAGGGACTACCACGCTCCATTCGCACAGAGGGCTGCCGGCCCCTTCTGAGGCAACGGAACACGAGAAAGGGGAGAGGAGGGAGGAGAGAGGAGCTCCAGCCGGCTGACTGACCCTCACTGCTGCTCTGTCTTCTCCAGACCTCAGCTTCCTTCCCTGTAAAGCAATGTCTAAGAGCCTTTCCAGGTCTCAAATTCTCTTCTAACTAGAAAATCAGTAAGAGCTAAGCAGTTTGGCAATGACCAAAGTCCATTAAAATTAAGAGAAGAGAGAAAAATACTTTGTAAGGTGCCCTCAGGGAATACTTGTTAGAGGATTGAGGGCATCAGTAAGACTCGGAGCAAGAGCGGGACGTAGGCAGGTGGTGAAGAGCAGGGGCGCGGTCCAGGGCGGGGAAAGAAGACGGTGCCCATCACAGAGGCGCCGTGCCTCTGCCGGGCCTGGGACCGGCCGCTCCGTAAGATGGAGAAGAAACAAGAGATACAGGCTGTGTTGGCGGTCCCCAAGATCAGCCCATGGTCAACGACTCACTAGGAAGGCAGACGCCAACTCTCAAGAGCCCTCTCCTGGTGGATCAGGCCGGACGTGCTTCATTCCCCCGGCCCCGAGTGCAACAGCAGGGGTGAGATGGTGACCACTAGGGAAGCACAGGAGAGACTCAGCGCTCAAGGCTTTCAGTGGGGGCTGGTCACGGAGCACCCTTTGCCTAGCACACAGCAGAACTCCAGACTCTCAGAAGAAAAGCAAGCGTTGAGCACAAGCCACATTGTTTATACAGTTTAGGCACAGGGTGCCATCCGCATCAGTTAGAGAATGGCGAGAGCCCTCCTGAAATCCAAGTTCTCAGATGCCAGCCAAGGGCCAACCTTGCAAGCACGCCTTTCTAAGAATAGCAGTCAGGGCGGCTATGTTAACTCTTCGCTACCCAAAGTCAAGTAAGTATGAAGGGGCCAGGATGCTTCCTTAACATTTGCTGATGATTAAGTCCAAACAGCAGGGAAGGCAAACATACAGCACTTACAAGACTACTCCCCCGTTCTGTGGTTGTGGAAGAAACATCACCAATCAATCTTGGTACCGATTCTAACTGGGTCCAGATACAACCTCAGCAGGTCCTTCTTAACCCAGCACCCGGGGCCAATCTGTCAAGACTGACACACAAGTTGAAATACATCTGCTGTCCTTGTGAGAGGGTGAAACACAGAGCGAATAGGAATCTGCTACCAGTAGACATTTTTGTGTCAAAACATTGTTTCTTAATAATCACCGCATTTATATTTCATTTGTTTAAGTGAGAACAACCCCTGCATAAAGCACTATCACATCAAAGAAACAAATGACAACCCCAAGCGATATTACGTGGCTGAAAAGTATGTGTTTGATTCCATTCCGCTCCTCGTCAATTATCACCAGCACAACGGAGGAGGTGAGTTCTAAGGGACGGGGCCAGAGGGGCACCCACACAGGCCACACTGGAGAAAACTGACAAACGCTCCACGGGGTTTCTTCATCTCAGACAAGCCGACCCTAAATAATAACTAAATATATAAATAGAAAAGGATGCCAAATATTTGACTACATTGTGTATTTTCCATTAGCAAATTCTCCTGCTAGAATCATGAGATTTCATTTCCTGCCCACCTGTGATATTACACCGCTTCTCCAGGAGGGTGTAACATCAGTGATGGGGCTTTGGAAATTTGTTTTCCAGAAATGAAAATAGCTTTTGCATTGGAGTATATTTTTTTTTTCTTGGTGATTTGACTTGAATGGTTGGTGCAGTAAAGCTCTGATGACGTTTCACTTTTTAATCAACCCAGGCCTGGTCACTAGACTCCGGTATCCAGTTTGTTCCTGGAGGCAGAGAGCCCCAGTCACCGCAGGGCTGAGATATGGTAAGCAATGCATTTGGGAATGTTATGCATTTGCACAAATTCACATCCCTAAAGTTCTGGGGCAAATTCTGAATGCACTTTCCATGAGCCCTCTTCACCAGACTTAAAATGATCATGAAAACAGGTACACTGTCTGGAGATGGTGTGCACAAATGAACATTTACAATGTGTGTGTGTTAAGATATACATAGATATATATATATAGGCACATTTATCTTGGTCAATATCCATTGGTTTCAGGTAACAGTTCATCAATGAAGTGTTTATTGAGGACCCACTTTGTACACAGCACTCTGCTAAATGCTATTAGAAAAAAAACATTGGAAATGAGTGCTGTAGCCCTGGGTTCCTGCCTATCTTCAGGAACGTCTGTAACATCTAGTTTTTTGGGGTATAAGTCCATGGCAAGGGCTATAAGCGAGCCGCATCCAGAAGTGTCTGCCTAGCACTGTATTAAAATATTTTTGAATGCTTTTAGGCAGGCATGCACCTCCAGTGCCATAGGGTCTGCTTGTCCTTCTTGTCCTGTGGAACGGTTTCATCCACTTGTGATGTTCTGCCTGGAATCTGAAGGCATTTGAGTTTGAATCCCCTGGTTCAAACTGTGCTGGCTGAGAAGGCTGGTGTAATTTTCATTTTATATCTTCTAGAATGGTGGTTCTCAAACTTCAGTGTACATCAAAGTGATCTATGATGCTTATTAAAAGTGTTGACTCCTGGCCGCAACCCAACACTTACCAAAACACAACCCCTGACAGTGGGGTCCTCGAGTTGCATTTTCAACAAGCACCCTAGGTGATTTTGACACGGGGGGGTAACACTTTGAGACACACTGCCACAGGTTCTCCGTCCTTGACCAGCAATGTATCTGTGCACAGGAAGTGCTCAGTACAGTTTTCTGTTGAGTCTCTGCCTCGAAGAGGCAGAAATTGAACTGTTTATGGTACTCGATCAAGAATCAGGAAAGAATAATGCCCCTTCGCCTCCTTTAATAAAATAATTCTAACACCTGAAGAATCCTAATGTGTCCAAGCTGGATGGAAGCCCAGAGAGTATCTTATGCACCCACTTACTTGGTTTGTGGGAAAGTTGAGATTTGGAGCCCTTTTATTCACTTATTGAACATTTATTGAGCACAGACCCTGTGCTGGCTTGTCCCTCTGTACTGGTCCTCTCGGAATCCACCACCTTACCACTACCCCTGCTAAGGCCTTGTGAGTGCGCTGTTCATCACGGATGCTCTTGATGGATAAATGAATGCAAGAATAATCAGTTCAAATTAAATTCACTCTATGTGAAAAATCACAATAAAAAATTTTCTATTCCTATTTTTTTAAGGCAGGGTCAGGCAATTAGGTTTATTTATTTATTTATTTTTGGAGGGGGTACTGGGGATTGAACCCAGGACCTTGTGCATGCTAAGCATGAGCTCTACCACTTGAGCTGTGCCCTTCCCCTGCCAAAATTTTTCGATCAGGTATAGGAAATGGTTGGGACCTTCCAAGGACCCTTTCCTTGACTTTTTTTTTAATTTAGAGGTGGGAGGGGGGTAATTAGGGTTTTTAAATTTTATTTATTTTTAATGGAGGTACTGGGGATTGAACCCAGGACCTTGTGCATGCTAAGCACGCACTCTACCACTGAGCTCTACCCTCCCCACTCCTTGACTTTCTTTCATATCTCAATTAGTGCTACCTTCCTTCCTCTTGCCATGTAATTGTCCCCACACACATTTTTCTTGGTTTTCAGTGCATAGTCTATGTTATTATCTGGGAAGAAAAGATAATAATTCTTATCTATCTATAGTTCTAAGTATAAGGGCTTATACCCTTTGCCATTTTGGAGTTGTATTAACAATAGGCTAACATTCTATATAGGGTTACATAATCTCCTGGTATTCCTATAGCTCATATCCACTGCTTACCAACTCTGGAAACCCCTCTCTTTCTCTTCCAGGGAAGTGGATGATTGATCCCTCGGAGCTCACTTTTGTGCAGGAGATTGGCAGCGGGCAGTTCGGGTTGGTGCATCTGGGCTACTGGCTCAACAAGGACAAGGTGGCCATCAAAACCATTCAGGAAGGGGCCATGTCGGAAGAGGACTTCATAGAGGAGGCTGAAGTTATGATGTGAGTAGGCAAATCAAGAGCACGCAGAGATGCCCTCGGGAGGATGTGCTGTGTCCTTTAAAGACCATTCTGAGGCCATCTTGTGCCCCTTCCCTGCTTGAGTCCAGCGATGGCTTCCTAAGGCAAGGAGAACGAAACCCAACTCCTCGCTGTGGCCTGCGAGGCCCTCCCTGGTCTGGCCTTGCCTGCTCCCCAGTCTCATTGCCTACGCATCACTCCTCTGGTTCACAGCATGCCAGCCACAATGGCCTGTGTTCGTCCTCACCCACACCAGCTGACCGCCTGCTGGCCTTTGGGTCTCAGCTCAATGACGTGTTTTTGTTTGAGGGGAGGGAGTGTATTCTTGGGAGACTGAATATAGACCATCTCCTCCCTTGCCATATTTTCCAGGAAACTCTCTCACCCCAAACTGGTCCAGCTCTATGGAGTGTGCCTGGAGCAATCCCCCCTCTGTCTGGTGTTTGAGTTCATGGAGCACGGCTGCCTGTCCGACTACCTACGCAGCCAGCGGGGGCTCTTTGCCGCAGAGACCCTGCTGGGCATGTGCCTGGACGTGTGTGAGGGCATGGCCTACCTGGAGAAGGAGTGTGTTATCCACAGAGACCTGGTAAGAGTGTGCCTGGCAAAGCCCCACAGGCCCAGGGTGAAGGGGTGTGTCCCACTGAAACAGAGAGCTACCAAGATGGGGGTGCTTGAATCAGTAACAAGGCACAGGCCATCCCTCCCCCTCTTAGCCTCCTCCTCCCTGCCCCAACTTTGGGATGTCCTCACGTTACCCCACTAAGTTGGAGTTTACACTCTTCCAAAAGGAAGCTAACAGCCTCTCCTTAACCTCTCTAGGTCTTGGTTTCCCCTTGGTAAAATGAGGGAAATTGACAAGCACCTGTTTTCTCCAAGTACCTTCCAGGAATCTATCAGAATCACATTGGGGTGATTGTAAATCCAGCCTCAGAATCTCTGGGGGTTGGGGCTCCAGACTATTCATTTTAACATGTCTTCCCCCTGACCCTGCATTGGGATTTGCAAGCAGATTAATATTTGAGACTCACTGGATCTTTTATCGCTAAGGGTTCTTCCCGTGCAACATTCTGTGATACGAATTAGGGACCAGATGCTCTTCCTACTGAAGAATAGTTTTAAGAGAATCAGCAACCTCAAAATATTCTTATTTTAGTCAAGTGGGTGACAGCTTCTCTGTACCGTCCCTAAGATTAACATCAGGTTACACTGGAGTTTATCGTTGGTTACACAACATCATGGATTTCTTTTCGGATTAGGATCCCAGGAATGAAGATAAAAGACCAGATTTACTCATCCTGATAAAGAATCTGTAGGGGGGAGGCTGTAGCTCAGTGGTAGAGCACATGCTTAGCATGCATGAGGTCCTAGGTTCAATGCCTAGTGCCTCCATTAAAAAATAAATAAATAAATAAACCTAATTACCACCCCCCCCAAAAAAAAACTGATAAAGATCTTACACATACAACTTCCCATCAGGCACCAGTGAAGCTTAATTAACATTCATGAAGCTCCTCTTTGCCCCTATACAACAGTGCTTAGATAAGCAAAGGACTATGATTATAGGAGACTCCTTAATTACTGATTACCCACCAAGTTTTCCTTTCCCTTTTGTTTGCCTGTCTCCTCTCCAGGCTGCCCGGAATTGTTTAGTTGGAGAAAATCAAGTCATCAAGGTGTCCGACTTTGGAATGACAAGGTAATATGGGATGTGGTGCTGGCAGAGTCTCAGGAATAGGACACAAGGCCCCCAGGACACTGGGACATCCTGTCTCCACTCTCTTCCCAGGTTCGTCCTTGATGATCAGTACACCAGTTCCACAGGCACCAAATTCCCGGTGAAGTGGGCGTCCCCGGAAGTCTTCTCTTTCAGTCGCTACAGCAGCAAGTCGGATGTGTGGTCCTTCGGTGAGTGTCGTTCTGGCCCCACACCCACATGACCTGGGACTGTGGGCCAGCTGCTTTATTTGTCAAATTCAGGCAACCCTACTTTCCCTGAATGCTGGGTGGTGAGGGCATCCCACTGGGTATCTGTAAAAACAGCTCTGGAAAGAATGAAGGGGCCCTCACTGCCATATTTGTTCTTGGACATTTTTGAAGTGACGGGTAGTAATAAAAGAGAGAACAGGATTCTGGTGACAGCTATTTTTTAAAAATCAAATTGAGTTTATATTTTAAAACTCCCAATTTATGACTTCTCTTTAAAAATCAGAAAATGCTGCAATCCAGAGCTCTCATTCCCATGTGCCCTATGTTGGCTGGAGCTAAATCAGAGCTGTCCCCTTAAGACAGAAGTTTTGACCTCCAATTTTCCACAGTCCTCACTAGTCCCTATTCTAGCACACCTCATCCACTTCATTCATTTACATCACGTGTAGACATTTGAGTTTACACCCCCTGCAACTGTTAGTAGTAGCATTTGAGTTAGATATAACAAAGGGCTGAGCTTGAAAGTTCTTCACCACTAGGAAGGTTGGGAAATCTCTGTTCTTTGGAAATAGTGCCGGCTCAGTGGGCCTCAGGTGGCTTGATATTGTACTTTCTGGTGGTAGGGACTTGAATCCTAATGTCAAGGAGTCTGTGACTTCTAGATGTAAGTTTGTTTGTTTGTTTGTTTTCTGTGCTATTTATGAACTTTACCGTATCTGTGCTGCACTCACCATTTTTCATAGGTGTGCTGATGTGGGAAGTCTTCAGCGAGGGCAAAATCCCATATGAAAACCGAAGCAACTCAGAGGTGGTGGAAGACATCACCACTGGATTTCGGTTATACAAGCCCCGATTGGCCTCATCACATATCTACCAGATCATGAATCATTGCTGGAAAGAGGTCAGTAAAGGAAGTGGTTTCCCTCCGCATTGTAATCTGCAACTTCAAGCTCTGCTCCCATCCCTAAAGAAAGGAGCCCTCTTAGAGGATGAGGCAGTAGGGATGACAAAATAGATTAGCAGGAAAGCAACTCTGAGCATCAATTAACTAAAGAAGTTCTCCATCCCTAAACGAGCTGGCGGGGACCTTAAATATTATTTGATTTGCAATATAATGTTACAAGCCATCAACATACTGTCAGAAAGGAAGAGAGGATAAGGCCTATGTCAATTTTCTGAGGAAAAAAAATCTGTAACATCATAAAACCATTAAGTCTACACGAAGTCAGTTCTATAAACTGGTGAACAGAGGTTCACTAGTGCTGCGAAAATATTAAAATGACTGAATTAAAACTAATTTTGTTCATATAACAATTCAGAATGGGATTCAATTACTCTGCACCCTCCAGACAGCTCAGTTATCCTTGGCTGACAGGCTATGCCTCAAGTCACATCAGCATGAGTCTTAGATGTCCTTCGTTGAGTTAGGAAGTTTTAAATTTCAACCACAGTTGAAAGTTGCTAAACAGAGAGGTAGCACAAATTCAGATCATTGAAGGGTAACAAGGGAGGACTGGAAAAGTACAGGATACTTGGGTTTTATCTCAGCTTTATCATTTCTTAATCATTAATCTTGCACCATTCTCTGAACCTCCTTTTTCTTACTGGTAAGAGAATTAAATGAAGCCTGATCTGTTAAGTTCATAGAGCTTTTGTCATCAGAAACAATGAAATAAGCAATAAAGACATAAAAAAGGGCACAAAATAAATCTAGTCCACCTGACAAGAATTAAATATTATAACAATTATGATAGTCGACATTTACTTAGTACTTTTTTCTCTTTAACTTCTATTAATTTTTAAAAATTAATAGACCTTATTGTTTAGAAGTTTTAGGTGTATAGAAAATTGAGCAAATAGTGGAGAGAGTTCTCGTATGCCCTTCTCTACTATTAATAATATTAATTAGTATTAGTGTGGTACACTTGTTACAATTAATCAGCCACCACTGATACATTATTGTTAACTAAAGCCCATAATTTACATTAAGGTTCACTGTTTTTACTGCACAGTTCTATGAGTTTTGACAAATGTCCATTTGATAATATCTACAAAATAATTTGCTGGGATTCTTAATGTGATTGTGTCAAACCTATAGATCAAGTCGAAAAGAAATGTCATCTTAACAATACAAATTCTTCCTATCCATGAACATGGAATATTTCTCCATTTATTAAGATCTTCTTTGATTTCTTGTTTTAGAATTGTATTTTTCCTAATATAGATCCTATACAGGTTTTGTGAGATTTATATCTAAGTATTTTCTCTTTGGGGGTGTTATTTAGCCTTATTTTATGCTGTATTTTTATACATGATTTTACTTATTTCTGACAACAATCTTATGAGACAGATAATAGTATTATCCCCATTTTACAGATGACAAAGCTGAGGTTCAAAGAGGTTAAGTAACCTGCTCAAGGTCACACAGCTAATGAGTGGAAAAGCTGAGATTCAAAAGCAAGCTTTATGATTCTAAAATACCAGCTATTAACAACTAAGACATAATGGCCTCCAGTATAATATATATGGAAGCCTATTTAAAAATCAGCAGAGGGTACTGCTATTTAATTCTGGCTTGCTTTAGATTTAGCTATGCCACACAAGTACGAGGAACTCACAGAGTTCTTTTCTTCCCTTTCTAGAAACCAGAAAACCGGCCCCCTTTCTCCAGACTCTTGAGTCAACTGTCTGAAATCGCAGAATTGGGACTTTGAACAGAGACTCAGCGCTGGGCCCCAGGCTGCAGATCCTGAGTGGGGGAAGGGAGCCTTCCCTCCATAGAGCATTAAGAGCTGCCACCGGCACAGGACTCCCAGAGGCAGCTGGCCTGTGCGCCAGTCCCTAAGCTGCTGCAGAGGCAGCACCCTGACAGAGGCTGGCACTGGGTCACCGGGCGGGAGGCTCCGCCACTGAACTGGGGGCGGGGCCAGAGCAGCGGCGATGTCTCTCCCCTCCCCCCGGCCTCTGTCTCTGGCGGTGCGCAAACCTCAACTGACAGCTTTCAGGGCACATTTCTTGCACTTCTTAGAGAAAGGGAGAGATGGGGGAGGACCCCAGATTGTTACTTTCATTATTCTTTAAAATAGGGATCTAAAGTTTATGGGCAAGGGGCTTTTTATTTGACCCGACAACACAGAATCCGAGGATATGAGGCCAGAAGAAGGAGGAGCACGACTCTTTTTTTCCGAGAGAGCCGGTGAGTTAATTAAAGTCAGAAAGAGTAAGCTGTGCGCCAAGATGCTGTCAGCCGCAGCTTCCTGCCTTAGAGGATGATGGAGCAGCTGCTTACATCAGAGGCCGGATGTTCTGAGAAGCAGATTTATTTTTCACCCATAGAGTACACTGCCACCTCTCTCCTTGGTGGGAGCATGATGCATTGGGGTGAACAACTCTGATCCCACTATTGGGTCGTTGGGTATCTGGTGTCTGGGCATCAGATGGTGGAACCGACTGGTACAGAGAAAGGCCTCGGATTGTTACCACTTGGACGCTTACCTTTACTGCCAAGCCAAGCGTGACTCTGCCTCCCCTTCTGCACAGGATGCTTGCGCAGGCATCCTAGGAGGAAGTAATGGCTTCTGAACACTGACTCTGACTGAGTCCTCCAAGAATCAGTCTCCTCTCTGAATTCTTCCACCCTCATCACCAGAGGGCAGCCCTGTGCTGGGTGGTGTGGCCTGGCAGAGAAATGGAAGCTTGTTTAAGCCCTAGAGATTTGCAACTTTAAGGTTGAGACTTCAAGTCTCCCCAAAATTCTAGGAGAGGAACAAAGGGTCTGTACTTGCTCGAACTATCTGGATGGAAACTGAGTCAGGAACTGAGTGGAGACCTTTGAAGATGCACAAGGATGCGTACTGTTGACTGAGCACTTGAATATGCAAGGTGAATGTGCACTGAGCTACAAGCCTTATCTGCAGAATCTCAGTTCACCGTGAGTTCACACTGACCCCATGAGATTTTATTATTCCCATTTTACAGAAAAGCCTGGACACCTGCCTGAAGTGACAGAGCTAGAAAGTATAGAGCTGGAACTCCGGCCCACGTCGGTCTGACTCAGGTGCAACTTCTCCGTTTTTATTCAGCACTGCCTCCTACTGAGGGTGAAAGGGATTACAGAGGAGATCAATACAGCTGAGGGGAAAGACAAAAAAAGCCCATGAAGAAGCCAACAACATAGCACCATCAGCGACTTAGGCTGCTCCTGCACAGCCCAGCGAGGTTGGCGGTGCAGCCCTTCAACTTGGAATAGGAGCTTTTTTCCCTCATCAGTATCCTCACCTCCATCAGAGTTAATAACTTCGGAGTTACTAAAGGAGTAATTAACCCTTTGATTCACCCAAGCCAGCAGAGTTACGTTGCATGAATCCATTTATAGCTGGGCTTCAAAGCAGCTTTAAGAGATTCTCCTACAGAAGCATAAATGCTTCCTTTAATTATCATTCCAACTTTGAGCCAGCTGTGGTTTTCCTGGACACTTTGTGGGGAAGGGTATTCCCCGATGTAAGAGAGATTTCATTTTCCTGAGGTGTTCAGATAAGACACTTAGATTATTGGGTGGTGTTGAAATCACCTCTTTCTAAATCATGTGATATTTTGACCGGCTGGAGATACAGATGCCCTGATTTCTGTGGTATGGTTTAGAAAATTCTCCCTTGCATGGTATTATCTCATCTAAGCTCAGGTTCATTGAGGCTTTAAGTGAACACAGGTCGAGAGTCCTATCCTGTAAAATGGGCTTCCTGCCTGTTTTTTTTTTTTTTTTTCTTTCCCTCTCACATTTTGAAAATGGTGCCATGTGTTCACAGGGAATTTCCCTATATAAAATTTTGGTTCTAGATGCATTTTATAGATTTTGCATTTTGTACCTTTTGAGACAATGTATTTATATTTTGATAGGTTGAATATTTATTAGTGTACAGTCATTGCTAATGTGCAGGATAAAAATGTTACAAATATCTCTTACCCTTTGTAAAGCTCACCAAGTTAAAAGCTACGTCTGTCAAATAAATTGTGTATTTTAGTAAATATGGTTTGAAAGACCTGTGTCCATATTTATCCAAATGTCAAACAACCAAAAGTTTTCCTTAGATAATAATGGTTATGTGGTTTTAAATTCCATAGGCAAGTAAAGACTATGTATCATTCAACATTTGCTCAACAAATAAACATCAAGTATTTCCTAGGTTCCTCTGATACACCGTGCTGAGTGCTACAGAAACAAAGATGAAAAAGAGACAGTCTTTACTTTAAAGAAACTCCAGGCATGGTTGGGAAGGCAGACATTTGAACAAGTAAAATTATAATACAGCAATTAGAGCACCAACAGAAATATGGTCAAAGAGCCCAGAAAAAGTGATGGAATCTATCCGGCATAAGGTGACATCAGCGGAAACTTCCTAGAACCTAAACCAGCAACAGCAATATGACCGGCTTGGGAGAAATGCAAATTCTCTGCCTCCACCCTGAGACCCACTGAATGAGAATCTGTATTTTAACAAGATCTGCAGGTGATCATATGCACATTAAAGTTTGGGAAGCACTGTCACAGGAGACAGCATGTCTGACTCAGGTTTGAAGATGAATTATGTTTTTATTAGGCAAGCCCCTGAGCAGAAATAAGAGAAATACTTTCCAGGTGGAGGGACAGAGGAAACAAAATGTCCTGGGAGGCTATTATCAGTTGACCATCGCTGGAGCATAAGGGGTGTGTGTGGTCTCAGCAAGGGTGAGGATAACAGAACGGAAAGACATTGAAACGGAGGCTATAAATCTAGGCAAGGACCTAGATTTTAAAACACAAAAAATGTTGCAACTCTAGTTGTAGAGAGAAAAGTGTCATTGAACATGGAGAGAAGGTCAAATCTGTGTTTAAAAATATACTCTGGCAGCAGTGTTGTGAGTGGATTTGGGAGAGGCAAAGCTGGTGGATGATAAACCGATTTGGAGATGATTTTTTGTCCTGCCCCTAGTACCAGTTATTGTTCATACTCATTCACTGTCATCTGTTATGTGGGTGACATGTGGAAATTGCAATTCGGAGTTCTTCAGTCACAGTTGGACAGCAATGCACAGCTATTCTCCCTCTTAAAATCCCAGTGAAATAAAAGCTGAGTTATTATAGTTTTGGTGTGTTGAGCTCTCCCTGTACCTTTCGGTTCACCAAATGCCCAGGTGCATGGCAGGAGTCAGCTCATGCATCAGAGGACCACTAGGTACAGGTTTAGAAAGCCTGTGGCTTCCACACGGTCCTTTGTGGGATTTACCTTTGGGCTTGACTCCCACTGGCAAATGATTCAGAGAGGAAACTTCTAAATCCGATTGGATGAACAGATCTGCTTCTCAGATCGTTTATCCTGCAGACCCTACTCAGCCTGGATTCTCCCCAAAAACGAGGCCTCCACTGAGGAATAGGCAGATCATACTCCATTCAGCAAAATGGGTAGTGTTTTCCGTGCACACGCGTGTGCATGTGCAGAAAAAAACTGCAGCTCCTCTTGTTAGAGGGGCTCTGGAAGGCAATCCAATCAGGAAGAGGAGGGTGGAGTTGAAGCTGCATTCACAAGGAGAGCCCGTGTTTTTACTTAGAGTAGATACTTATTTGCAGTGGCTTTGAGGGAGGTGCTGGAAATTTGGTGCAATAAAGCCCACTCCCCAGAGCCACCTCTTGGTGGCAGCAGTGTGTGTGTGTGTGTGTGTGTGTGTGTGTTTTATGACTCTGCGATTAAAGTTACCATTCACCTGCTGTGACTTGGCACTGTGTCAGATGCATAAGACAAATAAGCTATCTTATCAGTTTTGGACCAAACACATTACAGTTAAATTAAGATAATTCAAGGAGAGCTTATTTAAAAAGGACTATTTAACACAGTGCGTTTCAGGGTTAGAAAAGCCACAGGAAGTGGCACAGAGGGAAGTAACAGCCAAGAAGCAGTTACCACCCCGAGGGCCAAAGAAGTGAGGAATGGAAGTGGTCACTTGAATGTGGAGGCAGAGAGTCACCTGGAGAAGGTTCCCTCGAGAGGAGATGACCTTTAGTGAGGGACAGACGAAGCCCAAGGTGGCATCACAAGGAGGAAGCTGTGGAATAAACATGCTGACTCCACTCTCCTCCCTTCCCCAATCAACTACTGGGGCTTCTTGTTGGCCAGACCCATCTGGAGACCGGAGGACCAGGAAATCCTCGCAGAGGAGTTCACAGAGGTCAGTCTCCAGGGCAGAGGGCAGGGTGAGAAGAGTGGAGTGGGTCTGCAGGAACCAGAGAGGACACCTAGTATGGAAGCCAAGCTTCCTGCAAGAAGCCTCAGGCTAGCGGGAAAAAAAAAAGTCCAACACATAAATAAATACAGTTGATCCTCTCTATTTGCAGATTCTATACTTGCAAAGTCACCCGCTCACTAAAATGTATTTGTAACCCCAAATCAATTCTTGCAGCCCTTTCACAGTCACTCATGGCCTGCTTGTGCCCAGAGCAGCGAAAAATTTAAGTCACCCTACATGCACACTCCCTACCAAGGTCGAACAAGGCGAGATTTTACTTTTGCATTTCAGCTCATACTATCAACAAGTCTTTTCTGAGGTCTATCGAGTGCCATGTTTTTTGCACTTGTGTACTTTTTACTGGTCGTTTTGCTGTTTAAAATGGCCCTCAAGCATCCAGCTGAGGTGCTGTCTAGCGTTCCCAAGTGCAGGAAGGCTGAGACCCACCTTACAAGGAAAAGGTGTGTGTTAGGTGAGTCTTATTCAGCCTGAGTCATAGTGCTGTTGACTGTGAGTTTCATGTTAATGAAGCAACAATACGTATTAAATAAGCTGCTTTTGAATAGAAACGTGCCTAAAACAAGGTTGTGTGCAGATCAGGTGACTTTATAAAACCTAACTACCAAATGATGAGAGTCAACTGTGACTGTAAAGGGCTGTTGTAGGTGAGCTGATGGAGCAGCGGTCACAATCCAGGGAGACAGAATGAGTGAAAACACCCAAAGGATCCGGGAGGGCTTCCTAGAGGAAGTGATGTCTGAGCTGTGTCTTGGAGAGTAAATGGACGTTGCTGAGGAAGAGACGGTCTGCGAGGATGTTCCAGGCAGAGGAATCCAGCGTGCATAATAGGAACATATTTTGTTCCACCTTCCTCCCATGCATTATTTTTATGTTAGGAATGGAACTTTGGGGCCCAAAGCCAACACGTCCTGGAGAATCAGTTAAAGGAGCCTAGTGGATTCTGATTCCTCACCCTCCAGGTTCACATCTACCCACAACTCTCTCCACTCATCTAGGCTACTGAGGAGTTCCTGGTCCCTTTCCATCTTCTAATTTCGAGTACAGTGTCTATAAGCTGAGACAAGCCATACAAACATCTATTTATTTGCTTTTCTGTTGTGTATATCTCAAAGCATTTTCCTATCTAAGATGATATTCAATCTCCACAGTAGCTTTGAGATGAAGGGCAGGTGAGGGGACACTTGACAGAAAGGGAAAGAGATTCACAGAATGCCTGAGGTAGCAGAGCTACTTAACTCAAATGAGCCTAGAACTCAGAGCTTATTCCAAGTCCTGCACTCTTCCTAGAGATCACACTGAAATTTGAGCCATGGTAATAATAATAAAAACAATAAAGTCTCCCCTTTTGGAGCATTTATGAGGGCTTTGCTTAGTGGGTTACATTTATCCTTTCATTGAATCTTCCAAGAACCCAAGGGATAGGTACAATTACGATCTTCTCAATTTTACAGATGAGAACAGGGCTCAGTAATTTAGGAAAACCATTCATTGTCCCAGTTATTAAGGGGCAGAATGGGGGCTTGAAGCCAGACCTGTGTGTTCCCAAATTCCATGTTCCCAACCATTCTTTGGGACTGATTATAAGGTCACCTATGCCAGCCTTTGAGAAGCCAACCCCACTGTAGCTCAGCTATGCTGTTGCTTTCCAAGTCTGGTTTGGAATATGCTCAAACCCTCCTTATCAGTTCTTATCCAAAATTGTTGTAAATATATTTGTTTAAACAAGGATGAAAGGTTCTTTGCTGTCAAGTTATATGTGAAATATCTGACCTTCAAGGGAGGCCAGTTCTCTAGAAGTTGTGGGAAGGGAGCAAAGTGAAAGAAAGGCTGCAGAGAAGGGGGGGGGGGAATGCATTTCCAAATAGCCCAGGACGGAGCTGCAGTGTTTCAATAGCAAAACAGCCCTCAATATTTCATCTGTAAAACAAGGCCACTTGTGAGGATTTTGTGAGGATAAAATTAGTCCATCTATACACAGTACTTGGCATAGAGACTGATTCCAAATAAACACCCAATAAATGTTAGTTTAAAATATACGTTTTACAGGGGAGGGTATAGCTCAAGTGGTAGAGTGCATGCTTAGCATGCATGAGGTCCTGGGTTCAATCCCCAGTACCTCCTTTAAGAATAAATAAGTAAATGCACTGAATTACCACTCCCCACCAAAAAATAAAATAAAATATATGCTTTAAGAAATTATTTCAGATTCAAAAAGGAAATAGGCAACCCAGTTTCCAATAGAAAGACCTAGGTCTGGGTCCAGTTGGTCTTGGTCAACTCTTCCCTTCCCTGGGCCCCAGTTCTTTCGTCTGTAAAATGAGGCAATTTTGAGCAAGTGGTCAGGTTTTATCTAATGGACAATGTAAATTGTGTAGCTGATCATCAAGTTGTTTCTTTTCCTGCTAACTACACGAATGCTTAACTTCACAAACCAAACGTGTGAGCCCACTGCAGCAAGCCCATAGCACGTGGAGATATTTTTTGTATTTTTCACATTTTCTCTCCATATCATACCCTTTTCCTCCTTTTTAAAAAATGTGTATTACTAATTTTAGAAAATTTTAATATAATACATCTCCATAACTTGCTTTAAAGGTGTTTTAGAATAAGGCAGCACGTGTATTGAAAACAAGGATTCAGGGAAAATGAAGCTGGATATAATTTTGGGTAAAAGTTAAGAGCGTGAGGTTTGGTTTCACTACCTCGGGCAAGTTATTTAGCCTGCCTTAGTTTCCTCAGTTATAAAAGGAGGCTCACAATTACAGTTTCCTCATAGGATAATTTTGAATACAAAATGAGATAATGCATTTGGTCAGTGTCAGCCATCACTGTTAATGGTAGTAGTTATATTTCTCTCCAATTCTCTCACCCATTCTAGATATTCCACTATCAGTTTCTATGAAGCAGGGTCTGTGATAGATTTCATTCAATTTATTAAAAAAATTTTTTGTAACAGCTTTATTTCCCCAAAGTGGTGCACCGTTCCTGGAAGTACTACAATACCAGGTCAATGTGTGGATTGGACAGAGCAAGATCCTATTCCAACTCCATGCTCCAAAAATCCATTTAACATACTGTTCTCAGATAGAGGATGTATCAGATATTAAACTGATGAAAACAGATACTACACTTGATCTTAGCCAAAAGGTCAAGAAGTGATGTGTGATGGATTTTAAATGGAGACCTAGATGTCCTAACTGACTTGGGGCTTTTCTAAAAACAAGATACTGTTGCCACACACAGAACCACAACGCATGGCCCACAGCTGTGCAAGTGGCAAAGCAATTCTTGCTTCATAGCTGTGGTCCTCACATTAGTGATGGTGCAGCCTGGGGTTGGACGGGAAGGATATCTGAAGGCAGTAGGCAGATGGCTACAAATTTCAACAGCAATGTGTAAGCTAAGATATCACTTGTAATTATTCATTTGACGTATTTTTACTATTGTTTCTATTATTTTACAGAATAGAATTCCCATTATGTACTAAGATCTGAGGATGCAATGGGGAGCAAGACATATCTCTGCTCTCTTAGATTTTATGCTCAAGTGATGGTATGCAGGTAAGTACGCGCACTGTTACAACACAGCGTAACAGGTGGTATGATGGAGGAAGCCCAGGGAGCTATGGGAGCCTGGACAGCTGACTCTAACCTAACCCAAACATGGAGGGGTCATGGAGAAAGTGACAGCTAAGTGGATACTAGAAGCATGAATGTAAGTTAGGCAGCATTGTGGGGGGAAAAGTTTAGAAGGGGCAGGGAAAGGAGAACAGATCATTCCAAGCCAAAAAGCTCAGCTTGTGCAAAGGCCACATTCAAGTGATAACACAGCACGTTTCGAGAACTAAAAGATTCCTTTTAGCTGAAGCACAGTGAGCTTGTTCACAGCAGAGGAGGCTGGAGAGGTAGACACCAGATCATGGAGACCCTGGGAGGTCATGGTAAGGAATTTTGGCTCCATCTTGAGGGCAGTGGGGAGCTAGTGAAGTGCTTTAAGCATGGCAGGGGCAGGTCCTTTGTTTTAACCCTTGCAATTTTCCACCTGCAGAAGGACCTGAAAGTATATCTAACCTACTTCATTGCATAGATGGAGAAACAGAGGTGAAGTGACTTATCTAAGATCCCTTGGTTGCAAAACCAGGACCAAAAGGCAAGCCTCTGGATTTCTGAAACAGTGGTTTCAACAAGACCATATTGCTTCCCCTTACAAGTAAATAGAATTAGGGGCCAGGGAATTATTTTTGCCTCAGATCTAATCAAATATACATGTAATCATCTTTGGTTTTTAAGCAATGTGCTCCTGCAAGGTGAAAAGGCAGGGAAGGAACCACAGGGAGAAATATGTCTTCCAGAAATCTGCAACATTCAAAATAATATGCCGTTTAGAATGAAAATCCAACC
Source organism: Camelus ferus (assembly GCF_009834535.1). Lineage (NCBI taxonomy): Eukaryota > Metazoa > Chordata > Mammalia > Artiodactyla > Camelidae > Camelus > Camelus ferus. Next base: position 111,288,308 of record NC_045698.1, read on the forward strand.
TCTTGTTACATATTTGTAATCACTGACACCCCGAATCCCAAGGATCACAGTGAAAAATGAAAAATTAAAACCAAGAAAGAAACCTCAGTTTCATTTTTAAAGCCGTCCTCCACAAACACCCCCACAGCTTTCTCATATGATATTAGGGACAGAAATGTGTGTGTATATATATATATAAATAAAAGTCATCCTTTCTGAAATAGCAATTTAAATTAGAATGAGTGATGTAACATCAAACCACAAAGGATCCTGAATGCTGAGGGAAATGATATGACATCACTGAAGGCAAAGACTTCCACGAGTTCTTTGCTGAGAGTTGAGTAATGTGGCTCCTCTATAAATAGTCCCTGATAGAAATAGCTAAGTGATTAACTATAAATTTGTGAGCCCGTTGGAAATATTTCAGAAAGTTTCCCCTGCAGCAAGACTTTCCCTCTTAACTTTAAAACATTTCAGATGCTTTTCAATTATTTACCTTGTGGAGTATGAAAGGCAACAATTATTCCACACATTAAGTATGGCGGCATCTCAGAAACAGAGCGGTGAAGGGTCCTGCTCAGGGATCCCAAAGCGAGAGTTTGGTGCTTTCTGACTTCAGCCAGGTCTGAAGGCCCACGTGGCTGCATCTCAAAGGGAAAACCATTTCTTCCGAGAGCCCTACCTAGCAGGTAAGTCTTGAAGAGAAAGATGCCTACTCTCTCAGTTCATTCCCGGGCTTTGCCAGGTAACACTTCCTGTCACCATGTATTTGTCTTTTTGTCCACTAGGCAATTAATTTACCTTGAAAGAAACTGAGGCAGGTCCCTGCTTAAGAGATGGCAGCTTCAGGGGCTCGGCCTCAAGGAAGTGACAAGGAGGGCGAGAAGGTATTCTTGACCAGAGGAGCAGCATTTGGGCTCCAACTCCATTGCTGGAAGCCCCCTCTCCCCAGCCCTCAGGTTTATTTTCTATCACCTCACCCTGTCGGTCTCCTTCACAGAACGTCTCCCAGCTGGAACTGGACGTTTGCTAGGTAAATTTATGCCCATCTCTCCTGGTAGGTGATGAGCTCCGAAAGGGCAGGAACCCTGTCTTCTGTACACCAGTGAATACTCAGCTCCTGGCACCGGGCTTGGAACAAAATAGGTGCTCGACAAACATTAAGTAGATAAATGAGCACTTGGAGATAATGTGAGATCAATGAGATGCGAATGGAGCCCAAGGCTTCAATTCTCCCACGGCTGCAGGTGTAGTTCCCAGGCCTGGGGGGCCTTGGGGGGCCTGGGGACAAATGCTCCCTAAGCGGCGCGGCTGGTTCTCCTGGGGCGGGAGCCGGGGCTGCAGGTCCGGGACGCGTCGGCCGCGTAGAGGGGAGCACCCGGAGCCCCGGGCCGAAGCCATTTCCTGCTCTTTGTGCGACAGCCAGGGCGGCGAAGGGGCGGGGCCCCGGGGCGGAGGAGGAGCCGCGGCGGCTGGAGGGGCGGGGCCGAGCGCAGCAGCCGGGGAGCAGAGCCCCGCAGAGCATCCTGCGCCCCGGCGCGGGGCCCCGCCGAAGCTTCGGGCGGCTTCCCTAGACCTGCGGCACACTCAGGTAGGCGTCGCTCGCAGGCCTGGGGGCCGGCGTGGGGACCAGGATGCTGCTGGGGATGGCGACGCGGCCGTGAGGATGCGCTAGGCGCCGGCACCCCTCCTCCTAGCCCGCGGGGGGCGCTCGGCGTGGCGGCCGCGCTAGCGCGGCCTGGGGCCTCCGGAAGCCCCCGGAGGTTGGGCTCCAGGCCCGGCACGGCCCTCTACCCGCTCAAGCGCACCCTGGGCCCCGGGGCGCGGACCCCCGGTGGGGAGGCGCCGGCTCACGACGGAACTGGGGCGCCGCGGCGGTGGCTGCAGCAGCAGGTGCGCGGCCTGGACGCGAGCGATCCGCCCGGGAGAAAGCGGCGCTCCTCCCGAGCTCCGTAGCGGCCGCGAGCTCGGCCGCGGCGACCTCCTGGCGCCCAGGTACTGCAGAGCCTCTGTCGTTGCAGCCACCATCACCTCCCGTAGGGCCAGCGAGAGCCGCCTGGGCCCTCCTGGCAGCCTCCTCCGGTACACGGCTGCCTGCGGTGAACGTGAGATGGGTGGGGCGAGGGTCAAAGCAGCGATGTTTGCTGGTGGGGGCAAGCCTGAGAGAGGAGGCAAGCCTGACCCGCTTTGAAGCCTTCTGGCCTAGCATTGCTCTCTCTCCCGGCTGTCTGAGGGCGGGGAGGGAGGGGGGAAGGGGGTGGGAAGGGGATGAGTGGGCTGACTCCTGGAGAAAAGGTTGGGTTTTCATGGCTTCTGAAGAATCGGGAAGATGTCTACCTGTATGTAGTGGTTCTGCTCTGCAGGACATCGCCCTCCCCCGCCCCCGCCTTTTCACCATATGAAAAGGAAGAGAAGGGCGTGCTCTCTGTGTGGCAGTGGGGCTAGGGGCGGGAAGCATGATCCGACAGGAGTATGGTTCTCTGTGTGAGGAACCTCGCAGAAAAGTACACTGGGACTGCTCAGGTGCCCTCACCAGCCCAGGGAATCTGACTTAGACCTCTACTCGCCTAGTTTCCCCAGCACAGCAGAAAGACTCACCAAAGGCTGATGGACCATCAGCTCCCCTTACAGCCAGGCCAGGAAGGGGACAAGGATCTTTTCCTGCCAGCTTGTGCCTTCATGGCATGGTCAGGGAGTCCTGCGGGCATGAGGGGCAAATCAGGAGAGTGCTGATTTCCACACTCCCCTTTTCCGTCTCCTGCCTCTGTCTCCTTTAGGGCAGAGGGTGTTTTACCTTACTTTTAGGCACAGCCCTTGTTGCAAGCCATGCCGGCCACCATGGAGATCACAGATGTTGCCGGGCAAAAATCTGGGTCCATATCCCTGGGCAGGATTGTGAAGGCCTTGGAGGTTGTTTTCTCCACCATTAGACCTCTGTGGCCCTGAGACCTCCCACCTCCACTTCCATACAGTGCCCTGTGCTCCACCACCACCCACCATTCTCCTGTGTCAAAATAGTTTTCAAGAAAGGAACCAGTGAACACATTTATCCTCAAGAGCTAAATACAAAAGAATTTCCCATTAGATGCAGAGCAGGTGCCTGAGAAGTCATTTGACCAGAAAAGAAACAGAGGCATTTTGATGAACTTTTGGAAACAAAGCTTTAAATCAAAAAATATTTGGCATCTCTAATGATGTGATTTCAGGCATTGGGCTGAACGTGGGAGTGGGCAGCTGGGTGGCAACTTTGGGGAACAGCTCGCTGAAATGACTATATCTAGCAGCTGTCAGCTCTGTTTGCTTACTGAGAGGGTAGCTTTAGCCCTAAGGGCAAAAATACCATAGGAGTGTGTGTGTGTGCACGTGCATATATGTGTGTGTGTGTGTGTGTGTGTGTGTGTGTAACTGGTCGGGGGTTACAGTCACTAGAAGGCATTGTTGAGCACCCAGTGTCCACTTGGAGGAGGTGAAACTTTCCTATAGAGAAGTGCTTGTTGGCTCTGGCTGCTGTCTACCAGGGCAGCTACTGGGCCACAAGAAGAGTGTGTTGTTTCTCACAAAGCCAGTTCCTCTGGCGAGGCCTGCAGGCTGAGCCTCTGGCTGGGGGCATTAGCACTCTGCTCACTAAGCTTCTTTATTATATTTCCTGGCCGGTTCTAACTGGTTCTATAGGCACCCAAGCCTGCCTGGTTCAGTCCCTGCTGGAAATGGAAAAGGAAAAACTTGTTTTAGGCATAAGACCCAAGAGTGGGGTATAAAATCCAGCAGGACTGGAGAGGTTTAACTCAACTCAAATCAAATCAAAGGCTGGGCTGGAGAAGGAGGTAGACAAGAATTTAAAAACTGGAAAAGGGTCCTGGAGGAACAATTCCTTTCCCCCCTCATATATGGTGCCCTCTCTGGCATTCGGTGGGCCTCTGCTGCTGTCACTGACCAGCAAGCCGAATTAGGTGATGAATAGGCAACAAGCTAATTAACATTGGGAACAGCACTCCTGGAAAACAGTGCCGAGCTCCAGCCTCCACGTTTGAGGATCAGCCTACCCTGTCAAAGAGGTTTCTTTTGGCCGCTGTTGGCCCCAGGGTTCCACCAAGAGCTGCACAAAATCGCCTTTTGTAGCCTCCACGTGGCCACCATAACAATGAGTCCATTTCTTTCCTGGCAAGTATTAATTATTCACTTGTAGTTGACGAAACCAGACATTAGTCACCTCATAGGAGCCTTTGTAAAAGGCCTTTGGTCTTATTATTCTGAGGCACAAGCCCAAATCTAAGGATGGACTCTGTGTTAGTAGTGGAGGTGGGGCAAGGAGGTGGAGCATGCCTCTGGGCAGTGACGTGGCAGGCCCGCAGTGGCGGGGAAGGAGCTGGTCCTTCGTTGGAGGCTCTTATGAAACAAGGGATGCATCAAAGGGCTGCATAGAGTGTCTAGCACATAATACGTACTATTATATTTATATATATATGTTGTTACAGTTGTTATAGTGTAATTTAATTACATAATCATTAACAGTGTGGCTCATGCATGCAGTCGACCCAGAATTCTTACCAATCCTTCTACCTCCAGAGCCTTCCTGAATTTTGCTTTTCCTAGGTTGACCTGTAAAAGGTAACCAGAAGAAGGGATGCCCTTGATAAGACGTGGTGTCAGTGAGGACGTGCTCTGGAGGAGCACAGGGAAGCCGGAGTATAACTTGAGTAGGCAGAGAAGGGGAGGGAGTGTGTATGCTGAGCAGAAGCCCAGAGGTAGTTCTCACATTTCAACACACACAGATCAGGAAGGACCTCTTCCTCTGTGTACATACATGGAGCATTTTGCAATCCAACTCAAAAATGTTGAGGGCATGCTCTGCTGCCCGGGCAGACAGAAGAGCACAGTGATCTTCGGACACAAGATTTATCCCTGACTTGCTGTGTGCCTTGCCATCAGCCACTACCTCCCTGGCTTTGAGAACGGGGAACTGAAAGCAGCCTGCCCCGCTTGTTACCTATAGGTAACACAGGAGCCCGCGGGTGAGATAATGTCTGTAAACCCTGTCTGAGAAGAAAAGGCCCTGGAAACAGACAAGAGAAGGAAGTTCCTGAACGTGTGGCTCCTTTGGATGGCTGCCCTCCATTCCTAAAGGAACAGTTTATTCATTATATATCATGTGTCAATTTAAGAAGACGAATCTGTGGCCTCTCTGTACCACGGAGCCAGCTGAAAGGAGACTGAAAGGCACTTTGTGATTCATAGATTCTGTCAAGGCCCGTGGCTGCCCTTGTCTGTACAAAGACCCTTCAGAATTCGGTCAGTGGGTGTGGAATGCCTCCTAGGATGCAAAGAGTTTTGGTCCTGGCTCCCTCACCACGGCCGCTCATGTGTGTGATGTGCCATTAAGGGCTACCACTCAGGCCATACTTCTTGGACCCTGGTAACAAAGGTGAAAAAAAATTGGGTGCAGGTTCTTGAAAGAAATTGTTTTGAGAAGGCGGAGCTTGGGTTCAACCAGAATTTCTTGCAGATGTCATTCTGGCTGAGTGGCATTTTGATAGACTTGGGGCAGCTCAGAAATGGAGAGAGGAAAGTCAACATGCCCCTCGGGAGAGCTGCCCGAGAAAGACCCAGGGATGACTTCATCAATAGGCCTTCTGGGTTTGTGTCTGCATCATCCGTGGGCCGTCTGAGAGCAGCGATTCTCAGGCGGGCATCTCTTCGTGAAACGGAGGGATGTTTAGTCCGTCCGTGGTGTGTGGTCTCTGTCTCCTAAAAAAGGCAGGAGATGAGGTCCTCTGCAGAAACTAAAGGTGGTGGGCTGGTTCGGAAAGTGCAGGAGACATCTGAAGGTTTGGAACAGCTGCCTCTGTGGGTGGAATAAGAAATCAGCTGGGCATGAATGAGAGGATTGTCTAACTTGACTAAAAGCCCAGCTAAGATCGGAGAGAATCTGCTGGCCTGACCCTCATGGGAGACACTCAGTAATTCAGTGTTAAGTGAAAGAATACCTGAGAATGACTTTCTGTTTGTGCTTTTGAAATGTGATGCCTTAAGACCGATTGTGGCAAGGGATGAGTGGAGAGACGAGATTCAAAACTAGGTGTCAGCCGTCAGCCTCCTAAGTGTGCTCTACCTTCATGCGGGAAAGAGAAGTGAGGTTCTGCTTTTTATGGTTTGAGGTGGAAACTGTATGGCAGAAGAATTTTCTAAAGATAATCTCTGATTTGTGTAGTAATAAGGATGACTTAGATATGGTGCCTTAAGGGACCATGATGTTTTAAATTTTGTGTTTTGTTTTTTTTTAACCAAAAGACTTGAATTTTGGCCACTAGCCTGTGCATTCAACAAACCACTCATGGAGTGTCAGTTAAGCAAGTAATGCCTAAGCTGTGGCCGGTTCTGTGCTAGTTGTTACGGGTCAAATCCCCTCCCCACTAAAGATGACTATCCTTGCCATTTTTGGTGATCCAAAGAATTACTAAAATATAAAGCAGTTTATAATGAAGTGGGAAATTATGGACTCCAGACTGTGAGTGCTATAGGAATCCAAGAAATGAAGGTGGTGGTGGAGTTCAGTTGGTCAGACCTTCGTGGAGGAGGCCTGTCTTGAATTGGGACTTGACAGTGCTCAAGGGTAGGATATAAGAAGGCGAGAGAGAGGACTGTCCATGAGAGAGTGGAGAGAGTTTGAGCAAAGGCACAAGGTAAGAATGTCCATCAGCCAGTTTAAGGCCCCCTGAGCTCCCTGGCCACAGTGGAGAGTCCCACCTATGGTTACAGTCATTTGCTTTTTGAGTTGGAAGGACCCTGAGGGAGGCTCAAGTTCAGTGATTCCTAACTAGTTGCTTTTGGTTTTGTTTTTTGTTTTTTGTAAGTACATTTGATGGGAAATCTCAACACACTCAACACATCACCTCTGGCAGCCAATCCCCTCCCCGACTTTACCCCATCTTCTCCCACTCAAGGAAAGAGATGGACATTCTCTTGATACTCTGGGAGGACTCTGAACTCTCCCTCATGCATCGTAAACAGCACCTTGTTTGCAAACCTCACTAATCGGTTGTTAGGACAAGTTCCCACAATAACCTTCACAACAGAGGTGTTGCCGTCATGGTTGAAAACTACAGCCAGGTCAACCTTCATATTTTACAGACAGGGAAACTGCCCTTTTAGAGTGACTGAGAGCGTGGCTTGGGGGCCTCTGTCAGTCTTCGGACTGAGCCACATTCGAGTTGTACCTTCACATCCGTGAAGCTGAGTTTTGCGTGCTCCGAGTCGGGGGCCCAACTCCGGTCTTGCTCTTTGTTTCCACAGCAGATGTGCTGGCTTCCCTTTCTGAGTTTTAGCAGGTGCCTCCGAGAGGCAGCTTCTCTCCCCAGATGCAGGTCACGTTGGTGCCCGGCCTGGGGGGCCCCGTCACAGGCCCCAGCGGCAGCTAATCAGCAAGCTGCCTTCGGTGGCATGACCTCCCCTCCTGAGAGGATAGGATCCGCCTGGTTGGGTTGTCAACGGAAAGGTCCCCTCAACCCTGCAGCACAGGAAGCAGCTGAGTAAAAGGGCCGATGCGGCAGCAAGCCCTTTCGCCCCGCGGGATCTTCTTTGCATAAACGAGGAGGAGGGCAGGCCTTCTCCAGAGACCCAGGTGGAGGCTGGCTTGGACTTTTCTGCTGTGACCTCAGGTCCCCTGTGTGGAGAGAAGCGGCAGGTGCCCGGGCCTCTGGTCCCAGGAGGCCTGCAGGGAGGGACTTACATAGCCAGGCCGGTCTGAGACAGTTCTGTGGGCTGGCCAGATACCTGGCTGCCAGCAAGGAAGCCTTGGGTTGTTATCTTTTCAAGTAAATTTGAAATTTTGGTTCAAAGCCATACACGCACATGCTTAAAAGAAATCAAGTTAATTCTGAAAGCCTCCTAGTGAAAAACAAGCACCCAGGGCCCACCTCCGCCAGGGGCTGCTGCTTTCAACTTGCAGTTTCCTCCAGTAGTTGTGTCCAAATCTCTGAACGATGTGCCTGTGCTGCTGTTTCCTAACTTATCTGTTCTACGAGTTGTCTCTTCACTTCCTGCTGTGATGGATGACGATTTCGCTTTCTGACACCAGCCCCTCCCCGCCCTCCCCTGCCCTCATCTCTCAATATAGTAAGAGCTCTGTTTTAACCTAAATCATGTTTAAAGTGTCTGCATCATTAAGATGTATAAATGATGACCACCAGAGAGCCAGCTAATGTCCTTGGATTGTATTTCCTTTTGTACATGGATTTTTGTCTTATTGCAGAATTGGAATCAATCCTTCCTTCCTTCCTTCCTTCCCTCCTTCCTTCCTTCTGTCTAATATTCCTCATTTTCTTTTACAGCACTGTCATATCAGCTATTGTATCGGGTCCCCTTGCTGTCCCAGGAAGTTGCAGTGTTAGCCCAGCTCTGCCCCTAACTAGCCAAGTGACCTTACACAAGTCCTCTCATCTCTTGACCTCACTGTCCTTGTAGTAGAAAAAGCTCAGGTAGCGGGCAGGAGACCCATCTTGTCCTCATTCTAAACCTCAAAGCCCATCACCCCACCTAGGAGATTTCTGTGTCTGAGGAGTCTCCCTTCCTGGGTGGGGCAGCCCCAGGCCCTGACAGGTGGCAGTGCCACAGAAACGGGCAGGGGAGGGGCCTGGTTCGGGCGCTGCCTCGTGGTGGTCTGCTCACCCTGTGGTCTAGGGGCTGCTACCCGGGGTGGGGTGACTGTGTCCACTGCTCTATTTTTCCTACCGTGTGCATTTCCATTCAGCACAGTCTCTGAGCAAAGAGGCAGAGAGCTCCTCCCTGGGCTCTCTGGGCTCCTGCTCCAGCCCTCCAAACACCACTCCTGCTCCTGTTATAAACACCTCAATTTCTCCCAAAGTAGTCCTACAAATACTGACATTTTTTGGCAACAGCTTTATTGAGATAGAGTTCACATAGTCTGCAGTTCACCCACTTAAAGCCAGTAGTTCAATGATTTGCAGTATGTATTCACAGAGCTATACAGCCATCACCATGATTAATTTTATAACGTTTTTATCAACTCAGAAAGAGACCTTGTGCCATCTATTTCCCCCAATCTTTACCCCGAGTCTAGGCAATGACTAATCTCTTGTGTATCTGTATAGATCTGCCTATTCTGGACATTTCCTTAAAAAAAGCATATTATGCTTCTTTTACTTAGCATAGTATTTTCAAAGTTCATTTACATTGTAGCATGTATCCATAATCCATTCCTTTTTTTGTGGCTGAATAATATTCCATGGTATGGATATAACATATTTTAGCCATCCACTGATCAGTGGATGGACATTTGAGTTGTTTCCACTTTTTGCCTATTGTAAATAATGCTGTGATGAACATTCATGTACAAGTTTTTGTGTGGATATGTATTTTCACTTCTCTTGGGAATATAATCATAATGCATTCCTTTTTTTGTAGGAGAATTGTTGCAATGTTTAATTCATCCATTTGCTCTGTTAAAAAGAGGCCATTCAACTAGCTAACATTTCCCAAGTGCTTGTTCTGTGCCTGCCATTGGGCTAAACGTGCCATGTGCCGTAACGTTATATAATCCTCAGAATAAATCACTGCGGGCAGGGACTATTAATATTTACCACCCTTCTACAGCTAAGGGAACAGAATCTTAGAAAGGTTAAGTAGCATGCCCATGGTTATGTAGCCAGGAAATGGCAGATGACAGATTTGAACCCATAGCTCAAGCTTACACACCATACTTAGCCTGATTTTTCACTTCTGTAAAAATTCTTGCTTTTTTTCATTCTCCTTCTGAAAATGAGACAGAAAATGACAATACAAATCTTTTGCTCAGAGAGTAGCAGGGTTTAGGATGTGGGATTCAGAACCTGCATTCCCAGGCTCTCCTTGCACCCATCCTGCATTTGTGGGCCCCCACCCCTTTCTGCTCAGAGTCTAGCAAACATCTCAGCACCCCCCCCCCCCCCCCCGGGAGTCCTACAGCCCTTCTCAGAAGCCAACTGCCTGGGAGCCCAGCGTTATTACCTCTCGGTGAAACCAGGCCACTGAGTTTAAGTTTGTTATGAAGAAGAATTCTAATCTGCTGTGAATGCTCCATACTCAAATGCTTCCAGAACACAGTTAATTTTAAACTATTTTATTAATTTCTCTTCCAGAGTAACACAATTTAGCCACGTGTTCACAGACTGAATATAAAGAATTCTCCTCTGGAAGATTACGTAACACTTGGGCTGGGAGAGAAATACTTGCTTTCATGTATACCTCTGTTAATTTCCGGAATATTTTTTCTTTCTGATTTGATGTGGTGTTGGCAGTGACTTCCAACACTTGGATTAAAAATGTCTGAGTTCCTTCTCCCGTGGGCAATGAATGATCTACAAACAAACAGAGAAATCCATTAGAGAAGCTGTATTTATGACGGAAATAAAGACTCCTAATTTACTGGCTCTGTAGGCTGTTTGTGTATTGATTCTCTTCAAGGGAAGTGCGGGGGGTGGGTATTATTATGTTAAAGGCGAAAATCTTAAGGGTTATTCTGGTAAATGAGTATTTTGGAGTCTGCGAAGCCCAGAGGAAACCCAGGTTACAGGAGAAAGGAGAGGGCAAAGATCATGGCAAGTAGGAGTCAGGAAAGATGAAGGAAGGGATGTTCGATTAGAGCCAGGAGTGTTTTACACTGAGCTGGGGGTTTTTACAGAAAATCTCCAACGTGTTTAAAACTGGATAGAAAAAAATATCATAAATCCCTGTGTGTAAGCATCACACAGCGTTAACAATCATTAATTCAGAGCTAATTTTGTTTCACCAATTTCTCACTCTTCCCTGCTCTGGTATTATTTGCAAGCAAACCCCTGTAGCCTTTGATCCATCTTTTAGTAGGTATTTCTAGAAGATAAGAACTCTTTTAAAACATAACCTCAATATTATTGTCACATCTAAAAATAATAACTGTTTCCTCAGTGTTATCAAATATCGAGTTGGTAACTAGCCAGAGAAATGTTCCTAGTTTCTCATAAATGTCGCAATTTAATTTTTGTGGTGATTTGTTTGACGTAAGAGTCAAACCAGGTAAACACACATGTGATGGTCTAAGTCTCTTATGTATAGCTCCCCCTCCTTGCGCTTTCTTTGTTAAAGACACTGAGTCATTGGTCCAGCAGACTTTCGCATAGGTTGTAGTTTACTGATTACCTCGCTGTGGTGTATTTTACTGTGTCCTGACTGTCCTCTGTATTTCCCCTCAGTTGGCATCAAAGGCTTGATTAGATTCAAGTGTTTTGTGTTGGGTCCAGCACTCTTCGTAAGTTGATGATGTGTTTTTCCACCAGGAGGCACGTGATGTCAGATTGTCCTCCTGTAGTGATGTTAGCAGCAGTCAGTGATCAGTGCCTACATCCATACGTTCATTAGGGGTTGGAAAATAGGGCTACATTAATTCTGGGGGCGAGAAAAATACTGTTATAAAGAAAAACATCCCTCTCTTCTACAGTTCAGTTTTCCAGTGGTCCAGATTGTATAGGGAAGACAGGTTAAACATTTGCTTCTTTCCTTTTATTTATTATTTTCAGCATAAAAAGTTGGTTCACAGGCATCCTCTAGCAGTAACAGAGGCATAGAAACCAAGTTTTTATTAAGTGTCTTTATGGTCTCATGGATTTAAATATATGTGATCTTGTTTCAAGTCCTTTGAGTTGCACTAATTGTTGCTCAGATTGCCCCATCTTTGGCCAGTGGAAGCTGCCTCAAGTTGGCTCCTGGGTCCCTTGGACATAGATGGATAGATAGTTGCTTGTAGGCCTTTCTTTTAGGACAAACCTAGGTTCCAAGCCTAGCCTCACCACTTGCCAGCACTTGACCTTGTAAAATTACCTAAATCCTGAGCTTCTGTTTGCTCATCTGTAAAATGGGAATAATCATAGTACCTACCTTTATAGGGTTGATACAAGATTCAGATAGTGGAATGAGGGCTAAAAAATGTTAGTTTTATTATTATTTGAGTTAATGAAGATAATCATTTGGGCTTTGGAGCTTGTAGATCAGTATGCCTTGTAAGATCACTAACCCCTCCTGCAAAATAAACTTAATATTAATGTGAGAAAGAAGACAGTCTTCTCTGTGGATTGGCAGATGGTTTTGCGGTAGAGCTGAATGCCACACTTAGCATTCAGGGCAGAGAAGAGAGCAGAGGAAGAAGCCTAGGTATGGAGAGGGCCTGCAACTATCTCGGTGAGGGCGTGCAGGGGCAGAGGAGGAAGTTACCTCTGAGATCCCCGTGCCCTCAATGGACGTGGCCTTCACTGTTGCCTGAGCGCGTGATGGGGAGGTGTGCTGAGAACTCAGTGAAGTGTGAAGCGGTCATCAGAAGCTCAGCCTCCTCTGCCCTCCCAGCAGGGCCTAAAAGAGTCACTGGGGCTGCCTGCGTGGGGTGCGCCCGGGAGCTGTGCCTGCCGTCCCCAGCCTGGGCCCGGTCTTCTGCCGCTGGTCCTTTTCTGCCCTGGTCTCTGACACATTCCCTAATGAGCCAGGCAGATTCTCTGGCACTCTGCAACTCCAGCCCTGAAGTGGGCCTCACATGTCCCTGGGGCTGGGGGTGTGGTGTGGGGGCGGGGGGGGGGCAGTGAGGGACGCTCTCAGGAGCACAGGCAACCATCTCTGTGTTCCCTTATTCAAAAGTGCTACAAGGTTAGCTTGTTATTACTATTATTTATCTTTTTATAAAACTCAGGTTTTTGACGTTTGTCTTGTTTTGCTTTATTTTTTTTGCACTTATTTCTGCTTTTGTAATTAGCCATCCCTGCACTCCCATTTCTTTGGGTTGATTTTTATCCTTTTTTAGATTTTTGGGGGGGGAAATTCAGTTTATTTAATTCTGCTTTCTTATTTTCTGCTAAATGCATTAAAATATTTATTCATGCTCTCTATGTTTCAGTTCTAAATATTTTATAATTTCTATTTGAATTTCTCTTTGTGAATAACATGGAAGCATGTTTTTACAAATTTTCATAGGTATGGGGTTTCTCCTTTGCTGTAATTTAGATGATTGATTTCTAATTTTAATGCACCGTAATTAGTGAATGTGACTTCTAGGAGGTCCTATTTGGGGGAACTTGTGAGAACCCTGAATCATGATCACTTTTAAAGTAATGTTTCACATATGCTTTAAAATAATGAGTATTCTGTTTGCTGGGTGCTGAGTTCTTAAAACAGTGATTAGCTCGAGTTAGGTAACTGCTGTTTAGAACCTCTTCATCCTCATTGCCTGGCAAAGTTCTCTTTGAAGCGTCTGCACTCTGCCAGCATCTGAAACACAGAACCGTCCAATTAGGGCTGATTTGTTTGTTGTGGCTCACAAAGCATACCATACTTCCAGATCAAGGAAGACAATGGCCCTGACGTTTTTGCAAGCAAGGTTAAGTTTGCTGGAGTCTGAATTCTCTTACTTCCAGCTTAATTTCAAGCTCTGGTTTCAGGTTAATAATCTTTGGCTCTCTCGATCACAGATATTTGTGCTGTGCAGTAATTTGAAAGTGGAACTGATAAGTGTCCTCGTGAATAGCAACTAAAGGCAGACTATGGCCCATGTCCTAGGATCCGGCATTATTTGAGGTTCTTTGCTCCTGGTCACTGTGGTTGCATGGACATCCTATAACTTCTCTGAGCCTTGTTTTTCCATCAGTTATGTGGATATGGTACCACCTGTCATCAGAGGGTTGTGATGAGGCTCGGTCGAGACAATAGACATAAAAAAGTACCTTGTAAACTGTGAAGAGATCGTCAGACATCACGTGTAGGTTGAGGGCACCGTGTGAAGGAGTAGCAAGTGGGGGTGGTCTCAATGCATGTTAATTCCCTGGGTTCTCTGGAAGAAGCCTGGACAGGGTGAGACTGGGAGAAATGTGTGGAGGCCCCTGAAACGCTCCGTTTCCTTCTCTTCCTTCCCCTCAGTGCGGACAACGGAAACTGCAGCCATGACCACCCACGTCACCCTGGAAGATGCCCTGTCCAACGTGGACCTGCTGGAAGAGCTGCCCCTCCCTGACCAGCAGCCATGCATCGAGCCGCCGCCTTCCTCCATCATGTACCAGGTAAGTCCTCCCACAGCACCAGGGCCGGCAAGCGGGTGGGGGTCAGGAACTCTGGGGATCCCTTGAGGGGGTTTGCCCTGAAGCAGAGGGAAAAGGGATATCTGCATCCTGAAGGCGAAAGGCCATGAGCTGATGGAGCCCCTTGCGCACTGGTGGAGCTGAGTGCAAGAAATAGATTAGCTGGTAAACGTTATACCAGGGCTGTTTCTCGTCCCTGGGGAAGGCTTGTTGATCTGTTCTGACCCCAGATACCTTCCCGGCTGTTCTCGCTGTGGCACCAGCCAAGGTTTTGGCAGCTCTGACCTCATGAATTAAATATCGCAATTTAGAAACCCCTAGAGCCTGCCTGGGTAATTACTTTTCCTTCATGTATGTGAGAAGAGATCTTCAGCTCCCCGCAGCTGATACTGGCTCAGGGAAGCCAGTCACAGTTGTTTGCTTTTGCTGTAGAGAGGCAAGCTTGTGATAAATCGTGATCAGATTGCTCAGAACCCTCATCTGACCCGGGTGTTGCGGGAAGGACGTCTGTGCAGCCGGAGGCGGCCTTGGAAATGCCCCTTGTCGGGGTGTGCTGAGCGAGTACACTCCGTTTAGAAAAATAAGTTAATTTGAAATTTTTAGCTGTATTTGACCTTTTGAACATTCTTGGACTGCTAAATGAGACTGCATATAAATGCATAATGTATTTTTAATTTCATTCAATGGCTAGATTTATTAAGCACATGCCTGAAGGTTTAATTCATAAACTTGGTTTATTCACATTTTCTAACCCAGATTAAATTTTTTTTCAGATTGAAATTTTAATTGTGTAAATATCTTTTTTATTACAAGCAAAGTATAGCAAATAAAAGTTTCCCTGTGACTGTGTCTATATTTATATATACAAATAAACACACACACCCTTTTCCCATATATACATATGTATATAATTTTTTTTACCAAAAGAGAATGACACTATATTATGTTGCTCTATGATTTGACTTTTTTAATTTAAAATTACGGGTATTTTCCTGACAGCACTTCAATGCAACCACATTATTTTTAACCACCACATTATACATATAAGTCCATTGAATGGATATACTATTATTGATTTAGCCTTTCGCTGTTAATGGATATTTGGATGGTTTCCAGTTTTTGTATTACCAAAAAAAAAATGCTGCAGTTATTATCCTTATACAGATGTATCTGCACCCTCAGGTGAGTATTTTTGCAACTGCTAGATGAAAGCAGTGCATCTCTTCAAAATTTTAATAACATTTTTATACAACTTTTAAAGGTAAGTTTCCATTAAGTTATTACAAAACATTGGCTGCATTCCCCGTGTTGTACAGTATGTCCTTGAGCCCAATTTACACCCAGTAGTTTGTACTTCCCACTCCCCTCCCCTAAATTGCTCCCCCACCCCGTAACCATTAGTTTGTTCTCTGCATCCATAAGTCTGCTTCTTTCTAAAAAACCCCATCTCCGCTTTTAACAGCTACTTAGGTTAGTACGGTTTAAGCCCTTGCTTCCGAGGCTCGCTGGGTGAACCTGACTGTGGCTGGGAAGCAGGTGCGGCCCTGTCTGCAGCTGGCTCCGGCCCAGTGGGACTCAGGGTGCTATTTCTTGGGGAGGATGCGAGGGTGATGTGGAGGTGGGCTTCCACTGGGGACTCGGGCATTTGTTGGCAGCAGTTGATTCCCTGGACAGCCAGCCACCATGGACCTGTTTTCCAACCGCCGAACATTCCTGTCCTCTGATTCCTGCAGGCTAACTTTGACACGAACTTTGAGGACAGGAATGCGTTTGTCACAGGCATCGCGAGATACATTGAGCAGGCCACGGTCCACTCCAGCATGGTAAGTCTCTGTGACCCTCGGGGACAGACATGCCCCCTGCCGGCGTGGGCGGGGCTGTGGGCAGCTTCTCTCACCAGGGGCATCAGCTCAGCTGTTCCGAGAACTCCCTGCCTCAGTCAGACCCCTCTCTGTGAGCCCATTCTCCTGCCCCGTCACCCCGCCCAGTGCCTAGGGGCACACTGTTCCCATGTCTCCCAGCCTTGCACATCCTCCTCACCTTTGGGGCCAACTGTATCCCCAGTTCCCTTCCCTGAGTTTCTCTAGCTTTAGGGCTAACAGGTGATTGGATCCTGCCTTGTCTTATACTTCATAGATTACGGACTGCGTGGAGTTTTGGCTCTTGACCGAAACAAAATTTCTCAGAAAAGGTTTGGAGTAACACCTCACTGACTGGAGGAAGCTGGTGGCCTAAATCATTCACAAGTTGGGACCAGTTGTCTGACGGGTCTGTGTCTGACCCATCTCTGAGGGTCCCCTTCCCTCTTGGGCTGTCATCGATTGCATCCTCACGCATCATTGAAATTCGAAGAGCCCCAGGTTTCTCGTTCACAGGCTCTGCCTGCGGCTCAGTGGACCTTTCTCACTATATCAGTGATATTCTTGAGCCTTGTCTCACCAGACCCTGCCCGTTCATTCAATAAATATTATGTACCTGGTCCCTGCAGAGGCCGTGCTGAACGCCAGAGAGGGAGGTGTGCAGGGACAAATAGGGCGCTTGATTCTCATTGAGTCAAGTGGGAATGAGACAAGCCTGCTGTTTATGGACCACTTTCTGTGTGGATATTTTAAATGCATTGTCCTAGTTACTCCTCACCTCAGCCCTGTGAAGTTGGTTCTGTTGCAGTACCCATTTTATGGATGGGGAAAACAGAAGTCCAGAAAAGTTGAGTAACTTACTCAGGGTTCTGCCACTGACAAATGACAGAACTAAACCCAGGTCTGTTTGACTACAAAACCTGCACTCTGGATGACTCTGCAGTGAGATAAAAATGTACAAATTTAAAGGTAAAAGACATGGTGAAAGTTCAAAGGTTTTGAGGGGTCTTGAGAAGGTCAGAGGAAGCTTGATGAGAGAAGTGGCTTTGAGGTGCAGCCTTGTATATTACATACACACACATCATAATCATATATATAATATGGTGTTAAACAATACAAGACAGCCCTGTGACTTAGAAAGAGATCATTATACCTATTTTAGGGATGAGAAAACTGAGACCTGGAGAAGTTAATGAGCAGGTTGCTCATGAGCCCACAATTAGTAAAGCACAGGTTTGAACCCAGAATCCAGGACTTCCAGTTCCCAGCCCTGATCTCTTTTCTGTGACCCCTGCTTTCCCACACACTTAGAATTTCATCTGTCAAAGATGAGATGGGGAGGGCACACCAGCTGGTGGAAGCAGCATGAGCAAAGGCCCAGAGGCCAGCATTTTCAGAGACTCCCTGGGCTTGGGACGTAAAGTACATTAGGGAAATTCCCTGGGGTATTCATGAAAAACTAGGTAAGGGTCAGTGCATAGAGGGTGTATTGGTTTGATAGAGCTGCTGTAACGAATACCACAAACTGGGTGGCTTTTCCCATTCTGGAGATGAAAAATCCAAGATCCAGGTGTCAGCAAGATTGCTTTCCCCTGAGGCCTTTCCGCGGCTTGCAGACAGCCACCATCCGGCTGTATTCTCATGGGTCTCTTCTCTGTGCACACACGTGTGTGCTGTCTCCCTGTGTGTCCAAGTTCAGTTAGATTGGATTAGGATCCACCTTTATGGCCTGACTTTAACTTAATCACCTCTGTAAAGGCCTTGACTCCAAATATGATCACCTTGCGAGGTACTAGGGTTAGGATTTCAACATATGAATTTGGGGGGACACAAGTCAGCCCATAGCAGGCAGCTTTAATTCACTTAATCAAAATGGGAATTCTTCACTGATGGGAGAAATGTGAACAGAGCTCTGCTTGGAGAGTAAGTTCATTTGTCAATTATGTGCAGAAGGAGTTGTAAGGAGGAGTGAATGAGGTAAATAAATCATTTGAGATCATTCAAGTATCCACACTGGAAGCCTGGCTGAGGGGGTGTGGCTGTGAGAGACACTGGAGGTCAGCCCCGCCTGGCTGAACAGCCAGCTGGGTACCAGAGCAGGGGGGAGAGGGAACGACACGGATTCCCAGGGAGTCTGTTTTCCTTTTTTTCCAGCTTCCAGAGGCCCAGCCCTCTTCCAGCCAGCAGTCACACCACTCCAGTCTCTGGTTTATCCTCGCATCTCCTGCTCTGACTCTCTCACGTCCCTCTTTAATGTATTAAGACCCTTGGTATTACATTGGGTGCACGAGATAATCCACGATAACCTCCCCATCCCAAAGTCTCTAACTTAGTTACATCTGCAAAGTCCCTTGCGCCGTGTAAGGTATTGTTTTCACAGGTTCTAGGGAGTAGGATGCGGACATCTTTGTAGGGCCATTATTCTGCCAACAGAGGGATAGTGGTTTTGGGCAGGGTCAAAAATAGGGTGTATTGTTGACATTCATGGATAATGCCAAAACCTCACTTTTTCAACAATCTCCACCTCGTACCTTGCGAAATCTTTTTCTAGAGTAACTTACCGGCAGCAAGTGGCTTCATTAGATGTTCATCTTGTGTTTCTCCTACCCCAAACTTGGGCAAGGTGAATCTCTCAAAGGGCAGGAGAAAAGAGGAGGAGAAATTGTGCAAACCATGTAATTGACCAGCTACGTGGAACAGTCAAGGGTTCTTTGCTGGAGGTGAGATGGGGGCCGAGTGTCCAAAGTCAGTGCTGAGAGGTACAGCCTGTCACCATCCGAAATTTGAACTGAACTCACATTGAGTTTAAATCATGGACTTACAGAATCTTCAGTTGTAAAGGACCTGAGAGAGCCTTAGTCCTGCAGATGTCAACCTGGGCTGCACATTGGAATCACCTGGAAAGCATTAAAAAAAACCACCAATGCCTGGGTCCCTCCCCCAGGGATAATGATTTCATGTCCAGCCTGGGCATGAGGCATTTTCAAAGTTCCCCAGGTGTCTAATGGGCAGCCGGGGCTGAGAACCAGGGATTTAGGCCAAATCTTTGTCTCCAAATGAGAGAACCATGATATTTTCCAGGTAAAAGGTGGGTCCAAGCAGAGCCAGGGCCAGAACTCAAGTGTCCTGAGGCCCTGCCCAGGACTCATCCCGCCATCCTGATCTCTAGATTCCAGGCATAATTATACAGCACATCTGACTGATGGTCCCCTGAACTGTCCACGGGGCAGAGTCCACATCATTCTTGCTCACTGACCTGTTCGCAGCACATAGCAGCAGTCTGGGATCCGTGAGTGCTCGGTGAAATGCTCACTGGATGAATGATTTGGAATGTTCACACCTGCCCGTGGCTTGCTCTTAGTTCTTTCTGGTCTCGAGGACAACATGTTACTGATTTAAAAAGTACTCTAAATTGAGAACTGAATGTGTGACTCGTCAGTGACTTTGCTGTTGAAAACAAAGCTATAAAAAGTAATGAACTCCACATTAAACCTGATCTTATGCTAGGAAGATATTATGAAATAGAGATGTGGAATAAAAAGTAAGTTGGTAAAGGCCCACTTTTGTGCTGATACAGACATTTACAAAAGAGAAGATCTAGTAATACTCTTTATTTTTTGAGAGGTTCTTCTGTTGATGGAAATTTTGGTGAATTTCCACTTTTTGACTGTTAGAATAATTCTGCTATGAACAAGTGTGGAAGTTTCTGTATGGACATGTGTTTTCATTTCTCCTGGTTTTATACCACAGAGTGGCAATTGCTGGGTCATACGGTAACTCAGTGTTTAACTTTTTGAGGAACTACCAGACTTAGTAGCACTCTTAGCCCCCTTTACGGATTACCCAGTGTGTGTGTGTGTGTGTGTGTGTGTGTGTGTGTGTGTGTTCCATTTAATTTTCATAAAATTCTCTGAGGTTGTTATTGTCACCGTCGTTAGACAGATGACTAAATGGAGGATTTTCAGTTAAGTGATTTCCTGAAGGCCAAAGGGCTGAGAAGGGACGAGGCTGGGTTTCAGCCCAGGTAGCTGGACCCTGCCTTTCGGGCTCTTTCCACAGGAGTGCTGGCTACGTGAGGTGAGTCAGCAGCTTCGTGTTTCACGCTGTTGTTGGCTTTGCCATCTGCTCTGTATTATTTTTTAAAATTAAGCTGAATCATCTTCCCACTTAGGAAATAGTAGCATGGGCTCTTAGAAAAGTGCAAACATTACAGCATGATATGACATGAAAAGTGGAAGCCCCTGTTTATCCAGCACCACAGAGAACTCGCTCTTCATAGTTTCGGTGCAATCCCACCGATATATTTTTCAATGCACTTTCGCAATTACCACTCTTCGTTTTTGTAACCTATCTGCTGTTATAAACTGTTTTGCTATTTGCTTATCTTCTTGCTTAGTGTATATCTGGGACAACTTTTGCTGCTGGAACTAATAGGTCTGCCTCCTCCTTTCTAAGGGGGCCACCTGTCTTTGGAAAATGTGCCCTGCTCGGAGAGCCCTGGGGTGCCTGATGAGGATAATTTAGGCCAGAGCTTCTCACTGTGCACCTCGGAGTGTGAGTCACCTGGGAATTTTATTGAAATGCAGGTTCAGATTCCATGGGCCCCTTATTTCCAATAAGCCCCCCAAGGTGATGCCGTTGCTGGGAGTCTGCGGACCGCACTGTGAGGATTTAGGGGGTGGGGCACTGTTGAGAAATCTCGTGTGGCACCGGAGCAGTTTCTCCTTGCTGAGCACGTTTCTCTTTGCAGAACGAAATGCTGGAGGAAGGGCACGAGTACGCGGTCATGCTGTACACCTGGCGCAGCTGTTCCCGAGCCATCCCCCAGGTGAGACAGCCCTTGCCGGTGGCTCTCCTGCCCCCTCCACCCCTACCCGGATTGCTGAGCCTCTCCAGGTGGCCAGGAGTAAAGCAGGGCCTCTTATCCCCAGGGGTGCACAGAACACATTCTGAGAGCTTCCTGTAAAACGGATGCCAACTTAAAAAAAAAAACTCAGTATCATTTTGTTTTTGAAAGCAGCATATGCTAACCATATGACACACCCAAACCACTGCAGAAAGGTATAAAGTAAAATCCTCCCCCAGCCACCCAAACCAACCTCCCTCCAAAGTATGGTCACTGTAGACACTTGGCTGCGCCTTCATCTGGATCTCTGTCCTCAGACATCGTGAATATTCCTGTGGTTGTTGCTTTGTAAATTATTATCATTTAAAAAAGTGTGTTGTTTCTTATTTATATGGTTCTGCTACTTGCTTTTTTACACTTTATTACTGGCTTTTTTTCATGTCAACACACACAGATGTTATTTTTACCATTGTCATATTAGTCATGGGTCCCACTGGAACCAAATCAACAAGGCATGGGTGTAAAAACAGAAACCGTTCCTCTCCTGTCCTCCCACTCCTAGCCCCCGGGTAACTACTTATTAACAGCTTGGTTTGCACCTTTTCAGACTGTGCCTGTATATGTATGGTCACAACACACACTGGTTTGTGTTTCGTTGAACACACATGGGATTAGATTTCCCCTCCTGTCCCGCAGCCATTTTCACCAGTCACTTTAGGGTAGCAACCTTTCCTTGTCAGGCCACACATCTGCCTCATCCCCACTAAAAGTTCTGTAACGATAGTATGTGAATGCAGCATGGTTGATCCATTTAATCACTGACTGGTGGTTATTTCGTGTGTTGCTACCATTTTAAGAATTTCTAAACCACAGTGTGAAGAATGTCCCTGTGCTTACCCTTTGCTCACTCTCCAGTTTTGGTGACATGTTAGCAGCCTTGGGTGTGCATGTTGCGCAAACACCTGCCACGCGATGCTGGTGTGCTGCAAACCCCTGGGCAGGGAAATGGGCTTCCTGATGGGGCCAAGTATGGCCAGGGGGTTCTGCCCCCCAGTGCATTCAGAACAGTGGACAGGACGTTTTTCTCTGCTCAGAATCCGGCAGGTTCCTCTGGGGTAAGGAGTCGGAGAAGGCGGAGGGAAGGAGATCAGCATGGCTGTGTGTGCGGCTTACAGTCCAGGCACAGAGCAGACTGAAGGGGAGGCAGGTTCTGTTCTTGGGACCAGCTGGTTTCTTTCCCGTAGCCAGTGTCTGGGGAGCAGCTCTGCCCCTGTCAGAGCCATCAAACAGGGCTACCATGGCCTCCCTCTCACTGGGTAACTGTGCCATTTATCATCCTCAATGAGGTAGATTTGACAGTGAAAAAGGGCCCTATTAATAAGACAGCAGGTGTGAACCAGGACTGCCTGAGCGAACCACGGTGTGTGAAACCCCCGTCTCCCCACAGGTGAAGTGCAACGAGCAGCCCAACCGAGTGGAGATCTATGAGAAGACGGTGGAGGTGCTGGAGCCAGAGGTCACCAAGCTCATGAAGTTCATGTACTTTCAGGTGAGGGGATCCAGGTGGCTCTGGACCAGGAGACTTGAGACGGCCCCCATGCTTCTAGACACTGGGGTCTGGATTTTTGTGCCATGTTATTTATTCGTTGGCCAATGCTTTCCAGTGCCCTAACCCCCCCTGGGTGAGCAAGACAGCCAAGCCCCCTCCCTGCATGTAATTTACATGCTAGTCAGCAGACCAGTGTGTCTGGGTAGGGCGAGAGGCTGACACCGAACATTGCGCCACATGATACGTGCTATGAATAAAATAAAAGCTGAAAAAACTCCGGGGTGGAGGGTGTTGGCGACATGACTCAGCTTTAGGGACGGGCTCTCAGAAAGCAGGTGGCATCTGAACTGAGACCTGTATGATTTGAGAGAGGTTGGCATGTGAGGACTCTGAGGCAGAGGGATGGAGGCAGAAGGAACTGCGAAGGCAAAAGTCCTGAAGCTTCAAAGAGCAGGACGTGTTTAAGAAATGGAACAAAGCCAGGGACGCTGCATGGCGAGGAGGAGGGGTGAGGAGAGGAGAGCTTGGAGATGTAGGCAGGGACTCGACCCTACGGGGCACCATGGGCCATGCAAAGAATACGTGGATTTTATTCAAGCCCCGTGGGAAGCCCCTAGAGGTTGCCAGTGACGGGATCTGATCCAGCTGTTGGACAACAAACATGCTGGCGGCTGTGTGGATCGTGGATAGGAGGTAGGGGCAGTACTGAGGTCGAGGGCGGGAGGGGAGAAGAGTGGCAGTGGGGCGACCAGCTGGGAGGCCAAGAAGAATGATCGTTTAAAGGAGGAAAAGGGAAAGGCGGGCCAGAAGCCCCTGGGAATGGAAGATAAGAGGGCAAGCTGGTTATTGTGGTTCTGTTGGAAGCCGTTCAGGAAGGCAGGCTGAGCACTTGAAGGCTACCCTGTACCCAGGTGGGAGTCATGCCACACACTGCCCTTCACGTGCTCCACGTGCACTTGTGAGCATCATAGGTAGACTGGCAGGCACTGGCCGGGTGTCTGCCCTGTGCCCAGTTCCTTGCTGGCCTCCTGGGGCAGGAGCTGGGAAGGAACACCTGGGGAAGGTGCAGGCGGAGCTGTGAGGCAGAGACACCCAGGCTCTGCCACAGCTTGCTGGGCCCTGGTAGTGATGTGACAGCTCTGATACCTTGGAAAGTGCCTATTTTGTAGGTTTTCAGTGAAGATAAATGAGGTCTACTTGTTTAAAATATTTATTTACTTACTCTGATGGAGGCACTGGGGACTGAACCCAGGACCTCGTGCCTACTAAGCACACGCTCTACCACTGAGCGACACCCTCCCCAACAAATGAGCTCTATTTGTCAAGAGCCCTGTTTGTAGATGCCTCGTTATACAGATGTAACAAATCACAGTTGCTGTTACTAGCATCCTAGACCTGCCTTCAAGGAGCCTAATATCTCTTCCGGAAGGCAGGTCCAAGAGAGAAAAACTAGCTGAGTAAGTGCTGAGCTGAGGGCCTGCTGACAGAAATTGTGATTAAATAAAATGAACAGTGCAGCTCCTCCGTCGCATTAGCCATTTCAAGTGCTTAGTCTCCAGGTATGATGAGCGGCTACTGCCTGGACAGGGCAGATACGGAACATTTCTGTTATGGCAGAAAATTTCGTTGGACTTAGACTCTGGAAGGAGAAAGCGTGGCTGATCTCGTCTTTGAAGGCCTCCCTGTCTCCTTCCCTTGCTATATTTTCCTCCATAGCACATAGCACATTCTAATACAGAGAATTTATTTTGTTTTCTGTCATTTGTTACTTGAATACAAGCTCCTTAGGG
Organism: Camelus ferus; assembly: GCF_009834535.1. Lineage (NCBI taxonomy): Eukaryota > Metazoa > Chordata > Mammalia > Artiodactyla > Camelidae > Camelus > Camelus ferus. The sequence goes on from NC_045698.1 coordinate 111,312,412, forward strand.
TAGAGGTTTGTTTTGTTTTGTTTCTTGCCTTAACCCGGTGCCAAGAAGGGTGCCCGTCACACGGAAGATGCCCAGTAAACACCATTCATTGGATGCATGAACCTCTTCCCTTGAGTGTCTCTGTCTCTCTTCACCTCTACCCGCTGATCGCCTGGTGCCTGCTCTGCCCCAGGCGCAGGGATACAGAAATGAACAAGACATACAACCTTCAAAGCGAGGGCGCGGTGAATGATTGAATTCACTTGACTCACGTCGGGGTCGGCTTCTGGGCTCCCCTCCAGAAGTCAGCTTTGGATTTCAGGACTCCCCGGAGGAAGACCTGCAGGCAGACTGGCCTTCCTCTAGATGTCCAGGCTCTGAGCGGGGCCCGCGGGCGGCCTCGGCCCGCTCCCCACCGGGAAGCGCGGTGAGCCGCCCGGTCCTTACCGCCGCCCCTCTGCCCGCAGCGCAAGGCCATCGAGCGCTTCTGCAGCGAGGTGAAGCGGCTGTGCCATGCCGAGCGGAGGAAGGACTTCGTGTCCGAGGCCTACCTCCTGACCCTGGGCAAGTTCATCAACATGTTCGCTGTCCTGGACGAGCTGAAGAACATGAAATGCAGCGTCAAGAACGACCACTCTGCCTACAAGAGGTCAGCCCCGCCCCCGCCCCCCCCCCACCTTCCTGGGCACCTGTCCGACAGGTGGGAGCGGAGGGGGTCCTTCTACCAGGTTCCTCCTTGAACCTAAACTTGCCATTCCCCGCCCCCAACACAGCGGTGGCGGGCTCTGTCTCTGTTTTTGCCCTTTAATAGTCCTTAAAGATGTAGAGCTGAGCTTTGGAGAACTGGATCTTTGCAGGGTTTTCTGTCTCAGGTTGGAATCAAATCCTCATTTGCCCCACCTGTGAGGCAGCAGCATTTCCTGTGCCCGGTGCAGTCCAAGACCAGTAAGATAATCATAAAAATGGTCACAGTCGTCATTCCTGGCAAGAATCAGAAAGCCAGGTCAAACTGCTTTTGTAAAAGAAGGAACTGGATTGGCTCCCAGGACGAAACAGTCCTGGTGTACGCGATCCAGGGACTCAAGTGATGTCGTTGGTCTGGTTCCCTCTGCCTCTCAGCTTAACTCCTCTCATTATGGGCCTCGTTGTCAGGCAGGCTTGTGCCCACTGTGGCCTCCAGAAGCTGTAAGCTTCCCTCCGGCCAGCGTAGCTACCCCAGCTTCCAAGGAAGGAAAGGTTGCTCCTCCTTGTAAATATTTTTGCAGAAGTCCCAAGGCCGGTTGTCATTGCCCCAGCTTAGGTCGTGTGCTAATCCCTCCACGGGTCACTGTGTGTGTGTGTTGGGCGGGGTGGGGGTGTGCTTGGCTGGGAGAGGTGCTTGCCCTTGGGGTCATTTGGGGGTCACTGTCAGCTCACAAGAAAGAAGGTCTGGAGCGGGGGAGGGATTACTCCCCTCTATAAATTTGGATACAGCCACCCAAAAGTGAGGGAGGGCAGTCAAAGACAACAGACAGTCCAAAGCTCAGATAAGCTCCAAGGTGTTGGGACCCATCTCTTGGGAAGGATTTTCTGGGTCACTAATGGAAAGGGCCACCTTCTTGAATCACATCCCCCTGGGGCTCCAGGGTAACTGGAGAAAGCAGACAGCAGACTGACCCTCACGGTTTTATCCCGAGTGAATTGAAACCAGGGAGCACCCAGAAGACAGAACCCCATTCAAGGCTGACCCAGAAATGGCAATTTCACAAAGATTTCTTTGACAGCTCATAGTACAGTATCTTCCTCTCAGAATCTCCCCAGATTTGGCCAACTCCTTCCATCCCAGCCGACATACTCTGAGGACCAGCTAGGGTTGTGAGCTAGGTGGGTGTCTTGTCCATGTTCCCAGGCCCTGGTGACACACGTGCACCGCCTCTAGGTCCGGCTGGAGAAGTCCTAGGGCTGTGGTTTTCTCCCTTTAAATCCTGCTCTGTCCTCCACACCCATCTCCCTTCACCTGTAATCCTGTTGGGTTGCATAGACTTTTGTTTTGCATACAATGTTTTGCTTTATAAATTTGGGATTTTCCTATGAGTAACATAATACACAGCAAAAACAAAGCGTCCTGCCCGTGACTCTTCTCCCTTCAGTGGAGGTCACTGCGAGGCACCGGATGCCTGCTTTGCTCTGTCCTCCAGCCTCGGGCTGGTTGATGTGATGCTAGCTGCCTTCAGTCTTTCCTAGTTTCAGCATCAGTACGTTCTTGCCTCCTAATTTCAGGTACCCTGATTACAAGGGTGCAGACAGCTCCAAATGAAACGACTCCAGAGCACACTCTCCTTTGATGTTAGAGTCCCTTGTGATGTTCAGAACTCCTCATCCTCGGGGACTGTGTAATACCAGTTAGGTGGGAGCCGGAGCCGGAGCCGGAGCCGGGGGGGCCTAGGTTAGGCTGGCTGGCTTGAGCCCTCTTCTCTGCAACACCGTGTCCAGGGCGGCGCAGTTCCTGAGGAAGATGGCAGACCCCCAGTCTATCCAGGAGTCCCAGAACCTTTCCATGTTCCTGGCCAACCACAACAGGATCACCCAGGTGATGGCAAACTCTGTGTCCCGGGACATACGTCGGGGCCAGGAAGTTGGGGGGGGCCATGAGCAGAGGAGCTGTGTCCAGATCCTCCGTCCCCACTGCCCTCCTCAAGCTTTAAGCTACAGACTTAAGTCTCAATGGTCCTTCACCCTCTCTGGAGTTTGTCCTCTGAAAATCTTCTAGCCAGTATTCGGCCCCTGCATTGGTATAGATTGAGAGCTTGGGTTCTGCAGTTAGACCGCCTTGTTTTCTCATCCTGGACCCTCCACTGACCCACAGTGAGGCCTTGGGCAAGATCCAAACCTCAGTTTACTCATCTGTAAAATGGGGCTGTTATTTTGCGACTCTGATGAGAATCCACTCCTAGGACTGTGGTGAGAAGTCCATGAGACAGTATATGAAAAGCCCTTAGCATGTGGAGCCTGGCAGACAGCAAGGACATGAGAAGATGTAGTTAGTTACTGCCACCGCTCTGCCGGGGCACCCCCACGCTCCACCTGACATAACGTAACCTGTCTTAGGCATCTGCCAGGTCAGCTTGAACTGACACCAGCAGGAATGTCAGCAGGACCCAGGCTAAAACCTGAGAGGGGCCCACTGTCTTTGAAGGGTTTCCGGGCTCAGATCTCTCTCAGGGTTGCTGGCTTCACGGGGTCTTCCCTGCTCTTTGTTGTCTGCAGAAGGCCACACTCAGTGTTGAGACCTCAGGTTTCTCTCCCGGGGACTCAGCTGCACGCCTGAGCCCCGTGCTGTCTGTAGAAAGCCAGCAGTGCCCTCCGCTGCACACCCGCAGGGCTGCCCCTTTGGAGAGAAGGGAAGGGGCTGAGAGGAGGCCTTAGGCCTTCTTGTAGGGGAAATGTGTTTGCACTGCTGTGTCCTGCCAGAAGGGAGACACCTGCTTGCCCAGCTCTTCTCCCCTGGGCTGGGTCTTCCCGCCACCCTCTGAGGAGACATCACGGCTCAGTCCACACCCTCAAAACTAAGCCAAGATGACCACAGACCTGTTACTGTGGAGTCAAACTCCTTTTCAGCTCACCCCAAGAAAGCACTTTTTTTTTATTGAAGTACCGTCAGTTACAGTGTGTCAATTTCTGGTGTACAGCACAATGTCCCAGGTATGCATATACATACATATATTTATTTTCCATTAAAGGTTATTACGAGATATTGAACATAATTCCCTGTGCTGTACGGAAGAAATTTATTTTTGAATCTATTTTTATATATAGTGGTTAACCTTTGCAAATTTCAAAGTCCCAAATTTATCCCTTCCTGTCCCCTTTGCCCTGGTAACCATGAGATTGTTTCCTATGTCTGTTTCTGTTTCGTAGATGAGTTCATTAGAAAACACTTTCTAACCATCAGAACCACCAAGAAAGACAATGGAAAGCCCCAGGGGTCAGTGCCCGCCCTGAGAGATATACAGGCGCTCTAGCAACTGCTGTGGGGACGTTGAGGAGAGGCCACAGGCTCCCTTCCACCGGGGGCGGTCAGTGGGCGGGTCACTGTCCCAGGGCCCAGCTGGCGGCCTTCCAGGTGGTGTGTGAGGAGGGTGCAGGAGAGGGACTAACCAGGAGGGGGCGCTGCTGTTTAGTGTCTCCATCAGCAACTCGAAGTGATCCCAGGCTACGAGGAGCTCCTGGCGGACATCGTCAACATCTGTGTGGATTACTACGAGAATAAAATGTATCTGACCCCCAGCGAGAAGCATATGCTCCTCAAGGTACAGCGCCCTGCCACACACCCCGAGATCTGGGCTCGCCCTCTCACCGCCTTCTTATTTAAAAAATTGTTCTGTGTGCTTCAGCGTTGATACTGATCTTACTGCACATAATGTTTTGTAACCTTTTCTTCCCCCTTTAATATGTCACATACACCTTCCCAGACAGCATTAAGGCCATTTCTACAATGTGGTTTTTAATGGCTGATGAGCATTCCATTGCATGGGGTCGTTGTTTCTTAACAAATTCCCTGTTGTTGGATATTTGTTTGCTAAACTGCATTGAAACCCTTGGAGCACAGCCTTTGTGTACATACTCTTGTTAAGCCAAACACCCCGGAGGTAGAATTGCTGACTCAAAGGGAAGGTCAGACCATCCAACTTTTGCTATATTTTGCCAAAACGGTCACGTTTGTTTCATCAGTTTACAAGTTTCATTTTTAAATTATCAGGTAATATTTATTGTTATAGAAAATCTGGATTCTGTAGAAAAGCCCCCCCCCAAATAGAATCTCTTACAGTCTTTCCATCCAGAGATAACACTTTCAGCATTTTAGTGTATACCCACCTCAGTTTTTCTGTGCTGATATATGCAATATATATGAATTATATGTGTGTGTAATTTTTATCCTGTTTCATTAAATGCATATGGAATGTTGTGCAGCCCTTAAATAATGTCCTACAGATAGACTTTCATTTCTTTAGCTGTTACTCTGTTGCTAGGTGCTGAGATTGTTTCTAATTTCCCTCGGACAACAGTAGCACTGAAAGGAGTAACCTTCATAATCTTCAGACACACCACATAGTCCCTTTTGATTCTTTATTCCCCAGGACCTCACTTTTTAAAGTTCCCCTGCTGATCTGACTTTTTCCTCCACTCCTCCATGTCCCCTTTTGCTCTTTAAGAATCCCAGCCCTGCTGGCGTTCCCTTCTTTGCATTTCCATAGCACCTCGAAGAAGCTTGCAGGGCAGTGTGGTTTGGTGACTCATTCACTCTGGCTTCCGCTGCACAATCAAAAATCCAGAGAAGTCACCCAGAGTTCAGTGGCTTCTCTTACCCCGCAGTGCCATGCCCGGGCAGTCACCGCAGCTCTGCCCAGAATTGCAGCTTCCACAGACTAGGTTACAAAATCCCAGTCTACCAGACATCCTCAGATGCTGCCATCACTTTCTGAGGCCCTTCTTTCATCTTGCCTGCTTTTCATCCACCCACGCACGACTCAGCTTCCCACTCTCATTCCCTCTCTGCCTCTTCAACCTGGTCTCCAGCCCTGTTGAGCTGTTTCCCGTCTCGGGTGCCACCAGGGGGCGCCTTTCACCTTAAATGGAAAGTCTGGTGCACACCCTGCAGAGCCACAAAATCCAAGTACCCCTCCTCTGGTCCATGCCCTTAGGTGCCAGATGCGACTTATCCCCGGTCACACAGCAACTGTGAGCCGAGGGAAGCTGCTTTCAGCTTAGTTGTTCAGGCGTACCCTCAGGCTCGCTGTACATTTGACAAAAGGAGCAAAATAAGCCAGGAAATTATTATGTGGATGGGACGTCAGAAATCAGCCTGTCAGCCTCCTGATAGGGCACTGCCTGGCAAAAATGTGTTGTTTTTGTTAATGAAGTCACCAGTGGCTCCTCGGGAAACTGTTGTAGCTTCCTTGGGGAAAGGGGTGAATAGTTTCACATTCATTTAACGTCTAGTAAGTTTTCATCAAGTGCCGGGACGTGCTAGACCTCAGGGATGCAACATCAGTACCACCCCGTCCTTGCTCTCAGGAAGGATCCAAAGGTGCATACATGTTGTCAGATCCTGTCTCTGCAGCTTACTGGCTGTGTGACCTTGGCAAGCTGACTAACCTCTCTGTGTCTCCAGTTCCTCATCTGTAGAATAAGGTTATTGTGTAGACCTTGACGCATAAGGTTGTTGTGAGAATGAAGGGTAATGCCTGTTAAATCCCTAAGCACAGACTCTGGCCTTTGGGATAGACTCAAGAAGTGCCACCATAATGATACATTAAAGGGTCCCCTGCGTTTCTTCACAGAAATCAAATTTCTGGTTGAAATTAGACCTATGTGTCCTTTATTATTATTACTTTTTAAAGACACGTGGGTTTTTGTAATAGTGTCGCTACGGGGTTGGGGGAGGCTGTGTATACAGGCACAGATCTGCTTTTTCTTGACTTTTTGAACCTTTTCCAATGGCTGTGACTGACTTCCAGCTCTGCCTCTTCTCACTCAGGTAATGGGTTTTGGTCTCTACCTGATGGATGGAAATGTCAGTAACATTTACAAACTGGATGCCAAGAAAAGAATCAACCTCAGCAAAATTGATAAGTTCTTCAAGGTCAGCACCTGGGGCAGGGACTGGGGCGGGGACTGGGGCAGGGGGCCAAGGCGCAGTCTCTTTCGGGAAAGGAATGAAATTAGCCAGCACGCAGTGGGGCTTGTTGGTTGAACTGTAGCTCTAAAGACCCCAAGAAGAGGAGGAGGCTAGAGCGACAGGGCCTCCAGCTGCCCAGGGTCAGGTGAGTCAGGCACGTGCTCGCGTCTTGGGGTTCAGCAGGGGTTCGGCTGGGAGGCCTCATGATCCTCTCCGTGTACTACTTTTTCCCTTTCCTGAACCCCCTGCTGTCTATAGAAAGACGGGCATCGGAGAAGATAGCACCTGCTGTAATTTTCAGTATAAATCAGAGCTCACAGAAGCAGGGGGATTAAAGACTGGATTTTAAATTGATTCACATTCGCAAACTCACAGCCCACCAGAGGCCCCCTCACTCTCCCCTGCCCTGGGCAGAATGCCTCGTCTGCGCTCAGTTCGTTCCAGGGCCTCGGAGATTTGATCTTTTGGCTCCAAATCTTCAACAATAAAACCTTGCGGTTTGCCTTTGAGGTTTTCTCAAAGGGGTTTCCTACTCTGGAATTGAATTCCATGTTGTCAGTTTATTCCGGCATCAGGCACTTCAGGTCTGGAGTGGAGCCTCTGAGGTCAGATGTGGGAAAACCAGCTTAAATTAAAAGCGGAACCCCTGCAAGGTGTGGCCGGGCCTCAGTCCCACCGACTCGTAGGAGCTGGGGGAGGAATACGCTGCCCAGTTTCACCCCGTGGCTCGGCTCAGCTTCTTTTCAAGGCTGGAACTCCCTTTTCTCTGGAGATGCCCCAGACGAGAACAGGGCTCCTCTCGGGAGAACTGGCAGAGTCTGCCCCTGCCTTAAGTCTGCGCAAATGAGGTGGGGGCGTAGGGAAGGCCGTAAGCTCGCCTCCCCGAGCCCTGGGTCCTAGTCTCACTCTCCACTTCATAGCTGCGTGACTTGGGGACAGTCACAGAACTTCTATGCATCTGAGCTACCCAGCCCGACAGATAGGGACGCTAAGGGGACCTACTTTATAGGGTTCCTTTGAGGATTCAGTGGGAGTGAATCAGAGCCCTGGGTTATAGTCCTGACTCCCTGGCTTCTAGCTGGTCTGACTTTGCGGGAAAAAAATCGCTTAAGCTGTTGAAGCTTCAGTTTCTCCATCTGTGAAATGGAAATGAGAATAGTGTTGCCCTCACAGGGTTCTTGTATGGACTGAGATACTGTTTTCTGTTTTGTTTAATGGACTATTCTTTAGAGTAGTTTCAGGTTCACAGCAGAAGTGAGCAGAATGAGCAGAGGTTTCCCAGATACCCCTGGTCCCCACTCACACACAACCTCCCGCATTATCGAAGCCTTCCAGTAAAAGGCTGCATTTGTTACAGTCCATGAACCTACATTGACACGTCGTTGCCACCCTAAGCCCATAGTTTGCAGTAGGGATAGCCCTGACCTTGTGTGTTCTATGACGTGTATCACGTCATTAGGGCAGCATAGGGAACAGTTTCACTGCCCGAACACCCTCTGGTTTTGAAGTGCTTGGCACCGTGCCTAGCGCGTCAGAAGCAGGCAGTAAATACCTCCTCTGCATTTGTCCTGGTCTTCGCATGGCAGTCGCCTGCCCTCTGGTGTTAGGTTGTGTTTTTCAACACCTTCACTTGGTGGAGTTTCTTATGAGGGCCACCCCCCGCCAGTGACATGCAGATACCCACTTCTAGTCCACAGTTCTAAGCAGCAAGGATCCTCTAATCTCACAAAAATTAGAGCAGAAAAGATACTGCCCCGGGAGGCAGGCCGTCTGGTCCTTATCCTTCATCTGTTCTGTCTGCTGGGTGACCTTGGACAAGTCACTGCCTCTCTGGGCTCGGTTGCTGGAACATTGGGATGGTTGGAGTCAGGGGAGGACCTGTACGCTGGCTGGGGCTCTTTGTGGTTCCAGGGTCACACGGTAGCATCACTGGAAGCAGAAACTAGGGGTCCGCCCAGAGGCACACATGCAGGCCTGCCTCCCCCAGTGGAAGGCAGCCGCCTGGCCCTCCCTCCGTGTCTCACACGCTGTGTTTGCTTCCTTTGCAGCAGCTGCAGGTGGTGCCCCTTTTCGGCGACATGCAGATAGAGCTGGCCAGATACATTAAGACCAGTGCTCACTATGAAGAGAACAAGTCCAAGTGAGTGCCTGCCGTAATGTCTCTCGGCTCCCGCGAGGACGCCCGGCCCGGGCAGGGGGCCGAGGGGCCACTTCAGTCCCTCCCCCCTCCCCAGAGCCCTGGGCAGGTGGATTCCATCAGATCACTGGCGCCTGGCAGAGGGGAGCAGCGGAGGGTGCTCTGAGCCCTTTTGCACCTGCCCTTTGCTGCCGGGGTTCAACAGTGCTCAGAGCACAGCCACACCCCTTGCCTGTGTCCACGGTGGCCCAGGCCCCTGCAGTGGGCCAGCAGTGTCCTCCTCCCCGTGGGAACGGGGAGGAGCGGCCTGCCCTCAGCGGTCAGGTGGAGCCAGATGGCCCTGCCCTTCATCACTCTGGTTCTCTCCTCAGGTTCCGTGTCCACGCAGTAAGTGTGCCATGCAGGGTGTGGTTCCGACGGTCCCAATTGTGAAGTGGGTTGATGGCCTCAACTTAGCTTGTTTTATAAGCCACCATCCTAGGTGACCTGTGCTAAGATCCGGGGTGTCAGCACCTCATGGACCTTGGGGGGACATCCAGCTACAGCCTTGGCCGCCCCTGTGATCTCTGGCGTTGTTAAGGAGGCATCTTCTGCCTGCATTTCCATATACTGTGGGGTCAACCATCCTTTAGTCTCTGGAGTGAGGGGATTCAGGCCTTAAAAATATGTAAGTGGAGCAACCTTGAACTCCGCCAGCTTTGAGCCCCCGCAGCTGGTCTCACCAGGAAGAGCTGGTTTAGTCTCTTCATGATGCGCTGGCTGCGAGTGTGTGAGGTTTTCTCAGAAAAGCGTGGAGTCCAGGGTGCTGAGCTCATCTCCTCGCTTTCCCTGCATTGATTCTCGAGCCCCCAGAGTTGGCTGGGAGTGGTGATGTGAGCAGGGTCGGGGGCAGAAGTCTGAGTGATTGTGGCTCCATCCCCACACAGGGAGCTCCTCAGTGTAGGCGTGAGGAAGTCTGTCCCCAACCAGAGTGTTCTCTTGTGGGCCTTTTCAGAGCTCCTTCTGAAAAAATTGATTCTCTCTCCAATATTTATCTGCCTGTTTGGTGCCCATGCTTAGTCTGTCCACCGGGTCACCCAGCAGCGGACGGCAGAGGACAGTGAACGGGGTTGTCTTTTTTTCTGTCTGGCAGGAGAGGGGATTCTCATTCATTCATTTCCTCTCCAATTCGAGATGTGTTCCTCATGATCTCTTTCAAAACAGCTGAGGAAAGGGTTGAGGAGAAAGAAGGGAGGAAGAGGGAAGAAGAGGAGTGGGGGGAGAGAAAGAGGGAGAAAGAGAGAGGGAGAGCGGCGCCTCTCAGGGCGGTGCGGCTGCCCTCCCCGTGGAGAGCTCACTGTGGGAGACGGGGCACAGTCCCCTTCGGTTTCCCCAGTCCCGCCCAAGGACCCCTCCAAAGCCAGCTTCAACCACAGGACGGGGTGCTGTCAGGGTCAGGAGACAGGCTTGGAAGGTCACCCACTTTGCTGCTTCTGTGCTCAAATCCCTGCTCTTTGTAGCCCTAGACAGGCTCCAAGTCCCTTCTCGCTCTCATGACTGGTAAGTACTGTGGACTCTGGGTATCTGGAAAAGCCTGTGTTGGGGTCTTAGAGGAGGCCCGGCCTAGGAAGGAGAAGGAAAGGCTATTCCACTCAGCCTGCAATCCCCACGGCAGGATTTAGCGGGCTCTCTTGCTGGTGGCTGGGACACCTCTTGGTTCCACCCAGGGGAGCCGGCCACGTTGGCCGAGCACCGGGAGCATCTAGTGAATGGAAGGAGCCTACCCACCCAGGCACCTAAAGCCAGGACGCACTCCAACCCCTTGATTTTCTGCCCAGGTGGACGTGCACCCAGAGCAGCATCAGCCCCCAGTACAATATCTGCGAGCAGATGGTTCAGATCCGGGATGACCACATCCGCTTCATCTCCGAACTCGCTCGCTACAGCAACAGTGAGGTGAGCTCGCTCTGGCTGCTGGGATGGAGGCCCGAGTGGGTCCAGGGTGAGAAGGGCTAAGGACCAGCCCGGAAAGAAATGCTGATAGAGGTCATGGAGAACAGGAGTGAGGGACTGCACATTGGAGACTGGAGGGCAGAATGGCCAAGAGCTTGGATTTTAGAGCCAGGCAGAACTGGGTTTGATTGTGGTTCTGCTGCTGACCTTCACAAGTTATTCAACATCTCTGAGCCTCAGTTTCCTCCTCTGCGAAATGGGGTAATAGTATCCAGAAAGGTTCATTGAGAGGATTAAACAATATGATGCATGCGTAAATGCTTTGTGCCTAGGAGATAGTAAGAGCCCAGAAATTGTCAGTAGTCGGTACATGATCCAAACCATCTCCACCCTGGATGGCAAGAGAAACAAAATTCTGAACAATCGTGCTCATAACACCAACTAAGTATTTTGAAACTGTGCGATAATAAATCATCATTGTAACAAGCCAGAAAATGCAGTTAGGGCAGAAGAAGGTCAAAACAATCTCCTGTAATCCCACTAATTATATTTTTACTGGCACTGGATTTCTCTTTTCTTCTTGTTTTAAATAGGGAAACATGATGAGTGCATAAACCTCAGGAAAAAATACAGATAGGCAGAAGGAGGGAAAATCCATCATGAAAAATCTTACCACCCAGAACCAACTGTGATTAACATTTGGATGTATAGGTCCTTCTGGCTCTCTTTCTATATAAACCCTTGTAGTGAATATATATGTTGGTTTAGTAAATATGGATTTCTTTTTTTTCACCCCCGGCTCCTGGATGACTGCAGGACCCCACATTTGCTCTCTGGCTCCACCATGTGGCTGGAAGCCAGAGTTACACTTCCCAAACCCAAACCAGGGAAATGTCTTTGATCAAAGGGCAAACATATTTGAAATGAGGACGGTCAGACAAATAAATGCAGGCGGTGTGGTTATCACACGAGTGACCCACATTATCAGGAAGGTCCCTGGTGGGCATGGACCAGAGTCCAGCCCAGACTTTCGGCTTTCTTAACCATACGTGCCGATCAGTAGAACATCAGCTGTGGGAAGAGTTTAAGTACTGAGGACTCCTTCACTCAAGGAGTCAAGGGTGTGTGTGATCTAAGAATGAATCTGGCTCAGAGCTATTTTTTAAATTATGCACTTCACAGATGTGTATATACAGATAATTCTCGTTATTCACAGCAGTTGTATTAAAAGTGGCCGTGAACGCTGAATCAGCAAGTGCTAAACCCTTGCTCCTAGGGAAAGCACAGGGTAGGTTCCTGCGAGCCTCTGGTCACAACGTTTCCGTCAGCTGATTTTTAGTATATAACCTTGTTTTACCTGCATTCCTGTTAAAGCTGCCTTGTGTAATATGTGTTGTTGGTTTGTTAACATTAGCTCACAGCCAAAGGCATTGTAACTCATGCCTGAACAAATCTTATCTAAAAGACGTATTTTCTCCATAAGGCTCATCACAGCCTTCTTTCTCACAGGCAGGGCTTCTGCGCTGTGCGTGGGGCCATTTTAAATAGTGAAATCACCAGTAAAAAGAATAAAACTGTGGGAAACATGGCAGTACGTAGACCAGGGAAGGGACAGCAGTATGGGCTGAAACAAGAGGGCAGAGCCTTGTTCAGTCCCAGCTGGCAACATGACTCAGATTTCTTTTTGCCACTCTGTGCATTTCTGCAAATGACGGAGCAAGCACAGCAAGGATTGATTCTGAGATTACAAGTAAGTTTGAGCGCGTGAGTAGGCAAATTCACAAATACAGAATTCACAGATGATGAGGACTGGCTCCATACGTCTGTATGTGCCTTGCCTGTTCCATACATAACACATGTACAGACACATATACCTCTGCACAGGCACGTGCTTACATATTTCACATCAAATTCATGTTTATCTTCACCAGTGCTTTTCGGTCAGTGAGTCATTTCTAATTAATGAGCTGTGAGATCAATTTAGTGGTTTCAGATTAGCATTTTGGTACGGGAACAGAAAGTCAGCATCTCGTGTATTAAGAAGAAAGTTGCTTCATGAAAAATGTCATTTCATGTCTATATTGAATACCTCTCAGTAGGTACGTTCCTGAGTTAGTACATACTTCCTACCATAAATTGCAGACAAAAAAGTTTAAAAGCCACTGCTCTGCAGTAAACCAGGGTGATCGTGAGTGGGGCTCTTGTGTCACGCCACCTGGATTTGAACCCTTCATCACTTACAAGCCAAGTGGCCTTCAGCAAGGCACTTGTCTGAGCCTCATTCTGTCGGTCAAGGGGTATAATAATAGCAGTGTTTTGGAGGCAATCCGTGAAATAAGGCTTGAAAGTGCCAAGTGCATGGAGGGTGAGGGTGACGGCTGATGTTCCCCAGGTGGTGACGGGCTCCGGGCTGGACAGCCAGAAGTCAGACGAGGAGTACCGCGAGCTCTTTGACCTGGCTCTGCGGGGCCTGCAGCTCCTGTCCAAGTGGAGTGCCCACGTCATGGAGGTGGTAGGTGTCCCAGAGCTGAGCCCCCCCAGTCCCCTCCGTCCTAACCTCTGCCCACTCAGCATCTATCTCTCCCCAGCACCCTTTTTTTAAACAGCTCTATTGAGATATAATTCACCACACCATTCATCAATTTAAAACGTAGATTAAGGGAATAGGGTATAGCTCAGTGGTAGAACAGGTGCTTAGCATGCACAAGGTCCTGGGATCAATCCTCAGTACCTCCATTAAAAATTAAAAAGAAAATTTTTAAAGAATATTTGCTATATATTATTTGCAATGCTGAAAAATGGCAAACCGTTTATGTGTCCTTCAGTAGGTAAAGAAACTGTAATACAGCTGTACAATCTGGAGTGAGTGTAGCCATTAAAGGAGGTGGGTGAAGCCTCTGCGTACTAACACAGAGAGAACTTCAGGGAACATTGTTAAGTAAAAAGAAAAAAAAAGTAAAATGTGGATTCATTGATTTTTAGTATATTCCCAGGGTTGTGCAGCCACAGTCAAACGTAGAACATTTTCATCACCTCAGAAGAAACCCTGTCCAGTCACCCCCCCGTTACCTATCCCCGCAGCCCTGGGCAGTGTCCTTTCTGGCTCTGTAGACTAGCCTGTTTTGGACATTTCCTATAAGTAGAATCGTATCGTATATAGTTATTTGTGTCTGGCTTCTTTTACTTCATGTTTTCAAGGTCTGTCCATTGTTGCTTAGCTCAGTACTTCCTTCCCTTTTATGACTGAGTGATATTCCACTGCGCGGACCCACCACGTTTGTTTGATGTGCTTACCTGCTGATGGCCATTTGGGTCTCTCCCCTCCCCGCAGTACTCCTGGAAGCTGGTTCACCCCACAGACAAGTTCTGCAACAAGGACTGCCCTGGCACGGCCGAGGAGTACGAGAGAGCCACGCGCTACAACTACACCAGCGAGGAGAAGTTCGCCTTCGTCGAGGTGGGTGCCCGCTCCCCGCACTGCTTCCCCGGCCCCGAGGCCGCCGCTCGGGCTCGGGCGTGGGGCTGCAGTTCCCTGCCCCCTCCTCCCACCTGCACTCGCCCCTGTCCATGGTTGTCATTCAGAGACAGTGAGAAACTCATTCTGTTCCTAAAAATCCGAAAGGAAGCATCAGTCCCCTAGAAATAGCAGAGGAAACAAAACAAATGGCCAAAAGAGATAAGAAAAATATACAAATGGATAAACAGCCGGAGAACTACAGACCGAAACCAAGATGAGATGTGGTGTTGACCAGTTAGGATGGAAAAGATGCAGAAGACAGGGGCCGTCTGTTGCTGGTTGAAGAGGGAAGCAGACCTTCTCAGATACTTTGCCTGTCCAGTCTACATTTTACAATCATTCTATGCGGACAGTCTGATCATACGCATTCAGATTTTTAATGTGCATACCCTTTGGCTCAAAAGTTCTTCTGGGGAGAATATCTCAGGGAAATAAGCCAACTATGCAGAGACATACAATATTTATTGCCTTATTGTTTACAATTCCAAAATATGTGAAGCAACAGAGATGTCCTTCAGTATGGACAAGGGAAAATAAATGAAGGTACAGTTCTATCGTTGAATACTATTCAGCCACTAAAATGATGTACTGACATGAAAAGGGATGCACAGTATATTGTTAGGATTAAAAAAGTTAAAAAACAGCATGTAAGATGATGCAATTTATACTAAAATTAATATACTTCTGCACATTTTCTCAAACCTGAAGGACATAAGTATGTATATTTATGTATACCAAACCACTAACAGTCATTTCTGGAGGGAGGAGTCTTACTTCCTGCTTTAGAACCTTCTGATCTGCTTTTGTTGTTCACAAAAGGGTATTTCCATTGTGGGGATGCCGAGGGTGGTGGGGCTCATTCATACTAGGTTGTGAGTGGCTGCTCCCTCTCTCATGACCATCTGAAGCCTCGAAGTCAAAGACCCAGATGGCTAGCACAGGGCCCTTCTCTCAGAGCATCAGCTTCTTTGTAAAATGGAGTCAATAATCTCTTCCCCCTTCCCTCCCGGCATTGTTGAGAATCAAAGAGTAATTCCAGAGATAATGGCGTGGATGAGCTGTGAAGGCTATAAGCGTTAGACACGTGTTAGGGGCTGTGCTGCTCTTTAGCAGATCTCCAGGCTGCACATTAGAGGACTGAGGCTCAGGGGGGTGATGTCAGGCAGGAGGCAGGTTGTAATCACGCGTGACGTTGCGCTGAGTGGTCCTGACCCCCTGGCACTTCCATTGCCAATAGTCCGCCCAGGGGACAGTCTCCCAGGCACCGTCACTGGGGGAGAAAGTCCTCCTCAAGCCCACTTAAAGTGAGGCTTACAGTCAGAGAGGATGTGCAACTTTGTAAAACGGTTTACACCTTTCTTAGTAAAAGCAATCCGTAGGCACTGCAGGTAGTTTAAGAAAGACTCTTCCCAACCCCACACCGACCCTCACCTTCCCACAACCTCAGAAAGTTATCCACCAGTGACGTTTTTGCTTTATTTCCTTCTCGCCCTTACTTTACTATACATTGAGAGGTTTTATAATTTTTATTTTATTAGTAAAACGTGTGAAAATAAATTTAAGAAAAGTAATTCTATGTGGCACTTAACAACAGTAAAACAAAACCAAAATAGTAGTAACCTGCACCTCCCTCGTCCCTGAATCCCCAAACAGGAAACACCTCACCTCATTAAGCTGTTTCTTCCAGTATTTATTTATCTCTGTACTTCCCTTGACAGGTTCTTGGGTTTTTCAATTTGTGGCATTTTCTGTTGATTTCCTACTGTTGATTTCCTATTGATTTCCTATTTTGGGTAAAAAAGGATTTAGTTCTTTTGTCTCTACCTCCGACCCCAGCCTCAAGCACATCCCCTTCCCTTCTCCCATCTTCCCAAAGTGGTGATTTCACACTGTTTGATGAAGTTCGTATTTGCTCTGCATTATTATTGTAACTGAGTAACTGTTGTTCCAGGCTAAGTCATGTGGTCTCATGCGAACACATCTCTTGTCTGGTACAACTGTTGCTTTTCCTAGAGTTAACAATGACTTATTTTTTTTGTTAGGTTGTCTATGGTCCTATCGAAAAGGAACCCTCAAACATACATCGTGTAAAACTTCCTACAAAATAGCTGATCACAATAATTATTTTATGAATTTTATTACTCTTAAAAAATTTTTTTTGTTATTTATTTATTTAGATTTGGGGGGGGAGGTAATTAGATTTACTTATTTTTTAATGGAGGTACTGGGGATTGAACCCAGGACCTTGTGCGTGCTAAGCACGTGCTCTACCACTGAGCTACACCCATCCGCCTTTACTCTTTTTCCCTTGGAGCCATTCCTGCCATTTTTTTAAAGCCAGCCTCTCGATCTGCTGTTCACCTCCTGATCTGAGACATCTCCTCATGCGTACGACGGGAATTCTGTCTGTCTCCCCCTGTGTTGGAGCCCAGGGCTGCCTCTCCCTTTACGTTCATGGAGAATATCCACCAACAGCTTTCTAAGAAAGGGGTCATGGGAGAAGATATTTTTGAGATCGTGAATGCCCGAAGTATTTTATTTCTGACTTCACTCATAGTGAGTGGCTAGATACAGAATTTTATGTACCTTATTTTATTAATTTTAGATAAAGAATTTTAGATTGTAAATAACTTTCCCCAGAATGTTGAAGGTATTCTCCCATTAGTGTTTAGCGTTGCTTCTAAAAAGCTGGTTCTAGTCTAATGCCCCGAAGAGGAACGATACTGCATGTCAGAGTGCTTACAGGCCATTCATATGTCCTCCTCTGTGAAGTGTGATTATCTGGTGAAATTTTTTGCCCGTTTTCAAAAATTCTGTCTTCTTACTATTGAATTGTGAGACTTCTTTATGTAGTCTAGATACAAGTCCATAGTCACATATAAGCTGCAAATCATTTTTCTGATCGGTGACTTTGCCCTTTTATTTTCTTAGGGGTGCTTTTTAAGAAGCAACTGTTTTTAATTTTGATTAAGCCAAACTTATCTATTACTCTATGGTTTATGATTTTTTTGTGTGTGTCCTAGCTAAGAAATCTCTGCCCAGCCCAAAGCGGAAAAGATTTTTCCCTCGAGTCTAACAGGTCTGCATGCTCTTCTGTGTTAGGGATTATTCTGAAACATCTCCATTATCTTGTCCTTTTGTCCCTTATTTCCTAGTTTCATTGCCAGCCAGGAGCCCAGATTCTTTTATGACCTAACGTTCCTTCAGAGCTTCTCTCTCGTTATTTTTGCACTAAAGGTTCTCTTCAGCAAAACCATTAGACTGTTGGTTCTACTGAAAATCCTCACCTTCTGAACTCTATTCTCACCATTTCCCCTGCCACAAATGTTCTATTTCTTCCTTTACATTTTAGAGGAAGATAAAGGCTTAGCATTGAAGCTCGTTGGTTCATTTGTTCATTGCTTTTCAACAAAAATCTCTTGTGGACCCACTAGGGACCCAAACCCCGGGGATGGGGGCATACACAGCCTGCCAGGCTTCGCCCCTGCAGTGCTTACAGTCTGGTGCAGAGGGAGGAAGTCGAACACGTCATGATGGGTGTGACAAGCATGACGGTTGTCAGAAGGCTGGTCTGGCAAGGCTTTCCGCTCTGGATACTGAGCTAATCTAGAAGCTCACACTTGAGGCTGATGGTGGCCAAGGATCAAGTTTGTTGCTAGTAAAGCTGGACCAGAGAATAATATGGCTTCCATCCAAGGCCACACCAGGCTCCCTGTTCCTCTTTCATCCCATGAAACTTCCCACTGGGAAACAGGCAAAGCAGCTGCGTACATGTACGCCTCCCTTCCTCGGGATGAGGGGGTGGTAACTGCAAGGCACCCAGAGGAGAGGGCACACCCCACAGGCAGATAGATCTCAGACAGCACCAAGGTCCGTGTGATGCAACATGCATCGCAGACACCTGTCTCCCCACCTCTGCAGACAGATGAGGTCAGGGGCTAGGGAGGAGGCACCTAGAAGGACAGAGACCTACCCGGACAAGACTTCTATTCAATGCACTCAAGCAGCAATGGGCCAAATTATTTCAAAATCCAAGATTGTAAAAGTACTACAGGAAATTTTATGGTAAAAATAAAGTTCTATTCGATATAGTCATGGGTACATGGTACGTGGAGAGGCCTCTAAAAGTCAGAGTGCTGCCCAAAACCTGGTCCATGGACCAGCTGCCACTTGTCACCGGTCAGCGGCTAGATGGGGAGCGGGTACAAGAATGGAAGTCAGCTCGTGGTGAGGCGCACGCTCAGTGGGGCTGACACCTTTGCACTGCAGTAGGACTTCCTTGACAAAAGGAAGCGGACTGCTGATTTCTGCTCTGGCACCCGCTTCCACCCAGCGGTGAACTGGCGCTCTGAGTCGCACTGGCTGGCCTCATGCTCCTGTGTGTCCCCGCCAGCACCCCCTTCCCGAGGTGTGGTGAGGCTACCGGACAGACGGGTGTGCGGGGTTGGGTGAGCCTGACCATGATCTCTGCGCGGCCAGGTGATCGCCATGATCAAAGGCCTGCAGGTGCTCATGGGCAGGATGGAGAGTGTCTTCAACCAGGCCATCAGGAACACCATCTACGCGGCCCTGCAGGACTTCGCCCAGGTGACCCTGCGTGAACCCCTCAGGCAGGCAGTGCGGAAGAAGAAGAACGTCCTCATCAGGTGGGTGTTCAGACGGCCTTTCCGGGGGTGCTGGGTGCAGGCCGCCTGGGATGGTCCCAGCTCATTCAGCTTCCACACACAGGCCCTTCCAGCGAGTTCCAGCAAGGTCTAGGAGGCCCTTTTAGGAAATTGGACATTTGGAATGAATTAAGCCTTCATCTCTGCGTTTGAAGCCTGTATCCACCACTGTCTAGCTGTGTGAACTTAGTCGAGTCACTTACCTTCTCTGAACCGTAGTTTCCCTCATTTGTAAGATGTGGATGATAAATGGTACTTACTTCATAGGCTACTGGGATGATGAAATGAGATAACCCATGTGTAGACCTAAGCACACAGCATCATGGAGTGAGCATGCAACACCTGTAAGCTATTATTAAAGCTTTAAATATACAGAGACTTAAATGGACTAATGAGACTGTTCTATCACCAAAAAGAAGAATCTCCATCCTGCCTCACTCAGGTTCTCCCCCGCCTTATGGGCTCAGAGCTGAGTTCTCAGCCAGCCAGTGGGCTTCAGAATCAGAGGGGCATTGTAAAATGCAGACGTCTGGATTGTACCTCAGATCTGTTAAGCCAGCATCCCTGGGGGTGGGACCCTGGAATGAGCACGTTTTACAAGCACCCGGGAATTTTAAAGCACATGGTCTTGGACACTGTGGACTCAAGAAATAGGCTTGCAGTGCCTCCTTCCAATGGTAAAACCTTTTTGAGTCCTGGTTCTGTCTTTCCCAGTGTCCTACAGGCAATTCGGAAAACCATCTGTGACTGGGAAGGGGGCCGAGAGCCCCCCAATGACCCGTGCTTGAGAGGAGAGAAGGACCCCAAAGGTGGATTTGACATCAAGGTGCCCCGGCGTGCCGTGGGGCCCTCCAGCACACAGGTAAGCGGCTCCAGGCACAGGCCAGCTCTGCTGACTCAGAGGCCAGCCAGGCTATGGTAGGTCATCCTGGCTGGACCATGGGGCAGTGGGGCTGGGTGTCCTCAGGCAGGAGGGGGCAGGGTCAAGCAGCTTCTCTAGTCTTATTTTGCCATCTTATTTTGATATAAGAGGGAGGACCACTGGCTTAAGATTCAGGAGACCTGGATTCTAGTCCTAGATACCTGTGTGATCTCGGGCATGTTACACAATCTCTTTGTGCCTCAGTTGTCTGATCTGGCAAATGGGGGAAATAGCAGGACTGGTTATCCTAGCCCTGTGAAGTACAGGTTCCAATGTGTAGGAGTTGTTTAAAGTGGAAGCTGTATGCATTTATCCTGTCCCTCTTTAATGAAACCTGACTCCTTCCCCTCTAGTGACTTCCTAGCTTGGGAATTCCCAAGTTCTGCCTCTGACTTGCTGTGTGATCTTGGGCAAGTGTCTTGACCTCTCTGAGCTCTGATTATCTTCTCTGGTAAATGAAAACGTTGGATGAGATCATGTTACTGACAAAAGATCTCTTTTGTTATTCCCCACACCCTCCCCAAATCCCGAGTATCAAAGGCCGTTGCCCCCTTAGAGAAAGTCAGATAATCAGAAATACTCAGTTGCCAACCAGAGCTTTTTGAACAAGAGATTGCCCGTGGCTTACTCAAAGTGGTCGTAAAATTACAGGAAAACAAAAAACAAATAAAGGACCTAGGCATCTTAGTTAAATCCTTGCCACCTACTTAAGGATAAATGGTTTCTGGTAGGCTTTTTGAGGTATTGGGAAAAAGCATACAGACCCATTATAGCTTTTAAAGGTCTCACAGGCCACTGAAGCCCCAGGCTGGGAACTCTTACTTCATGTGACCTGTAAACCTCTCTCATCCCCAAAATCCCGAGTCCATGAACCATCTGAGATGAGCCATCTGAGGCTCACCCCTGACCCTCCTCACTGTGTGTATGTCTGTGTCTGGGCAGGGGGGCCGGGAGGCGGGACAGGGGCGAGCTGGGTTCTCGGCACTGTTGTCTTAGCTTCCCTTGGCCCGCCCCCTGCGGGCCGCTTGGCACTTATCTTGCCTGCTGGAGAGATACGGAACTTCTCAACGAAGCGTCTACAAAGAATTCTTTGCGATGTCAAAGGGCCAGGGAACTTTCCGGTCCAGAATGGCCTGGCAGGGCTAGGCAGGGCTGTTTCTTTCTGGACAAGGCGAAAGAGAAACTGGAAAGGAGAAGGTTGAGAGAGGGGCTAACAGAGAATGAGAGAGGAGTGAGGGGGCGGGGAGGGAGAAGTATTTATAAAGTTAATGTGAGAGGCAGTGTCACAAGTTAACACCCCCTCAGCCAACACCCCTAAGTCATGTTAGACGGCACAGACACACTTAACAGACTCATAGATAGTCGGCTTGGAATAGCCCTTGGAGACAAACTAGTCCCAGTCCCCTCCTCCTATTTTACAGATGGGGAAACTGAGGTCCAGAGAGGGGAAGTGACTTGTCCAAGTCACAGGGTGAGGCATAGGTGATGGTGGGACGAGAACCAGGTCTCCTGACTCCCACCCCGGGGCTCTGTTAGGGCCTTTGGAGCACGGTAGATGTGGTGCCTAGCAGAGCTGGGGTGTGACCGTTCCGGTGAATTAAATGCCTTGTTCAATAAAAGTAGGCGGGGAAACTCTTTCCCCTCTTAGGAATGGAATGGACTTTCAGACGGTTAGAATGTGATACAGGTCAGTTGATAGCTTCACAGATTGGATTGAAGAATCCTGTCTCGGAGGACTCCAAAGGCCAGCATTCGAGCAGTGCCTCTCGAGTCTCAGGGATGGTCAGCCGTGCCCGGCGACAGGGCTGCAGAGGGTGGACTGTCTGATAAACTGGCAGCCCCGGTGGTTCCTTTACCACGAAGGGACATGCTGTGGTGGGGACGGTGCATCACCCCTTCCCGTGGCTGCGCTGCCCAGCCCGGGCCGGGCGCACGGTGGGCGAGGTCCGAGAGGAGCCTGGAGGCGGCCAGGACGGACGTGGTGTCTGAGGGAGGTTGGAGCATCTCAGAGGTGGCCGGCAGGTGGCCCCTAGCAGTCGTGGCGGCTTTCCCACCGTATACAATACCTCTTGCTTTTCTCTCTCTCTCTCTTCTCTCTCTCCCTCTTCCCTGTCTCTCCTGCCCTCCCACTCCCTCCTCCTCTCTCCCATCTATGTCTTAGGCCTGCCAGTGGTCCCCGCGGGCTTTGTTTCACCCCACTGGTGGCACACAGGGCCGAAGAGGCTGCCGATCCCTGGTATCACACCGCCTGGCTGGGTTGGTTGGGTACACTTCTCCAGGAGGCAGCAGGAATGGACTAGCCTGGCTCCTCACGGCCCCTTCCAGCCCTAAGATTCAAAGACACATGGTGTGGAAAGATCTAGATTAGCACTTGCGCCCTTTGCATTAAGGCCCTCTGTAAGCAGGAGTTAATTGTCTAGTAGGCCTCCTGTGTAAGTACCGACCTTCACCTGCTCTCCGCCCAGCGATTCGGCAGGCTGTGCCATGCAGCTTGCGCCCCCAGAGGGCGCCATCCCTCAGCAATGAGGGTCAGAAACTTGAGGGGGGGTGGGGCTTGTTCTGATCCTACTGCCCCATTTCATGGTTCCTCAGAATGTTAGAGCTGAAAGGGATTGGTTGGAGAAAGCCTCTGGTGCAACCTCCTCATGTTAACAGATAAGAAAATTGAGGCCCAGAGTGGGACTTTGTTGCCCAAGGTCACACAGCAAATCAGTGGCCGTGCCTGGCCTTGAACCCCAGTCTTTTGACCCTGAGTCCAGTGCTCCACCCATGGTGCCAGCGCAACTGTCCAATCAAGCAGGGAGTGACTCCAGAGTGACATGGAATGAAATTGTCCTCTGATGCCCATGCCCTTGGCCGAGCAGAGCAGGCGGGAACCTGGGCCTTGAAAGACCTGGTATTAGCAGGTCCTCCTACCCAGGGATGCCAGGGGACCCAGGGATGCGGGCCCCAGGCAGAACTTCCTTCCCCGCTGGCCGGTCTCCCTCTTGAAGGTTACACATTCCAAATTTACACCCTAAATTGGTGCTTCCGTAAGACAGTGCTTTTTAAGGACAGATAATGCAGGAAAAAAGCATAGAAATACAGCACAAAGCAGCCTTTTCCCCTGGATGGAGGGCCAGCCCCTGACCTTCCCGTGTTACTCTCTTTTTCAAGCTGTACATGGTGCGGACCATGCTTGAATCGCTCATTGCAGACAAAAGCGGCTCCAAGAAGACCCTGCGGAGCAGCCTGGACGGACCCATCGTCCTTGCCATCGAGGACTTCCACAAACAGTCCTTCTTCTTCACGCACCTGCTCAACATCAGTGGTGAGCCACCGTGCTGGGGAGATGATGGGGGCTTCTGGGAACCAGAGCGGCTAAGGCTACCGAGCTGGAAGTTCCAAAGAGACGTGATGATTGACCCAGAGGAAGAAAGGCATACTTCCCTGTGGGCTCTGAGAAAGGCCAGGCTTGGTCCAGCTATTCTGACTTGGCTAAATTTAGTAGATATTTGTGGCTAATTTGTTACGAAGTCCTTAGTAAAGGGGGATCAAAAACAGGTGACCCCGCAGGGACTGAGTCAGCCTTTTGCTGTAAAGCAGCAGCTCTGAGCTGATTAATGTTCGTTGCTCCTAGCAAAGGAGGCTCCCAGGCTGCACCCCGATCCCGTGTCCCCCATTCCACCTGTCCTGTCGCGATGCCTGTGCAGGTGGGCCGGGGGAGTGGAGGGAGAGCGGCCTCCCAGGGTCCTGGGAGGGGTGATGTGTCTGTCAGTATTACAGTCCAAACTTGTCCCTGGAGAGCAGCCTAGGAGGGGCCTTCAAGGTCTCTGGGCAGTAAGGAATCAGAATCACCACGTGTGACGGATCAGGGAGCTGCAGACCCGGTAGAAGCAGGCACACGTGGATCTGTCTTGACCCTGACAGCAAACAGACTTTGACACTTAGATAGGCGTGTTTTCAGGATGGCTTTGTGAGAGCATGATGGAAGTTGTAGGGGCATCTAGAACTCTGAAACATCACTGCCGCTCCCTCCTCCGTGCACTACCGCTGTCTCTAAAGCTTAACAAACACTGTCCTTCACACAGACATTAGGCTGGCCTTCAGGTGTAGGACAGCAGGTCTCCTGATTAAGTCTTATTCACGAGGGCCTGCTCTGTGCCTCGCACAGCGGAAGAAGAATAATGAAAGTCAAAAAAAACAGGAAGAACTTAGGTCTTCTGGTGCTTCCGACGTGTAACCCAAGGCTCTTTCCCCCACGCCTCCAGAAGCCCTGCAGCAGTGTTGCGACCTCTCCCAGCTCTGGTTCCGAGAATTCTTCCTGGAGTTAACCATGGGCCGGCGCATCCAGTTCCCCATTGAGATGTCCATGCCCTGGATTCTAACAGACCACATCCTGGAAACCAAAGAACCTTCCATGATGGAGTAAGAGGCAGGACTGGGCCAGCAAGGAGGTTCCCGAGGTGCAGGTGGAGGGCAGTTTGCCGGCCAGCGAGCCTGGTTCTTTCCAGAACTTTCCAGATGGGGCTGTGAGCCCCATCCAGGATGGAGTCACACCAGCTGTGACTCAGCCTTGCAGCTAGGTTCAGAAGCCCACCAGCCCAACTGGCCTTCCTGTGTGTTGTCAGTCTCATAAGAGCCATACTGGGACGAGGATCCTCCCCCGGGGTCAGGGAACTAATGTCCTTAATGACCGCCCAATTGCTTTTCATCTCAGACTGATTTTTTCAGGCCTGGCATTGATTAACATTCGGGGACTTTGTGTGTGTGTGTGTGTGTGTGTGTGTGTGTGTGTGTGTGTGTAGGGTTTTTTTGGGGGGAGGGCAGTAATTAGGTTTATTTATTTATTTTTTAGAGGCAGTGCTGGGGATTGAACCCGGGACCCTACGCTTGCTAAGCATGCGCTCTACCACTTGAGCTATACCCTCCCCCCGGCATTCATGGACTTTGGCTTCTGTGGGCAGACTGTAAAGGGAATCATTCCTGAGTGGAGGCTGGAAACACCTTAGCGGAAAGGGTCTCTTTCCCTGACCCTGCGCTGGTTCACCCGGCTTTTCTGATTTCCCGAGCGAGTGCAAACCAGCCTGCCGTAAGAGCGATGGTTAGCGAGCTGCCGCGCATTGGTTTCCCCTGCAGGTACGTCCTCTATCCGTTGGATCTGTACAATGACAGCGCCTACTACGCTCTGACCAAGTTTAAAAAGCAGTTCCTGTACGATGAGATCGAAGCCGAGGCAAGTCACCCCTCCTCCTTTGGTTCTCGCCACCTTGTCCCAGAGTTGGGCTTCTCCGACCTCTGGCTGTGGGGACACGGTGGGCTGCCTTGGTCTGTTTGTGCCGCTATAACAAAATAAGACCGTGTGGCTTACCAACGGCAGAAGTGTGTTTCTCCCAGCTCAGGTGCCAGCGTGGTCAGGTGAGGGGCCCCCTCTGGGTCCCAGACAGGCACCTTGTAGCAGCGAGGAGGGGACCAGTGAGGAGGGCAGTTCCTTAACAGCTTTTTGAATTTTGCCTTCTTTGTGCCTACCTGCGGATCTTGAGAGTGGGGGATCACACTCCCGAAACTTACTTGGCCACAAGGTCTTCCTTTCTTTTTCCTTCAAAGCATCTTGGTCCACAATACGCTTCAGGCATTCCTACCCAACTGCCCTCTTGAATTGGCCCAGTTTCTGTAATAAGGCCAGACAGACCCCACTGACATTTCCTGCTTTCTGTCCACCAGGTGAACTTGTGTTTTGATCAATTTGTCTACAAGCTGGCGGACCAGATCTTTGCTTACTACAAGGCCATGGCTGGCAGGTAGGAGAGCCCCGGGCACTGCATCAAACTGTCCTAAGATTGCCACCTGGAAGACGAGGTTCTGTCTTGCAAAACCTCCCTTCTTCTTTAGCACCTACGGAAATCTGAGTGATTCCATGGGCCTGGACTGGCTGCTAGAATATAGGAGAAAGGAAAACAGGCAGAGATGGTGCTAGACATCCTGGTGCTTACAGCCTAGTGAGGAAAACAGGCAGTGGAAACTAGCGAATGCACGGTGACAGGGGAGGTTCCTATGAAGGAACAGTTAATGGGAATATGTGCCAGTTAAACCTGAATTATTCTTTGGAGTGAGTAACTGGAAAGGCTGTCCTGAGAAAGTAACATTTGAGCTCATTTCTGAAGTTGGTAGGAGTTGAATAAGTAAAACTAGGTAACGAGTAGGACAGGAAATGGCCGGCAAAAGAAACTACATGTGCAAAGTCCCTGGGGCAGAAGCAAAATCATTAATAATAGCACGCCTACCTCGTGGGCTGTTGAGGGGACTTCACGTGAGTCAGTACAGGTAACCGTGTCATTCACAGACCGCAGAGGGGGCGGGCTGCATGATGAGGCTGGGCGGGTTGGCAGGGCCCAGGTCCCACGGCCTTGTAGACGTTTATCCCAGGAGGAATGGGACACCGTAGGATGTTTCCAAAGTACGATGGTGACCTGATTAGATTTTTATTTTTAAAAGTCTGGTCTCTTAAAACATAAAAATGTCGAGAATGGATTGGAGGTGAGCAAGAATGGGAGTGGGAAGGCCAGACAGGAGGCCAGGGAAGAAGTCTGGGTAAGAGGTGTGTCAGTTGTGCAGGCTTATTGGTGGTGTCAGTGTGTGTTGATTTAGACCCCTGGGAATTCCAACCAATAATAATACTGATCAAGAAAAACCTTAATCTGTATATATATTAGGCATTTCCCTTCTCATTGGAAATCCAAATATACAAACCAATCATTTCAAAGATAGTTACTAATTTTTTTCTTTCTACAGTAAGGTTTTGTTTCGTGTTGCTTTCAGCAACTGGAGTTGCTCTGATAACATTTCAGACAGGAGGTGGTGTATAAATGCACAAGTTTCCGTTAACACAGAATGTGCATTAAATGAAGTGAATGGCTCTTAATGATGGAAAGTGTAGAAAGCATCTAGTTAGGATTTCAGGGAAAGCACAGTGAACACAGCCTTTGACCAGGAGGTCACTTTGTAATTGTCCGGATTGAATTGCGTGTGGTTGTAACAGTGAGCTGGGCTTCCAGCTTCTCTGAGGCAATTCTCATTTCAAATACGCTGATTCATTGTCTGTATAACAAACTCTGACTTGTCAAACCCTGGGTCCTCGGTATATTAGTTTACAAAACACTTGTTCTGAAATAAGACTCTTAGTCTATGTCCCTCCCTGTAAGACCTGTGGTTTTCAAAAATATGGGAAGTTGAGGGAGACTGAGAGAGGCTGGGAGAGTCAGAGAAAGCCTGAGAGGGAAAGAATGGTCTAGATCAGCGCTGTCCATCAGAAACACAATGCAGCCACAAATGTGAGCTGCAGAGGTGACTGTAAATGTTTTAGTGGCATATTAAAAAAAAAAACCGAAAAATGAACAGGTGAAGTTAATTTTAATAATATATTTTATATAATCCAGTTACATCTAAAACCGAATTTCAGCATGTAATCACATGTGAACAGTTCTTAAACAGATGGTTTCCATTGTCTTTTTTCCTAAGTCTTTAAAAGCTAGTGTGCATTTTATACTAAAAGCACATCTCAGCCCGGGTCCGCCACATTCCCAGTGCCCAGTGGGCTCAGGTGGTGGGCGGCTGCTGTATTGGACAGTGTAGATGTAGGAGATGCCACCTTCCTGCTTAAAACCTTGCGGTGGCTTCAGTTACATCTAGCAAACACCTTACCTCTTTACTGTCGCTTCCACAGTCCCAAGTGATCTGGCCCCTAGACTGACTTCATAAAGTCGTTTTTGCACCATGCTCTCCGGCATGCCCTGCCCTTGACCTACACTGGCCAGCTTTCCTTTTCTCCACGGACCAGGCTAATTGTGCCTGAAAGATTCTTCACCCGAATCGTCCCTGTGTTAACATTTAGGTGTCTGTCCAACAAAACCTCTTTAGAGAGGCTTTCCCTGACCTCCTCGTACCAAATGATCCTGTTGGATTATTTTCAGAGCACTCATGACTCTGCAATCCGTGACTCAGATGGAAGATGGTAATAGCACATCTAGTCCATAGGGTTGTTTTCAGATTAAAAAGTGACTGTGTACACGTGTGTGTGTGTGTGTGTGTGCGCACGCCTCATGAAGTGTAGACACTATGCAGATATTGACTATTGTCTGAAATTATTTCATTCCTCTGCTTTATTTATCATCAGTCTGTCTTCACCAGAGTGTAAGCTCCATGAGGGTACAAACCCTGGTGCCTAGAGTGTTTCCTGGGATGTACCAGGAATGCTCTTGGTTGCTTTTCTGGTAAATGAATAAAAGGGGGAAAAAGAAGCTCAACTTTTGTGTAGCCTGTCTTAAACTTAAAAATTCTACTTCACCTACTGAGCTTTTTTGGCTGAAAAAAATTTGAAGACCTTTGCTCTAGAGCAGAAAAAAATAACATTTAAACTATAGAAGGGGGTGCTTCGTGAGTTGATGCTCTGATCTGAAGTAGATGTGAGTGGTGGTCATGTTCACTGGCCTTGTCTCACTCTCACCCCTTGCAGCGTCCTGCTGGACAAACGTTTTAGGGCCGAATGTAAGAATTACGGAGTCATCATTCCGTACCCGCCGTCCAACCGCTACGAAACGCTGCTGAAACAGAGGCATGTCCAGGTATGGTGACGAAAGCCACAGTGGAGGTGGGATGGGCAGGAGAGAAGAGCTGTGAAGTTCTGTCTGCCTCTCACCTCTGATGAGTGTGGCCCCCCCAAGCCTTTGTCCTCCCATCATAAGCTTCAGCCCACCTCCTTCAGGTGGGACCGACGTTCAGAAATGGGTAAATCTACCCCTAATGGGGCCCAGTGCTGGCCTGAGTGAGGAGGACCCTGGGTTCTCTGAAATGAAGCATGGCAGGCTAAACCCAGGGTTATCGTTTGTTTTCATGGAGTCTCTGTTAACATTTGACCCCAGATGTAGAGGAAATGCTGCCAGGAGCTCAGAAACATACCCCAGCTGTAAACCGTTGATGTGAGCCAGGCAGAGAAAATAGCAGATCCTCCAGCAGACCTCGCGCCCTCCTCCCAAGCCCTGCTGTCGGCCACGCGGCGGTGAAATGGCCCGTGTGCTGTGACCCCGTGTGCTTATTGTGTGTGTTTGTGGGGACAGCTCAGGTGACGGAGAGCAGGGCTGAGGCTGAGAAGATGCCCTGGGTAAAGAGGAGAGGGTTTACCCTGTAAACCCCGGGTTTTCCCGTCTCTATGAGAAATCCAAGAGAAGCGGAGAATCCTAAGAGGAAAAACATTTTCACCTCTGCCAACAGCAGGGGCTCATGAGAGAGCTCCCACGAGCCTCTCAGAAGATTACGGCAGTCAGTCACCAGTGCAGCTAGAATCAGCCACGTTAATCCTGAGGGCTTTGTGTGTGCGCGAGATGGCTCTAAGGGGCTTTAGTCAGTTGGTAGGAAATCTCTTCTAAAAGGGAAGCAGAAAAAAATAAAAGAATAACCCTTGGGCATATAGCAAGGTGCAGTGCACACCGCAGGTGCTCAATAAATGTTTATTGCTCTATCTATATAGCATCTGCAAGAATGCCCACGTGTACCACAGTGGAAATGTTCCTAAGCTATATTTTCCATCCTGTAATAGGCCCTTCTCCTCATGCATTTTAATTCACCCCTACAAAGGCACACAGTAGGGCCTTTGCTGAGAGGACTGCTGCTCCGCAGTGACTGTGCACTGGGGCACAGGCCTGATGCAGGAAGAGCCTCAGGGCTAAATTTAGGACGTCAGCATTGCACAGGGTGCCAGAGCTTGTCTTGAGCCAGTTCCTGCAGTCTGAGTGAATCGTATCTTTCCTCAACTTTTTATATTTCAAACCTGTAGGTTGGTTGAAAGAATAACACAATAAACACAGACATATACTTTATAGCCTGATTCGTGATTATTCATATTTTATACATTTGCTTCATTTTCTTTTTCTTATGCATGTGTTTTTTTCTCTTTCACAAATACAGCAAATGTACTTTAAATATATATTTTGTATATATTTATAAATATATTTTTAATATGCATACCTTCTCCTTAGCCATTTGAGAGTAAGTTGCAGCCACCATGACACTTTACCCCTGGTACCTCAGCACATATCTCCTAAGAACAAGGACGTTCTCTCATCATCAAAATAGAATGATCACACTCAGGACGTTTAACAACACCGTTTTCTACATACAGTCCCTGTTTGTCCTGGTAACGTTTGTGATAGTTTGAGTCCAGTTTCCTGTCAGTGCAAT
Source organism: Camelus ferus (assembly GCF_009834535.1). NCBI lineage: Eukaryota > Metazoa > Chordata > Mammalia > Artiodactyla > Camelidae > Camelus > Camelus ferus. Next base: position 111,342,433 of record NC_045698.1, read on the forward strand.
GCATTTAGTCACCATGTGCCTGTGCGAACCTCAAGGAACTTCTCTCTCTCTCTCTCTCTTCCATGCAGCTATTGGGCAGATCAATTGACCTGAACAGACTCATCACCCAGCGCATCTCTGCTGCCATGTATAAATCCTTGGACCAGGCCATCAGCCGCTTTGAGAGTGAGGACCTGACCTCCATCGTGGTAAGAGTCGGGGGCCCTTGGAAGCTCCACTCTAGGGCTCCTCAGGCTAGAGACTCGGTGGGAGCTGTTTTTAGCCTAGTACTGAGCTACTTAAAGAGAAGCAATGAGTCTCTTTCCCGTCTGAATGGAACAGTGGGAAAAAAAGACTTCAAAGAATGAGAGTAAGCCCATCCTCCTGATTCCTGGGGGCGGGTCTTAAAATCTTGAGAGATGGCCAACCCTGAGGCCCAGCTCCTTGTTCCTTAGGATTCTGCAGATCCAGCCAGGATCTGGGTGGTCCTAAGAAGCTAGGGAAGGTTGCACGGCAGGCTTGACTTCATGGGAAGGCGGTGGTTTAGAGGCCAGAAAGGGTCTTGCTGGGTTTAATGCTCTACTATCACTGTCTTGAAATTCTTAATAATCCTTTAACAGGGGTCCCCACATTTTTATTTGGGGGCTGGGACGTGCAAGTTATGTAGCTGTTTCTGATGCCCAAATACAGAACAGGCCTGCGCCCTTCTTTTATTAATCAGCAATTTGAAGGACTTTCTGCTAATTCTCTCCAAGAATAAGAAGAATAAACTTGGTTGATAAATCTTTAGGGGAATCAAAGAAACATGTTAAATACTTCAAAAGCAGATGAGTAGAAGGAATGAGAGAAATAGAAAATCGCCATTAGGACACCACAGTAGTCATTGTTGCAAGCGAGATTTGGCAATAGATGCTAAAATTAGAGGGCAGAACTCTGAGAAGAGCATTTTATGATTTCTCTTAATATGAGGCTTCTAGAGTAGTCAAATCCATAGAGACAGAAAGTAGAAGGTGGTTGTCCGGGAATGGGGAGCTTGTGTTTAACGGGTACACAGGTTTAGTTGAGGAAGATTAGGACGTTCTGGAGGTGGGTAGTGGTGATGGTTGCACAATTACGTGAATGTACCTAATGCCGCAGAACTGTACGTTTAGAAATGGTTCAAATGGTAAATTTGATATTATGTATATTTTACCAAAATTTTAAAATTATTCACAAATTTGTTTTAAAAAAACTTTGAGAAGAAAGAGGATACTTGCATACTCTCAAGCTGTCTTTTTCCAGGTATTTATTAATTCCGAAGGGAAGAATAATAACTTTACAAGGGGGAAACCATCTTAACCAAGCAGACACCATCTTAACCAAGCACGGAGGGTTACTATCACCAGTAATAAGATCCATTCGTGCATCCCCTGATATATATTCTTCTCTGGTATTCTTGCCAAAATGCATAGTCTCAATCGAATCACGAGAAAATATCAGAGAAACTCAAATCAAATGGGATTCAAAAACGAGCAGTGCTGTTCAAAAGAATGCAGAACATAAAAGACAGATACTAAAAACTGTTAAGAGATTGGAAAGACTAAGGAGACGTGGTGACAGCTCAGTGCAATGTGGGATTGAATCTTAGAGAGAAAAAAAACAGACCTTCATGAAGAACTGATGAAATCTGCAAAGGGTCTGTCATTTTAGTTCATAGACTTGTACCAATGTTAATTTCCTTCTTTAGATAATTGTACTATGAGTATGTAAGATGTTAACATTTAAAGAAACTGGGTCAGGAAGATGCAGGAACTCTGCAGTTTTCACAACTTTTCTGTTAAGTCTAAAATTATTTCAAAATAATAAGTTTTTTTTTTTTAACCGACAAAGTGATTAAAAAAAAAAGGCGTCTAAGAACTAGAGTCAGAAGGACCTTGGGATTGCAGTCCCGGCCCTGCTGTTTACTAGCTGGGTAATGTTGGGAGAGTTACTTACCTTGTACTACAGGTCTGCAGTACCATCGAGGAAATATTAGACTTCCCCTCGTAGCATTGTTGGAAGGATGAAATGAGGCACACTGTCTGGAAAGAGCTTTGCATAATTCCTTGCACTTAATGGAAAATAGCTGATGAAAAAAAGAGAGGGACATAGACGTTTTCACCTGCAAATGAAACCCTCTCAGGGTGGATTTTCAGCAGCATTTCCTAAGAGGACTTGACCCAGCTGCCCACCTCAGTCCTGGATCACTGACTTAAGAGACTATGGTACAGTGCAAGTGCCTCTGGGAGACCGACTTTAAGAAACGTTTGTCTTTGTTTATGCCAAGTGTTAGCAGTGATTATGTCCAGGAGGTGGGAGTTTTGGTTTTTTATCTTCTTTGTTTATCTGTTACCTTCTAGTTTTCTTCTAGTGATGAATGCAATGAGCATTCCTTGTGGAAAAACTGGCTTCGGAGCATGTGTGGGTGTTGGTGGCCTCTTCCCACCGTTTGAAAGGCACTGAATGTTCTTTTAGCTGGGAACAAACCCAAACAAGCAGTGAAAGCCTGGGTCTGTCAGGTGAGGGGAACGGTCGGTCCGCAGGAGAGTAGCCACTGCCCACAGAGCCCTCGGGGCTCACGAAGCTCTCTCCTGTGGGGTCAGGGGGCCCTGCCGCCTTGGCTGAGAAGTTCTGCCTCTCCTGAGAAACAAAGCGAGGAATGTGCTGCGCGCATTCCTCGGCCCTTCCCTCCACCTTAGAGGCTCCATTCCGAGATGGGGGGGTTGGGAGGGGCTTGACGCCCAGGAGGCAGGGTTGCAGAGACTTCTTCCATCAGTCATCCTACTCCTACACAGCTAAGCAAATAGATTTCTGGAGGGCTCTGACGCTGAAGCTGGGAGCTGGCAGCCTGTAGACTGTGTTTTGTTTAGGCTGCACGGCGTATTTGAAATTTTGAGCTAACATTTAACATGGGGGAGTATTCGAATAAAACTGCGGAAGCTCTGGCAACATCCAGCCAGCCTTCTGACATGGCAACAGTTGCCTAGAAATGGTTAGACAGTCCCACTGGCGGGGCTGTGCTCTCTTGGGTTTGCCGCAGGCCCCGTGGCGCACTTCATTCATGCGATGCCCTGCCAGGCCCCGCTGTGTCTGAGTTTGAGACCCCTATTCTTCTGGCCTGCCCAGGCCACAGAGCTGGGTAACTGCCGAGTGCAGCTGACTCTCAGATTTTCTGGCTCCCGTGAAAGAGCTCTTCCCACTGCTCACAGAAGTTGCCTGTTTGGGTGCTGTATTCACTCAGTTCTGCTTCTCTGGGTTGCCCATCAGTAAACTGGCTTCACTGTAGAGAGCTAGCATCCTCTCGGAAGTCACCTGAACCGCCTCTGTGGTCTTTTAAATCTCTGTGCCTTGATGCATTGAGCCCTGCGTCCCTCAGACAAGTGCCCTCTCCTGATTTAAAGGCAGAAAGAACACAGTTGATGCAAAAACACAATTTGCATTGCCTAATAAAAACCCCTGTACTGTTGCGCGGTGGAAAAAGTGGACCTGCATTTCCAGCAGCCTCCACATCGGCAGAGTTGAGACCCCCCCTCCCCAAGGCTCCCTCGTAAACACTGGTGCGCATTTGTGAGACTGTGAAAATCACAGAACGTGAGAACAGCAGCAGTGCCCCATTTTCTCATCTGCAGCTGTCTTCATGGTCACCCGGCACCTCCGTGTGCCATGAGACTCAGTGAGTTTGGAAATAAACTCATGTGTATTTATTGCATTTATTTTTTATTTACTTTTTTACCCATCCTAAGTGAGTCCAAAGATGCAGTCCAACTAAAAAAGCCCCAAGAGACAGAAGCAGGCAGCTGATACTGTGTTTCCCTCCTTCATTTACTTCATGGTGCACAATAACTGGAAACTTACTCTTCTAGCTACCATTCCAGAATTGAAATCCAGACTTTGGCCTTCTTTTAAAAGATTGCAGGATCTGCCATCTCTAAGCCCTGTTCCCACATGGTAGCGAACAGTGGCGTGGAGCAGCAGCTCCGCCTTTATCTGGCAGGGACTCTCCAGTCCGCCACGGACAGCCCAGCCTGGGACTCCCTCCCACCCTAGCGTGTCTCACTTACCTGCAGCCAGTTAAGTCTGCAAACTTTGATTCAGTTCTGTGCCCCCGATTTAGAGCCGCAGGGTCTGAACTTCAGAGAGACGAAGTTCTGGGATGGGAAGTGTGGTCTGAATCTACCACACTCGGGACCCCGACCAGGGTTGGGGGGGCTTGTGGCCTATGAGAATAAATCTGAATCCCTGGTATAAGGCTGCCTCCTATGACTGCAGACGACTGAGCTCCAAGTCCCAGCTGTTAAAGCTAGCCCTCTGACCATCCCACCTCCTGACCATGCTCTAGGGAGCTGCCCTTGCCAAAGTTCTTTTCGCTTTCATGTTGTAACACTGTCTTACTTTTCAAAGGGCTTTCTCAGCAGTTGCTTCTTTATTCCAGGCAGCTGTGTCACAGGGGCCAAACACATGTGACTCGGAATCAGATGACCTGGGATCATTTCCTAAGCCCTGTTCTGTATCCCCTCTGTGCTCTTGGGCAAGTCACTTCACTTTCTGAGCCTCAGTTTTCCCCTCTGTGAAACAGGGACAGTCGTACCCATCTCAAAAGACCACAGCAATACAGGAGTGCGCAAGAGCATCATAAAGAGGGAGGCCTTTTCTCCCTGCACAGGACTGTGTTTTGATTCTCTTTGATAGGAATGCAGTAAGAAACGAAAGCCAGCCCAGAGGGTTTCACTCTCTTTGCACTTCTCAGCAAGTGCAGTGACCTGCTGTGCCTGGATATTATCCGCTCTGCTCCCGTTCTCTGCCTGAATGGCCAGGGTTCACAGCTCATGCACGACCTTGCTCCATGGCTTTCAGCCAGACCTTTGCCAACACGTGTATCCAACCTCTGTGTGACTGAGGGACACGGGAGGAGTCCAAAGGAGGGAGCATTCTGCCCCCAGCTGGTTTTTGCATTCCTATAGTGTACAGCAGTTAAGACTATGAGCTTCGGAGCCCAACTTCCTGGATTTGAAGCCAGGTTACTTCACTTCTTAGAGCCTAGTTTCTGTACGTATATAGTAAGAACAGCTGTCATGCTGACCTTATAGAGGTTTTTGAGCATGAAGTGAATGAACACGTGTAAAGTAATTAGAATACTGCCAGGCACATATTAGTTTGAGCCGTAAGAAATTACTAGCATTGGATGGTGTTTGACCTAAAAACCAGTCGTTTCATATGGTCCAACCTAACTGTAAGTACCTGGTAGGTGGTAGCTCTAATGATTGCTTTCTGCAGGATGGAGACGGAGCCCCGGATCATGGATGGCCAGTCTCAGCTTCCATTTACTTTACTTGCAACTCTGAGGCATGAGAGTTAGCAATATGGAAACTGGAAACCAAGGAGGTGCAGATGGGATTTGCACGTGGTCTGGGGTCCCCTTTCTGGGGACGGGCATGCAGCCTCCCTCGACCTGGTCCAGCACTTCCCTCACTGCTCAGAAGAGGGAATGGGTTCCATACTGCTGCAAGGGTCCTAGGCTCTCCGTTGGCACCTAGGAGGTTGTCTGAGGGGCTCTCCCTTGTGTGAAAGGAACCTGTCAGATAGCAGTGCCCACGTGCAAGGTGTATGTGTAAATCCTCAGCCTCCACGGGCCCTCTCTCTCTACAGGAGCTGGAGTGGCTGCTGGAGATCAACCGGCTCACTCACCGGCTGCTATGTAAGCACATGACCCTGGACAGCTTCGACGCCATGTTCCGGGAGGCCAATCACAACGTGTCTGCCCCCTACGGCCGCATCACCCTGCACGTCTTCTGGGAGCTGAACTTCGACTTCCTCCCCAATTACTGCTACAATGGGTCCACCAACCGGTGAGGGAGTCTCTGTGCAAAGCCACTTTGGGCGGGAGGAGAGGGGGGCGGGAGCAGACAGCTGCCTGCTCCAGACTAGGCCCTCTCAGTATCTCCCGGGCCTGGCTCACGGCCAGCCAGCATTAATTAAGTATGTGCTGAATGCCTGGAAGGGCCTGGGAGGAATTCACACATTTAGCAAGACGGACTTCCATTTCTGTAACAATTTGGGACTTTTAATCCTCTTGGGCAGAGATCTGCAAACTTCGACCCACAAGCCACATCTAGTCGCCAACTGTTTTTGATCAGCTCATGAGCTGAGAATGGAATTGATATTTTTAAATAGTTGGGGGGAAAATGTGAAGAATTATAATTTGATGACAAGTGGAAATTATTTGAAATTCATAAAGCTTTATGGGAACGCTGCCCTCCGTGCATGCTTGTTTCCGGTTGTTTATGGGTGTTTTCATGCTGCGACAGAGTTGAGTACTTGTGACAGGGACCATCTGGCTTGCAAAGCTGCACATGTTTGCTATCTGGGTCTCTACAGAAAGAGTTTGCAGAACCTTGCTCTTGAGGAAACCAAAGTGAGGCTGGAGGGTCGGAGCCCCGGAGAAGGCTGTTTTCAGGCTCAGCCAGTTCTCAACTTTCTTGACCTCTGTCCTGAGTAACAAGCCCAGAGTCGAATCCGTGAGCCTGGGCTTCAGTGTTTCCATCCGTGGCAAAGAGACAGGCATCAAAGGGGAGTCTGTCTGAAGAGCTTAGTACGTGTATAGGCAACTGCCTAAGAAGCAGGGTGGCTGCACCTGGTCAGGAAGGCCTCCTGCTATATCGTGTGCCTTGAAGAATAATATTAGGACCCAGTTAACCCCCGCCCCATCTCTTTTCTTCTACTAGTTTTGTCCGAACTGCCATTCCTTTCACCCAAGAACCGCAAAGAGATAAACCGGCCAACGTCCAGCCTTATTACCTCTACGGGTCCAAGGTGAGTGGCCTCGCCTGTGTTTTACTTAGAAGAGGGTTAATGAGCTAAAGCAAATAGAAAAGTGTTCCCCAAATCAGGAAAGCAAGACGTGTGAGATAAAGAGGCAGCAGTGAGATCCAGGTGGAAACAACTGAGAATATATTCATCTTTATTTGTTCACAACCAGCAAGGGCGGGGGTGAGCGCAGACCTGGCGGGGCTGGATTCCGGGCAGGAGCGTTTGGGGAGGACTTCACGGAGGCGAGCGGGGAAGTAGGCATGTGGGGCTTCTTGTCTTGGCGTCCCGTCTCCTCCTGTTCTCAGTCAGTTCACTGTGGTATTGTCCTGTGGTTCTGGGATTTTGTGCTCTGTAACTATGGGGGATTTGCAGGCAGGAAGCAGTTGGGAAGGTGGGGCTTTGAAGGAAGTTGCCGATGGCCAGAGCGAGAGCTGAGAGACAGGTCTTCTCCTGTCTCTTTGCTGCCTCGTTCCCAGTGCAGGTCCTGACACTAACTAAGCCTCCACGTGGTACCTTTCTAGACCTTCTGTCCTTTGCCATTTGTTAAGCAGACATTCCTTAAGCCCCCAGTGCAGCCAGACGCTGGGCAGACTGTCCATGCTGGGGATATAGCAGAGGTTGAATCAGACTCATCTCCGCCCTCCTCGGGCTCCAGTTCCACACCCATGGTGGGCACAGGGGAGCACGGTTCACAGAGTCTCCCAACACTCTGACACATATAGATTTGTTTCCTACCTTGCGGGTTTGCGTGGGAGAAGGACGCTGAAAGGGTGCAGTATCTCAACCACAGCAGCAAAAAAGCCAAAATGGTTTTCTGTGTGTGATGGACGAAAGATGGCCACCTTGACCCCATTTTCACAAAGCACAGATGGACTTAGAAGAGAGAATGACTGGCTAAATAGCACACTGTCAGAAGAGGTGCTCCTCCAGGGCAGGGAGCCCTCGATGGGAAGTGTGAGGACCCAAGGTGAGTGCCCACCCCTCGGGCCTGAGGGTGGGCCTTAGGAAGTCTTCCAATGATGCTGCGAGAGTGCAGGTGTCTTCTTCAGAGCAGCCAGTCCAGTCAAAGCAACTCTCTCAAATCAGGGGACCCTTACAGACAGCATTTTAGATAGTTCACAGGCGTGGCGTTCATTAACAGGGGCTCACAGAGTGACTCCCTTTTCAATTCTCTTTCAAACCTTGCTGATTATATCAATGAGAAAGTCTTAATATCAGTGCACATATCTTTAATACCTCTCCAACGACTGCTCATCTCCCTTTTTTATCCAAGATAAGAGAGCAGTCTCTAAGCTCAGCGCCTTTAGTAGGTGATAGTATCTAAGTCAAATTTAATATTATTTTGTCTTTATTCTATTTATTATGTCTCTTCCCTTCTATTGATAGCAGGAGGATGTTGGTTTTTCGTTTGGGGAGTAACATATGGCTATTAATATAAGTTTAAAAAGTGAGTTAATTTAAAGCAAATGTGTTCTTAATGATGGTAAAGGTAGTCTATGAGATTAAAAAAAAAGTGGAGATGGGGTACAAGGTGATGTGGGATTGGCTAAAAGTTGGAAAACACTCTGGAGCAAGGCTTCTCACATCCTTCCAAAATAACCCCCCCCCCCCCCACCAACAACAGAGGAGACCAGGTATTTTTCTCAGCTAGGGCCCATCTTCAACTCAGAAATTCCCCTGAAGTGTTGGCTTTTCTTTCAGTCATGCAACTTCTACTTTCTACGCCATAATGTGTTTATGGTTGTTTTAATGTTAAAATAATGCCTTTAATTCCTCACTGAGCCCCCTCCCCCGAAATGGGCACTCCTCAAAGATACCATGTTCCTCCCTTGGCACACCCGGGCGGTGTGTGCTTGAGAAGCTCTGTCAAAGGGCATTTGTCCAACCAGATGACCGCAAGGGCACTGACGTTTGAGGGGAGACACATGGGGAGTCTACGGGTGCTTTTTTTTACAGAAGACCTACTGCCTGGAGGGCTTTAAGCTACGTAACGCGGGCTGCCTCCTCCCGACCTCTCACTCCCCGAAATGAGGCACTACCACAGGATGGTCACCCTCCTCCCTTTGCAAGGCATCCAGGTCAGGGGCATCCTGGTCGGCTTCGGGGGCTGCGGCGGCGGCGTCGTCGGCGGCTGCGGCTTCGGGTTCTGCCTCGGCTCCGGAGTTCTTGCGCGGCAGTTCCACCAGGGGGAGCCCCTGCAGGTCTTCCTCCCCCTGACCCAGAGCGGGGGCCTCCTCTGGCCATCTCACCAGCCCGTTGGCTTCCTCCATGTGGCCGGCTCTGTAAGACCATCGAGGCTCATGGCAGCGGATGCACCAGAACTGGAGGCAGATGAAGGCTAAGACGGCCGTGAAGCAGGCCAGCAGGATGGCCATCAGCACCCAAAGGGAGATTTGGGGGTCCACCAGGGAGCTTCCAGCAGCCAGCGGACTCTTATCCAGGGTGTGGAACATGGTGCAGTAGTGCCTGTAAGGGAAGAGAATCTTCTTGCAGCTGATGCACAGGAAGTAGAGAGTGGAAGGGGTGAGGTGTTCCAGCACCACGGAGCTGATCGTTCGAGGCACCTTCTCCTCGTGGTGGAAGCTGTAGCGAAGATAGCCAGAGAAGATGCTGTTCCAATTGGGCCTGTACATAATATGGTAATAGTCCTCCAGGCAGGGCTCCGAGGACGACCAGGAAATGATGGCTCCCGTATAAGAAACGTTCCCAACCTCGATGTTCATCTCGATTCTGAAACCAGAATCAAAGGGAAGAGTGACACCCCCCAGCATAAGGATGTGTTTATGATACTCATAGCCACCATTCATTGAGCATTCGAGATGTGGACTAATATCACCCCCATTTTGCAGACGGAGAAATGGAGGCTGAGAGGTGGCGATACTCCACCGAGGAACAGCTCAGAAATGGCAGAACCATAGTTCAAGTCAGGACTGTCTCATGCCAAAGCCGGGGGGCCTTCAGGCCTAAAAAAAAAAAGATGCGCCTGCATCCCCCAGCCTTTAAAGAATCTTTAAATACAACATTGCCCCCAAACATTAAAAAAAAAAAAAAAAGAAGAAGGGGAAAAAAAGGCAATGAAAGGAGAAATCAGCAGAACCTCAGAGTCTCAACGATAGTCCCCAAGGGTATGTGACTTCCAAGTCAGCCAATTATTTCACCTCGAATTTCCCTCTGGACCCCGTTTCTGCCCCAGGTGCTGTGAGCTCATTTATCTAGAACATTCCGGCCACTGTTTTTAGCCTGCCTGTTCTGTCGCCCATGGTTAGAGGAGATTTGTGTCACTCAGTGTCAGCTGATTTCTCCCCAAAGCCTCTGCTCCTGTTTTGTCCATCTGTTTGTTCTTTCAAAGCTGAAATTACCTAGGACGGTAATTTCATAGGTCCAGCTAATCAGCTCCGAACACCAGCATAACTGCTTCTGCCTGATACCGCTGGCACTGTGAACGTTCTCCACGGTAATAACCGCCAGCAGTTAGCGAGCTGTTGCTGTCACAGGTCGCGCTGGAAGCTCACGTACAATAATAAATAGGCTTCGTTCATCACAGCCTCAGAGCTAGATTCCCATTTTACAGAGGAGCAATCTGAGAGGAGCAGTCAGCTAACAAGTACAAGACCCAAAGCCACGGAACCACTGGATGGCCACATGCAAGGCTGCTGTGTTCAGTAACAGAGCGTTATTGCAAAACGAGGTGCCGGCACTCAGACCGGGTTGCTGTTTTTCCCGACAAATCACATGAGCCCTCTCCCTTTGATAGGAGGGCGCCATCTTCAAGCTTTATAGTTTCTCTCTAATTCTATCTGTTTGAGAGAGATGGTTCCTCTCCTCTGAATTTCCCCTGATCTGAAATTCAGGGCCAGACATACTCAACCTTTGTGTGTTCACATATAGCCCTCCCCCAGCTCTGTTCTCTGCCCCTCTTCTCTCGCGTGAAACACAGAAGGTTTCATTTTGGATTGCAGTGACATAGTAAAAGAACAGTTGATCTGATTTGAACCTGAATTGTATATTAAGCCAAACTGACTTCTGTTACGAGCTGCTTTCTCTCCCCTCTCCTCCCTCTGACCTTGGTACCCATGTTCCCCAAGGAGGTGAGCTTCAGGAAGGTGCACAGCACTGAGTGGTTTTTCAGTCCTTGTTTTTCTTCTCTTAGGATGACAGTGAACTAAAATGCTCAGGAAGGGGAAGCATTCCTTTCCGTTAGCCTGGAAATTTTTTCCCAGAAAAATAGGGGACCAAAGGGATGAGGTTAAGTGTGTTCAGATCCCTCCAGGGAGGGTCACTGCAGAGGGGAGTGAATATTTGGGCTTTCTCCATCGGTCTCCTTCTTGTAGGCACCTGTCCATCCCACCCCAGCACCCTACACATCCCTGTAAATATGCATCCAACTGCAATGAAAAGCATTCAGTTCATTACTTAAGATACAGAGGCAACAGCCCTCGTAAACCCTTCCAACAGGAGTGATCAGGAATCCCGTTTCTTGTCATGAATCTCTTCTGTTTGCCTCACATCTTTGCCGGCTGTCTTTGCAGACTGAGTTTTCCACAGCAGACATTTTGAAGAGCTTTCTGTCAAGATGCAGCGTCTGCAGCTTTTAGGACCAAATGTTTCCCTTATTTATTTTTCTTCCTCTGCTTCCGTTCCTAAATCCACTTCTCCTCCCCCACCCAGCCCCCCATTTTTAGCTATCCATATTGCTTGGCCCTCCTCCAAGCAGAGTGTGAAAGGAAAAGCCATTTCCATTTCCAAGAAGAGCCATTTATGTCCCTTACCTGATGCTCGCAGTGGATCCGGTTAGAACGCAGCCCTCAGAGGCAGAGTGGACCACAGCTGAAGGAATGGTGCCTTCTGCCCTCCTCTGCTCTGGGCTCTCCTTGGTGTCTCTCTCACCACTGTCTGAGTAATCCCACTGTCGCCCCCAGCGCTCACGTTATTCATTTCTTCAGATCAGCATCATTCACCATGGCAACCAGCAGGCATCTGTACGCACGGTGTTTCAGGGACCAGCCTGGAAGAGCTTTTGCCCAGTGAGAGGAGCTCTCACTCCTTTGGCCAAAAAAAGGCAAACAATCCACTGCACGTTGATTCTCAGAACGGTACTAATTCTTCAAAGTCTCCTAACCTGCCTCACTAATAGACTAGTTATCATTTTTGCCCTATCTAGACCATCTTTGGACAGTGGTTTCAAATGCAAAGGTGCCCTTCTCTGTTCTCTCACAGGTAGAACAGTCATTGCATCCTCATCCCCTCCCACCCCACCGCCCCTCTTCCTACCCCGCCTCTGTCTCCTCTTCTTTCTTCATTCTTTTCTCCTGAGGCTTTACCTGGTTGTATGACGCTGGTGAAGGCGCTTTTATTCTCTGGGCCTCAGTTCCATCCACTGTAAAGCTAATGGTTTTGGCTAGATCAGGATGGCAGATGGAAGACTTGAGTACTAGCCCTGCCCCGTCCAGAACCCACGTGAGGCTGGCTAAACAGTCGTGACAGTTGTACTCATTTGGTTTGAGTGTCCCTCCCTCAGCCCACCCAGAACCTCAGAATGCAACCATCATTTGAAGTCAGATCTTTGTGGATTTAATTAGTTCAGGATCTCGAAATGATGTCATCCTGGATTGAGGGGGAGCCCTGAATTCAGTGTCTTAATAAGAGGAAGCAGGAGGAGATTTATACACCAAGACGAGATACAGAGGGTAGAAGCCATGCAAGGACAGAGGCGGAGGTTGGAGTGGTGCTGCTGTAAGCCAAGGACTGCCAGGAGCCAGCAGGAGCTGGGACATGCAAGGATCCGCCCTTGTGGCCTTCGGAGGGAGCGTAGCCCTGCTGGCACCTCGGTTTCAGGCTTCTGGCTTCCAGAACTGTGAGAGATTGGATTTCTAGTGTTTGAAGCCAGCATGTTTGTGTAGTTTGTTCTGGCAACCCTAGGAAAATGATACAGCACTCCTTCCAGTTGGACTCAGAAACTCAGCCCCAGAAATCCTTCTTGACACAGCATCCCAAGACGCCGCCTCCCTGTCAGCCAACTGGAGTTGAAAGAAACGGAAGCTTTACTCTTCGGGGATTGGATGATCCCCAAAGTTCCTTTTCCTTCCTGAGTCCTGACTTTCTTCCTCACCCTTTTGCACTTTCAACAAAGGGATGTCTGACTCTTGAGAATCCAGCCCTTCCTGTTCCCCTCAACCTTGAAAGAATGTGTTACCACCATTCTGTTGAGGGGACATCACAGAGCACGTCTGAAATAGGGAATGCAGTTCTGTCCTCTTACGCCACTAAGCTTGTGGTGATTTGTTACAGCAGCCCTCGCTCAGGTGGATTTAGACCCGGTTTCTATAACACAATAATAAAACACAAATTAGGTGTTTTAAAAAATCATCTTTTTTCTTCTTGGTTCTTGGCCAAAGTATCCAAGTGAACCCATGAAGGTTTCCTTTTGATTTACATCAGTGATAATCAAAAAGTTATAAAGAGCTGCTGGTGGGTCACAGAGCCTCCCCAGGCCAAGGGTCTCTGTGAGGCGTGGAGTCTCGGGGTGCCTGCTGTCCCCCAGTTAGACACTTGCTCTGTGCTTCTGGTGGCCTTCTGTCTTCCTAGGGGTCCGTCTAAAACCTGCTGTCTTGCGTGCTAATGGTAACTCCCTGCCGAGCATAAAAGTGTCCTCTCCACAGAGAGGCCAGTGTGGTCGTTTGCAGATGCCTTTTGCAAAAGTTATTTTGAGGGGAATAAAAATATCAGCGTTAGGGGGCCTGTGGAGTGATGAGATGGAACTCAAGCCTTTGCCACCAAGAACAGAAATTTATTTTTAATGTTCCTGGATGCTGCTTTTAACATTGAACTTTTTAAGTGAGAAGTTGAGACACTGGGAGAGTGTGAATTCCTCTTGCTTCACAGATCCCAAGAGAAGGGACAGCTTTCTTCAGGCCGGGTGACTGATGGGTGGCAGAGCCAGGAGAGGAATCCGGCTCCCTGACTCTAGTCCAGGGCCATCACCATTCACCAGCAGCACCCAGAGGAGCCCGTGCAGCTCTGTGGCTGGGATGGAACCTCTGGGGACACTTGCCCGAGGACATCACATCCAAGCCAAGCTCACCCTCTCCACCTTCGGGGAGGACCCTGCAGGGCATCCAAATTGTGAGGACCTCAGAGCATCCAGAGGCGGCCTCTGGATGGTTTACACGGGAAATAAATCCCTGCCACAGGAAACCAGCCAAGACTAGGGGTCCCCACACCCTCCCTCAAGGTGGCAGTGAAGGGACAGTGTGAGGGCATACCTCGGTCCCAAAGCTGATTGGCACCCAGGCCCCAAAGTCCCCAGTCTGGGTTCAAATCCCGCCTCCAGGGCCTTGGACAAATTTTCTCACCTTCCTAGGCCTTGGTTAACTCCTAGAAAAGGCAGCTGTGAGTAATACCCGCCCGCTGGCGTCCTTGTAGCAGTGAGATGAGCCCACCGCTGCAGAGCCGGGCTTAGAGACAGCAGCTGTCATTATTAAGAAGAAAAGGTTGGTGGGCCGTTTCCTCAGAGCCATTTTCTGAGTTGGTTGTAGCTTCATCCAGAGGCTGTGATGGACAAGGACTGCACACTGCACAACGCTTCCTTTCCTTTTTCCCCCTTCAAATCACTTTATTTTTTAAAACATACATGCTCTTTGTACATAAAGAATATCAAAAAGTTCAAAGGCAGCATTCAAGCTCATACAACTCAGAAATACCAATGAGAGCATTTTGGTGCCTTTTACGTGTGTTTTCGCGTTTCACCCACGGGGAACTCTGGCGTAGGCCCTCTTATCACCGTGTACCAAGGGAGACACAGAGGCCCCGAGGGATTAACTGGCTTGACCCAAATCACAAAGCGAGGCTGTGGCAGAGCGGCGCCCTGCGCTGAGGCCTGGGGGCCTGGAGTCCAGGCGCCCAGCTGGCTTCCTCGATGCACTCTGCTCTGCTGGTTCTTCACCAAACGGCGGTCACCAGTAGCTCTTTGCCTCCTGCTTAACTTCTGCTGAGGGGTAGAGACAGGAATATGCAGTTTGGTCGATTCCGAAGTGATGGGAACAGGCAAGAAACTGAAAGACCTCAGAGGGGACAGCCAGCCACCCGATGATCACCGACAGGACCGGAGGGAACGTCAAATACATTTGGAGGAAACCGGTCAGCGAATAAATGTTTCCTCTTCCGGAGTCTGGAGGCCAAGAACTCCTGCCCAGGAGCTCTGTCACTCGGGGTTAGGGGTGATACTAAATGCCAACTTTTGTAGCTGCTTCAGTAACCAAAATTAGTACATGAGTCAAAATTTTAAAAGTATGATTCTGTAGGTAAGTTACAGACAGTCTACCATAAAACTGCCGTCTAAGTGATACAGATTGTGGCACAAATCATCCCTGAAGTTACACCAGTCACTTCCCAATGACGTTTTGGCCTTTAGAGATTGTTGGTGTGATCTTTGGTTTGGAGGGGTTGCCAGTAGCTAGATGATGCCCCTGCGTGAGCCTTGTTTGACCTCAGGGGAAATTCGTCATGTCTCTCACGGTGCCTCTCCCATTAAGTCCCAGTCCTTGGGGCCCAGGACCCAGTGCTTTGCTGCAGCCAGATGGGCACCTCTCAGCCGGGCTCACAAGTGGCCTGACCAGGGGCTCTGCCTTGGGCACCACCTGACTTCCTGCCACCACCACCCTCCCTCTTGTATCTGTGTGGCACACTCCAAGGCTCCACAGTGTTATTTATCCCCCAGTCCAGAAGAATTTTGCTAATTTGGCATTTGGTAGCTATGGCAGAATGTCGGTATATTTCACTAAGGGCGAGTCCCTTCACCTCACCTCATCTGGGCTTTAGATTTCTCCCGCGGTAAATGGGAGTGATTGTACCTGCCTCACCTGCTGGAGGAGGCAGTTTCTGGCCCCTAGAGGTAGCAGGCCCTAATCCTGGAACCTGGAAATGTGACTTTGTTCGGAAAAAGGGCTTTGCAGATGCGAGTAAGTGAAGGATCCTGAGATGGGCAGATTGTCCTGGTTTATCAGGTTGGGTCCCCAATGCCATCACAGGTGTCCTTATAAGAGGGAGGCAGCGGAGGGCTACACGGACACAGGTGAGGCCAGATCTCAGCAGGAGGACGTGACGGTGCAGAGACGCAGCCACAGCCCAGGGAATGCTGGCAGCCACTCGAGCTGGAAGAGGCAAGGGACAGATTCTTGCCTGGAGCCTCTGGAGGGAGTGTGGCCACGCTGACCCTGATTTCAGCCCAGTGATACTGATTGTGGATGATGGTCTCCAGAACCAGGAGAGTAAATTTCTGTTGTTTTAAGCCACCAGGTTTGTGGTCATTTGTGACAGTGACAAGGAAACAAATACAGCTAAGCAATTACGAAGGAATTGTTATGGGAAACATTCATCAACAGAGAAGTGTGATACACTTGTGTCATCAGATGGGTGCAGATTATTTAAAAAGTGACAAAAATTCTAGCATCTCTAGGTACTGCAGTGTTGATAGGGTCTCTCTGAACAGGAGGGCTGGGTCCCTGCTCTCCCTCTTGCCTTCTCCGAAGGACTTTACTCATGAGACAACAAAGTGGGGCACATCATTTCTTGAGGTCTCTACTGCAGCTCCCCTGGATCTTTCAGCCTCTGAGCTGAGAAGCCCAAGAAGGAACCCTGAGGTTGGAGACCCCGCCCTAGAGCTCACCAGACATCAGGAGGGGACAGGTAGCGCGTCATCAGTTTTACCCACAACGTAGCAGCGGGTTGAACCCGTAACCCAGGGTTTATCAGTTCTTTACACCACCTTGCTCTGTGGCCTTCCCGACAAGGACGATGTTGCTGTTTTATTCGTGTACCCGCGTCTTCGTTAACCTGCAGTGGTTTTAGAGTTGGAGCCCCAGTTCTCTCCCTCTTCGAATTAGAGAGCTGTGTTTGTGTTGGTGGGCCGATGGTATTCCAGTTGCTCGAGGAACGTTAGAGAAATTGTCAGTAAAACAGAAAATTAGAAACAGTTTTAATTCCTCTTGGGATCTCTGAAACCAGCAATGGTGATTCCAGAAAGGAGAGATGCAAATTGCTTGCAAATTCAGCCTGCCAAATAAACAGACCTCTGTGTTTGGAGTGGCTGGTCTTGTTTACCGTCTGTGAGATGGAGGCCTTATGACTAAAAGTCCATTTACAACACTTTAAAATGGTTACAATGGTAGCATCTATGGGTGAATGTGTATTTTAACCACAATTTTTTAAAAAAGTCAATTTACAGTTAATATTATAGTGCCCAGGATCTGAAAGATCAAGTTCAACTTTCTTTTCTCCACTTAAAACACTGTTTTACCTTTTTAAAAAAAAAAAAAAAAAAAGGTGTATCTGTATCTATGTCACAAATTAATAATATGGCTCCAGATTTCTGAATGAGAATCATTTCTTGAGATCTCATAAAGGTATCTATTTTGTGCAGGATGGGTTTCACCAAGCTTGATTTTAAGTGAGGCGTCCCAAACAGGGTACATAATTAGTTCCTAAGGGCAGGCGTTGATCGTAACCAGAGTCAGTTAGCAGGACTGGTTCAGTGTGGGAGATCTGTAGCAAGCTTCCAGTGTCTCAAGTCATGTCGCATTCCTGTTTTTCTTTGCCAAACCTCAGAAAATACCCCGGCTCCCATATTCCCACATTTTCTCAATAGGGCCCAGCCTCCTACTGAGCCAGCAGGTCAGACGGGTGCCCTGCGGGGGTGTGCGTGCATGTCCCTGCCAGCATGTGTGTGCCACTCCTCCTGCATGGCTGTGTTCTGGGGCGGGGTGGGGGGGGGGTAGCGAGGGGCGCTTGCGCACTTAGGAGGATTTGAATTCTGCTGTTTCCATGCCGGCCCTTCCTGAGCTTGGGCCGTCAGCTGAGGCCTGAATGTCTGTCTGGTGTAAACCAGACTCCAAGACTGGTGTAGGAATGCTAACAAGAGGCCTCCAGTGTGCATTGAGTAGGGGGGGTATTTTAAAGCCCTTGTGTGTGGGAAACAATTCCAAAACTGCTCCTCACTGCCTAGCACTAGGGAGGCAGGGGAGGGGGGCTGCTAAACAGTTTCCATCTACCCAGATATATTTTTATTTGTGCTTGCCAGGAAATGCTAAGGGAAACTTGTATTAGAAGCTCCCTGGGCGGGAGTGAGGGTTAAGAAGGAAGACTGCTAGGAAGGGTGCCCGTCTGGAGGACTGTCCTGGAAATTGTATCTTGGAGGGGAGTTCATAACACATCTATCCCAGCCCTCTGCCCCAGATAGCGCAGCCTTCCAACAACTTGTGTCGTGTTTCTCAGTCTCTCCCCAGCGCAGTCCACTGTTGGACAGCTCCCATTTTTATAATCTTCTAAATATTGAGCACCATCTGCATTTTTTGATGTGTTCCATCAGCCGATCTCAGGTGTGCCCTCTGTCACATCCCCACGTAGGACATACACTGTGTTATATAACATAGCACCCCACAGGTGTTTGTCCCCCCCCCCCCATTCAAAGACTCATGACTACAGCCAAAGCTGCTGGAGGAAGTTTGACTGGGAAGCTGTAGTTACTTATTCTTTACCTTCCCAATTACCAAAACAAAGTTAATATGAGTTCTTTATTATTTATTATTTCAGTGAGTACGTCCAGTGTGCCAGGCACCATGCTAAGTGCTTTACGTATGTTATCTCATTTGAACCTCCAACAACCCTGCTGGAGCGGTATTATTACCTTGAATTAGGGAAAGCCAACGCTAACTGAGTTTAAGTAATTTGCTCAAGATTAGCTAGCTAATAAATTTATGGAACTGGAATTTGAACTTAGGTGTGCCCACCCCAGTAAAAAAGAAAGAAAAAAACCTCTGGGCGCAGACAAAGCCAGAAATGAAATCAGAGAATCACAGAGGGAAGAAAACCTCGCTGGTGGCTTTTTGTCCCCTCCAGGGATATCCATTTGAAACCTCCCTGTTGCTCGAAAATTCCTTTCATAGGATATTTGAAAAAAGACTGAAGATGCTCAGAGCTTTGCTGGGTTCAGAGGAGAGGCCCTGAGTGCCTGGGGTGGGTGAGGAGTGGGGAGGTTGCTTGCCTGGGGGATGAGTCCGTGAGGTGCCCCTCAGGGCCGGGGACAGAGCCCAGTCATCATGCCCTCCCGCCTGTGCGGCCTCGAGCGGCAGCCCTCTTTGGGAAGGAACTCAATTCTTGTTTTCGTTTTTGAATCTTTGAAAACAAATGTTGGGTCAAATTAGGCTATGACACAGCCCAGTGGGCTTTTTAATTTATTTTTGTGTTGAGGTATAATCGTAAGCGATAAAAGATACTGTCTTAGCTTCAGGCTGCTGTGAGAAGAATGCCGCAGACTGAGTGGCTTAAATAGCCTTGATTTCTCACAGTTCTAGGGGCTGGAAAGTCCAGGATCAAGGTGCCAGCAGATCCAGTGACTGATGAGAGCCCACTTCTTGGTTTGCAGACAGCCTTGTTCCCACTGCATCCCACGTGATGGGGAAGAGAGAGAGGGATCTTGTGTGTCTTCCTGCAAGGGCACTCATTCCACTGACGAGGACCCCACCCTCATGACTTAGTTACCTCCCGAGGGTCGCACCTCCTAATACCATCACAATGGGGCTTAGGATTTCAACATATGGATTTTGGAGGGACACAACCATTCAGTCCATAGCATGTACAGGCCGTAAGTGTACATATGCTTTCATGAGTTTTGACAAACGTACGCATGTGTAGAGAAGAATCCAGTCAACATATAGGGCATTTCCATCATCTCAAAGGTTTTCCCATGCCCCTTTCTAGTCACTCTCCTTCCCATACCAGAGGTAAGCCATGGTTTGTTGATATTTTATACCCCTCATCCCTGGAGAGGAAACAGACCCCAGAGCGGGACTTTGATTACAGGGCCAGAACTCGGGTGCACTTGGGAGAGGGAGCGCCCCCTGGCATCTGTGCCCTAGTGCCTCACTCACCTCTCCCTGCTCCCAGCCCTTCTCGACAGGGCGGCCTGTCACAGAAGCACTAAGAGGGTTTGCGCCACACGCAGGAAATCATATGGCCTGGCCCACGGCTGACTCAGTCAGACTCAGCAGTTCACATCCTCCGGGATTTGCTGACGGTCAACGCCAGCGAACAGCATGCGTCTCATCGGTTCTGTTTTCCGTCCCTGCATAAACCATTCCTCCCCCACACCATTTAGAAATCTTTAGTAACTACCTGAAAGATGCCCCCCCCCCCAGGCTCAGGCAGAGTTTTACGGTGACAGCACACCAGCGTTGAGTGCAGAGCGCTGCTCTATCCCACACCCCTAGCCTCCCCATAAATAGGCATTATCTTACCGGGAGAACCATTATTCACCTGCAGGGGGAGTGGGTGTCCTCATTCCTCACGCATCCTTGTTATTAGTGGGACCTCTAATTGTGTTCTTCACATATCCTCATTGTTAGAGGGCAGTGTAATTGTGATGCTGTTTTGGAAAGTTGTGAATAATCCATATATAGTAAAACATACTTAATGCAAAACCCAGACTGAAAATAATTAAATCTTCCCTCGGTGGCTCCAGAGAGTCGAGACTCTTGCAGAACTCCAAAAGCATCATTACAGTTCCGATTTAATATAGTAGGATTTCTCATTAGCCAACCAATAGAGAATGTCGGCTAATAGAATATGAGATGTGGTCCGTCCATATTTGCATGATCTGTGTACGGGACTGCTACAATTCTAGGTAGGAAAACTGTACTTAGGACTCAGGTTAGGAGTGAAGGTTTGTTGTTTTTTTTTTAATGGGTATGTTTATGTAAGAATTCACCCTCCAAAGTTCATCATTATAGGCAGAGGTTAAGAACACGGGCTTTGGAATCACACCTGCCTGGGTTCAGATCAGGGCTCAGTTACCTATGAATTGTGTGACCTTGAGCAAGCTACTTACCACCCTTAGCCTCAGTTTCCCCATCTGTGAAATAGGGCCAGGAATTGTATATATCACATACACTGGATTAAATGAAGGGCTTCATGAAGTCTGGCATGAGGTGCTCCGTAAGAGGCAGCATCTCAGAACGTCAGTCATCACTTTATAGTCTCACCAGCTAAGGGAGACCAAATCAGAGCCCTACATTTTGGTCATATATTTTCAGACAGAAAGATCTTAAAGAGACCTCACTAATTCAGCAAAGGTGTCTCATGGGGTCCAGAGGACAACGGAGGTGGCCCTTCAGTGACCAGGGCTCTGGGCTCCCAACCAGCTCCCAGTCAGAGCAGCTCTGCTTTTATCTGTCTCACGTACTTGTTCCCATGGCATCTTTTTTATTTTTTTTAATGGCTACTTGAAAAGCCACAAAACCACTGATTTAATCTAGCCACCTCATTTCATAGATGAAGACACTGAGGCTCAAAGAGGCTAGGTGACTTTCCCATGCCCTCAGCAGAGGTCTCCTGCCTCCCGGGCCTCTTGGTTCCCACGACCCCCTCCCCTACCCATGATGGATGGAGGCACCTGGATGTGGAAGAGAGAAGGCAACGCTGAACCAGCGATTGAGTTTTCACACAGTTCTTGCAGCCAGTTCCTAGTAGTACAGATGCCTCTGGAGAAAGAAAATCATCTGTTGTACCCCATCCCCATGGCTCAGTTTGTGCAAGTCCTGGTTTGTGAGTGGCATGAGTTCTATCAAGAAGGCATTTGCCTGGAAGCCCTTTCTTCTCCTGTGTTAGGGAGCCGCTGCCTCACCTCTGCTCCGTGCTGTGGTCACTGACCACCACTCTCTATTAGCATCTTGCAAGACGTACTCACAGGGGTCCTCAGTGAGAGCGCACGAGTGTCCTCAGGTTTCCATCCCTTGTATCAGTGAAACGCCGCCTTCCAGGAGTCACGACTGTGTCCACTCAGTATTCCACCACTGACTCCACCACATTCCGTGCTTTCCAGCCTCTGAACATTGCCTACAGCCACATCTACAGCTCCTACAGGAACTTCGTGGGCCCCCCTCACTTCAAGACCATCTGCAGGCTCCTGGGTTACCAGGGCATCGCTGTGGTCATGGAGGAATTGCTGAAGATCGTCAAGAGCTTGGTAAGGAAGGGCCGTGAGGAGGCCTGGGATGGGCGCAGTGGGGTTGAGACAAATGAGGCCTGCTGTCACTTTTTCCCTGGCCTGGAAAGTCAAGTCCCAGTCTCTTCATCTCTGTCCGTAGGAGTCACCCAGGGAATCGTCTGCCCTTGTCCCTTGATTCCTCTCACCCATCGCTCTGTAACATTTCAGTCCACCTCTGACCTGTGGCTTTGCCTCTCATTTTCTGACCCCGAGCTCACTCTTTTTACTTGCTGACTGCACTCAGCAATCTTGATCTTGACTTTAAGGCCTAGGCATGACTGCTCATACACCTCCCCCACCGCGTGCTGCATTATCTGATTTGAGCATGATAAATCCATGACACACGTGCTGCCGTCCCTCCCCTCAGGCCCCCGGGTGGAGATCTCTGATCACTGTGCTCCTTCCCCTTGGGGTTTCCTGCTGACTGCTGCTCCCAACACTCCACTGGCCCCGACGGAATTCTGTATCCCTTTGCCACCATTCTGTATCCACCCCAAGAAAGGTCACCTGAACCTTCATCTAATTCCCCAGGACACTGCTGCAGCAAGGCTGAAACAGGACTTTCTTGAAATTGGAGATGACAGAAGAGAAATAAAGTAATGCATAACCGTGTCAGGAACAGCAAACAGGATTCACCTGCTAACTCTAGCCTTCTCGTAGCAGCTGTGTAGAACCAGGGGTGGTTATAGGTTGTGAAGCTAAATCTAGAGTTACACAGGAAAATGTGGTAGTTGATTAAAGACGTCTGCTGGGGACACAGGAGGGTTGGGGGTGCCATGTATTTTTCATGCTTATATTAGATAATGTGTCTCAGACTCCACCACTCCGTGGCCTCATTTCATTTTAGCTCTTATTCTGGGTATCATGTAAGTACCCCAACCCCAGGAAGGACCCCATGCCTAGAAACTGCCTTCTTTCAAGTCTGTAAGCCCAAGGGAGTAATGAGACAGCTCCCTTTTCTGTCTTTCAGAGAGAGCCCGTGTTCCCTTATAAAGGGCAATGTGGCTGCCCCCGCCTTTAGGAGATAGCCTGCTTGTCCTCTCTGGGAGCAGTGCCTTACTGTCTTAGGCAGCTCGGGCTGCGGTAACAAATATACCATGGACTGGGCAGCTTAAACAACAGAGGTGTATTGCTCTCAGTTCTGGAGGCTGCAAGTCCAAGATCAGGGTGCCAGCAAGTGCGGCCCCTCCTCCTGCCTCATAGACAGCTGCCTTCTCACCGCACCCTCACGTGGCAGAGACGGAGGTCGTCTCTCTCATCTCTTCATATAAGGGCATTAATCCCATGGTGGCGGCGCCACCCTTGTGACCCAGTTACTTCCCAAAGTCCCCATCTCCAAATACCATCACCTTGGGGGTTAGGGTTTCACCACAGGAATTTGAGGGGAACACATTCGGTCCATAGCATTTACCCACAGGTCTCAACAGAAGCCCGCACACCCTAATAGCCCAGTGTTCAGCCCTGAGAGGTGATGGATTATTTCCCACTTCTTGTGCTCTTTTGTCAGCTCCAAGGCACCATCCTCCAGTACGTGAAAACACTGATCGAAGTCATGCCCAAGATATGCCGCCTGCCCCGACATGAGTACGGCTCCCCAGGTTGGTGATGATGTGGTGACAGGAGGATAATCGAGACCCATCTCACGGCGGAAGGGGGTTCTGGCCATCTCCCTCGGGGTGTCCGCTTCTCTCCCACGGCAGCGAACTGGCAGAGTGCTGGCTTTGCCTCCTTCCTCTGCCACTAGCCAGAGCACCTTGAACCATTTTTAAACCCTCTGAGCAGCAGTGTCGCCTCCCATCAGTGAGAGTAAATGATGCCCGCCGGGCCTGCCTCGCAGCACTGCTGGGAAGCTGCAAAAGGACGGCAGACGTGAGGACGTCTAAGTCCTGCACGGCGAGGTGTGCTCCTAAAGGTCTTCCTTAGCTCGGCCCCTCTGCCCTTCCTTCCTCCGTTTGCCTGTTTGGAGGAGGTAAAGGGGCATTTCGTAGGTGAGTCAGGGAACAGGAGTTTTTGCCGCTCAGCTCTAGGCGGAGAAATAGTACTTTCCTTCTGTAAAAGTGAAGGCACATGGGCTGAACTAGGGGCCTGGGGAGGAGGGAAAGGTGGAGATTAGGAGATTGACAGCAGCTGTTTTTCCTAAATACCAAGATGTCAGCGGCTGGGGCAGTGTGAGTTAGAGAAGGAAAGTCGAAAGCTCTGGTTTTCATTCTTGCCCCCCCCCCCAAGCTGGGTGACTGTGGGCATGCCACTTACCCTCTCTGAGCCTCATCTGAAAATGGGGGTAATAGTCGTTGGCGGTATTGTTAAGAGTGGTAAATGAGATACTGCAGACACAGTGCTTGGCAGGAGCTTCCCGCCGACCCTCCCCCTTCATCTCCCAGGGATCCTGGAGTTCTTCCACCACCAGCTGAAGGACATCATCGAGTATGCGGAGCTCAAAACCGACGTGTTCCAGAGCCTGCGGGAGGTGGGCAACGCCATCCTGTTCTGCCTGCTTATCGAGCAAGCTCTGGTGAGTCCAAGGGTTCGGCGCGTCCCCGGGCTGGAAGGGACCCCCACCCCCACCGATGCCCCGGGCAGCTCGAGCGCACCCTGCGCCGGGGCCCCGCAGCTTGGCTCCGTGCGCGTCCATGGCGGGCACGCGCTCCTCTGCCTTGCATTTCAGACAGCTCCGGTCGTCCCGCCACGGGAGGAAGCAGGCCCTGAGTCACACTGACCTGGTTCCACCCCAGCCCCACCTCCGCTGGGCTAGCCCGTTGGAGTCTGAGTTTTCCATTCGCCCATTAAACATGTAACAACTCCGGGCTGCCATAGGCCAGGCACTGCGCTGAGGCTGCAGCGGTAGCCGGCCCCCCTCGTGTGGTCTTGCGGGTGAGGGAGGACTTCCCTGAGGAGGTGACCTGGAGAATGGCCAGGAATTCGCCTGGTGGAGAACCCGGGAGAGCTGTGCTAGGCCAAGGGAAGGGCACGGAGAGTTATCTTCGTTTGTTGTGATGGGAGACGGCGGTTCTACCCCGCTGGGAAGTTAAAGCCTCAAAGGAGATAACGCATGTAAAGTGCATACAGTAAGAACTAAATAATTGGTCGGAGTTACCATAACGGGTTAAAGCAAGAGTCCGCGTACTCCCGCCTCTTGGGACCACACAGAACCAGCGTGCTCTCTCCCCTCGGCAGTTGGTCTGTTTGTCGGCCCCCGTGGCTTACTCACAGAGGCTGCGTTCCCCACGCCCTTTGGGCTTTGTGTCTGCTCTGGTCCCGTGCGGCATCCACAGGCGGGCCAGCGCTACAGGCGTGGGGTAACTGGTCCAGGGGGAGCAGTGGAAGGGAGGGAGAGGGGTGTTTCATTATCCTCTTCAGGACGCAGCAGGCATGTCCTTCCGCGTCCATCCCTGCCTTCGTCTGTCCACACACACTTTCGGCAAAAGCGTATTGAGAGCCTGCTGCTTGCAGGTGCGGTGCTAAGTGGTGGATAGGTGGCCATGAATAAGAGAGACGAATTATTACCATTTTTATTCTGGAGAGGGAGACGACTGACGAAGTAGACGACCGGAGATGTGAATGCAGATCGTGGCACTTGTGAAAAAATAAACAGGGAAACGGAATAGATGGAGAGTCGGGTGCGGGAAGGCTGTGCGGTTTTTTGGAAAGGATGGAGCTTGATGTCTTTAAGAGAGAGCCCTAGAGAGAGCTGGAGTGAAGAGGCAAAGTAGCCAAGGTGGGGGCTGAGCTGGGAGAGGCAGGTGGCTGCAAGTCCCGGGCCACATGGGACTCGGAGAAAGCCTTAGGGTGCTGGGAGATGGGGGCTGGAGGGGTTGATTTACTTTTTAGTGGCCTTTTGGCTGTTGGGAGAAGAACCAGCTTGAGGATGAGCAAAGGACAAGGTTGTTTGCAGTTGTCCAGTCCCGGGGTCATCTTCGAGGCAGGAGGCACAGGGAGTGGGGCAGGGAAGGGAAGGAACTTGGGAGGAGATAAGACAATGACAGAGAGAGATAAGAAGGAAGCAGTAAGAGCAAGAAATCATCATAAGTCCGAGAGGCTTCCTGCCTTGCTGTGACCTGGAGTGAGCTGGCTCAGTCCACACCTTGGGTTCCCCATCTCTACGACCAGAGATTTGGACCAGCTGCCCTCTCAGACCCTTCCCACCCGAGGATCTCTGACGCACAGTCTGTAGGGAGTAATAGCCTCTCTGTTTCCCCTTAAATGGACTCTGGAGACAGCTAAGTGTTCTTCTCTGTGGTAACAGGGTTTTAACATGGGTCAGCGGACCTGGTTGCTATGGCAACTTAGCCGTCAGAAGTCACAGGGATAGGATACGTAGCAGACACTGCACAGGAGATGTGGAAGTGGGGGAGGGCGGGTCCCTGAGGCCTCAGTTCCTAGTGTCTCTGGTCAGCACCTCCTTTCATGAGCAGCCTCAATTCAGCTTCCCCTGTACAGACCCCAAGAGGCAGACTATGGGTGGGGGTACAAATGGGGCTTCAAGGAAGGGAAAGTTTTGTCTCAGGCATCCCTGCCTGGGCGGTCAGTTGCATATATTACCGAGGACAACAGGACCCTTAGCATCATAGCCCTTCAGAACTGAGAGAGACCACAGCAGTATGTATATCCCAACCCTCTCTATGCATAAGTGAGGAAATGGAGAATCAGAGAGGGCACAACTCGCCTGAGGTCCCACAGCACATCAGCAGCAAGGTGGAAGAACAAAAGCGTAGGTTTCCAGGACTAACCTCAGTCTTTGGGGGAATAGGGGCGGGAAGGGGACATAGCAAGAATCAGGGCTCCCCAAAGCTGTGTGCTCTGCTTTCTACCTCGACAGCTGGGGAAATCCCCAAGCTGAGACAGTGCTTTCTGAGGTTAGAATGAGGCATGAGCTTTTTTGGAGCTTTTTAATTTATGGAGCTGGAAGTAAACAAATTTTTAAATAATACATCGATTGTTCTTATTAAATAGGAGCACTAATAACAAAAAATGAAAGGAAGAGGGAGGAAAGGAGGGAGGGAGGGGGGAAGGCGCTCACCTTAATGTTCATCCATAGAGGAGGAAGGGTGATTTAAACGGGAACGTCCATCCTGTAGAGGACCGTGAGACAGTTGAATAAAGTGTGAAGGTGGCTTTGTGCATACAACACAGGAAATGGTGAAAGACATAATATTGAGTGAAAAAAAAGTGAGTTTCAAGACAAGACACACCTTATGATGGCACACAAGTGAAATAAACAAGCAAAATAACTCTGTATTGAAGAAAAAGCTGGGAAAAAGCATACCAAGTAGCTTAGTGATTTTCTCTGGTTACCTCTAGTTCCAAGAGCCAGGATCAGAGGTCATCAGGGACTTTGCCTTCTCTGGAATGTCTAATTTTTTTTTACAAGGAAAATATATTCATGTATTATCATTGAACTAAAAGTTAATTTAAAGAACGCAAATAGTACATAATGGTTTCAGAAAACTGGAAGGATACTGAAAAGTAGGAAATGAGAGGTCTTGTCTCTTGTGTTGTCTTTTTCTAATAGATCTGCAGAGTTTTTCCAGTTGTTAGGTTCCTTATTGGTATACGTGCTACAGACACCTTCTCTTATTCTGTGGCTTATCTTTTTTTTTTTTTAACAGAGATTATTAATGTATCATTAAATTTGTAAGTGGAGGGAATACAAATTGAGTAGATTGATCACTTGGACAAAGATAGAGTTTCTTCTTTAAGCTGGGTGCTTATGAAAAATTAAGGCTGCAGTATCAGTACAGAAGGCCATACACCTGTGGGGTGGGCTATTTGCTCAGTGTTTTTAATGAAGGTCTAACAGACATACAGTAACACAGTTTATCCTTGAACAACATGGGGGTTAGAGGTGCCCACACTCTGTACAACTGAAAGTCTGTGTGTAACTTTACAGTGGGCCCTCCAAATCCATCCTCCCACACCCACAGTTCCAATCTGCAATTTCACCCAACTGCAGATCTTGTAGTACTGTAAGGTTTACTACTGGAAAATATCCGTGAGCAAGGGGACTTGCACAGTTCAAACCCCGTGTTGTTCAAAGGTCAACTGTGTATGGAATATGCAGGATTCTCACTGTACAGACTATGTGAATTGCCCATTTTGCTGTGGATTGGAGTTTGGATTGTTTACAGTTTGATACCGTTACGAGTAAAGATATAATGGTGGATGTATGCTCTCATTTTTGGTGGGTAAATACCTAGTAGTGGAAAGGCTGGATCGATGTGTAGACATGTTTAGCTTCAGTAGATCCTGCCAAGCATTTTTACAAGGTGGTTGTACCGACATACATACTCCTGTTCAGCAATGCATGAGAGTTTTAATTTGTTCACGTCCTCATGAACAGTTGGATTTGCCTGTCTTTTCAATCATAGCCATTCTGGTGGATGTGTTGTGATATCTCATTACGGTTTTGATTTCCCTGATGGCTAATGATGGTGGGCCTCCTTCCATATGGTAATGCCATTTGGGCAGCCTCTCCTGTGAAACGTTGTTCGATGTTTTTGCCTGTTTTATTAACTGAGTTATTTTTTCCTTATTGATTTCTAGTTATCTTTTCCTTATTAATGTATGTATTGTGGATACATATAGATACATTTCTGGGGTATGTTTTCTAATGAGCAGAAGTTCTTAAGGTTTTTTTTCTTTTCTTTTTCTGTATGGTTGATGCTCCTGTGACCTATGTAAGCAATTTTTATCCGACTCTTTAAGTCATGAAGATGTTATTTTCTAAAAGTTCTTAGGGTCTAGCCTTTCCAGGCGTTAACCAGACCTTGAAGTCTGTTATTATTTGCCTGGATTGATGTTTGTGGTGAGTGGGAGGTAGAAATCCAATTTTATTTCTATCCAAGTTGTTCCAGTGTCACTGATTGAAAAGCCCTCGTCCTCCCCGCTCTGCGGTGGTGGTGCTGTGTCTTTCATTTATCAAGTGTCCGCACAGTGCTGGCCGTGGTAGACTCTTATTAAAAATGCTTGTTGAATCAAATCTGAAATGGGCCACCATTTGTTAGGTATCTATTTATAAATCTTTGGTGTTTTCAAAAGAACTTCTGTCATTAACAACTATTATTCTGTCTAGTACTTTTTACCTTGAGAAATCATAAAGGAAAAATTCCACAATCACCAAGTTTTTGTTCAAATTTTGTGTAGTTTTCTCCCCTCCTCTCCTCTCTCCTCTCGTCTCCTGCACATTGTTTGTTATGCCCACACACACCAGGAGAGGGCCCTGTTCATTCAAGTGAGCGAGGGAGGGCCTTAGTGCTTGCCAAAGAGACAGCCCTTCTGTCTGCCTTTCACTGCAGGGCCTCCTGCCCAGCACTTGGGAGTGTTCCCTGCCTTTGGCCCTGCTGTTGATTTATTTCTTCCTCCTTATAGTTGAGTGAGCCATAGTCATACTGGCTGGTCATGAGAGCGTTACTTACCTTTGCAGGAGGTGAGGAGAGTTCAGGCCCAAACTCACAGAATCTAGGGCAGGTCAGATCCAGGAGAGCTGTTGGAGGCTGCCCAGGGCCAGTGCCTGGACCTCGGCACCATGGACACTTTGGGTCAGAGACTCCCGGTTGTTGAGGCCTGTCCATGCACTGCAGGATATTGTGCAGCATCTGTGTGTGGGCTCTCCCCCTCCAGGGCAGCAGCACCTTCCAATTGTTAACAGCCACAAATGTCTCCAGATGCTGCCTGATACTCCTTTGCAGGACAGAACTTCCACCTGTTGAGAACCACTGATCTGCTGCAATCCCACATCTTGCAGATGGGAAACTGAGGCTTGAAGGAAGAGATGATTTTCTCAGAGCTACAACTAGTGCAGGAATTGAGACGAGAACCCAAGATCCCAATGGTTCACGTACTCGGCGCCAGAGAGCTGGCTGCTTCGCTGAGCTGTACTGATTTCTCTGTTGGCTTTTTTTTTTTTTTTTAATTGAAGTATAGTCAGTTACAGTGTGTCAATTTCTGGTGTACAGCACAGTGTCCCAGTCATGCATATACATACATATATTCATTTTCATATACGTTTTCATTAAAGGTTAATACAAGATATTAAATATAGTTCCCTGTGCTATACAGAAGAAATTTGTTTTCTGCCTATTTTTATATACAGTGGTTAACATTTGCAAGTCTCAAACTCCCAAATTTATCCCTTCCCACCCCCTTCCCCTAGTAACCATAAATTGTTTACTATATCTGCGAGTCTGTTTTGTGGATGAGTTCATAGTGTCCTTTTTCTTTTCTTTTTTTTTTTTAGATTCCACATATGAGTGATATAGTATTTTTCTTTCTCTTTCTGGCTTACTTCACTTAGAATGACAATCTCTAGGTCTATCCATGTTGCTGCATGGCATTATTTTATTCTTTTCTATGGATGAGTAGTATTCCATTGTATAAATAGACCACGACTTCTTTATCTAGTCATCTGTCGATAGACATTTAAGTTGTTTCCATGTCTTGGCTATTGTATGTAGCACTGCTATGAACATTGGGGTGCATGAATGTTTTCAAATTGGAGTTCCCTTCAGATATATACCCAGGAGTGGAATGCTGGATCATATGGTAAGTCTATTTTTAGTTTTTTGAGGAATCTCCATGATGTTTTCCATAATGGCTGCACCAAACTACATTCCCACCAGCAGTGTGGGACGATTCCCTTTTCTCCACACCCTCTACAGCATTTATTGTTCATGGACTTTTTAATGATGGCCACTCTGAGTGGTGTGAGGTGATACCTCATTGCAGTTTTAATTTGCATTTCTCTGATAATTAGCAATTTGAGCATTTTTTCCTATGCCTATTGGCCATTTGTATGTTTTCATTGGAGAATTGCTTGTTTAGGTCTTCTGCCCATTTTTGGATTGGGTTGTTTGTCTGTTTTTTGTTATTAAGTTGTATGAGCTGTTTATATATTCTGGAAATTAAACCTTTGTCAGTCGCATCATTTGCAAATATTTTCTCCCATTCCATAGGTTGTCTTTTTGTTTTGCTTATGGTTTCCTTTGCTGTGCAAAAGCTTATAAGTTTAATTAGATCCCATTTGTTTATTTTTGCTTTTATTTCTATTGCCTGGATAGACTGCCCTAGGAGAACATTGCTAAGACTTATGTTAGAGAATGTTTTGCCTATGTTTTCTTCATGTCTTGTCTTATATTTAAGACTTTAAGCCATTTTGAGTTTATTTTTGTGTATGGAGTGAGGGAATGTTCTAACTTCACTGATTTACATGAGGCTGTCCAGTTTTTCCCAACATCACTTGCTGAAGAGACTGTCTATTCTCCATTGTATATTCTTGCCTCCTTTGTCAAAGATTAATTGACTGTAGGTCTGTGGGTTTATTTCTGGGCTCTCTATTCTATTCCATTGATCCATTTGTCTGTTTTTATGCCAATACCACACTGTTGTGATTACTGTAGCTCTGTAGTATTGTCTGAAGTCTGGAAGGGTTATTCCTCCAGCTTTGTTCTTTTTCTTCAGTATTGCTTTGGCAATTCTGGGGTTTTGTGATTCTATATAGATTTTAGGGTTATTTGTTCTAGTTCTATGAAAAGTGTCATGGGTAATTTGATGGGGATCACATTAAATCTGTAGATTGCCTTGCATAGTAAGGCCATTTTAACAATATTGATTCTTCCAATCCAAGAATATGGGATATCTTTCCATTTCTTTAAGTCTTCTTTAATTTCCTCAGTCAGTGTTTTGTAGTTCTGTGTGTGCAAGTCTTTCACCTCCTTGGTCAAATTTATTCCTAAGTGTTTTACTGTTTTGGATTCAATTTTAAAAGGGATTGTTTCTTTACTTTCTTTTCCTGATATTTCATTGTTAGTGTAAAGAAATAGAACTAATTTCTGTTAATCTTGTAACCTGCTACCTTGCCAAATTCTTTAATCAGCTCTAGTAGTTTTTGTGTGGAGCTTTTAGGGTTTTCTATATATAGTATCATATCATCTGCGTATAGTGACAATTTTACCTCTTCTTTTCCAATTTGGACCCATTTTATTTCTTTTTCTTGCCTGATGGCTGTGGACTTCTAAAACTATGTTGAATAGGAGTGGTGACAGTGGGCATCCTTGTCTTGTCCCAGATTTTAGTGGGAAGCTTTTGAGTTTTTCACCGTTGAGTACTACACTGGCTGTAGGTTTGTCATAAGTAGCTTTTATTATGTTGAGATATGTTCCCTTTATACCCACTTTGGTTAGAGTTTTTGTCATAAATGGATGTTGAATTTTATCAAATGCTTTTTCTGCATCTATTGAGGTGATCATGTGATTTTTGCCCTTTCTCTTGTAGATGTGGTGTATATCACGCTGATTTGCTATGCTGAACCATCCTTGTGTCCCTGGGATGAATCCATCTTGATCATGGTGTATGATCTTTTTTATGTGTTGTTAGATTCTGTTTGCTAATATTTTGTTGAGGATTTTTGCTTCTGTGTTCATCAGTGATATTGGTCTGTAATTTTCTTTTTTGGTAGTATCTTTGTCTGGTTTTGGTATCAGGGTGATGGTGGGTTCATAGAATGTGTTTGGGAGTATTCCCTCCTTTTCAGTCTTTTGGAAGAGTTTGAGAAGAATCAGTTCTTCACTACAGGATCCACTACAACTGAGTGAAAAGTGGCACTGAACAAGCCCTGATGTGTGGAACACAGTGGAAAGGGTGGGAAATGGGAAAGACTTCCCAGGAGAGGGTTGTTTTTGTAACCTCAGCACCCACTCTCTCTCTCTCTGTTAAAAACGGAGATTAGCAAAAGTTAGAGGAGTCCTAAGACTGCTGGCTCCACATGGAGACTTTCTGATTAAAGTTGTCAGAAAGATGAATAGGAAACTGAAAATGGAAATACGTACTCAAGGTGACTCACTATTACAAAATTCCATTGCCCTGTACCTCAAATTCCACTTTTTGGAAAACGCCGACCTTGGAAGACACTGACACGCACTTGGAGGGAAGGAAAATCTACTTTCTAGGTCAGTGTTTTGGCTGTAGATCTCTCCCAGTTGACCAGACTTGATCCTATCCAAATAATAATTCATTTTCCCCTTGACAGTTTAGGGGGTAGGGGAAGGGGTGGAGGTGAGACTTAGTCATATGTGGCATTATTCAAGGGAGGGAGAAGACCACACACACACAGAATCAGATTAAGATTGAATTACTGGTTTATTCAGCCGGGGCTACGGAGGTCCTCCTGGAAGTGAGGGGCCCACGGAGCAGGAGCAGATGGAATGTGCCTCATGTGAGCTTGCCCCTGCTCCTGGAGTCCCCACTGCAGGGCTGGAAGCTGCAGCTCTTACTTTCTGTGCCAAGGAGGGGTGTGGTGGACATGGGAAGCCTAGGTTGATGACTGCCCCACAGGCCGTGTATCCTTGGGGCTTAACATCAGTGTGCAGGAAACAGTTACCCTGACCATCTGTGTGCGTCCATGTAAGGAAATGTATAGACCGCTGGGCTCTCTGGTCAGGGGCTGTCCCCCTGCCTCCCCACCTCCCACCGGAAAGCGAGGGTGGGGATTCCTGGGGGTGCCCCACCTCTGGTTTTGCAGCTCATTTCTCCCCATGCACTCAACAAAGACAAAAACATAATTTATTCGTGTTAGTGTTCCTGTCTTTTTGTTGCCTCAAAACTTAGAATGTTATTTCAGAAAATACTGTGTTGAGAATGGTTTGATGATTCCTCTTAGGAAGTCAGCTAACACTGGCAGATGGTTTTTCACCCAGAAACAGAGCCTAGAGGTAGCGCCTAATGCTGTTCTACGTGAATCTGAAATGCGTAGGGGCACACGACCCTGTTTTTGTAATCAGGTGTTCTGAGTCTGTGTGGTACCCGTTAGCCGAGAGAAACCAAGTTCCCAGTTAGCCTCATGCAGTGTGTGAGTTGGGAACATGAGGTTCTGTGCTCTTCTATGGAGAACCCTCGTAGTTCATCAGGAAGTTTCAAGACTGAAAGCAATCCAAAAATAAAATACTCATCCCTTGAAGAGTTTTTATGTAGGTTCCTTATAGTAAAGTATTTTTGCATCCTCACTCCAAAAACTTCTTCTCTTTTATTCTATTGACAAAGGGCAGTTTTACACTAGCTTTTTTTTCCCTAAGTCTATTCTTTTAGAACAATTTCAGGTTCACAACAGAATTGAGCAGAAAATACAGAGTTGGCACATAGCCCTCCCCACCCACACGTGTATACTCCCCTACCCTCAGCCTCCCTCATCAGTGTGGCTTATTCAGTACAGTTGATGAACCAACATGGGCACATTATTATCAACCAAAGTCCATGGTTTACATCTTGGTGTTGTATATTCTATGGGTTTTGACAAATGCATAATGACATATAGCCATCACTATAGTATCATACAGAATAATTTTTATTGCTTTTGTCTATTTACTTATTTTTATTGAAGTTGAATCACTTTACAATGTTGTGGTAGTTTCTGGTGTACAGCATAGTGATTCAGATATATACATTTCATATCTATATATATAGATATATATATTCCTTTCCCTTTTCTTTTTCATTCTAGGTTATTACAAGTTATTGAATATAGTTCCCTGTGCTATACAGTAGGAACTTGTTGTTTATCTATTTTATATATAATAATTTGTATCTGCAAATCCCAAACTTCAAATTTATCCCTCTCCCGCCCTCACTCCTGTAACCATAAGTTTGTTTTTTACATCTTTGAGTCTTTCTGTTTTGTGAATAAGTTCATATTTGTCATTTTTTTAGATTCCACATATAAGTGACACCATATGGTATTTGTCTTTCTCTTTCTGACTTACTTCACTTAGTATGATAATCTGTTTTAAGTCCATCCATGCTCCTGCAGATGGCATTATTTCATTCTTTTTTAGGGTTTTGTAGTATTCTATTGTATGTGTATACCATGTCTTCTTTATCCAGTCATTACAGTAGCTCTTGGTTCCTACTGATTATAATGACTACTTCTCTCGGAACCGTAATATGTTAGTCCTAAGCAATAGGAGTGGTAAGCATTAGTGTGGCACTTGGTAAGTGTAGAAGTTCCCAAATAGCAGTTGTCTCCTCCCAGAGAGGATCCTGTGCAGAAGCAGGAGCACTCGGCTGCTCGCAAAGGAGAGAAGCATTGAAGCACTTCTGGGTGGGGCAATTGTTTCGTCCTCACACTTTAGAAAATACATCACGGTTGGATCCTGGTTCCCCTTGGGAAAAAAAAAAAAGGTTATAAAAGAAACATCTTAGGAACAACTGAGGACATTTTAGTACATTATATGATGACCAAGAATTTATTTAACGTAGACGGTCATACTACTGAGGTTACGTAGGAAGATGTCCTTGCTTTCAGGAGTTGTGTGCTGAAGCGTTTAAGGCTGAGTAATGCAATGGCTTCAACTTACCTTCAGGTGATTCAGTAAATCA
The DNA here is from genome assembly GCF_009834535.1 of Camelus ferus. NCBI lineage: Eukaryota > Metazoa > Chordata > Mammalia > Artiodactyla > Camelidae > Camelus > Camelus ferus. The sequence goes on from NC_045698.1 coordinate 111,377,636, forward strand.
GGGAGAGTTAAGCAGATACGGCAAAATGCTCATTGTGACTCTACATCAAGGGTATAAGTGTATTATTGGTTCTTTCAAATGTTATGTATGTTTCACATTTTTCATAACACAAACTTGAGGGGTGTAAAAGAAACTGCATCATGGAATCTAGGAAGTTGAGAAGGAAAAGGATCACTGAGCAGACAAGGTCATGATGTATAAGGAGGAGGAAAAGTTATTAGGGTTTATTTTTTTTCTGGCTACTTCTGCTGGTTGGTGAGATTTATTCTTAGTAACATATGCCCCAGAGGTACTTCTGACCTCATTTTTTAATTTATAGAGGCATCTGCTAGTGCCTGACTCAGCCACAACTCTCAAGCTGCCCAGCTGTTTGATCTGTGAGCAGGAAGTCTCCGTTCAGGATCACGGAAAGGCAGGTCGGGGCAAGCTGGCCAGTCCAAATTAGAAGGCGGCCACTCCAGAAGTCTGGATTGATTGTCCCGATACATATTCCCGTAGCCCCCATGCAATCCGTAGTTAAAGCCTTTACCAGAACCGCCCATTTTGCCTGTTTCCCTCCTCATCTTGGTGAGGACCGTGCAACCAGTCTGCCTGACTTACTGCTGTATCCCCAGCACCTTGCAGAGAGACAGGTGTGTGACAGATGACTGCTAGTCACTGAGCGCGCAAGTGAGTGAGTGAATGAATGAATGAATGAACCAACAAAGAATGAACAATTTAACGTCTGCTCAGGCTATATCCTAGTCAGAATGACAGTGCTGAGAATTTGGCACCTCCCTGTTTAGTCTCTAGATAATATGATACCCGTGTTGTCTGTGTTCCTCTCTGTGACCTTTCATGTCTGGTAAAAGGCAGGTCCTGAGTAAGGCTGGTCCCTCTGAGGGGACGGATCAGTGTTTGCATGCGCTGTGAAACGCTGCTCTGACTGTCCTTCAGGGGTGCCCTGGGCTGAGACTGGCTTAGACAGCTCAACCTGCTGACAGCTTGGTGGGGGATCTGAATGAATAGGACTCTGATCAGTTTTTTAAAAGTTTTTCACTGTAGACTGAAGGGGCTTGGAAAACTCGTAGAAGGTGCATCTGGCTGGGGCTTTGTGGGATAAGTAAGTATGAGTGGAGAACTGTGGTTTGGGAGGTTGCCAAAGAAGGAATTGATAGGGATCAATGAGTGGTCCAGTTATTTACCCTGGAATCAAACCAGCAGAGCTTCAAAAATTAGTTACCTGCAAAGAAATTATTTACACAAATTCAGGGTAGAGGTAACCTCTGGAGTTTGGGTACCAGGTTTCAGTAATTTCCATTTTTTCAGCTAGAAAATGGTGCAAGACTTGTCATTCTTCAAACAGCATAGATAAGTCACTTTTTTTTTTTTTAGGTTTAAAGAATGTTAGTTGCTATGACCAAAACCCAGTAAATAAAGCAACAAAGGATGCAATCCTCTCAGATAGGAGTGAGGCTAAAATATTTCTCAGGTAGTGAGATTTTTAAGTAATTTCCTCCTGTTTCTGTTTTTAATAATGCGTTTTTCATATAGTGTATGTATGATGGTGGGGGCGGGTGGCTATTTCAAGCTCCCCAAGGCTTTGGCCGCATGGGCTGCTATGGAAGAGCAATGGGTGTGAATGTGACATGGCCCTGGGTCTCAGTGTCAGCCCTGCTGCTTCCTTATCGCTGTTTGGACCTGGTGAAGACACTCCATCTGCCCAAGAGTCTCAGTGTCCTCACACACAGGGCATAAAGCAGACAGCGGGTACAAAGAACCTGGCACACAGTCTAAGGAAGGACCCTTAGAGACTGTTTCATCCAACCTGTTCATTTTGTTTCATTTAAATTATTTTTAATTGCACATGATAGATCAAGCAATGCACATGAGCTTGTGATGGAAAACATCATTCTGGGCTCTGCTGCACCTCTCCCCACCTGCACCCCGATCCCAAGGCAACCTGTCCTCATCATTTCTGTCACTAGTTCTGCTAGTTGTTCTCTCCGTATCGATTCATAATATGAAGTTAGCCTCAGTTTCCTAATTAGCAACTTTATACAGTAGTTATGGGCTCCCTGGTTGGAAAGAGGAGATTTTAGCTCGTTGACATCTCTCTTGTCTCTTCTTCTCAACATTTGACTCTATTTTGTGTTACTTCTACTGTTTCCTCTTGTCATCAGAGATGATATAGTTACGGATCTGTTGCTTCTTTTGGTAACATTTGGCTTCTTTTTGTTTAGTATCTTCACTCTTTTCCTTAAAAGCTGTGGAAACTTACATTCCTAACCTCTTCTCCTGACACTTTACGTCCTACCTCCTGTCAGCTGCACTTTTACTTTTATATCATCCCAGCTGTGTTTTTGGTAACGTACGTATTTTGTTCTGCGTTTGTAATTTGTCCTGAAGTGTAGCCTAAAACAAAAAACAAAAACAAGTATTATTTACTGATCAAACCTATGCAGATATTGTTCCTTGCTGGACCAAGTGTGATGCCAGGATTTTCTTTTCTTCTCTCTGATTCCAGCGCCGAAATCCCCAAGTCCCCTTAGTTTCAAGTTAAGAAGAATTAGTTACTTGCAGAGATTTTTTTCAGATTAATTTTTTGAAGTAATATATGTTTAATGTAAAAAAAAATTAGTATATACCTACAAGTAGGAGGAAAAAAAACAGGGAGGGGGAGAGAGAGAGAGAGACGATAAAAAACACCTGAAAATCCCACTTCATGGAGCATCGCTTAGGAACACATCCCGTAGCTCATAGAGTGATCAGTAATGTTGTAGAGAAAACACCTCCCTTAGTGATAAGGGGAAGCATCCCGGCCTACATAAGAAAACCCAAAACAGGAGAGATTCTGTCCTAGGTCTCAGTTCCCGTACCTGTCACAGACATTCAACTTCCATTCCACATACTTCGTGCCTGGCAGATACCAGATGCTCACCGTGCTTACTCCTGGGCATGAAATATGATCAAAAATAAACAATGTCGCTGGCTTCATGGTTACATTCCAGTAGGGGGAGACAGATATTAATCGAATAGGCACATGCAGGCATATGTAATAGAGAGTGAGTTCAAATGATGAAAAGGCAAAGAGGAAACAGCAAAGGAACCCTGCACGAGCAGGGAGGTGTTGAAGGGTCAAGGAAGTCTCCCTGGAAGAAATGATGCTTGAATGGAGATGGCGGAGATTCGAGGAAGAGTGGAAATTGACTAAGCAAAGGGGATGGGGGAATGACAGGTTAGGGAACATTACAGAGAGAAGGCAAAATTCAGTGGTAAATATGCAGATGGTGCATTCAAATAACAAAAAGCTGCTGTGTCTGGAGCAGAAAGAGCTGGGGGGTTGGGGGGAAGAGTGGGGAAGAGTGGGGAAGAAACCCACTCCTGGTGGCCTTCACAGGCCAGGGGCGGGAGGGGTTCCTAGCAGCGTGGAAGGCCAAGGGCGGTCCTTTAAGACAGAGATTAGACAAGAGGGGGTCAGGTGTTAGCATAAGTGCCCACAACGAAGCCTGGTCGCATCCCTGACAGAGGCCTTTGTGTGCTCCGAATGGGACATTGTTATCTGTCACAGTGGCCTCAGCTCATGAATGCCCAGCAAACACCTCCCACTCAAGGTGTGGCTGAGTATGTGGCCACCACATCATGCAAATGGCCATGGAGCTCATCCTCAGGGACCTTCCAGGCAAATGCCTTCCCACCTCTACAAGGAAACCACATCCTTGCCTCTTCATCTTCATTAACACATGGCATTAGAAGGTAGAGAACACACAGGCAGCGCTCCAACAGGCGCCCCCTCCCCCCCCCAAAGAACCTCTGGTCCTTTGCAAACTCGAGAGCAGGGAGAGTTCAGAGGAGGGTCAATGGAACACTCTGTCTCCCCCAAGGAGGTCTGAGGTGGAAGCTCATCATGTGAAGTGAATGAGGCAGCAGCACGGGTCTTGTTGTAGAGGGCCGAGAGCCTCCTTCCCCTTCCTCCATCCCCTAAGGTGGCTCCTAAGGTCGATTTTATGTACATTAACAAAGCAGAAAGTTGACAGTTCATGCAAGGGGCAACTTTCCTAGTAGGAAGACATGTCTAGGAGCAAGTGAAATTTTGGGAAGAAAAGAAAACAAGAAGATAAGAAAACTTGGCAGTAGGGCTGTGTGTACCAATCCTCTGCTTGGAATACTTCAGTAATTCCTCATTGCGTTTAAAATAAAATCCAGGCTTCATACCATGTCTGTGAGCCTCACATGATCCGATCCCTCCCAGCCATTAGGGCCTTGGACTGTACTATGATTCCCTGCATCACTGAACTGCAGTTTACTCTCTGCCCCAGGGCCTTTGCACTGGCGTTTTCTTACCTCATAGCTGCACGGCTGGCTCCTTCACTTTATTCCATTCTCTAGTTAAATATCTCCCCCTCAAAAAGATTTTCCCTAACTACCCTCCCTCAAGCAATCCCTTCCCTACTCCCAGTCACTCTCTAGCCTAGTACCCTATTGTGTCTTAATCACTATCTGAAATTTTCTGATTTGTTTATTTGTTTTTCTCTCTCCATACCAACTAGAATGTAAATTACATGAGTGCAAAAATCTAGTCTGACTTGTTCAACATCACATCTGCAAATCCAAAGCACGGTGCCTGGTACTTGATAAATATTTGTTGGATGAATGAATGGATGTAATAGTATTCTCACTGGGAAGATAGTCATGTGAATAAATGAATTCATTTATTCATCTAAGAAACATGGCGTAACAAGTATTCATGCATGGATAAATAATTATTGAGAGACTATTATGACCTAGGCCCTGGAGATGAGAGGCAGCCTCCCTACCCTGAAGGAGCTCATAGCGTTGTGGTTAATGTGGAGAAATGTGGCGAGAATCAGACATGATGACGTACTGGTCATGGGATGTGAGGAAGAGAGAGGAAATGAGTCCCAGGCTTTAGGCTTGGGCAGATGAGGAGATGATTATGCCATTCTGGGAGAAGGGATCCTCAGATGAGAAGGGGAGTGGAAGGTCAGCTTTAGAAATGCTGAGCTGTGGAATATCCAGGTGGGAATATCCAGCAAGGAGTTGGATATCCAGATCTAGAGCTTGAAAGAGAAGTTCTGTCTGGGAATGCAGAGTTGATGAATCAAAGGCAGTGCTTGTGGCCATGGGAGTAGGTGAGACAAACCAGGTAGAACACAGTGAGGAGAAAAAGGAAACAAGGTGGGACCTTGGAGAAAACCAACACTTAAAGGATGGTTAGAAGTCAGACCTGCAGGAGAGTCTAAAAAGGAGAAACCAAAGTGATGGAAACCAGCAGAACTCACTGTCATAGTAGCTGAGGGAGGACAGTACCTTATACATTAGTGATGCCGTGATATGCCTGAATGGTATCCATTGAACCTGGTAACAGGGCAACCCTCGGCAACCTTTGCCGGGGCCATTGCTGAGGTGTGATGTAGCTAGGCATGATATTTCTGTTTGCTGTGGAGGGAAGTAAAGACTGGGAAGTAGAGAGAGAGGGAATGGTAGAAAGCTCTTGTAAGGTGCTCAGACCTGAAACGAGGAGAGAAATGGGAATGATGGCTTGGAGATAGTGGCTAGAAAAACACATTCAGTGATGCCCCCAGAGAGCAGAACAAGGATCCTGAATGGAAACGACCGGGCAGCAGCCTTGGCTTAATACAAAATCAAACTTTCTAACCATTAGAGTTGTTCAGAAATGGGTTGGGCTGTCTCCAGGAGTACTGAGCTCTTGATTCCTGGAGATATCAAAGAATAGCCTGAATGTTATGTTCAAAAAGAGTAAGGTGTTCAGTCACTAATCTGGGCTTCCACCAAAAGAAACTGGAGAAAGAAAAGCAAATTAAACCCAAAGCAAGCAAAAGGATGGACATAATAAAGATAAGAACAGAAATCTGTAATCAAGAAAGCAGAAAACCTATAGGGAAATATCAGTGAAACTAAAGGCTGATTCTTCAAAGAAAAAAAATAATAATAAAATTGATAAACCTCAAGCCAGACTGACCAAGGAAAAAAAAAGAAGACACAAATGACCAATATCAGGAAAAAAATGGGGAAATTGCTATAGATCTCACAGACATCAAAAAGGTAATAAAGGCATACTACAAACAACTCTGTGCCCCCAAAATTAAACTTAGATGAAAGGAATCAGGTCCTTGAGACATGAAAACCCCCAAAACTCACTCAAGAAAATAAATCAATAACCTGAATAGTCCTCTATCTGCTAAAGAAATTGTGTACTTATTTAGGAAAAAAACCAAAAAAACTTCCAACAAAGAAAATTCAAGATGCAGATGGTTTCACTTATGAATTCTACCAAACATTTAAGGAAGAAATAACACGAATTCTGCACAATCTCTTCCAGAAAACAGAAATGAGGGAGAACTTTTCCCAATTTACCTTACAAAGTCATCATTACCCTAATGCCAACACCAAAGATATTTGAAAAGAAAACTGCAAATCAATGTCCCTAATGAATATAGAGTAAAAATCCTCACCAGAACATCAGCACATAAAACCCAACAATACATAAAACGGATAATGCATCACAGCCAAGTGACGCTTATCCCAGGAATGCAAGGCTGGTTCATCATTCAAAAACCACTCAGTATAATTCACTATATTAATGAACTTAAGTATAGCCTGAATAATCAATAGCCAATTTTTCAGATTATATGATGAATCGAAGGATCTAAGCTTAGACATAGCAATGACGACCAGGTTACTTGATTCACTGGTTTGGGGAGAAACCGATTAATTAAGAAAGTGGGGAAATTTTCCCTTCGGTTGAGAAACTGAGAATTACACTTATTTAGATCAGGCAGGTCCCTCTGCAGAGTTCACTTGTCCTCCCTCTGTTATCCTCACTTCAAGGACTGAAGGGACTTTGGAGGTTTCTTTCTTGAGCAGCTGGCCTGCCAGATTTCCACAGCCATGTTCCACCCCTGCCTGGTAAAGAAAGCCAGCGGCACGCACAGTCCTGATTTTCTTAGGTGCTTAGACTCCAAGAGTGTTGGAGTTGAATGAAGCCTGTATCTTATCTCATCTGAATCCCCATAGTTTAAAGAAGAAAAACCGAGCCCCGAGGAGAGTGGCTCATCTGGGTCCCCCTCCCCACCCTTTGCTCTGAAATCCAATGATCATAAGCTGGTCCTGGGACGGGAAGCCCATCAGACCGTATCTTCCAAGACTGTCCTCCCCCAGCCTTTCTCCTCCAGCCTTTGTAGTTAGTGTATGTTTGCTGCTAAGCTTACTTTTATGCGTGACAAGTCCCCATCAGAACCTATCTGTCTGGGATCTAGTTCCCCTTCTCCCACTAGTTGAAGTCTGGTGTGGAGAAAGCCAACCAGACACAGGTTTTGACACCAAATCATCCCACATCAGTGGATTGGGAGACTGGCCCAGCCACAGCTTTGAGCCCATAGGCCTCACAACCAACCAGACATGGTGTGGGTCCATCATCTCTATGTGATCCCACTGCCACTTTGAATTCTTCAACAAATTCCTTATAAAATGTTAATGAAATGTGTTGCACACTCATTATATGCAGGAACCATGCTATGAAGCCGTATATTCTCTCACTTAATGCTCAGAGCAACCCAGGAAAATAGGAACTGTTCTTATCCCCATTTTGCAGAAAAATAAATAGACTCAGAGGGGTTATGCAATTTGCTTAAGATCCCACAGCTAGTAAGTCAGAGAGCCAGGATTTGAACCTAGGTCTGGCTGACTGCAGTGCTCAAGTTTTTCGTAATGAAAATCCTTGTTGAAAATAAAATGATTTTTTCTTTCTTTCCCTCGCTCTCTGTTTGCAGTCTCAGGAGGAAGTCTGTGATTTGCTCCACGCTGCACCCTTCCAGAACATCTTGCCTAGAGTCTACATCAAAGGTAAGAAACCACTGGCAGCTGCTGAAGAGCCAGCTTGAATTTGAACCTCATGCTCACTTAACCCCAATAAACTCAGATCTGCAGTCAGAAAGAGAGCTGGTTACAGCTTTAGGCAGCTGTTCAATAGTCATCGAATGGTAGTGTTGGAAATGATGCTCCAGGCTTGTTTCCTTGGTCCTTCTAGATCATCCCTATTATGTTGCTGTGTAGTTTGGTCTAAATCCTTCAAGTGATGGGAAACTCACCACCCCATGAGGTAGGTGATTCCATTGTTGGACAAAGATAATAAAACATTTTTCCTTGTAGTGAGTCCTGATCACACTTGCCAGAAGGAGAACCGTTCTCCATGCTCCATCCAAGTGCTGGAATATAAGTAATCCAGCAGGTCCTCTGAGAGCTCTTCCTTCTCTGTTTCCCCCATGTGCCCTGAATCTCATTTTCTGCCTACTGCTCTTTGTGCAGAGGGGGAGCGGCTGGAGGTCCGAATGAAACGCCTGGAAGCCAAGTACGCCCCGCTTCACCTGGTCCCTCTGATAGAGCGGCTGGGGACCCCTCAGGTACAGTCCCACTCTCATGGACCCAGAGAACCAAAAGGAGCTTTAGAGGGAGAGCATTTGATCCAACCCCTTCATTTTACATATGGGGTAACTGAGGCTCAGAAGGGGAAATTCTAATACCGCGCAGCCTGTTAGTAGTAGAGGCGTGTCTGGAATGAGGTTTGCTGACTCTCAGGCCTGCACTCTGTATCATCTGTCCTGCCAAGGAAGAAGGAAGGCGGCAAGTCTCTATTATCTCCTGTTAGGTGTCAAGAATTCTGCTAAGTTATCTCTCTGAGTTAAAACCACACATCCTGTGAGCCAGCAGTTCACCTGTGGGTATCTTTGCTAAAAAAAATATTTACAGGAATACAAGATGTTTGCCATAGCCTTGTTTGTTAAAGCAAAAACTGGAAACAACCTAAATGTCGATCAGTAGAGGGCTGACTCAATAGAAAAAAAGCATGTGCTGTCTCCCTTCGAGTTGATTCAAGCAAACGGCACATTTGGGGGTGGTGTGGTCAGGGGAGTAATTCAGGAAGAAGAGAAACAGGGCACAGTAGTGAGACCAGCCGGGGTGGCTTGTTTTGTTCGCCAGAGCTGACTGTTTAAAAGGTTTAGGATTCCGAATCCTCTCTTGGGCTTGCCTCCCTAAGGCCCTCTCTCCTGTTAGCTCAGAAGCTTATGAGTCAAAGAGATTGTTGTCCTCTGCAGAGGGCAGAAGGCAGCCTCCTCTCTCAGAAACCACGGCCGGTGCTGGGGCGCGCTGCAGAGCCCCGGCTGCCCGGGCAGTCAGGCTGGTGAGCAGCCCCTGCCGGACCCCCTGTGGGCCACCCACCTCCTACTGAGACCAATGACTAAGCGTTTAGCGGTGTTTGGGTTCTTCAGTCACCGCAGAGAGAATTTGGGTGCTGCGGAATATGCACAGTTTCTGTTTTGGCCTTCGGGGGCTGAACACAGAAAGTCCTCTAAAGATTGCCTTTTTAGGGAGAAATCCCCCAAGCCAGCAACATATAAATGTGTCTGCTTCGCTGTTGGTGTCATCCTACAAGAATCTGGCCTCTCGCACCCAGGGTTTGGCATGTGTTTCCACTTAGAAGTCTGTGAATTCCTTCCCTGTTCTGGTGAACACCATCTTCTTGGGACTGACAGAAATCTCAATTTGTGAGATGTTGATATTTAACAAACGAAAGCCTAGGCGTTCTGCCGGAAAGGAAATGCCAGGTTTGTAAGTCTCCCAGCCCTCGAGGAATAGTCCGAAACTCAGTCCTCCTGTAGAACAAAGAAAAATTATCAAGTTGTTGACTTCCAAGCTAGCTGGGGTTTAGGGAACTCACGTAACATCTAGGTCAGTGACAGGGAAATTCTGCTGCATACTGAAAGTTGGGTGGGTTTAACTGTATTGCACTGCTGGCATTGTTTCTGGGACAAATTGGGGTGACCTGATTTGTTGCCCAGTGCTTTCATGGAGAGAACATTCTGTCGGGGATTCACAGGGCTCCTTTTCCCAGCTTTACCCTTAGTGATTACATAATCTAGTGCTAGGTATTAAATGCTCCGGCCTTTGTTTTCCCATCTATAAAATGGGCAAATAGCTGTTTTGCTTCCTTGGCTGAGCTGCCTTTCATGATTGTTAATGATACACAAATAAGTTTTAAAAATTCAAAAAAGCAAAGATTATATGAAGAACGAGTGTGGAGATACCATTCTTCTCCAAAGTATGCTAAATATAATCAAAGTACTCCCTGCAGAAATCTCTGTCCACATGGTTTCACAGATGCTTTTTCTATACCCTGGTTAACTCAGAAAAGAATGACAGAAAGAGACAGGAGAAAAAAAAAATCCCCCACTGAGTGGACTAGGAAAGGAATGGATTAAATGTATGTTAAACACACACCATGTGTATATAGCACCATGCCACAGAGTGGGGATATATGCAATGATCTTTGATGCACTTTTTCAGAGCAAAAAGAAAGTCGTATCGAAAGAAAAAGGGACACAGAAGAAAACTCACAATATAAAAAATATAAATGCCAACACACATAAACATAAAAAGTGTTCTGCCAGTGATTCATGAAATGAAAAAGAGCATAAAAGATGGGTATGCAGTGGCTGAAGCTTTCCTGGGACTTAGTCTGCCACTGTATGTAGCAAAAGCCTTTTAAAACTATTTATACCCTTTGAGTGAATAGTTCTATTTCTAGGATTTTATCCTAAGAAAATAACCAGAGATGAACTCAGAACGTGTAATATGTAAGATAATTGCTTAAGAATTGTCTATAATGATGAAAACTTGTGAACAATATAAAATAACCAACAAAATTAGAGGATTAAAAGAATAACATCATATCAACCGGCATTTTCATAGCCATTAAAATACCATGTTACTGAAGATACTGAAGGAAGTGGTTTTTTTAGTAGTATTAGTATCTTAAGAGAAAAAGACAATATAGATAGTATGATCTGAATTTTGTTAAAATAGTTACAAACACACACTCACATACATAAGCACAAACAAATCATGCACCAGTGTTTTAAGAAAGCTCACTTCTGGGTAATGGAATTTATAGGAGATTTTTATTTTCTTATAACATTTTTACAATTTTTTTTTCCAAATTTTACTTTTATAGTTTGTTGGAAAACTCATAAAGGTAAACACTTTTCCAGGAGAGGGTCAAAAACCCCTAACCATTTCAGTCGGGGGCCTTTCGTTGGCTGTAGTTTGGGGGTCACTGGAGTTCAGAGTCTGACTGCAGATTTTTAAACCCGCTTGCTAACTCTTTAGATCCTCCCACGATTGTCATGCTCTGTGGGCTGATTCAGACTAAATGCACAGGAGATTAACCAGTAAACCAGAACTCTCTATCTATATTGGTTTATGAAGGAGAATATTCATGGCCCAAGAAGAAACGTGGGTTCTTTATTTACTGAGCGTCTTTGCTGGACCAGGCACGCCTTCTGCAGTGGAGAGCCCTGTCGGGGTCCAGACACCACCACAGAACAGTGCCTGGTGAGAGCAGAATCAGGCACTGGGTCAGAGGTAATTTCTAGCTAACTGTGGCAGCTTCTCTGCTCTGGAGCCATCTTTCTCTGCCACCAGAATCAAGTTGAGTCTCCAGAATCAGGGTTCCCTGTCCAAAGCACACATCAAACTCTTCTTCCCCAATTCATATTTTTCGTCCTAGACTGCTGATCCATTTATGGTTGTCATGACACCACCCCTCTGGACCTATCAGGCTCCAGTATTGGTGTTTCCTGACTTAGTTCCCAGCGTGGATTAATTCAGTGGAGGCAGCCCTGTTTCTGGGGGCAGTAGGGTGGGTGCGTACATGGAGGAGTCAGGCAATGCGCCCCCCACTCCCAGCCACACTGTACAGTGAGCTCTCTGGGGAGCTGACCCCACGGGTGCCCTGTGGGCCTCTCGGTCTCAGAAGCCAGCACTCTTTAGCTCTGTCCCTAGATTTGGAGAACTTACTTTGACCTTGGATTTTGATATCTAACTTTGCACATGGCTTTTGAGACCTCTGCCCCTAGGTATTTTCACTCATAAAGCGGTCGGTATTGTGCAAGTCTAGCCAGCTGCTTATTAGAGATGCAGTAACCAGAAGCCAGATGAGAGGCCGGTTTAAATGATTAATAGAGATTGTTAACCATGGTGAGAGGACTTTTTTTTTTTTTTTGAGTTATAGTCAGTTTACAATGTTGTGTCAATTTCTGGTGTAGAGCACAATTTTTCAGTCATACATGAACATACATATATTCATTTTCACATTCTTTTTCACCATGAGCTACCACAAGATCTTGTATATATTTCCCTGTGCTATACAGTATAATCTTGTCTGTCTATTCCACATATACCTGTCAGCATCTACAGATTTCGAACTCCCAGTTTGTCCCTTTCCACCCCCTTCCCCCCTGGCAACCACAAGTTAGTATTCTATGTCTATGAGTCTGTTTCTGTTTTATATTCAAGTTCATTTGTCATCTTTTTTTTTTAGGTTCCACATATGAGTGATACCATATGGTATTTTTCTTTCTTTCTGGCTTATTTCACTTATAATAACATTCTCCAGGGACATCCATGTTGCTGCAAATGGCATTATGTTGTCATTTTTATGGCTGAATAGTATTCCATTGTATAAATATAACACATCTTCTTTATCCAGTCATCTGTTGATGGACATTTAGGCTGTTTCCATGTCTTGGCTATTGTAAATACTGCTGCTAAGAACATTGGGGTGCTGGTATCTTTTTGAGGACTTCTAATTGGAGGAAATAATTCTGTAAAATCACTGGCAAATTTTTAGGAGTAACATATGCTCATTGTAGCACATTCAACTGTACAGACGCATTTACAGTAAAAAGTGAAAATCCCAGCTGCTTCTTCAAGCCCATCTGTTCCCACAACTGACGTTAATCCTCCTAAATGTTTTACACTCTCACCCACCCCATGTATAGTTTTGTGTCTGTCTGTGGGATTGTATGCTGTTGATGTCTTTTAATAGGATTGTAGTATATGTCCTTTTCTGCAACGTGCTCTATTCACATACCAATTTAACCCACAGAACTAGACCACCAGCGTTCAAATCCTAGCTTTCCCCTTACTGGCTGCCTGTCTGAACCTCAGTTTCTTCATCTGTAAAATAGGGATAATGATGACGCCTACTTCATAGGGTTTGTGTGAGGAATAAATGAAGTCAGTACTTAATCAGATGCACAGAACAGGGCCTGGTGTGTTACACACACACTGCGTGTGCACTGGTAGTAGTAATAGTACAGTAGTAGTAGTAGTAATACTAGCTATAGAATCATCTCAGTCTTTTCAAAGGCTACCTAGCATGTCATTATATGGGTAGATTCAATTTTTTTTTTTTTTAACTATTCCTCTATCGACGGCGCCTAGATTTTACTTACCACAAGACTTCCCTGTGATGGCACTCAGGTTTATAAAATCAGTGCCCACCTCTGGACAAGATATCAGTTCCGGTGAATGAATTCCAGAGGTAGCTGGCGCCAGGGTTTGGAGATCTCCGGTGAGAGGTGGAGGATGGGATCTCAGGTGAGACTAGAGGTTTATGTACCTTCCCGTTCCCAGCAAATTGCCATCGCTCGGGAGGGCGACCTGCTGACCAAGGAGCGGCTGTGCTGCGGCCTGTCCATGTTCGAGGTCATCCTGACCCGCATCAGGAGCTACCTACAGGACCCCATCTGGCGGGGCCCACCGCCCACCAACGGCGTCATGCATGTGGACGAGTGCGTGGAGTTCCACCGGCTTTGGAGCGCCATGCAGTTCGTGTACTGCATCCCCGTGGGGACCAACGAGTTCACGGCTGAGTGCGTGCCCCCGGGAAGGCGGGGCCGCCCCCTAACCTGCTCATCCCCCCAGGAGCCACCAGGCCGCCAGAGCTCAGCCAAAAGGGAGGGCGGGGGTGGGGTTGTCCAGTGAAGATGTACTGAGCACATGCGTGTCTGTCTAGGTGCTGGGTGCTGGACGAACACCCATGCCCAGCAAAAGTAGACGATTCCTGGCTCCATAGGGCTTGTGGGCCGAGAGGAGACAAGAACACAGACAAAAGGTGCAATGCATGGGGCTGCTTGGCAGTGAGGGCAGGAAGGATGAGAGATGCCCCAGAAGGGAGATGAGTGGAGTGTAGGAATTCAACTCAGGCTAGAGCTGAGCTTGAACATTGCCTGGGATTCAGCTCTTAGAGCGGAGAAGGGGACCTCCCAGGAAAGGCTCCAGGTGGTGTGTGAGAGCGTGCACATCAGGACCTCAGACCTCTCCCAGGACCTATCTTCTCGAGACTGGACGCTGGGCTGATGGAGGGGGCAGGAGGGAGCCCTGGTGAGAGTTTGGCACTAAAGCCTCATTGCCCACTCACCCCGATAGAAGTCCGGGGGATCTAGATAAAAGAAAGGATTCCCTGGCAGAAGCCAGGCCCTACCTTGCTTGTGAGGCCTCTGGGGGCCCTTGAGAGGAACCCAGTCCTGTCCTCAGAGAACACAGAGGCGGGACCCCCTTCTCCCATCACTCACCCAGCTACACAGCAAAAACAGTAGTGCAGGGGGCAGACAAGACCTGCCCTCCAGGAGCCAAGAGCTCCAGAGGAAATGCACGTCGGGGCCAGAGAGGCATCCCTGAGGAAGTGGTGTGGGGAGTGGGATGGAAAGGCTGTTTCCAGAGCAGCTGTACTTTCAGCCTCAGAAATGGGGGAGCAGGGAAACGTTCCCAGTGGGCTGCAGCTCCCGGGGACAGGAAAGCCAGTGAGAGATGCCCCACGGCCTCCTAAATCACCCAGATTGCTGTTGAGATTAGGGGCGTGCAGGCTGAGCGTTACCCATTTACTGAAGTGCCCTTACCCTCTCAGGTGGCCCTCTGGTTCCTTTCCAGAGCCAAGGCAGATTCTCATCAGAATTCTCATGGCCAGATAAGTCTCCAAAGGCTGGTTGGATATTTTTTCTTGCAAAGTTGTCATCTTCAAAACTGATTTTTCATACCCTAGTGGGCTGACACACTGACAGCTCTTTGTGCTTAAAAGGGCTTAACCACAGTCCCTGGAAGAAACGAATCCACACTGACAGCTTCCCTTGTACCCATTCTACAGATTAACAGAGTTGGTCCAGGGACGGGCCGGCTCACTAGCTGTACTGCTGGCCCAAGATGAGGGCCCTCCCCTCTTCCTCCCCTGCCTCTCACTCCAGCTGCTTCCTCTCCCGCTCCCAGGCAGTGTTTTGGAGACGGCTTGAACTGGGCCGGCTGCTCCATCATCGTCCTGCTGGGTCAGCAGCGTCGCTTCGACCTATTCGACTTCTGTTATCACCTGCTGAAAGTGCAGAGGCAGGACGGGAAGGACGAAATCATTAAGAATGTGGTAAGCGGCTCGGGGCTGGGGCCTGGGAGACGGGGCAGGCCCGACAAGCAGGCTTTCGTCTGCAGCCGAGGGTGAGCTGTTTGTGGAGGCCAACTCCCCACACGGCAGGGAGGTTCAGACACTCAGCGGCTGCGACCTTGTCGTAGGAACCCATGAGTCACTTGCTCGTAACGCACTGGGATGACTCAGGTCACCCCGCTGGGCAGGGCCAGGCTCCCGACCTGAAACACACCTTCCTTCTGCCAGTCAGACTCTGCTGGTGCTGGTCTGTCATCTGCCCAGACTTTTACTGAACACGAAAGTTGCGCGGACGTGGGGATGGGGGCGCGCAGGGCTGCGATGGGAGCATCAGGAAGGGCCGTATAACCGGGCTGAGGGGCTGCCGAGGGGTCTTGGGGGCTTCCCATCGAGGCGATGCTTGGGTGAAGTCCAGAATGACCAGCAGCAGACAGCCAGGCAGAAAGCGGGGTGTAGGATGGGGAGGGTGCCCCAGACAGAGGGAACAGCTGGAGCGAAGGCACAGAGGCATGAAGATGTGTGGCTGGAACAAAGCGAGAGTCTCCGGGACCAGCCGAGAGGAAAAGGAGGCAGGAGCCTCCTCAAGAGATTTTTTTTTCCAGTGTGGTAAATATACATACATTGAAGTTCGCTATTTTAATGATTTTTAAATGTGCATTTCAATAGAGTTTAACTGTTTTTAAGTGTTTAATGCATTAAATATACTCACCACCACCATCTCTAGGACTTTTCATCCTCCCCAACTGAAACTCTGCGCCCAGTAAACAGTAACCCCCCCTTTTACCTTCCCCCTCCCCAGCCTTTGGTAACCACCCTTCCACTTTCTGTCTTGGTAAATTTGACTGCTCTGGGCACTTCATATAAGGGAATCTTCACTCAGCATAATGTGTTCAAGGCTCACCATGTGTGTGTGTCAGAATTGCTTTCCTTTAAAGGCTTAATAATATTTCATTGTATGTATACACCACGTTGTGTTTATCCATTCGTTTGTCAATGGACACTTGAGTTGCTCCCACACTTTGGCTGTTGTAAACAATACTGCTGTGATCGTGAGTGTACAAATAACTGTTCAAGACCCTGCTTTCTTTGCTTTTGGGTATCTACCTAAAATTGGCATTGCTGGATCGTACGGTAATTCTATTTTTAATTTTTGAGGACCGCCATACTGTTTTCCATAGTGGCTGCACCATTTTACATTCCAACCAGCAAGGCACAAGAGTTCAGTTTCTCTGTCTCCTCCGTTCTATGTTGCTTTCTGGATATTTTTGGAAATAGCCGTCTGAATGTATGTGAAGTGGTGTCTCATTGTGGCTTTGATTCACATTTCCTTAACGATTTAGTGATATTAGCATCTTCTCGTGTGCTTTTTGGCTGTTCGTTTGTCTTCTTTGGAGAAATGTCTGTTCAACTGTTTTGCTCACTTTTTAGTTGGGTTATTTGGTCTTTTCGCCGTTGTTGAGTTGCAGGAGTTGTTTCCCCATTCTGAATACTAATGCCTTATCAGATACCTGATTTGAAAATGTTTTCTTTTGTTCCAGGCGTTGCCTTTTCACTCTGTTGATAGTAATCTCTGATGCAAACAAGTTTTAAATTTTGATGTAGTCCAATTTATTCTTTATTACTTGTGCTTTTGGTGTCATATCCAAGAGGTCATTGCCAAACTCAACGGCATAAAGTTTTTCCTCTGTTTCTTCTAAAAGTTTTATAGTTTGTGCTCTTATGTTTAGATTTTTAATCCGTTTTGAGCTAATGTTTTGTGTGTGGTATAAGGTGAGAATCCAACTTCATTCTTTGCATGTGGATATCCAGTTTTCCCAGCATCATTTGTTGAAAAGACCATCCTTTCTCCATGGAATGTTGTGGGCACCCGTGTCAAACATCATTTGACCATAAAAGGAAAGGGTTTATATTTCTGGACCCAGTATTCCATTGGTCCATATGTCTTGTCTTCACGCTTAAACCACACTATTTTGATTACTGCAGCTTTGTGGTAAGTTCTGAAACTCAGAGTTTTATGATCAAGTTCACATTTCATTGCCAGTCTCTGGGCACCCATAGAAGGCCTTGACAAGAAAATGACACAATCATTGACGCATCAGGACCCTGGATCCCACCCTCAGCTGAATTCTTCCCTTACTGTTGATTTCTCTGTCCCCTCCTCCCACACCTAACCCACGTGCCCCTGTCCTTCTGCAGCCCCTGAAGAAGATGGCAGACAGGATCAGGAAGTACCAGATCCTGAACAATGAGGTTTTTGCCATCTTGAACAAGTACATGAAGTCCGTGGAGACGGACAGTTCCACCGTGGAGCATGTGCGCTGCTTCCAGCCGCCCATCCACCAGTCACTGGCCACCACCTGCTAGGCGGGAAGTCCTGCAAACCCCTCGTCCTGGAGGAGGAGGAGAAGCAGGAGAGAGAAAGCCATGGCCAGCCTGTGACAGGGTCTGGCTGGACAGCACGTGGGATGGACCCAGAAGCAAATGAGAGCCTCCCCAGACATATCTGCACCTCCCGAGGGCTGGGCCTGCATGCTCTCCCATCACATCTCCATGGTGGTTCCTCCATAGTGTACAAGAAAAAAAAAAAAAAAGAAAGAAACAGGGCAATATGTGCTTTTTTTTTCTTTTTTCCCCCCAACGGTGTTAAAAGCCCTAGTTTCACCCTTAATCTCGTGGTTCCCCACATCTGTGGCTGCTTCCCAAGACCTCCTTCCTAAATGGCGACCTCCTACCCAGTGCCCGGGCGCAACCCCAGGACTGAAGCCTTAGAGGTGGAGAGCAGAGTGTGGCCATGCCCCGGGACGTCAGCCTGGCCTGACGGGCATGCCCCCCTTACTAGCGTCTTCACCTCCTCTGGCTCCCTCCCCCAACTTCCCCAGATGGCATCTTCTCCTGCTCTGGACGCCAGGGAGTCCACCACCGAGAGTACTCCTGGACCAGGCACTGAGAGCCGTGGTGAACGGGAGGCGAGGACCCGGTATCAGCACCGTGGTAGATGGGGTCGTGGGGTTGCCTCTGGTCTTCCATGGGCTCCCCAAACCGTGTCCTAACTCCCCTCTCAGGATATTCCTAGAGAGCATTCAGAAATGCATTCACAGCTGGATCCCACTAATTAGTGTGGAATTGAATTAGGAGCATGGTTAGGCCCTCTGGGTGGAAGCAGTAGTTATGAACCCAGCCAGGAATTCCACAGGCCTAAACAGAAGGCTCTCAGGCCATCTCATCAGCTTGGTGGAGACTGGGTCCTCTATTCACTGAGCAAGTACTTAGCTCTGAGTCACTGGGGCTCCAGCTTTGAACAGGCCAGGCATGCACTGCCCGCAGCATTAGCCAGCAGCCAAATTAGGGGCTACTTCTCGGCACAGACTCTCTCATCAAGGAAGACCCTCACAAGAAAGACTACATTAAGGAGTTATTTTAACAGAAGCCAGAAACATCTTGGGGTCAGGGAGGTAAGGAGTATAAATAATACTTGTCAGTGTGCTTTTAATTCCAAAATACGCCTCTAAGAGGAGTCCTGGTTTAGTGAACAGGACTTCCAGTGTCCAAGAAGCTGAAAGATTCTGGAGACATTTTATCTTTTACTCTCAACTCAGTGTTCCTTAACTTAGATTTTGAGGGGTGGGACATATGTCACAGGGACGTGTCTACTTCCATTTCTCAGACTGAACCAAAATTCCTTGCAGAATCTCCCCCCAAGAAATGGGGAGACTGTGTAGAAGGATGGAAGCCTTTGGGAAGTGAGTGTCTCATTGCAGAGTCTCACCATCAAAGGGCATCTGTGACCCTGAGCTTGTAAGAACGTATAAAGTGAGACATTTGATTTCTCCCTCAGCCCAGGAAGGAAAAGAGAGAAAATAGAACGGTAACAATCCTCTCCCTCAGGGCAGAAGAATGGGAATGATTACCGTTAACCAGATGGCCCATTTCAACCGTATGGCAAGAGCAAAGACGTGTCTGTAGCAAGAGGTTTGTGTGATACACTCACGCTCTCCAGAGAGGGGAGAGGTGGGGCTCGCCAAGTGTGGTCCAAAGGCCACCTCCATCAGGGCCTCCTGAGGTTGTTACCTGTGATGCAGGTTCCTGGGCCCCACCTGAAACCCACTAATTCTGCAACTTTGGGAGCAGGATTGAGAAATCTGCACTTCCCACAAGCTGAATTGTTGTGCTGCCCGTGGAAGTCTGAGGACCATGCTGCAGAGTGCCCCCGGCACTGCTCACCTTGGGCTTTGAGCTCCCTCTGAGCCAGGAAGAGACACCTGTAGGGCAGGAAAGTGGGTCAGGGTGGAAGCTGTTGGGCCCTCCTGTCTGGAGCTGCCACGTCCTGTTCTGATTTCTCATTTTTCCCTCTTGATGATCATAGATGAGTCCCAGAGGCAAAAGCGAGGTGTTACACCACGCGGGAGAACTACACAATAAAACCCACGGTCAAAGCCCACAGGACATTTCTGAGCTCCGGAGCCTTCAGTCCTGTCTGGGGACGGTTGCTGGCTCATGCTTTCAGATAGATGACTGGCTGTTAGGTCCTGGAGATCGTTCCAAACCCTTGACCACTGCTTTATGGAGATTTGGATCATCCATTTGATGAGATTGCTATTTCAACCACCCGCCCCTCCCACCCTGAATTTGACCCTCTGGGTAGAATCCCATTATCCTCAAGAGATTTGATCCCAGTAAATTGAGGTCTTCGCCTTCAGGAGAGACATTTCATTTCCCTGGCTCACCAGCAGCATTTATGAACACCGAACAGGTTTAACGTTCTCTCCTTCCTGGTGTTACTGCCCCCTTTTGATTTTTTGTGTATCTAAGAACCAGGAAAAAAAAAGTCTTAGGTTTTAAAAAATTAAAAGTAAATGTTTCAGAAACTGTCAAATGTACCATATTTGTATTAAGAGTTGTGGGAGATTTTTGTACAATGAATCTACATTTATTTATGGTGACTTATATTTACGCTTGTGATCAGATAATGTTGTTAAATTCTTAAATCATATTTGCTATGCAGCTGAAGATGATATTTTGCTTTGTATTTTTGGGGTACCTGTGTTAAGTTGATGAACATTTCCATCTCCATTAAAACTGCTTCCAAACCAGTGAAACCAGCATCTTGGGTCTTGATTCTGGGTCATATTCTGGTCCTAGTCGATCTGTGGAAGGCCATGTGAAAACAGGTAACTAAGGAAACAAGCTGAAAGAGAATGAGAAAAGATAAACATAAAGAAGATAAAGACATTGCACCCTAATGACATGTTTGCTTTCTCACTGAGGGAATTAAAGCTTTACAAATTGCCTTGCACTGGGCAGAATATACGAGAGAGTTCCTGCATTTAGGGATTTTATAGTCTAACACTATCTGTACACTCTACATCCGTAGTGGTTTTCACTTTTTAAATTTTTTTTAATTGAATAGTTGATTTACAATGTTGTATTAGTGTCTGGCGTACAGCAAAGTGATTCAGTTATACATATATATATGTGCAAGTGTGTGTATATATATGTATGTACATATATATATTATTTTTCAGATTCTTTACCATTATAGGTTATTACAAGGTCTTGATTGTTTATCTATTTTGTATATAGTAGTGTGTGTGTCTGTTAATCCCAAACTCCTAATTTATTCCTCCCTCTTCCCTCTGGGTAACCGTAAGTTTCTTTTCTGTGTCGTTGAGTTTATTTCTGTTCTGTAAATAAGTTCATTTGTATCTTTTTTTTTTGATTCCACATATAAGTGATGTATGATATTTGTCTTTGTCTGACTTCACTTAGTATGATAGTCTCTAGGTCCGTCCATATTGCTGAAAATGGCAGAATTTTGTTGTTTTTTTGCGGCTGAGTAATTGTCCGTTGTGTGTGTGTATATGTATATATATCACATCTTTATCCAGTCATCTGTTGATGGACACTTAGGTTACTTCCGTATCTTGGCTATTATAAATGATGCCGCTGTGAACATTGGGGTGCATGTATCTTTTTGAATTAGAATTTTTGTCTTTTCTGAGTATATGCCCAGGAGTGGGATTGCTGGATCATATGGTAAGTCTATTTTTAGTTTTTAAGAAACCTCCATACTGTTCTCCATAGTGGCTGCACCAATCTACACTCCCACCAACAGTGGAGGAGGGTTCCCTTTTCTCCACACCCTCTCCAGTATCTACTATTTGTGGACTTTTTGATGATGGCCAGTCTGACCAGTGTGAGGTGATACCTCATTGTAATTTTAATTTGCATTTTTCTGATAATTATTGATGTTGAGCATCTTCCATGTGCCTGTTGGCCACCTGGATGTCTTCTTCGGAGAGATGTCTGTTTAGGTCTTCTGCCCATTTTTGAATGGCTTATTTGTGTTTTTGATATTGAGCTGTATGAGCTGTTTGTGTATTTTGGATATTAACTCCTTGTCGGTCACATCATTTGCAAGTATTTTCTCTCATTTAGTAAGTTGTCTTTTCATTTTGTTGATGGTTTCCTTTGCTGTGCAAAAGCTATTACGTTTGATTAGGTCCCATTTGTTTACTTTTGCTTTTATTTCCATTACTCTAGGAGACGGATCCAATTAAAATATTGCTGAGGTTTATGTCAAAGAGTGTTCTGCCTGTGTTTTCCTTTAGTAGTTTTATAGTGTCCAGTCTTACATTTATGTCTTTCATCCATTTTGAGTTTATTTTTGTATATGGTGTTAGAGAATGTTCTAACTTCATTCCTTTACATGTAGCTGTCAGCTTTCCCAGCACCATTTATTGAAGGGACTGTCTTTTCTCCACTGTATATTCTTGCCTCCTATGTCATAGATTAACTGACCATTAGTGCATGGGTTTATTTCTGGACTTTCTGTCTTGTTCCTTATATATCATTTATCACTAGATCCCTAGGTTTAAGAAGCAGCATGGGAACTAATATTTAATGAGGCCTGATGTGTGCGGGTGCCATGTGTGCGGACAGATCCCTTTCCTCCATTCCTTTGAATCAACCACCGTCACTTTGTCTTATATCCCGCCTTTGACAGAAAGGCTATACGGTGTGTTTATTTTCACACAGTTACTAAGTGACAGCTGGGGTTTGAACCCAGTTCCAAGGCTGTTTTTTTGCTATTACACTACAATAGACTGATCAGCAAGACCAGGCCCCAAAACTAGACTTAGGAATCTCGTCACTGGGCCCTGGGGGGCTTTGAGTCGGTAAGATTGATCAGAGCCTGGTATCAGGAGAAGCCCAGCATAATGGCAGGGAAGTTCCCAGGCTGAAGTCACCTGGGGACCTGTCACACTCAGCAGAAAAGATGGCACTAGAAGATCACTAGAAGGATGTGTTCAAGACCAACACCGGTGTTCAGAGCCTCACGTGTTACCCAGCACCAGCCTTCCTAAAGATCGTCCACGGAGATGAGCCCCGGGGCGTTGGGGCTCCCCACTGCTGCAGCCTGGGAGGCCTGAGGGTCTTCACCTTCAAGGTGACAAAATAAACCACAGTCCCTTCCAGCTCTGATAGCCCGATTCTAGGTCACTTCCTGCTGGTGTACTTGGAGGGGCCTGACTACTTCAGAAGCTCATAATCTTTCTCAGCTGTGAGTCTGTCACCTCCTCCAAGGGTTCTCCGTAGGGCTGGTATCTTTGATCTACTGTCATTGAAGCACTCACTATTAGTCTGGATCAATGCGCAATGAAAGGAGGGTCCCACGGTCAAGTAAATTTGGGGGATGCATCACGTTCACTCCCCCCCCCAAGATTGGCAGTGCTCTGAGGGGTCCTGCAGAACTTGATCAGCCTGGATTAACGCCACCTCTCCCAGAAGGCGCTGACCTCGGACCCTCCTTTCGCTACATGAATGATCCTCTCATAGAAGATGCTTTGAAAACCATTGGGCTAAGGGCATGGAAATCCATTTAAGATACTTTCTTAAACTCCCACAGGAAAAGGACCATTTACACACAGTCCTGACACCTGGGCACAATTAAGGAAGCAGGGGTGCGGCAAAGTATTGAAGGCGTTCAGGTGGAAGGGGGAAGCATTTTCGTGATGGGAGCCCATAGGGTAGCTGAGTGTGTTCACTCGCTAGGGCTGCCATACGCGATAGCACGGACCAGGTGGCTGAAACCCACCGACGTTAATTTTCTTACAATTCTGGAGGCCGGAAGTCCAAGATCAAGGTGTCGTCAGGGTTCATGTCTTCTAAGATCTCTCTCCTTGGCTTCTAGATGGCTGTCTTCTCCCTGTGTCTCCACATGGTCTTTCCTCTCTGAGTCTGTGTCATAATCTCCTAAGGACACCAGTCACATTGGATTAGGGTCCATTCATAGGACCTCATTTTACCTTCGTTACCTCATTAAAGGCTCTATTTCCAAAGATAGTCCCATTCTGAGATACCAGGGCATTAGGACTTCAACATATGAATAGAGTAGAGGGAGAAATTCAGCTCATGACCCTGGAGAAGAGGAAGAATAGGTCTGGGAAGGGTGCTGTCTTGGGGTCCCTGGACCATTGATTTGAGAAACACTTCCTGAACGCTCATGATTTTCAAGGCTCTGTGTATGATTACAATTCTATCATGGCCGTGACCTAAAGGAATGTGTGGAGTTATAGGAAGGATAAAAGCATGCAGGCAGTGAACTCGGGTGTGAGGGAAGATACGGTGGGTCTGATCACCACCAGCATTGGCTGAGCTTTCCCCACACCAGGCATCAGGAACAGCACTTTAAACGCTTTGCTCACTTAAGCCTCATGACAAGTTGTAGGGGATGTGTGTTATTATTTACTTCCATTTGCAGGTGAAGGTACCGAAGCACAGGTCTCAAAAATGGTAAGGGAGAGAGCTAGGATTCAAAGTCCGGTAGGTCTGGATCCAGGTCCCAAGCTTTTAACCCCTAAGCATGTCACAGTGTACTCTGCAGTGCCTCTATCCTGTGGGATCCCAAGAGACAGTCACGCCAAGTGCTTTCAGCATCAGAGGAAGGAGGGTGCTCTAGCTAGGGTAAGAGGGAGAGGATGAGGGCACTATCAGGGAAGACTTCACGGAAGAGGCTCCATGTTTACCTAAACTTGAAAAACGAGAATTTGCCCGCATGGAGATGGAGGCACAGAGAGTTTGAAGCCAAGTCAGCTACCAACACCAAATGCTGACCTAGAGATGGCCCTAACCTTTACTGGCTTAAGTTAGGTTAAACATGCTCCTGTCCCCAGCCCCAGGCTTCACTGGGCTCTGAATGTCACAATTGTACGAAACAATAAATTTGTAAGACAACCTTATGCATCTCTGTCACTCAAACTCTGATGCTCAGTGCTGGCTCAGTGCCACCTGAAAGCCTCAACATCGCTCTGTGACTGACGCTGTTCAGGCCCCAGTGGCCAAGCCTGTGAGAACGGCACTTCTAGCTGAAAACCCAGGAGCATTTTTTGTGCCACGCACAGCACATAGTTTGAATTTGTTACTAGGAAACATGATTACAGCTGTGCCTCAAATGATGTCATTTTTTGGAACAAAAAAGATTCTGTACAGTATTTTATGGAGCTGTTCAAAGATAGAACATTTGATGAAACGTATCAGATTTTGCATTATAACCACTTTCACACGCTCAATGGACTTGCTGGCAAAATGCTGTTAAAGTAATTCGCTTTAGTTTGGGCAAGGTAAAAGGGACACTGATCGAGTTCACTGAAGAGCCCTAAAGAGTGAGCTGTGGTATTGAGGGGAAATAAAATTCACTTTGAATTGACAGTTACTATACACTCACTGTGAAGTATTGCTTACTCTTATTAACATTGCAGAAAATCAAAGGCAACTAAATTTGTCCAATTTAAGAGGATCAAAACATGTTTTTATAAATTTTAGAGAAACTGGCTTTCCTAAATGAAAATGCAAATAAGTGTGCAACAGAAATGGCATTCCAATGAAATAAAAAGAAGTGCAAAGAATGAGATACAAAGATTTGCATGACTGAGAAGATTCACATACAAATAATTCCAAACTAACTTGTTCACAAACTGTTTTTTGGCCCTTGTAGGTCAAAGTATAGTCTTGATTCGGGAGAGCAGAGAGCATGTACTGCTTTTAGGGAGGTTTCCTCATGATATTCCAGAATTGAAAGATTTGAAAGAACAATTCAATAAACAATGCATGCTCTGGGTATTGCTTTAAAAGACAAAGAAAACGGTAATGTAAGGGGTATTTATATAATAAATTCACTTAATAAAATGAAAATGTTTTGTAACATTTTCTATAATAATTCTACATGACTCCAGAAATAGTTAAGTGTAATACATAAAATGCATGGTTTATTTCTGAATCTAAGTATTGCTTTTAAAATCTTACTGATAATTTCAAGTGCTACCCCTTATGAGAATGTGAGTTCTTCAAACTGAAATTTATTAAAAAGCTGAGTTTCAGTGACTGAAGAGGGGTTGACATTACTGACAACAGAACACAAATTATATAAACATAGGGTAGATTTTAAGTGTTCTCACCACACCAAAAAAAAAAAAAAGCAACTATATGAGGTCATGGATGTATTAATTACCTTCATTGTGGTGATCATCTCACAGTGCATTTGTATATCAAAATATCATTTGTCCCCCTTAAACATGTAAAATTTTGATTTTCAATTATACCTTGATAAAGCCAGAGGCGGGAGGAATCTTTTTTTTTAATTGAAGTATAGTTGATTTACAATATTACATTAATTTCAGGTGTACAGCATAGTGATTCAGTATTTTTACAGTTTATACTCCATTAAAAGTTATTACAGGACAGTGACTATAGTTCCCTGTGCTATACAATAGACCCTTGTTTATTTTCTACCTAATAGTTTGTGTCTCTTAATCCCATACCCCGTTCTGCTCCTGCCCGCTTTCCTCTCCCCACTGGTAACCACTGGTTTGTTCTCTACATCTGTGGATCTGTTTCTGTTTTGTTATATTCATTCATTTCCCTTATTTTTAGATTCCACATATAAGTGACATTCAGCATTTGTCTTTCTCTGTCTGACTTATTTCACTTAGTGGAATATTCTGTAGGTCCATCCACGTTGCTTCAGATGGCACTATTTTAATCTTTTTTGTGGCTTAGTAATATTCTGTTGCGTGTATATATATCACATCTTCTTTATCCATTCATCTGTTGATGGACACTTAGGTTGCTTCCATATCTTGTCTATTGTAAATAGTGCTGCTCTGAACATTGGGGTGATTAGTGTTTCATTTTTGTCTGGATGTGTGCCCAGGAGTGGAATTGGAATTGCTACTCGTTCTAGTTTTAGTTATTTAAGGAATCTCCGTACTGTTTCCCATAATGCCTGCACCAAACTGCATTCCCACCAACAGTGTAAGAAGGTTCCCTTTTCTCCGCACCCTCTCCAGCATTTATTATTTGTAGACTTTTTGATGATAGCCGTTCTGACAGGTGTGAAGTAATATCTCATTGTAGTTTTGATTTGCATTGTCCAATAATTATTGATGTTGAGCATCTTTTCATATGCCTGTTAGTCCTTTGTATGTTTTTGGAGATATGTCTATTTAGGCCTATTGCCCATTTTTTGATTTTTTTTTTATATTATTATTGAGTTGTATGAGCTGTTTATATATTTTGGGTATTAACCCCTTGTCTGTCCAATCATTTACAAATATTTTCTTCCACTTCATTGGTTGTCTTTTTGTTTTGTCAATGGTTTCCTTTAACTGTGCAAAAGCTTTTAAGTCCAATTAGGTCCCATTTGTTTATTTTTGCTTTTGTTTCTTTTGCCTGAGGAGACAGATCCAAAAAAATCTTGCTACAATTTATGTCAGAGAGTGATCTGCCTATGTTCTCTTCTACAAGTTTTATGGTTTCAGAACTTACGTTTAGGTCTTTAATCCATTTCGAGTTTATTTTTGTATATGGTATAAGGAAATGCTCTAATCTCACTGTTTTACAGGCAGCTGTCCAGTTTTCCCAGCATCACTTATTGAAGAGACTGTCTTTTCTACATTATATATTCTTGCCTCCTTTGTTGATAACTGACCATAGGTGCAAGGGTCGGAGGAGAGGGGAGTCTTGATTATAAAAACATAATAATATTAAAATGAAGGCAAGAAAAAGAAAATGTATAGGATAAATACATATTTATGAATTATGTATGTGTTTATTTTAGCCATCCAAACATCACTGGCACAAGAACAGAACGCCCAGGAATATGCAAGGATAATTAAATTCTGTCATCTCTTTGGTATTTTTACCAACTTTCAGTCATATAAAACCCATGACTTTGTATATGCTTTATTTTGTGTTGTAAAAGTATATTTTGTCTTCAGGAAGACAGAGCGTATTTTATAACCGTTTAATAGCATGATTTAAAACTGGTACTTATTTAAAGGCATATGGTATGTGGTACTTTTGCCCCTGACCCTGCAGGCGTTGGGAGGGGCTGCTCAGATCCTGCTTTCAGTTCCCCTAGAAAGAATAAGCCAGAGGTGGGAAAGGGACAAAGACGGATTTCCCTCTGGGTGAGGAGGAGAGTCACCAGCCCCCAGAGCCAGTCCCCACTTCCCCATCTGGTTTGATTTACTCTGATTTCCTCAGTCTGTGCTCCCCTCTCAGCCCGTTCCCCGAGTTCCCAGATGCTGCGTGTCTGGCTAGCCCAGAGCTTCCGGCAGAGTGGGGAAGGCAGAGGGTTTCCCTGGGAAAATATGCTGTGAGATGCTATCAGAGCTAAAAATATGTGGCCCCTAAGCTCCACTCTCATTAGTTAGACTAAAACCCAGGGAGTTCTGCCTTCTGGAGTTTCAGAGCAACAGGAAAAGGGGAAATCAAAGAGCCCCTGGTTGGGGCTTTTCTTAAACACTTCTGGCAAGGAGCCCAGCCCTGAGCTGGAGAACCCTCACTGGGCTCACTGGGGCTGCCCTGGGAAGGGGCTGACCACCTGGGTTCAGCCCATCCACGGCTGTCACATTCTCCCATTAATTTAGCCCTCCTGTCATTCACACCCCCATCTTGTGCTTAAAGACCCAGACTCGGGAAGCAGTGCAGGTTAAACAACCACACCGCTGGCCCTTTTCAGTTCATCCTGGGCTCCCAGGCTCCCGCTTGCTCCCCTTGAGATGCTCACACCTGCCCCTGCCTGCCAGGAATGCTCCTCCACCCTCGGCCCACCTCCCTGTCTTCAGAGACTCAGGCCTTCCATCACCCTTCGAGTCTCACTTAAAACACCCTTCCTCCTGGAAACCTAGGTCCCGGTTGCTCTTTTAAATACGCTCCATGGTTCTGTACTTGACCTTGCCATTTATCAAAATCATAATGCATAATTGTGTGACCATGTGCTGAGTATAGGGCTTGGATCTGTCTTGCTCACATCATGGTGCCTGTGCCTTTAACAGCAGGCAACACATCGAAAGTGTTCCCTCTGTGTCTGCTGAATGAATCAATCCCCCATCCTCTCTAAAAAGCTTGCCGTGTAATTGATGTCAACAAGTTAGGCTGCCTTCGAACAGCAGCTGTCATAGAAGAGGAGAGAATAAAGGACTCGTCTGGCGTCGACTGTAGGCATTACGGTTGTGCTTTATAGGGTGATAGGGAGGGTTGGGGGTGGGACAGAGGCAGGAGGGACAGGGATAAACTCCAGAAAGGAACAGAATAAGGCATGGGGGTGAGGTCTGGGGACACGTGTGGACGCTCCCTACTGGGAGAAGTCCTTGGTGGTGTTCCTTTTCTCTCTCTTGCAACCTTCCTTACCCAAGAATGGGGACAAAGGGAGAACTGGTTAAAAGCCGGGTTCTTG
Organism: Camelus ferus; assembly: GCF_009834535.1. Lineage (NCBI taxonomy): Eukaryota > Metazoa > Chordata > Mammalia > Artiodactyla > Camelidae > Camelus > Camelus ferus. Next base: position 111,406,666 of record NC_045698.1, read on the forward strand.
AAAACCTACCTCTGTAAGAACGAGCAAATTCTTAATCTCTGAATATTAGGTTCGTTATGGCTGAGAATGGTAATAGTGATAGTACCTACTTCTGCTGTTGCTGCAATAATGAAATGATAGTCTGCACACATCACCTTAACAGTGTGTGCAAAGATGTGGGGGATCAAGCACCCTCCTACCCTCTTGGTGCAAATGAGAGAGGATGTAGCCCTGTGTTATTGCTGCTTTAACAAATTACCACCTACTGCTCCTTTCAAAAATGACCACCAATTTAGTGACTGACAGCAACACAAATTTATTATCTTACGATTGTGCACATCAGGAGACTGAAGTCTTCTGACTTAATCACTAGGCTAAAATCAAGGTGTCAGAATTTCCTTGGGTTGTTGTAAGGCCTGGAAATGTTTTCTGTTCTTATGAGGAGGGCAGTTACGTGAGTGTATCCATATGTAGAAGTTCGTTGATCTTCACACATCATTTTAACATTTGTGCACTATTCTTTATGAAGTGTTGCCTCAGTAAAAATGTACATTTAAAAATTTAGGATTTTTTTCCTATGATCAAAAGCCAAGAATTATTAACCTGAGTTCCTCTGAAATTCAGTGCAGAGTGGTGTTTATAAGTGTGTGCCTCTATCTGAGCCAAGTGTTCACAATTTTTGTCAGATTCTTAAAGGGTTGCGGGCCCCTAAGAAGTTAAAAATTACCAGTGGCGCCCTTCCCTAAAAGGAGAACCACTCACTCATGGTCCTCCTGGGGTTTGACCCAAGGTCAGACCTCTCTGTACAGACCAGGCATTCTGGAAATTCGGGATGGAAATGGGGAGGCACAAACATTTATTGGACTGGTCGCAAAACAAACAACATTTTTCTTTGCTCAGCAAAACTCAGATAATTATCTCTGGTCGATTTTTAGCTCAATTTTTAAAAAGTGTGGCTTTCTATTGGCCCAACGACTTGGCCCGCAGCCAATCCGGAGGCGAGCAGCTCTGTCCCCGCCCGCTTCCCCTCCGTCCTCATCCTCACCAGGGTGGAGGTCCTCTGCAGTGGAGGGGCAGCTTAGCCCCCTGCCCCACCTGACAAGCCGTAAAGAATCCTTAACCCACGCTCTGGATTCCTTGGAGGCCTCCTCATCCAGGCCCGACTTGCAAACCAGAATTTCCAGTGTGACTGTGTTCACAGTAAGTTAATGAGCAGCTGATGAGAACAGGGTGTTGGATATAGTGGATCTACCCAAGGGGGCGGTGCAAGGTGTCTGGTCCTCTGTCTCTCTTCCTGGTAAGAGGTGAATGGTGAGGGGGTCGGGGGGATGCAGCTCAGAGAGTGGAGGCCAGCAATGAGGGTAAAACCCCATAGAGCGGGAATCCGGAAACTAAAACCCCAGTCCCAAAATATACTTGTCTCTTGCTTATCGGATGAATGCCAAACTCTGTGCTGTATAAAGGCTTTACAGAAAAGAATGGGCTCTGGTCCAGAAGCCTGGATGTGAATCCCAGCTCAGTCACTTTTAGCTGTGAGGCCTCAAGGCCAGTTGCTTACCCTCTCTGTGTGTGCTTGGACCCTCCTTTGTAATATGGGCATAACAGGGGTACCTCCTCTAAACTCCCTGCATCACTTCTAAGCTGGCTCCTGTCCTCTGATCTTTTTAATTGAGATACAATCCAATTACCATAAAGTTTATCCTTTTCAAGTGTACAATTCAGTGGTTTGTCATATATTTGCAAAGTTATGCAATAATTGCCTCTAATTCCAGGACATTGACAGCACCCCAGAAAGAAACCATATACCCATTAGTAATTACTCCCTACTCTGCCTCCCCCACCAGCTATTAATCTACTTTTTGTCTCTATGGATTTACCTAATCTGGACCTTTCATATAAATGGAATCATATAATATGGGGCCTTTAACACCTGACCCCTTTTGCTGAGCATATGTTTTCAAGGTTCATGCATGTTGCATGAGGAAGTATCAGGCTCTCATTCATCTTCATGGCCAAATAATATTCCATTGAATGGATGTACCACACTTTGTTTATCAGTTGATGAACATTTAGGGCATTTCCGCTTGGGGGCTATAGTGAATAATGCTGCTGTGAACATTTGCATACAAGTTTTTGTGTTGCCCTATATTTTCACTTCTCTTGCATGTATACTAGGCATCGACAATTTTATCTTGTACTACTCTCCCTCTCCAAGTCAAAAGGGCCTTCCTTCTGTCTCTCAAACAAACCAGGATTGCTTGTACCTAAGGCCTTTGCACTAGCTATTTCTTCAGTCTGGAAGGCTCTTCCCCCAGATTTTCCCATGGTTCACTCTTTGTCAGTCAGATCTCAGTTTAAACAATACGACCTCAGCAAGCCCTTCCTGGAGTATTTTATCAGTCATTCTCCGCCTCTTACCTTGTTTCATTTTTTTATCTATTATTACACTCTGATTTAATAATTTTAATTTATTTGCATATTTGTAGCATATCTAACCGTTCTTGAATGTAAGGTCCAAGAGAGTAGGATCTTGTCTACTGTGACACTCACGATCCCCAGTTGCTAGAACAGTGCCTGACATGCAGTAAGCACCTATTAAACATTAGTTATTATTACGTGGCACCTCAGAGCAAACTTAAGAAGTAAGTACTATGTTATCCTCATGTTACAAATGAAGAAACTGAGACTCAGGGAAGTTAAGTGATTTGGCCAAAATCCCACTAGTAGGAAGTCCAGAGCCTGGGTTTGATGCCAGGACTCTCTGGCTCAAAAGCTGGTGCCTCTTGTATGTTGCTTACCACTTAATCTAGCTCCTGGACCTCACAAACTGACCATTCCAGCAAGGATTTATCTGAGCTTAGACAAGAGACACGTCAAGGAGGCAGACATATGGAGACTGTCTGGTCTGGCAGCACCAAGAGACCTGGCCCCAGGGGCAGGTAGATGGGAACGCCCCACCCCTGGGAGCTTTGGCTGGGGAAAGAGCTCCTCAGAGCCACCAGCCAACCCCTGGCCTCCCTCAAGCAGACCTTCTAAAGTAGCAGACCTCCCCTGCAGTGCCACGGTCACTTCGTTTTACACAAACTCCAGCAGGGACGGTGCTAATTAACTCACTCCTTCATGCCAGGTGCTGTTCCAAACACTTTTCATATATTAATTCACTGAATCCCTGATTAGCCTGTTGAGGTATATGTCACACTGTCCCCATATAATTGAGGCCCAGGGAGGGGGTGAAGTAACCTGCCTGAGGGCCCATGGCTAGAGAATGGTAGAGACAGCTTGTCCAACAGCTTTGAACCACTACTCTGCCCTGCATCTCAGCAGTGAGTTTGAGAATAAGGCTTCATTTACAAAAGAATCCACCACCGGGTGACTGTGTGACCTTAAGACAACCCCTGCAAGCTCTCTGGCCCTTAGTTGCATTATCTGCATAAATAGACAAGTGTGTTCTTTAGAACCAGATGTTAATAGTGTTATGTGTGTATGTGTGGTGGCGGGGGTGGGGGTGCGGAGATTCCATGATCAGTAGGGCTTGGAACACTGGGTTAAACTAAATTAAGCAGACTTCTTTACAGCAGGACTTCTCAGTGCCTTTAATATGCTAATGTGCAATTCATGGCTCTAAGAGGAGGGTTGAGGATGTAGCCATTCCCAAGCTTTTTTGAACACAGAACTAAGTGGAGTGGTGGTTCATAGAACACAATTTGGGAAACACTCATTAAAGAAGCTTGTTTACAGCAAAAAGTTACTTTTTCCTGAGATCAGACAGAACCCCCTTCCCTTTCCTTATTTTCACTTGCTGGGAAGAGAGGGACTTAACTTGTAGACATTCATCGATTCCTTTAGGTCTGTAGGGAACTTTGGGGCATTTAGCATGGAGACAGGAATAGGGACTTATTCACTAAGCCAGAGCTGTGATTATGGACCTAGATTGTCTTTCATGAGTCTCAAAACAGGCAGGTTTAATTTGAGGCAGGTGTAATTTAAGAAGTTGATAAAATGTTTCAGGTGAAAATTCTATCTTTGGAGTCAGTCAGAAATGGGTTTGCATCTTAGCTGTGCCATTTGACAGCAGGAGCTGTGTGAACTTGTGCAAGCTACCTAACATCTCTGTGCCTCAGTTTCCACATCTGTACAATGGATAATATAACACCTACTTCATAAGGGTCTTGTGGGGGTTTGTTGATAATAACGCATAAGACGCACTTGCAGATACCAAGTATTCAATAAGAGGTAACTACTATTATCAACATCGTCATCTTATCTCATTTTTACAGATAAGACAGCTGGGGCTCAGAGAGGTCATAGTTTGCCTAAGGCCACACAGCTATCCTGTGTGGCTGAGGTGAGACCCATACACCACCCCAAACCTGCTCTTCCTCCCCAAGATCCCCAAAGGAGGCTGAGCTAGTTCCTGGCTTGAAAATAAAATACCTCTCCCATCCCACGCCTCCCATTGCATGCCTGTGTTCCAGGGCTCTGGAGAACTGAGGAAGTCCTGAGCCCAAGAGCCTCCTTGTGCAGAGAAGTTCCTGGCCATTCTGATCCCTACAGCAGCTCCCTGGGGACATCCCATAGGATGACTAGCCGATGCAAACGTTGTGTGCCCAGCAGACCACACGGGCCCCCACTATCAACCTGGGACTTTCTGAGTCCTAGTGTGGATGGGGGATTTCTCAGCAGCTGCTGCAGGGTTAGGGACAGCAGGGAGACAGCATGGAGGCCAAGGGGACAAGGTTCCAGGCCCTTGTCTTGGATCCATGAAAGAAGGACGTCTTTAAAGAGGTTTGTATGGTGTCCTTCCAAGTAACTTTCCGTTTAGTAAAAAGGTTTTCTTTGTTTGTTTTTTTTTTTTTTCGTGTAGTATAGTCAGTTTACAATGTTGTGTCAATTTCTGGTGTACAGCATAATGTTTCAGTCACACATATACATACAGATATATATTCATTTTCATATTCTTTTTCATATAAGATATTGAATATAGTTCCCTGTGCTATACAGAAGAAACTTTTTGTTTATCTATTTTATGTATAGTAGTTAGTATCTGCAAATCTCAAACTCTCAATTTATCCCTTTCCACCTGCTTTCCCCTTCGTAACTATAAGTTTGTTTTCTGTCTGTGAGTCTGTTTCTGTTTTGTAAATAAGTTCATTTGTGTCTTTTTTAATTTAATTTAATTTTTTTTAGATTCCACATATGAGTGATATCATATGGTATTTTTCTTTCTGGCTTATTTCACTTAGAATGACAATCTCCAGGTCCATCCATGTTGCTGCAAATGGCATTATTTTATTTTTTATGGCTGAGTAGTATTCCATTGTATAAATGTATATACCACAACTTCTTTATCCAGTCATCTGTTGATGGACATTTAGGCTGCTTCCATGTCTTGGCTATTGCATATAGTGCTGCTATGAACACTGGGGTGCATGTATCTTTTCGAATTAGAGTTCTCTCTGGATATATGCCCAGGAGTGGGATTGCTGGATCATATGGTAAATCTATTTTTAGTTTTTTGAGGAATCTCCATACTGTTTTCCATAATGGCTGCACCAAACTATATTCCCACCAGCAGTGTAGGAGGGTTCCCTTTTCTCCACAGCCTCTCCAGCATTTATCATTTGTGGACTTTTGAATGATGGCCATTCTGACTAGTGTGAGGTGATACCTCATTGTAGCTTTGATTTGCATTTCTCGGATAATTAGTGATACTGAGCATTTTTTCATGTGCCTATTGGCCATCTGTATGTCTGAATTGGAGAATTGCTTGCTTAGGTCTTCTGCCAATTTTTGGATTGGGTTGTTTGTTTTTTTGTTATTAAGTTGTATGAGCTGTTTGTATTTTCTGGAAATTAAGCCCTTGTCAGTGCAAAAGGTTTTGATGCCTACACCCATCCCACCAAGAAAACAAAACAAAACACAAAAAAGGAAAACAAAAAAAGTTTTAAGAACCACTGATCTAGTGCTTTCTTTTCGTCGCACATATAGGGGAAACAGACCCAGATGGGAAGGACCTGCCTCAGGTCCCAGCGTGTTAGTGGCAGAATGGGGACGAGAATTCACATGGCCTGACTTTGTTAATATCAGCCTCTCAGACATCAGAGTCTAACTTGGGTTTATTTTTTTAAATCCAAAAGGGAAAACAGATCCTAAGTTTGTCCTTCATTTTTAAGTTGACACCTCCCACTTTTGGACCAGACTTCCCTCTGGCCACGACGCTCCCCGTGCCCCTACCCTCCTTGTGCCCACGTACCGGATGCTGCAGATCCAAACAGGCACAGGCCACGAGCATCACCGCAGTCCCCCGGCCCCCCGCCCTCAGGCTGCTGACCTGCCCAGTGACTTAGACAGCGAGAGGCGGGGAACGAGGATGAAACTACAGCCCATGCTTCGAGGACCTGCTCGAATCCCAGCTTAGCCGCTCCTTGTCTGCGTGACCTTGAGCAAGTCACCCAACCCCTCAGAGTCTCACTGTCATCAGCTGTAAAGCTGGGATAACTTCATGCACCTGGTGAGACTGCTGTAAGGATTGGAGGTAACTACAGGCAAAGAATCTGCCGCACGGAAGTCATGCAGCGGGAATAGTTTATATCAGTATTATTATTATAACTCCAGCTGGTTTTCCATCAGATCTGAAGTTCGTTTCCATACAGAAAGTGCATTACGCTCTCTGCACACCCGCAGCAAGGCCAGGCAATGCTGCCCTGCCACGTACATTCCTCGGACTGAGCCCTGCCCTTGGTTGTAACGTGAAACTCCTCCTACCTGTAGGCAGGTGTTCTGATGAGGGATGCTGTAAACGTGGTGTGATCAGCCTGAGAAAGGTGGTTGAGAAAAGACTCTAAAATCAGGCTGCTGGGTTTCACCATGGCCCCACTATTTACCTGCAGACTAGTTACTTAACCTTCCTGAGCCTCAGTTTCCTCATCTCTAATATAGGAATCATAGCAGGACCAAACTCATAGGCTTACTGTGAGGAGTAAATGGGATAATGTGTGTGAATTCTTGGTGCACTGGCTCAGCCTTAAAACATGGCAAAAAAGTAAGACCTCCTATTATTTGTACTAAGATCAGTCCTTTCTACCCAGAAAGAGCATAGTGGAACATAAAAGTACTGGATCGGGATTCAGGTGACTTTGAGTGAAGTACTGATTCTGCCACAAATTAGCAGGGTGATGTTGAGCGTGACTTTGCCCCTCTCTGTGCCTCAGTTTCCCCATCTGCCAACTCAAGGGGTGGATTAATTGAGTCCTTCCAGCTCTGACATTGAAGGAGAGCTGGTGAGAAGGTTATATGGCCACCCAGTGTAGTATCTGGATGGACCCAGTCTTCCCAGTTACCCCATTCAGAGGAGGACCAGGAAGCGGTCTGGGAGGAAGGCTTTGGCCTCTTCAAACCAGTGCCTGGCTTAAGAGAGGTGTTCTGGGGATACAGAAGCCCAGCTTGAAGTTGTCCCTATCACAGTGTGTGACCTTGGGAAAGGACTTCACCTCTCAGTTTCTTTATTTGTAAAATGGGACTTAAAATGGTACCCAGAGTAAGGGATTATAATGACCATCTGAGCCAATTCTGCGACTTCGCTTAGCACACAGAGGAAGGACTTGGTGTTAATCGTTATGCTGCCAGTTGCATGTGGACCCCATCTCTGGGCACGGTCTCTTCTTAAAGCCAGTCTGAGTGCACCTGTGTCCATTCACAGCATTATTTCTGATGACAATAAAGCTCTTTATGAGGACAGCAGCCATGGTGGGGACCCACCTGGAGAGGAAGAGTGGGCCAGTCTCTGCACGTTGACCATTGAGATTCCCATGATTCCAGGTCAGCCTGAAGGAGGTGACAGCCCTCTGTCCTTCCCCACCCTGCCCACAAGACCAGCTCGGCAGGACTAGAAACTCCACCTTTCCCAGCCCCTTTACCCGGTGTAGGATGCTGGCGGGAGAAGTGGCCACCCAAGTCCCATGGCCTGTCACTACGCCTGGGACCATAAGCAGTCTTTGTAGTATTGAAAAGAGTGTCCACTTTTGATTCTTGGCATCTCACATCACAGGCTGAGTGTCTTCACTGGACTTCAGTTTTTTCATCTGAAAAATGGAGATAGTAATAAAACCTGCTTCCCAGGGCCATTGCAAAGATTCAAAAAGGGAGCATGCGTATAACAAACAGCAAGCCCTCTATGAATAGCTTTCACGTCACTCATGTGACTCTCCATTTCTCCTCCAGTGCTTTTTGGCCATGCCATGCTGGGAACACCCAGCGCATTGAGTTTTGTATTTCCTTTCAGCCTGGAGCTGTGTCGGAGTAGTAGCGTTGGTCTGGGGTGGCAGTCTGGAAACCTGACTCGAGTTAGGACTCCGCCCCTCTGTTGCTCTGTGACCTGCCGCTGGTCATCCTCCCTCTCTGTCTATCAGTCTCTTCCTCTACAGCAGCACTGTCTAATAGAAATAGGATGTGATCCACATATGTAATTTTAAATTGTGTAGTAGCCAAACTTTATAAAAAGTAAAAAGAAATAGAGAAAATTAATTTTAATAATATATTTTACTTAACCCAATGTATCCAAGAAAGGATCATTTCAACATGTAATCAATACTAAAATGTTGCTAATGAGATATTTTACACTTTTTTTCTAAGTCTTTGAGACCTGGGAGGTTCTCAGCCTAGGGTGATTTTGGCAATTGTCTGGGATGTTTTGGGTTGTCACAACCTAGAGGGGTGGGGGATGGCGGGCAGAGACCAGAGATGTTGCTACACATCCTACGGTGCACAGCACAGCCCCTCACAGCCCAGATCTGGCCCAACATGTTAACAGTGCCTGTTTTACACGTATAGCACAGTTCAGATTAGCCACTTTCCAAATTCTCATGGAGCTGGTGGCTACCATATTGGACAGTGCAGCTCTGTAACATAAAACATTTGCACATGCACTTAAAAAGCCACGTTTTTAGGAATTTGGGTTCTGGTAAATTTATTTTCCTGCCCATCTCTAAATAAGTGGCTACATGAGATGTGGCTGGTTCACCCGTCCCTGGCTGGCTAAGGACAGAGCCCATCTGTCCCTGGCTGGTCAGACTCTTCCAAAGCCACCCGCCCTCCCCTGGGAGACAGCCTGGGACAGACAGTGAAGGCTGTTCTTTTCTGGGGAGACAATGCTGCAGGCCCTGCTACCTACCTGACAGGGCTATTGTGGCTCCGGGAGAAAAGGGCTTTGTCAGGACAGCAGCCCAGGAGTCAGCAGTTCAATGGGGCCCTTTATGTCTGCACTCCCGGGATGCTCCAGGCCAGCCCTGGGGAGGCTCCACCCCCTCCTAGGACAAATGGGGACCCTGAGGCCCAGAGAGGGCGTGGAAAGCCCTCCACTGGATCCCAGCGCCCTCCGCCTCAGCCCACTGCCCTAAAATATGAAATCCACCTAACTCTTTCTCAAAGCTCAGGGTGAACTCAGTACTGCATTTAACCTGGGCACGGGGACCCTTGCCCCATACCCTGAAATTTAGCAGTTCCACAAATGACAAACACTTACACAGTGACTGAACTAAAGAACACGTGTGCGTCTGTCTCCTAAGATCTGGGCTGACCTCTGGCACAAGGCAACTATAACCTTGTTTGCACCCTCTCTTGTGACTTAAAAAGCCCAGGCCAGAGGGAAACACTCCAGCTCTCTTGTCCTATGTCCTTGGAACAAAAAAGCGAAGGAGTTTGAATGCAGTGAGAGTTTGAGGGTTGTACCTGGCCAGCCCCAGAGATGGATACTGTTTTGCAGCACAATTAGGATCTGAGCAGCAGAGATGCTCCGCTAGAGAAAAGACAGACTCCCTTGTCAGGTCCTCCCTGTCAGGGGAATGGACATACACATTTTTCTATAATGAGGTGTCAGTCCCCAGGAAGGCCAGTCTCTGGTTTCTGGCTCTTCCGTGTTCCGATTCATGCTGGTCTTGGAAGTACTCACCTCCATGTGAACTCTGGCGCCACATCCCTCCAAAGTTAGGGGCAGGCCTAGATGTTAGGGGTAAAGTCCCGTGAACTTGAATCTGTAATGCGAGCTAGACCTGTAACTTGCCTTTTCTTTTTTGTTTACACTTTTGGGGGGGGGGGCATGTAATTAGGTTTATTTTTTTAAATGGAGGTAACTGGGGATTGAACCCAGGACCTCACATATGCTAAGTGTGGACTCTACTACTGAGCTCTACCCTCCCCTTGCCTTTCCTTTCTAACCTCTGCCCTATCCACACTCTTTAGACCCCATGGTGGTACACACACACACACACAGAAAGGGGCAGGAAGGGCTGTCTTATTTGACTGATCCTTCTGGAGAGTAAGTGACTTATTTAATGTTATCCAGCAAATTAAGGGAAGCCACATGCTGGGAGAACCCATCCTTTGAGGCCCAGCTAGAAGGCCACCAGTAAAGGGTGGAGGGTGGTGGCTGGGGAGACAGACTGGGGGCTGAGTAGCTTCTGGCACCCTCTCTTATTAGCTATGGAACCTTGGGGGCCAGTTTCTCAGAGTATTTAAAATGTGGCTTTTTGGGGGGGACGTTATTGCTTAAATGGTAGAGTGCATGCTTAGCATGCATGAAGTTCGGAGTTCAATCCTCAGTACCTCCATTAAAAAAAAGAAAACTAGTAATAAATAATTAAATAGACCTAAGGACCCCCTCCCCCCAAAAAAATTTTAAATGTGGCTTTTTCTATTCCTGTACGAAATATTATTAGGGGAAGCTGGTGACAGGTATAAGGGAACTCTCTGTACTATTTTTGTAACTCTCCTATAAATCCAAAATTATTTTATAATCAAAAAAATTTTTAATGTAATTTTTCCTTACCTGTACCATGGAGATTAGTACCTGCCTCACAGAAGGCTTCAATGAGATAATGCCTGTAAAGGGCTTAGTATAGTGTCTGTTCTGGAGTAAAGACTCAATAAGTAAGTACTTTGAAAGCTGCTTCCTCCAGGAAGCCAGGGACCTGTCAGAACCCACCACTGCTTTCTTGGCAGCCCCACATCCTCACTACTCGGGGGCAGGCGTTTACTTCAGCCTAAAATGATGCCGAGCTCAGTGTGGCTGCTGGGAGCATGCATTTCATCTTGGCTCTTCCAGTTCCTGGCTGGGGCTCTGGGGCAAGTTACTAGATCACTCTGTGGCTCAGTTTCCTTTCTGTAAATAATAAAACAACAAGCATGGTTGTCATGAGGATTAAATGAACTGGGATTTTTCAGCACTAACAGCTGTGCCTGGCTGATAGCAAGCACTGCACAAGAGTTTTTATGCTCCAGGTCAGTGTTTCTCTAACTTTTTCCCTAGTAGCACCCACAGTAACAAACATGCTTTCCATCACCACCATTTTTCTTTTTCATAGTGATTTGGAAAACACCAGTCTCCAGATAGGTGACCCCATTTTGTTTCCTATATTAGTATATGAGGTTCCTGGGGGACAGGGAATATGTCTGATTCATTTTGGTCTCCAATTACTTCGTTTGCTTCTTTCATTCAATTTACTAAGCTTCCATCACCCATTCATTCCACATATATGTATCGACCTTTTATTGAACACCTACTATGTGCCTATTGCGTATTAGTGCCCCAGTATAGATCGGACCTACCTTGAATGAATGAATCAAGCAGGGAGGTAGGAAGCCAGGAAGGCAGGGAGGAAGGGAAAAACCTGGGGTCCTGGATGTCCCTGGCCCGAAAGGCTTCCACATGACAGCAGTGCTCCCTTCCGCCCCCGCGTTCCACTTCCATCCCAGCCAGAAAATTGCCCTCTCTCTTGCCATCCTGGGGCCTATCAATTGTGTCACTGGGGACGGAACTGGGTGCAGGTCCCGGGGTTGCGGAGGGGTGGTGCCCGGGGACCCGCCCCCTTGACTCCAGCCAGGAACAAGGGGCGGTGACTCCCTCGCTGGGCGTCGGGCAGCCTCCTGCGCCCCGGGAGGGCGTGCGCCCCTCTGCGGGCAGCTTGAGCGCAGGGCCCCCCGGCCCTTGGAGTTACCCAAGAGGCCGGGTGACTCCTCCCCGGGGACCCTCCCCCTCTGCGGCGCGTCATTCTCTCCACCCTCGGGTCCCGACCCCGGCGGCTCCTCGTACGCCGGCCACACCAGGGACGAGTCTCAGCCACCTGCTCCGGAGCCAGGGAACCGGGGCGCCGTTCGCCCGCGCTTCGGTGCGAGCGCCGGGCCCCATGGAGCCGCCGGCCGGCAACGCCAGCTGCGAGAACGGTGCGTGGGGCCGGCGGGGACCCGGGTGCGCCCCGCGCTGAGCGCCTGCCCTTCCCCGCCGCTCCTTTCCTCCGCGTCCTCTCCTGCCAAGGGGCCCCAAGTGGGGGAGAGGGTCCGCACGCGTCGTCCCTCACCCGGTTCTCAGGCCCGCCTTGGGGAGGAGCCAGGTTCTGGCTGTGCCCCCCCACCTTTGGAGCTGGGTTGCTGAGAGGGGCAATGGGGGAAAGGGGACCGTACTGCGGGAGTAAGGGGTGGGAGGAGGTGGGCTTTACTGGTTACAGCTGGTCCACCAAGAGGTGGGGGACTGGGGGGTGTCTTTTATGTATAGTTGCTTCAGATTTTAGTACCTGCCCAGGTCTGCCTCCCTGGGGCCCAACAAAGACAGGGGAGTGAGGCGCAGAGACTCACCACCCTCAAACCCACATGCACCTTTTGGGAAAGGGAGGGAAAGAACACCCCAGGAAGGGGTAAGGAAGGATGCTTGGCTTTATGCTCGGGTTCTCATCATGAACCTGGGTGGTGGACTAGGCCGTTTACCTGCATCATCCCTGTCAATCCTTGACACAACTCTACCTTAGTGTCTCGGCTCTGGAGACAGAGAAACTGAGGCTCTGAAAAGTCTGATTAATTTGCTCAAGGTATTAATCACCGTGGGGCGATGGAATACAGAACCAGGGCTTGGATTCTAAAACCTGTCTTCATACCACTGCGTCACCTCCTTTCTTGGTATAGCATCATTTTCCTACCTTGTCTTGGCATCGCAGGCTGTGGGAGATCCCTGTTTTTCTAATTTCTCTTCTCCAGTGAAGCTTTCAGAGCTGGCCTGTTGGGTGTTGGCTGGCTTTGGTTTCCTGACCAACGAGACAGTCCATTTTCAGCCTCACCTTCCCCTGGGGAAGAATATGTTCCCCAGTCCCCGCGTATCCTGGAAGAGGAGCAGGAATCATCTGGCCCAACACCCACCTGTCAGATAAGCATCCTTCTCACAATTGGATTTCCTTTGGCCATCGGCCCTCTTCCTTGTTCTTTTCCCCGGGTGGGAGAACTTAACTCAGTGGAGGGTCCTGTGCCCCTTGGGTGCCTCAAGCCTCCCCCAAACAGCCAGACCCACCCTTTGGCTCCACCTGCTGGAAATGCACCTGGAGGAGGCCAGGGGAGGGGTGTGCGAAAGGGCTTGGCCTTCCTCTTGGGAGCCACCTTCTTTGCCCTACATCCTGCCAGGTTCTGGCTCTTTTCCTAAGCTCAGGGAACTCCCAGGATGTGACTCCTGTCCTAGCTGACAGAACAAGTTTGATTAGGGACCCAGATGGTTTCTTATCTCATCTTCTGTTGATTGTGACCCAGCTGTTAGAAAGAGAGGTCTCCCACTGCAGAAGACACATGGCCATCCCCCAGTGGGTTCCAGACCCAGTCCTGCTACCCGGGTTTTGGGAGACTCACACAAGTCCTTCCCTATCTCAGGGCCTCAGTTTCCCCAGCTGAAAAGCAAGAGGGTTAGATGGGCTGCCTTCTAAGGGCCCTTCCAGCTTTGCTGTTCCATGCTGTGCCGTAGAAGGAAAGTCAGCATTGCCCTTACTGTGTTCCACCAGAATGCCACTCTGTGCTCAACATAGGCCAAAGCTAGAGCTGCCTGACCTGTTGGACTTTGGGGCCCTTCTAGCTTGGTCCGAGGAAAAGGGCCTGCCAGGCTTACATTCTTGGCACAGGAGCCTGGGTCTTTATGACACACAGGCTGTAAGGACCTTCTACCACCAAAAGTCACAAACTTAAATGCCAGTAGGGGCCGAGCACATAACACAGTTGACTGAAAGGAGCCAGGTGTGGACTCTGGGGGAATCGCTAAGAGTACCTCCCGTCTAGCGGGGAGCCAGCTGTTTGCCTCTGGGACCATCTGCCCAGCAAGGTAAGCGAAGGCAGCCTTGAAGCTGAATTTTCATAGGGAATCTGGTTTTTAAATACTGGTGATGAATTCATACTTTAAGATAACCCTCAAGAAGCTAGATGAAACCCCATCCCCTTTGCTGCCTGCTTTGTGACGGGGTGTGTGTTGACCAAGAGCATGAGCTCTGACATCATATGGGCTTGGGGAACAGTTCTGGCTTGACCACTTAGCACCAGTGCAGCCATAGGTTACTGAGCTTATCAGGACCCCAGTTTCTCAGCTAAAACCCTGGACATGATCGCTGTGCCATTTCCATGATAGGGATGTTCACTGGAAGGCCCAGAGCTGTGAGCACCAGCACGGGAAGATTGTTGCCTCTGCCTTGTACTGTCTCCTTGAACTTGGGCAGCTTGGTGCTTCTGACTGAGGGTCTGCTCTTCATGCCCGAGTTTGTCCTGTTGTCTTTGGTGTTTGTGTCACAAGAGCCAGCAAGTGTGGGCTGGCTTTAGGGCATGAGGGCTGCTTCAGACTCTCACGGACTCTAGGACTCTAGACAGCAAAGTGAAGACAGATCCTGCCTGGGGTGGCAGGGACGCCCATCCCTCGGCGGCCTGAGGAGGCCCCAGCCACTGACCAGGAGCACTAGAGGTTTTCGAAGGATGGCCTGGGGATGGTTGGTCCTGACCAACAGGATGCTCAGAGTTCGTCATCTTCAGGCCTAGGAGGGGCTGTGGACTCTCCAGCTTCACTCCCTCCTGGTACCCGCCGGGATTCTGCATCATGGCTGGAGTTAGTGATACGTAAGTGAAGAGGCCTCTGGGAGGGGAGACTCCCTGTGTGATCCTGAGCTGTGGGAGGCCCGTGTGCCCAGAGGCTGGTGAGGTTGGATTCAGTGACACCTGAGATCTGGGGGGACCCAGCTTGATGTGTGGGGCGTCAGTATGGTGTCGTGGTTATGTTCTGGGGTTCTGGAGTCAGACAGCCTGTGTTCATAGGCCAGGATCCTGACCTCTTGTTGCCTCCCTTTCCATGTCGATGAAATGGGAATTAAAGACAGCCCTCATTTGATGGGCGGTTGGAAGAACTTGATGACTTCACGCCAATGAAGTCCCTAACCTGGCGTAAACACTCAGTAAATGTTAACCGCTGTTTTTAGTTTGGGGCTCAGGGTATGGCTGGAGTGCGGCAGTGGCTGAGGCCTGGGGTCTGAGGCAGTGGCCGGTGCCGGTATCTTTAGAGCATGCAAACGTCCCCCGCGTGACTCTCTCCCCGGTGTCTTCCCCAGGTTCCCTGATCCGCCTGTACTGCTCCTCTCAGCAAGTTCTGTGTCAGATCATCGCTGACCTTGGCCCTGAGATGCCCAGCAATGTCACCTCTCACAGCTGGCAGGAGAGGTTCAGGCAGAGCTACAGCTTCTACATCGGCCTGGGGCTGGCCTTCCTGTCCAGCTTCCTCATCGGCAGCAGCGTCATCCTCAAGAAGAAAGGCCTCCAGCGACTGGTGGCCTCGGGGGCCACGAGGGCAGGTAGGCTCCTGGCGGTGGGGTGTGGGTGTGGACGGGGTGCTGGGCAGCCGAGCCCGCAGCCAGCCCTGTGAGCCTCCTCCCGGGTCCGCTGTAGCAGTTGGAGAGCCTGTCCTAAGGGCACAAAAGGTGCACTGTCAACCCCATGGGGAATCAGTCCACCAACGGGACACCTTCCTTTATGATCCAGTATTTCCTGAGAACTTCGTGGTCAGTTAACTGGGGTGAAGAGAGGGAAAAGTCTCAGGGCCAAGAATCAGGAAGCCCAGGTCTATTCCTGGTTTTATTTCTTACCAGTTGTGCCGTGGCAGGCCGGTAACAACCTCCCTACAAGATGGGAACACGATGCCTCTGCCCAGAACAGTGGCAGACACTAGGGTGCCCTCACTTACTGTCAAACTGAGCTCCTGTATAGGATACAAAAGAATTGCTGAGTCTCTGTCCACAGGGGTTCGTTTGTTTGGAAAATAAGGTGTGTATCCTTGAAAACAATTCCTGAGAAAAGGAATCCTATATAAAAGAATTCACTCATTGAATCATCATTTATTGTGTACCTGCTGCATGCCAGGTGCCATGCGAGACATGCAGCCACTGTGCCCTTGAAGGGCTTTGAGTTGAGTGGGAGAGATAAGCAAGTCGATAAACACTTGTCCCATAGCCTGTTAAGTGCTGTCATGGGGAAAAGATGAAGGGGAGAAGAGGAAGATGACGTAGTGTTCCAGGCAGAAAGAACAGCATGTGCAAAGGCCCAGGGCTGAAAGCATGAATTATATTAGAAGCTGAAAGTAATTCAGGATGGCTGGAGCATGGAGGGGTGAGAAATGGGCTGAGGGCCAGCTCATGAAGGGTCTTGTAAACTGGGCTCCAGAGTTTGAGTGTAACTCTAAATGACAAAGGTTTTAGGCAGGCAAGTGACGTATTTTGATTTATGATTTGAAAAGATCCCTAGTTGCTGGGTGCAGAATGGGTTAGGGGACAAGACTGGAGGGCGGGAGGCCGGTTAAAGGAGGAAGACAACAGAGCTTGGGCCAGGGAATGGCCGTGGGCATGGAGACAGGTGGTGGAGTGCAGAGACGGTTTCTGCAGGTAGGACATACTGGGTTCGGTGTTGCCGGGCTCCAAGGGGAGTGTGAAAAAAATGAGTCAGGATGACTCAGCCCTCTGCTTTGAGCAACTGGGGAGATGAAGGTGCTCTTTTCTGCAATGAAGAATACAGGAGGAGCAGGTTTATGGAAAGACAACGTGTTCAGGTCTGGACATGTTCAACTTAATGTTCTGTGAGACACTGTGCTTTGGCAGCAGACCATTAGGGCTCCAATTCCAGCTCCTCAGTTCCTGGCGACGTGATCCTGGGCAAGAACATAGTTTTTCTGTGCCTCAGTTTCCTCATCTAAAAACAAAATGGGGATAAGACTAGTTCCAGCCTGCAGGACTGTCATGAAGATGGGTCGTGTGCTTAGAAGGACGCTTGGCACAGAGTGGGCACTAATGTTAGCCTCAGTTATCTAAGTGGGAGGGCCTGGCGGACAACCCGATACCCAGGTCTGGGCCAGGTGTGCGCGGATACGGAGAGCTATGAGGTGTGGGGATGAAGTCAGGATCAGTGGTCATCGCTGCTCTGTCTTCCACTTCTGGACACATGTTCGAATGGCCAGAGCCCTCCCAAAGTGCCAGAAAGACAGCTGCCTGTGCTCAGGAGAGCAGGGCAAGTACCCCTGACCATTCAGAGAGGCAGCGGCCCTGGCATCAGTTTTTCCCTCCAGTCTGATATTTCAGCATCTCCTGAGATTTCAGCTCTTAGGGTGAAATGCTCTCAGAGCTCTTAACGTGAACGAGGGAGACTCTGACTCCTTTAGGAGCCTGATGGAACTGAAAGGCCTTCTTAGGAAAATGGGCATTCACAAAAAGCAGAATGTGAATTTGGGATTTTTCACAGAACAGTCTAAAACCCATCCATCCCATCCTCAGCCTCACAGCTAATGTTCCTGAGCGCTGCCTGGGTGCTGGGCTCTGAGGCCATCATGCGAACACAGCAGACACACTTCCTGACTTCCATTTCAGTGGAGCAAATGCAAGAAAATAAATCAGTTCAATTATAAATGACAAGTGTCATGAAGGAGAAGAGCTGGGTGTGATGAGAGAGAGTCCCAGGGGGAATAATAAAGATAAGGGGTCAGGGAGGGCATTTTAGGGGAAGCAGCATTCAAGCAGAGACCTGTGAAGGGAATGTGGATCTAGGCAAATATTGTTAAGACTATTCTGAACATGGAAAAGCACATGCAGAGGCCTTAAAGGCCAGAAAGAGCTCATCATTTTTGAAGAACTCAAAGAAAGCCGGAGTGGCTAGACTGTAGTAAGGAGAGTGGCAGGAGATGCCTGTGGAGAGGTGAGCAGGGTCAGAACTGTGAACAGGGCTTGGTAGAGATTCTGGTCTTTATCCTAAGAGTATTTAGAAGCCACTGGCCAGCAGTAAGCTGAGAAGTGACAAATTCTGATTTACGTTCTTAAAGACTCCTGGCTGCTATGAAAGGAATGGATTATAGGAGGACAAAGGTAGAACCAGAGGAACCCTAGAAGGCTGCTGCCTCGACCCAGAGTTGGGTGGTGGCAGTGGAGTGGACACATGTGAGGTGCTTTTTGGAGACAGAGTCAGCAGGATGGACTGGATGCAGGAGGTGGAGTAGTGGGAGAGTCAAATGATTCCCTGGTTTCTGGCTTAAGCAACTAGGGACCCAGAGGTGCCATTTACTGAGTTTCATTTGGTGGGTGGGGAGCATTTAAAATCAAGAGATCCATTTAGGACAGAATTTGAGATGCCGGTGAGAGATCCAAGAGTTGTCAAGTCAGCAGTTGGATCCACACCAGGGCTCAGAAGAAAAGGTCAGGGTGCGTGTATGAAACAGGGACACCAGCAGCTAGATGGAAATTAAGGCTTTGGAATGGTTGCGCTCACCGGGGGAGGGCCCAGAAGCGAGCCTGGGGGACTCACCACAGCTGACTCGGACTGAATGCTTGGAGACTGGGGCGTGCAGGCAGAGAAGGGGCGGTCCTGGGAAGCGTGGCCGCGCACTCACTCGGTGCCTGTTGCTTTCTGCAGTGGACGGAGGCTACGGCTACCTGAAGGACGCGATGTGGTGGGCTGGATTTCTCACCAGTAAGTGAGCCCTTTGCTGCTAACGACTGTGCCCGATTGATGACAGAGGCAGAGAGGAAAGGAGGGTGGGTGGGGCATTTCTGTCCCTATTGTGCAAGGTATGAATCTGAGGCCAAGATTCCCAGGGGGAAACCCTTGACAGTCTTTGCTGGTAGAACATCTTACCTGTATCTCAGATCACTTTCTCCACCCAAAGTCTCTCTCATCCATGAAGCATCTACCCCCAGAGAGATTTGTCCAGAGCTGGTGATGATAAAGATGTCGTTTCTCAGCTTCCCTGGAAACACAGGGAGCTGTCGCTGCCCGTTGGAGTCTCCTGGACTTTTCTGCAGGGGATAGCCTGGGACTCCTAAGTCAGTTTCCCCATTCCTCAGGCAGTTGTTGGCTCACTTAGCACATGGTTGGCCTGCCATCTAAAGTTTGCCCAGATTTGTACATTCACACATTTCCCCCGCTTTCCACCCACCCTCTCTGGATTTCAAAGCCTAATTCTTTCAGATGGAAAATTAGCCAGCTTTCCATTTGTAATCCCCTAAATCAGGTTTTGATCCCAGTCTCAGCCAGAGCGATCACATTCATCATCTGCTTTCAAAGAGCGGAGCCAGTTCATTCTCTACGAGCAGAGACAGAAAGGACACTTAAAGGAGCCTGCACACTGGAAACTCACCTGGGGAGAAGTGGGCCCTTTGGGGATGTCAAACTTTCTAACCACCTGCCTGTCCGTCTAGACAGTCCACACCTCCTCTGGAAAAGATGGTCCTTGGACCATTTGGTACCCGGAGAATCAATAACTGTACCTGTTTCTTTATCTGATAATTAACACTTTCTAGAACTTACCTTAAAGATAGAGACCAATCATTGGCAGTCCCTGAGATACACTTAACCGTGCCTCGACCAGAAGCCAAGAGACTTCAAGATCAAGAAGGCATCCTGTGACCCGGGACTCTCGGCATGCTTTCTCATCTTTAAAATGGAAGGATTTGGTCAGGATAGTCTGAGCCCGACCTTCAGATCAGATTGTCCAGGGAGAGGGCGTAACAATCAGAATTTCAAGTAATGCTGGCCTGGGATTCTGTGAGGGGTTGAACGCTGAGTGAAGGCATCTCTACCCAGATTCATTTGGACTGGAGATGGTGCACTAGAGCCAATGACCCCTTTTTCCCCTTAATTTCCTAGTGGCTGCTGGAGAAGTCGCCAACTTCGGGGCCTATGCATTTGCTCCTGCGACAGTCGTCACACCTCTGGGAGCGCTGAGTATCCTCATAAGGTTATTGTCACCTCTCTTGCCGCCTCTGGCTTCTTCCTCTTTTCAGTTTGTTGGTGTCTGGAACAGTTGCTACTTGTAATCAGGGACTTGGGTCAGTCCCAGCTCCCCCCAAAAAGTTGTGTGCTGCTCAGAACTCCAGACCTTTGGATTATTTGCTGCCTGTTGCTCTAGCATCTCTTTGACTGGTCAGTGAAGGGGCAGGCCAAGCGCAAACCAGTTGGAAGCGCCTCCGCTGCCACCAGGCTGAATGTCTCACGTCAGCATTCGGCGCCTCAATAGGAGAAGCGTACCAGTTGAAGGTGTAAGGCCTAGATTAGCACTCCCTGAGCTCTAACCTTAGCTCCACCACTTAGTAAAGTTACCATGGCAGGCCACTTAACCACTCGAAGCCTCAACTTCCCACCTGCTAAGTGGGGATGTTCGTAATACCTTCCTGAAGGCATTGCTTCGAGGACTACGTGAGATAAGGCACAGAGTGCAGATACAGAACTGGGGCTGAAGAATAACCACGGCTAACGTATGTAAGTAACATCTATTGCTGTGTGCTAAATGTTCCAAGTGTGCTCCGTGTATTAACTCATTTAATCCTGGAAGCATCCCTACTAGTTAGAAAGTAGGAGAGACCTGCGGCCAAGAGAGGTTAAGCGTCTCGGCCAAGGTCACCCAGGCCCCAGGAGGCTAGGCCAGGATTCCCTCCCAGGCAGTCTAATTTCAGAGTCTGGGTGCTTAATCACTAGGTCATGTTGCCTCCAAAATGTTTGATAGCTTGAAAGATAACTGGTATTAAATGCATTGCCCCGTTCCTCCCGAGCTACAGACATAGTTCCTCTCTGGGGGTCCTGTGCCCCATCTGAAGCTGGCTCTGATGGTTGTTCTAACCTTGGAGCCCTGGTAAAGCCCAGCCAACCACATGCAATACCCATAATTCCCTCTGTTTTGTTTTACCGGCTTGATGACAATTTTGTAACGTTTATGCAATCAAAAACCAGATGGAGCCGTGATACCACTATTGCATATCTGATTAGTTTACAAAGCCCCACCCCCAGGAAGTTGGGAGAGGCAGGGATTCCTGCAGCACGTGACCTGTGCCTTTGCTAATGCCACCGGATGCTCGTGAGCAGGCATTATGGGTGGAACGGTTTTGGTGGTTTTAGAGGAGAGATGGTGGACTCTCAGAGGAGCCTGGACATCACTCCCCTCTCTCCTGATACCTTTCCCCAGGACTTTTGAGGCTCACTGGGTCAGCCTAGGCCGGCCCACAGATTTTTACCCTAAACGAATACCACCTTCATAAAGAAACAGAAGCATGCCCCAACGATCACACCTGTCTTGTCCACTTTCCCTCCCTGCCTCCCTTCCTCCCTCACCTCTGCTGGGTGAGAATGAAAGTCACATCACCAAGGAACAGCAAGGGGCTGGAGGTGTTTTGTCCAGAAAAGACTCAAGGAAGAATTCTCTTCAATAAGGTGTAGAGGAAAACCCACAGGCTTTATAATTTAGGCAGAACTTGAGCTCAAATCTCCACTCAGCTATTGACCAGTCGTATGATCTTGCCACCATTTAAGCTTCTATGGGACTCAGTTTTCTCATCTATAAAATGGGCATCAGCATATTTTACTCTTCTAAGAGTTACAAGATGTTAGTGAGATAGTAAGCGGGAAGTTGCTAGCATAATATCTAGTACGTAAGGTGTGTCCAAGACACGGCGCCTACAGTGGTCATTGTGCTTGTTTATACTGGCGCATACAAATGGGAGAAGGAATGGCTTTGTTCTGTACGGCTCAACGAATAGAAATGGGCAAGGATGAGAAGTTACCGTATTTTGGTGAATAACAGAATGACCTACAGTGGATTCATTTGCCTGGTGGCGGGCGAGCAGCTGGCCACCAGAGATATACAAGCCACAGCTGAGAGCTGTCTGTTGGCAATAATAAGAGAAGATGTGCTCTGTGGGTAGGAAGCTGGACAAGAGTGCTCTGAAAGGCTCCTGCAACTCTTCTGCGTGGGCTGCTTTGTCTCTAAAATGAAAGAAGCCCACATGTATGTTGCTGACTCTTCCAGCCCCCACGGTAACCCTCCCGAACCTAAGTTTCTATGTCAGACGTTTCCTAGGGGTCCAGAAAAGCTTCCTCGTGTGAGAGTTGTGAGTCCTGACCTGTTCTCCCTGAGGGCTTGCTCAGCCCCGCTTTTCTCCAGGACGCTGGGGCTGGCCCGGCTGCTCTAACCCCTTCTCCATGTCCACACGCAGTGCCATCCTTTCCTCCCATTTCCTGGGAGAGAGTCTGAACCTGCTGGGAAAGCTGGGCTGTGTGATCTGTGTGGCCGGCAGCACCGTGATGGTGATACACGCCCCCGAGGAAGGGAAGATCACCACCGTCATGGAGATGGCTGCCAAGATGAAAGACACAGGTGGGCTCCAAGCCCGGGGCGGGGTGGGAACCACGTGGAAGGTCTGACTGGGTCCTGGCCATCTCAGGTGCTGCCACCTGGAGGAGGCAGGTGGAAGTTGGTGGGCTGCTACTAAGGCTAGCGCGCAGGTTCCCAGCCTGATAGGGAGTTGATGCCATTTATTATGTGCTTATTATGTGCCAGGTACTGTTCTAAATGCTTTATGGGTCGTGATGGAATGTCATAGACTGAGTGGCTTATAAACAGCAGACATTTGTTTTTCCAAGGTCTGGAGGCCACGATCAAGTCCATGATCAAGGCCCACTGATCTGGCTCATAAACAAACATCTCGCTGTGTCCTCACCTGGTGGAAGGGGCCAGGGAGCTCTCTGGAGTTTCTTTCTTTAAGTTTTTTAACGTTAATTTTATTTATTTATTTTCTGGGGGGAAGTAATTAGGTTTACTTATTTATTTTTGATGGAGGTACTGGGGATTGAACCTAGGACCTCCTGCATGCTAGGCATGTGCTCTCTCTCTGAGCTAGACCCTCCCCCATCTCTGAAGTTTCTTTTATAAGGGCACCAATCCCTTCGTGAGGGCTCTACCCTCATGATGTAATCACCTCCCAAAGACCTCACCTCCGTACCATCACATTAGGGGTTAGGCTTCAACATGTGAATGCAAGAGGCCAGGAGGGAAGTGGGGTACAGTCAGTAATTGCATTCATTACCTTATTTAATCCCACAAAAGAAGCCTATGTGAGGAAGGTCCTATTACTAGCCCTGTTTTACAAATGAGGAAACTGAGGTCGTGGGGTTTTAATTAATAACTTGTACAAGTTATTAAATAGTCATGTCACTGGGATTGGAACCCATGTTTGTCTGACTCTAAAACCCAGGTTTTTTTTTTTTAATTGACGTATAGTTTATTTACAATGCTGTGTTAATTTCTGGTGTACAGCATGGTGATTCAGTTATACATATACACAGATATATATATTCTTTTTCATTACAGGTTATCATAAGATATTGAATGTAGCTCCCCTGTGCTATACATTAGGACCTTGCTGTTTATTTTATATATAGTAGTTTGTATCTGAAAATCTTGAACTCCCAATTTATCCCTCCCCTCCCCTTCCCCTTTGGTAATCATAAGTTTGTTCTCTATGTCTGCAAGTCTGTTTCTGTTTTGTAGGTAAGTTCATTTGTGTCCTTTTTTTAGATTCCACATATAAGTGATAGCATATGACATTTTTCTTTCTCTTTCTGGCTTACTTCACTTAGAATGACGATCTCCAGTCCATCCATGTTGCTGCAAATGGCATTATTTTATTCTTCCTTGATTTTTTTACAGCTGAGTAGTATTCCATTGTATATATACCACATTGTCTTTATCCAGTTATCTGTTGATGGACATTTAGGCTGCTTCCATGTCTTGGCTATTTGTAAATAGTGCTGCTGTGAACATTGAGGGTGTATGTATTTTTCTGAATTGACGTTTTCTCTGGATATATGCCCAGGAATGGGATTGCTGGATCATATGTTAAGTCTATTTTTAGTGTTTTAAGGACTCGCCATACTATTCCCCTCAGTGGCTGCAGCAAATTACATTCCCACCAACAAAGTAGGAGGGTTCCCTTTTCTCTACACCCTCTCTAGCATTTATTATTTGTGGACTTTCATGATGACCATTCTGACCAGTGTGAGGTGATACCTCTCTGCAGTTTTGCAATTTTCTGATTATTAGTGAGGTTGAGCATCTTTTTATGTGCCTATTGGCCATCTGCATGTCTTCATTGCAGAAATGTCTATTTAGGTCTTTTCCTATTTTTTATAGGGTTTTTTTGTTATTTAGTTATATGAGTTGTTTGTATAATTTGGAAATTAAGCCCTTGTCACTCAAATCATTTGCAAATATTTTCTCCCATTCTGTAGGTTGTCTTTTTGTTGTGCTTATGGTTTCATTTGCTGTACAAAAGCTTATAAGTTTGATTAGGTCTCATTTGCTTATTTTTGCTTTTATTTCTATTGCCTTAGGAGACTGACCCAGGACAACAGAGCTATGATCTGTTTTGCCTCTGTTCTTTTTTAGGAGTTTTACAGTGCCCTGTCTTATGTTTAAGTGTTTAAGCCATTTTGAGTGTATTTTTGTGTATGGTGTGAGGGAGTGTTCTACTTCACTGACTCACATGCGGCTGTCCAGCTTGCCCAGCACCGCTTGCCGAAAAGACTGTCTTTTCTCCATTGTATATTCTTGACTCCTTTGTTAAGATATAATTGACTGTAGGTGTGTGAGTTTATTTCTTAATGCCATGGCAATGGGATGTCACATTAAGAACCTGGTCTCTAGATGCTTATCATATCCTCTACAGCTCAGGTTATCTTTCTCCCTCTCCCCTACAAAGGGTACATTGTGTTTGCCGTGCTTCTGCTGGTGTTCTGCCTCATCCTCATCTTCGTCATCGCCCCACGCTACGGACAGAGGAACATCCTCATTTACATCATCATCTGCTCTGTGATCGGAGCCTTCTCTGTGTCCGCCGTCAAGGGCCTGGGCATCACCATTAAAAACTTCTTCCAGGGGATGCCCGTTGTGCAGCACCCTCTCCCCTACATCCTGTCCCTCATCCTGGCACTTTCGCTCAGCACTCAGGTTAATTTCCTCAACAGGGCGCTGGACATTTTTAACACCTCCCTGGTGTTCCCCATCTACTACGTGTTCTTCACCACAATGGTGGTTGCCTCCTCCGTTGTCCTCTTCAAGGAGTGGTACAGTATGTCTGCCGTGGACATTGTGGGCACCCTCTCTGGCTTTGTCACCATCATCCTGGGTGTGTTCATGCTTCATGCTTTCAAAGACCTGGACATCAGCCAGACCAGCCTGCCACACATGCACAAAAATCCCACCCCACCCCCAGCCCCAGAGCCCAGCGTCACTAGACGCGAAGACAAGAATGTCCTCGTGGACAGTATAGAACTCTGCAGCACCCCATCACCAGAAGAGAAGCCCAGAGTATTTACAATCCATTCGTAAAGCTTGGAATACATAAGTGAGCGGAGGAGCCCTATGGTACTGTCAATTCAGAGCTACCTGGTTATTCTCAGCACAGCTCTTACCAGTGGGCTCTCTTTTCTTGAGACATTCATTTATACCTCATCACTGTTTCCAGGAGAAAAATCCCTACCCAGTGAACGGTGGTGGCAAAACTTCCTGGAAACACAGCCTCAGTGACCAAATGCCCGACTTGACGTTGGTGCCAGCAGGTCCCCTGGGCCACCTTCACACTTGTTTCCTTGGTGCCATCTCTATGTCGTTGGGAAGAAGACAGAATTTGACCTGTTGAATGTAGCAGCACAAGCCAAGAACCTCCCTGAAATGTTGGTCATCAGGAAACCCTTAGCACTAGTTCTCCTCCTGAGACTGACTCACAGTTCCTGAGCCCAAGGATGGTGTGCAGCTGGCACCCAGAGACCATGCCTCCCGCCCAGAACTAAAAGACACCACTACTGTCAAACGTCTGGATGCTTTGGCCACCTCATCTTCAGAGACAGAGCAAGACCTCAGCTGACCTCCTCACTGTGAAAGCGACCTGACGTCTCAGGGAAACACTTCCACCAGCTCCGTCCCCGAGCGCGCCAGCCTGCAGGTCAGCATCTGTTTCCACCCGCTCCGCCCCATCCCCGCTCCTCCCCTCTCTACATACATCCTAAGGGGTCCGTCACTGAGATATCCAGGCAGTTATCTTAGAACTCAAAACAATAACCACATCAGGTGCTTCACAGCCCAGCTCTGCTGGCCATGCCCAGGATTTCGTGCTGCCTCACTCTCAAACAGGAACAGCAATTGCGTCGCTCTTCAAGGTAGCCTGGCTGTGGAGCACAGCGCACTTTCCTTTTCCTCGAGGAGTAAACCAAAACATGATTTGAGGAGATGGGGAGAAGAGGGAGGAGCAAAGTCAGGGTTGGGCAGAAAGCAGCTGCAGGCTCTCTGGAAACCAGGGGCTAACTTTTGTGTTTCTCTGGTGCCCAGCCGGGAACCCAGGCGGAAAGAGCTCTGGGTAACCCCTGGGCTGCAGCCCCAAAGCCTCGGCCAGGAGGATCAGCTTTGAACATCGGTGACCAGGTAGGGGTGTAAGCTGGACACGGGGTGCATTCTGGCTGTTGACCAGATTGCAACCAAGTCCCCGACTCCACTGATGAGCCGCCCGCACTGGGAAGCCGTGTGTCACGACTGCTCCAACACCACCTGCTTTGGGAACTGCATTTAGTCCCCTCACATTTGGCCAGGAACAGTCAAAAAAACAAGAGCAGCTGGAGAGAGAATTAGTATCCTGTCCCTTCCTGTCCTCTTTCCAGCGGTGAAGATGTGAGTTGGTGCAAGGACCAATGGCAGGGACGTAAGGGAACCAATCTATCTATAAAGACGACCTGACCCTCCGCCCCCGAGTTGGTGCAGAGCCTCCCGTGTGTAACTCCACACCTTCGCCCTGGGTTTACATCCCATGCCCGAAACTTAGCTAAGCCTGGGCCAAACTCTTGTTCGCCTTGGAGCTCCAATGTGCTGGTCCAGCTCACCAACAGACTGGCTTCCTGCACCTCCAGCCTCAAAGCCCCAGTTTTTAATGAATGTGGATTTCTCTCTGTAACCAAAATCAATACAACACATTGGATCTTGAGAATGGCCATAATCTGAGGGCCCTCAGCGTGTGGTCTGCAGGGTCAGGAATAAAGACCTCTGAGTGTGTTTCCCTGATACTTGCAACTTGACCTTCCTTGGACACAGAACAATTAAACTGGTTCCTCGGTGGGGGGCAGTCCTCGATCTCTGGAGACCTCTGGCTGCCAAGGAAGTCCCTCTAGTGCCTTCCACAGCCACGCCCCTGCTAGAGAGAGGAAGGCTGTTTCGCGAATAGAGTCAAAGACACCCAGCCCTTGTTCATGCCTGAGCCCTAGCGAGAAGCCAAGCACAGTGCTAAGAGCGTCATGTGACTCCTTAAAGCCCTCACAAATCCTCAAGGTAGATCTATATCATTCATGCCTTAAGTGACCCCTAGACCTAGTTACACTAGACCAACCTGTGTCCCGGTGCAAAGACAGACAACGCCCTCAACTGGTCATGGGAAACCCCGGGGCTGTCCTTTGGCTCCAGCTCTTCCATGGTGGCCTGACAGGCTGGCCTGATGGTCTTTGTGGGAACTCATCTCGGGAGTTCTCACTGATGGATCCTATCCAGGCCGACCAGCGCAACATTGAAAAAAAGGAAAAAAGAGTTACCGAACCAGACATTTCAAATGACAATTTATTTTAATTAAATACAAACAAGGAAAAAAGGCACCATGGCCCATTCAAGTATTTTGCATAGATATACAAACATTGTAAACAATTGATAGGTGGACGAGAGAAAAGAGGGTCTGTTTTCCGTGAACAATCTCCCAAATAAAAAGAAAATTCACATTGCCCTGGGTCCCAGACACACACGTACACACGGGATGGTGAGAGAGGGGGTGCGGGAGGGTGACTTTGGCGCTTGGCTTGGATTCTGGAGACCCTCTCCTCTGCCAGGTTCCCCGGGGGTGGGGCACCTTCCCCGTTGGCATACTCCTGCCTTTCCTGGGTGTCCAGTAGAGCTGTTATAGACACATTTTAACGTAATCACTGACTTGAACTGATCCCCGATTTGAAACATTCAGGTCTTCCACACCCTCTGGCAAATAAGAACAAATTCTGACATAGGCAAGGGGAGGCTTTATTCAAAAGGATTCCTGCAAGAGGTGGCAAGGGGCCCTGGCAGTAGGCGAAGAGGCTACTCTGTTACCGTGAGACCTGCAGGGAGACACCGTAAGATCTGCGAGCCTCTCAGAGCTGGGCAGAAGGAGCTTTTCTTTTTTAGGGAGAAGTAAACAAGGCTCAAAAGCACCTATGGTTGGTAGGTAATTAGCCCTGGAGCCCGGTCCTGGGCTAAAACCCTCACAGGGACAGGATGTGACCTCCCGTGAGGTCCACATTTCAGAGAGGACACCTGGGCTCTTAAGAAAAACAAATAGGGTTGAAAAACTGAGAGGAGGCTGTTACATTTTACCAAGATTAACGTAGTCTCCGTCTGAACAAAGGGCTGGTTAACTCCCTCCATCAGGCCTCAGTTAAGCGCCTCTCCTCCCACCCAGACTCAGAACATGGGCCGGCCTTCGGCTAGAGCCCTCACACAGCCACTCCCCGAAAGGGCTGAGCACAGAGATGGTCCCAGCATGCAGTTCTCTCCAGCCATGCTCTGCCCTTCCTATCAAAGGCCTCTTCCTTCTGAGCTGTGAGGTGCTTACACATCTTGCAGCAGCTCGGCATGCCTGAGCATTCTCCCCGGGCAGCACCCCCCTCCCCAGTCCTGCAATCATCCTTTTGAATAAAGCCCCTCCTTAAGCCCGCATTTGTTTTTGTCACCTCAAAGCAGCACATGGACACAGGAGGGAAAAGCGGGCCTGTAATGGCCGGTCTTGCTCCTGGGCAGCCTCCCTGGCCGGCCGGAATGGTGACTCCCAGCTCCCTGAACAGAGCCAGGAGTGAAACAGTAAATAGAACTGGCTGCCAAAAAGTCTCATCAAATTGTAAAAACTCGACCATCTTCCAGTTCACAGTACAATTTTACGGGATAGAGGTCGTATTAAAATAGTGGAAAACAGAAACGAAAAAACCCAAGCAAGCAACAACCCAGGTCTCTTTTTGGTATGGTTCCAGGGAGGGTGGGTTTCAGGTTCAGAAGGCTCATGCAGCCACAATGGCTGTGGCATTTTCACTTCAGAGCCTTCCACCTACTGATGCAGTGAAAATTTGGACATGCCACAGGAACAGCACTGAGGCATGGGGTTGAGTTGAAGGGTGATTTTTTTTGGGGGGGGGGTCTTTTCTCCTTTAATTTTCTGGGACCCAGCCTTGAGGCCTGGGGTGTTTAGAGGAGCACACTTAAGTGGAAGGCTGTCCCCGACCTAATCAGGCAGCAGAGGCAGTGGACATTGGCTTTGGGGAGCAACCAGGGCCCTTGTCGGCAAGACCGGGGTACAAATATCACTAATATCACAACAGCCTGACTACCTGAGGGAAGAGAACTTCATTTTCCTAAGCTCTTTCTAAATCTACTCCAAGTGTGTCCCCCAGTGCACAGCCTCAACCTCTCACTTGTCTACAAACCCAAGAACATCTATTGAGCACCTATTGCGTGCAGAGAACTATAAGGGAGCCCTGGGGTAGTGGTTGAGAGTGAAAACTCAAGCCTCTTCCTTACATGAGGTTTTTAAGAGCAAACATCTGCTCACTGCAGGAGGTGGGGAGACCCCACACTGCCTAGCACCTTTCTGGGGTGGGAGACAGTCCCGGAGAACATCTCCAGTGACTCTGAAAATATCCCATCTAGCAGAGCACCGCACAGCCCTCCTTCCCTGCTGCGGGGAGGACAGGACCAGAGGAAAGAACACTAGGAAGGGGCTGAGAAAGAAACCTGGTTGGTCCCGGCACAGACTCTGTTCCATGAAGGCTGCTGATTGCTGCTTCTCTAGAGATCTCAGCTCTGCTCGGAGGGCAGGGGTCCTGCCTCAAGCCAGTGACCAGGCCTGGGGACAGGCTGGAGCTCCCAGGATGTCCGTGCCCCTCACCGCACCCGCTGCCGTGCCCGAGTACCTTACTCAGATTTAGGTCAGGGAGTAAGAGGAAGAGCAGACTCTGCTGAGGTCACAACACACAATGGGAAGTAAAGCTGCGACCCCACGGCCGTGGCCCGAGTCTGCCCGGTCAGCACTCTTGAGAACCAGCGTAGAAAATCCCGTGGCCGGCCCTCAGGCAGGACCCTGACCTGCAGGTCACAGCACCAGGTCCCAGGAAGTGGGGCTGCTGGGGACCCGCTCTCTGCAGCACCACGCGTTGGCGAGTCTGAGTGGGAAGGAGAAAACCAAAGCGCGAGGCACTTGGAAAGTGCAGAAGAGAGGACAAAGAGCAACAAAGAAGGACGGCGGGCGGAGTCGCAACCTTTGGCTTGAGGGCTCAGAGGGGGCCCAGGCTGTGCTCCCCCTGCTGTCTACACTGCCTACAAATAGTACCTGTCTGAGTCAGAGTGACCCGTGTGAGTAAGAGGATGCGGGGGCTTTTGGAGGGGGGAGGTATGAGGAGGGGACTTGACTTGTTCACATGTGGCCACAGAACCAGGAGCTGTGACCTCAACCAAGCCCTGGTCAGGGTCACAGCTGCGGCTGGAGTGGCCCTTCTCCATCTCGGAGCTAAAAGGGATGGCACGTGCCTAGCCTCTGTCCAGCCTGGGGCCTTTGAGGAAGATGGAAGCAGTGGAAAGCTCTTAGGCGTACCCTCCAGCATAAGATGGGGATGGATGGCTTCTCCAAGTTGAGTCCTGGCCTGAAGGACTAAACAGACTTTTCCCAGCTGGGCTCGCCAGCTCAGACAGCCTGCACCAGCTCACCTGGCACCTCGGGAGGGAGGGGCCAGCTGAAGGGGGGATGGGAGAGAAGCAGCCATTCATCTCCTCCCCTCCCACCCCGGGGCTGAATATTGCACAAAACAACACTTGGATGCCTTTGGACAGTAGTCACTCTGGGCCTCGGAGGAGGCCGAGGAGGTGCCGAGTCAAGGAGATTTTCAGAGATGCGGTGGTTCCAGGAGGAGTGGGGCGGAGAAGAGGAGCTCGGAGGTGGCCAGACATGCTTCTTCCAGATTCTGTGGCCACGGATCCTCCGTGATGTTCAGAGTCTTCAAGGAAAGGGAGAAGCCCCTTTAGATGGGGCTAGATTTTTGAGCTAGTCATCCCCACAGCCCTCTGTGATCTGTATTCAGGAAACTGTGGGAAAAAAGAAACGGGAGGGAGAGAAACATCAGCTCCACACTCATCAGTGGGGATCAGTGGGGATCTGGCCTCTTGCTTGTGGCAGATGGGGAGGACGGTTTCTGCAGCAGTCTGTCACGTGTCTGCTTGCCCAGACTGTCATCTGTAAGGCGAGAGGCACGGTCGTGGCCCTAGCCCCAGCGGACCAGCCGCCCCCACCGCCTCTCTGCCGGCAGAGCTGCAGTCAGTCCGCAGCATTCCCGGGGCCTCGTGGGAACACAGGGCGGTCATCCAGCTTCCTCACCTCCTCCCCGCCGCCCCAGCTCCCAGGACTGGCTGCCTGAGAATCTGTCAGCCCCAGGGAAGGGGTAATGAGAGGGGCCGTTAGCGCACAGCCTACCACAGGCTGGCGGTTAATGTGAAATAACTGCCTTGACTTTCCCAGCAACCCAACACCGTTTTCCAGGTGAGGAAAATGGAGACTCAAGAGAGTGACTTGCTCAGGGCCGCTCAGCTGGTCAGTTGCAGACCAGGTTTGAAGCTACCACAGCTCAGCCTCCTAAATATCACGTCTCGCATGAAACCAAAAACCCCTATCACCAGTCCACGGGCTAGTCACGCAGCACCAAGAAATGCTAAGCTTCCGTCATCGGCTTTTCTGGAAGTTCAGGCCTACAACAATAAGCGTGAACTAGTCTGTTTTCTCAACACATCCTTGCCTTCTGGAGCCCTCTGCCCCGAGCATTTACTTCAAGGGCTTCTGAAGACTCACCTTTGGGGCAGGTGCTGCCAGGGGCCGGGGCTGCTGAGGGCCGGAGGCAGGAGGCTGCAGGATGGAGGCGCCACCGGCTCTGGGGAGGCTCTTGCGGCCTGGCACCGGGTTAGCTGGGAGCGCCTTCTGGGGCGGCCGAGGCCTGGAGAAATCCTGAGGAGAGAGCCACAATCCTCATGCAAAGGCCAGAAGGGCCTGCTTGAAAGAAAACGTTCCCAGTATTTTATGGGTCGAAGTCAGAAGAGAAAAGGGATATACTATTTTAAAAGAATGGTCTCATTTAAAAAGAACTTGTGTGCATGTGTGTTTACAAGCTCAGGTAAAAGCCTTTGTGGAGAGCAAGATGGCAGCAATCTGTGAAAATCAGAAATGATCATTCTCTGACCTAATACATGATTCCACTTCCTATCACCCATGTTAGAGGACTATTTGCACAGGTGCACAAAAGTGAAACTGCAGGGATGTTCCTTGCAGCACTGCTTGTGACAGCAAAAGAAACTATAAATAACCAAAATTTCTACCAATAGACCAACTGCTAAAATTATACAGTGATACACAATGCGGCGTTTAAAAAGAATGAAGTTGGTTGATACGTCCTGAGGTGGAAAGATGCTCAAGAGTCACTGCAAGCCAAAGTACAAGCTGTACAGGATACTTTATGGGAAACAAGCTACTCTCCCCCAACCCTCGTTGTAAATGCAAAGTTACAGAAGGAAGTCCAGAAGGACAGAGACCAAATCGATAACAGGTCAGAGGTTGGGAGTGGGGTGTATGTGGGGACAGGGGTCGCCCAAGTGAACATTCAATTTTTTTTTAAACAAGAGTATATATGTGTATTACCTGTGCAAATAAAAATAAAGTTTTAAAAATGAAGAACATTTTCCATGTCAGTTGCCTATGGGTGGCACGGTTCTTTCCTTTGTGCTTCTACGTTACCTTCATATTTTGCCACCTTCCCAATATGGCCTTCCCTGGTGACCTTATTTAAATTACAACACCCCCAAAACACAACCGTACAAAATCTATGGGATGCAGCAAAAGCAATCCTAAGAGGGAAGTTCACAATGATACAGGCCTTCCTAAAAAACAACAAAAATCTCAAATAAACAACCTAAACTACCACCTAAAAGAAGTAGAAAAAGAAGAACAAACAAAACCTAAAGTCAGCAGGAGGGAAATAATAAAGATCAGAGAGGAAATAAAATAGAGATTAAAAAAATAGAAGAAAATCAATAAATATAAAACCTAGTTTTTTAAAAGAATAAACAAAATCCACAAACCTCTGGCCAGGCTCACCAAGGAGAAAAGAGAGAGAGGATCCAAACAAACAAACAAACAAAAAAAGAAATGAAAAAGGAGAAATAACGGACACTGCAGAAATACACAAAATCACGAGAGAATACTATGAACAATTATATGCCAACAAACTAGAAGAAATGGACAAGTTTCTAGAAACATACAGCCTACCAAAAATGAATCAAGAAGAAAGAGATCATTTGAACAGAGCAATCACTAGAAGTGAAATAGAATCTGTACTTAAAAAAATTTCCTGCAAACAAAATTCCAGGACCAGATGGCTTCACTGCAGTATTCTAGCAAACATACCAAGACCTTATACCAGTCCTCCTCAAACTTTTCCAAAAGATTGAAAAGGAGGGAACACTCCCAAAGTTATCCTATGAAGCCACAATCACCCTGATACCAAAACCAAAAAAAGATACTACCAAAAAAGAAAATTATAGGCCAGTATCTTTGATAAAAATAGATGCAAAAATCCTTAACAAAATATTAGCAAACAGAATCCAACAACACATAAAAAGGATCACACACCACGACCAAGTTAGATTCATCCCAGGGTCACAAGAATGGCTCAACATACGCAAATCAATTAGTGTGATAACCACATCAATAAAAGAAAAGACAAAAACCATGTGATCATCTCAATAGATTCAGAAAAAGCATTTGACAAAATTCAACATCCATCCATGATAAAAACTCTCACCAAAGTGGATATAGAGGAAACATATCTCAGCATAATAAAAGCTATTTAGGACAAACCCACAGCCAACATAATACTCAATGGTGAAAAGCTAAAAACTTTCTCCCTAAAATTTGGAACAAGACAAGGATGCCCACTCTCACCGCTTCTATTCAACACAGTATTGGAAGTCCTAGCCACAGCAGTCAAACAAGAAAAAGAAAAGGGGATCCAAACTGGAAGCGAAGACATAAAACTGTCATTATATGCAGATGACATGATACTGTATACAGAAAACCCTAAAGCCTCCACACAAAAACTACTAGACCAGATAGACGAATTCAGCAAGGTAGCAGGGTACAAGATTAACATACAGAAATCTGTTGTATTTCTTTACACTAATAATGAAATATCAGGAATAGAAAGTAAAAAAAAAAAAAATCCCTTTTTAAAATCACATCAAAAAAAGATCAAATACTTAGGAATAAACCTAACCAAGGAGGTGAAAGACTTACATACACTGAGAACTATAAAACACTGATAAATGAAACTGAAGATGATTCAAAGAAATGGAAGATATCCCATGCTCTTAGACTGGAAGAATTAACATTAAAATGCCCATACCACCCAAAGCAATCTACAGATTTTATGTGATCCCTATCAAATTACCCATGATATTTTTTTCAGAGAACTAGAACAAATAATTCTAAAATTTATACAGAATCACAAAAGACCCAGAATTGCCAAAGGAATACTGAAGAAAAAGAACAAAGATGGAAGCATAACCCTCCCAGACTTCAGACAATACTGTAGAGCTACAGTAATCAAAACAGCGTGGTACTGGAACAAAAACAGACATTTGGATCAACGGAACAGGATAGAGAGCCCAGAAATAAACCCACAGACTTCCAGTCAATTAAGCTTTGACAAAGGAGGTAAGAATATACAATGGAGAAAAGACAGCCTCTGCAGCAAGTGGTATTAGGAGAGCCGGACAGCTGCATGTAAATCAATGAAATCGAAACACTCCCTCACACCACACACAAAAATAAACTCAAAGTGGCTTAAAGACAAACATAAGACATGACGCCATAAAACTCCTAGAAGACAACATAGGCAAAACATCCTCTAACATAAATCATAGAAATGTTATCTTAGGTCAGTCTCCTAAGGCAAAAGAAATAAAAGCAAAAATAAACAAATGGGACCTAATCAAACCTATAAGCATTTGTACAGCAAATGAAACCATAAACACAATGAAAAGACAACATATGGACTGGGAGACAATATTTGCAAACAATTTGACTGACAAGGGCTTAATTTCCAAAATATACAAACAGCTCATATAGCTCAGTAACAAAAACAAACAAAAACACAACCCAATCAAAAAATGGGAAATAGACCTAAATAGGCATTTCTCCAAAGAAGACATACAGATGGCCAATGGGCACGTGCAAAAATGCTCAACACTGTTAATTATCAGAGAAATGCAAATCAAAACTACAATGAGGTATCACCTCACATTGGTCAGAATGGCCATCAACAAAAAGTCTACAAATGATAAATGCTGGAGAAGGTGTGGAGAAAAGGGAACCCTTCCTTCTACACTGTTGATGGGAATGTAGTTTGGTGTAGCCACTATGGAAAACAGTATGGAGTTTCCTCAAAAAACTAAAAATAGAGTTACCATATGATCCAACAATCTGACTTCTGGGCATATATTCAGAGGAAACGCTAATTTGAAAAGCTATATGCACCCCAGTGTTCACAGCAGCACTGTATAATAGCCAAGACATGGAAGCAACCTAAAAGTCCACTGACAGATGAATGAATAAAGAAGATGTGGTATATATACAATGGAATACTACTCAGCCATAAAAAAGAATGAAATAATGCCATTTGCAGCAACATGGATGGACCTGGAGATTGTCATTCTAAGTGAAGTAAGCCAGAAAGAGAAAGAAAAATACCATATCATATCACTCATATGTGGAATCTAAAAAATGATACAAATGAACTTCCTTACAAAACAGCAACAGACTCAAAGACACAGAAAATAAATTTATGGTTATCAAAGGGGAAAGTGCAGTGGGGGGGAAGGATAAATTAGGAGTTTGAGATTAATACTATATATGAAATAAGTAAACAACGAGGACCTACTATATAGCATAGGGAACTATATTCAATATCTTGTAATAACCTATAATGGAAAAGAATCTGAAAAAGTAATAGACATGCAAACACACATATAGGTATAGCTGAATCACTTTACTGTACACCAGAATCTAACACAACACTGTAAACCAACTATACTTCAATTAAAAAAAAAATTACAACACGCTCCTAACACTCACCATTCCCAGGACCCTTATCCTTTTTTGGTGTGTATCATCCCCACTCTACCATGTTATACAACTTAAATTTTTTTTTTTTTAATTTTCTGCCTCTCCACCCTCCACTAGGCCAGAAACAGGGGCAGGGGTGCTTTTCTGTTTGTTTCACTCATACAGCTCAAGCTTCCAGAACAGTGTCTAGTATACAGTCAGCACTCAACACGTATCAGTTGAATAAATAATAAAATTTTGTACTTGTCAAAAAATTTTAAATAACTATATATTTCTTCTGTGATCAAAAACAATTTAAGGGGCAAAGAATGAACCGGGCCACCACCCACAGATCCCCAAGCTGGTGGTGTGCGAGGGAGAAGCCAGCTCCCCAGGTGGGGGTCCCAGTGCCTGCTGTCCTTGAGTGCTGCCCTTCTCGAGAAGGCCACTAGCACGCTTAAAAATGGCTAAAAACCAAGCACGGGGAGAGAGCGGGAGTAAATCAGATTTTCTGAAACAAGCTCCTCGGCCAGCAGAAAACTGAGAGCAGAAATTAAAATGAGCAGCAGATTCTTGTGACTAAAAAGCCACGTTCTCCAGCCCTGTCCCTTCCACGAAGGACAATGCGATCCCACACCTTTCCAGCCCAGACAGCTGCCAAATCACTATGGCTGCTGGAGGCCAGGACCGAGACCTTCTAGGGGAAGTGGCAGCTGGGTGCAGATGGCAGGTTGCAGTGGGGAAATGCCGTGCTCCCTCCCCTGCCCGCTGTGCAACATGAGCAGGGTGTGTGTGTGTGTGTGTGTGTGTGTGTGTGTGTGTGTGTGTGTGTGTGTGTGTGTGTGTGTGTGTGTGTGTGTGTGTGTGTGTGTGTGTGTGTGTGTGTGTGTGTGTGTGTGTGTGTGTGTGTGTGTGTGTGTGTGTGTGTGTGCGCGCGCGCGCACGCACGTGCACATGGAGTGAGTGGGATCTGGGCAGAAGCCTCATCGTCATGGCAGCACTGGGCCTCCCAGAGCAGGGTCCTGCCACAGGCCCCGTCTGCTATGACTCAGCTGGGCTCTGCCAGGGGCCTCCCCCAGCACCGTTTTCCAGAGGCAGATAGTCCCTGCACCGCTCAGGCCCACTGCTCCCATCCTTGGGGGGGTGGCACCTCCATCATCGGGCTGCACAAACCAGACCCCAAGCAGGTATGTGGGGGGGTGTCATTCCCTGCCAACCCTCATTGGTAGCTATTCCTAAGTCCTGTCTCTATTCTCCACATCCCTCATCGGCTTCACCCCATCACCATTGCCATCCCCTTCTCCAAGCTACCATCCCCTCTCCTCTGGACACCGTTTAAACCTGCAAACTAGTATTGTCTGTGCACCTAGTCTCCTCCCCCTCCCATCACATTGCTGCTGGAGTGAGCCTTTCATTTTTTGAAAGCTTCTTTTTTTTAAACTGACCTTTAAATACATACATACACACATACATACATACATATATATATATATATATGTGATAAATGTAAATACACAACCAGATGATTCATCAGAGTGAACAGACTTATGTGATCCCCACCGTGGTTTGAAAAATAGAAGGTTAACAGCTCCAGAAACACCTCTGGGCCCCTCTCAGGCACTGCACCTCCCTCCAGCCTAGGTAGCCCAAAGCGACACCCTTGTAGATGGCAAATTTGATCACGTCTCCCATGCCCCACCACTGCCCCGTTCCCATCGAATGCAGACCAAAGTCCTGATCAAGGCCTTCAGCACAGTCTGGCCCCTCCTGGCTCTCCAGCCTCATCTCATAGTTCTTTGGGCCCCAGAAAAATGGGCCTTGAAGTTCCTTCCACCTTTGGGCTCTCTCTGTCACAAAACCTCCCACCACCAGGTCCCAGGACCCAGAAAGCCCTTTCCTCTCCTGCTCATCCTTCATGTCTCAGCTCAAATGTCACCTCCTCAGGGAAGCCTTCTCAGACTTCCCAGACTGGGTCAAGTTCCCCTCAGAGCAGCTGCCTCCCACTGCCCACCCTTGAGAAACCCCTGTCTGGGCCTGAGGCCCAGGGCCTGATCCCCAGGCTGGGGATCTGTGTTTTGGTGTACCTGCCGCTGGCTGCGTGGCCTTCTGGGCTCTGGACTCCTGCCAGCAGCCACCAGGGAGAGTGGGGTCAGGGCAGGACATGGAGCCTCCAGGGTTTCTCCCCGAAACTGGATTCCACTGCCTTGGTGCTCCCTACTGCAACCTACTGCTCAGCCCCTTGGGGTGAGGCTGACACCACCCTCTTCGAACAAGCCTCCAGGGTGGGATTTTTAGGAACAATGGTCTCAGTGGACTGCTCCCTCCCCCTCCTCCTGGACCTCTGTTCTCCCTTCACACCCTCATCTTTGCGTGGCTGCGTCCTCCCCTCTTGATCTTTTTCTCTGCTCTCCCTCTGTTATGGCCTGAACTGTGCCCCCCCCCCCCCCGTCCATCTGTTGCAGCTCTAACCCCCAGGACCTCAGATGTGTGACTGTCTCAGGAGACAGGGCCTTTAACGAGGTGATTACATTGAAATGAGGCGTCAGAATGGGCCCTAATCCAATCTGATTGGCATCCTTTTAAGAAGAGGAAGTCTGGACACCAGAGAAACACGGGGGCGCACGCGCACAAAAGAAGGACCATTAAGAGGACGCGGGAGAACGCAGTCATCTGCAAGTCCAGGAGAGAGGCTTCAGAAGAAACCAAACCTACTGGACTTGCAGCCTCCAGAACTGTGAGAGAATGGGTTTCTGTTGCTGAAGCGCCGGGCCTGTGGTATCTGTTACAGCCCCAAGGAGACCAGCACGCTCTCCGACTCCTCTCCCTCCTCTGCTTTTCCTGCTCCTTTCCCTTCCTCACTCCCTCTTCTCTCTCTCTTTCTGCGTGGAATTTTCTATCCCATTCCTACCCCAGATAAGGAAAAAAGGGAGAGTAGCAGCTTCACATCATCAGAGAACCAAACACGATGCTCTCAGCTCTGCTAAAGCACGACCCTGCCCCACGTCCCAGGGACCCTCCTAGACCTGGAGCCAAGCGCAGTCCTTAGGGACAGGACAGGATGGACCCTCGTGCAGCCCGCTGGAACGTGCCCAACAACAGCAGTCCCCAGAGGAAAATGGGCAAGTCCCCTGCCCCACCTGAGGGGTCACACCCAAAACACACAGGTGGTTCCGGAAGGCACCACGCCTGGCCACCGCCCTGGAAACATCTGTGTCTGTGCTGCAGGAACTTCTGCCAGAAGGCAGAGTTGGAGTCATCAGAGCACAGACATGCTGGGTGAACAGACAGCTGGGCAGGGCGGCTCGACTTCCAAAGAACACCAGTGGTGGGGGGGACAGCCCAGACCCTTCTCACACCTCCCAGAGGCCCTGCCCCCTGACCTGCCCCTCGAAGGAGCAAGGCATCACCGTACACCCTCAGTAAGACTTCTCAAATAGTGGACGATACTGTGAGGTACAATTTGGTGGGATAAGTACTATGGTGAGAGAAGCGTGGGGGCACCAGATTCAGGTGTGGGGGTCAGAGAAGTCTTGGGGGATGTGATGTGTAAGAGGAGGTCTGAGGATGAACAGGAGCTGGCCGTGCAAAGGGAAGAAAGTGTATCTGGCAGCGAAACAGCATTTGCAAACGCCTAGAGGAGAGGAAAAGAGCATGGGGAACTGAAAGAAGTTAATTTGGGGTGGGAGGTGGGTAGTGGTTTGTCATAAAGGAGGCCGACTAGGGAGAAACTCCTCTGTTGTGCACCTCCCCACGCTCACCACCCTCACCCACTGTGTGCCCTGTACTTACCAGAGGGCAGAAAAGGCAGTCAGCCCACGACTCAGCAAGCTCCCTCTTCCCAGCCTCTGTCACTCCTCGTGGCTAACAGCCGAAAAGTAATGCTCCCAAAGCAGGGTTGCTGAGAAGCCGCTTACCTGGGAGAGGATGCACTTTGGTGCGGGGGGCACTGGCCGGCTTGGGGGAGGCCTCCTGGATGATTCCTTCCTCTCTACGGGGGGTCCAGCCCCCGGGGAGCTCCTAGCAGCCTTGCCGAGGTGCGCTGGCAACGGCGCAGGTGGGGACCCTCCATGCAGATAGTCCGGAGGGGGCCGGGGAGGAGGCTGGGAGGGCTTCCGTAGGGTTTCCGGGGTGTTGGTCACCTGTATGCATAAGACAAGGAATGCCTGAGACACAGGAAGCCTCAGTGAACTTAAAAACTCAGGGGTGGCCTCATGTGTCTCACTGGGATGAACAGAGGCCAAGAGGGGACATGCTGACTTGCTAAAAGCCTGGGATCCCACAGGTCAGATGCAACTGTTAGAGTCATTAAGGGATGTCAGAACCAACTGTCTGTCTCTCAAGTCAAGAAAGTGGCTTTTATTACCAATCCCACAGGCCCACAGAAGTGCTTAGGAAAATCCATCTGGGTCCTAAGGACACAGGAGAAGTAGCCAAGTTCATGGTGCAAAGCCCTTACCTTTCGCTTGCCCTGGGGCGTCTGCAGCTTGAACGTTGGGTTAGCATGGCCAGTTCCACTGTTCTGAGACACCCTGAAGGGACAACTAGTAGCAAAGAACAGGGGAGGAATGTTCACTGAGGGTCAGAGCCTGAGTTCCCTCTGACCCAGGCAGGGCCAGTGAGCAGCTAAATCTTCCCCAAGCCTGCTCTGAGGAAGCGGGATTTGTCCCCGAGCTCCAGCTCCCTAGGTGTGGGGATGATGGCCAGTGGAAAACTCCCAAGGAAAGAGAGTTGGCCTCATACAAATCAGCAGGTTCCTCTGCACCTTCTCTTCACCCTTTTGAGACCTTTCTCCCTCAAGGAGACAAGGCTACGACCAGCCATCAACCAATCCCCTTTGAGGCATCGTTCCAGGAGGACCTGAAATTTAAAATTCCCTGTGGAACAAGTGTAATTTAATAGAGGACTCAGAGACCTTACATCTTCAATATTCAAAGCAATGAATCACTAAGGGAAAAAATTACTCTCTGTCTTGAGCTGATGTCCAGCCACCCCTGTGACTCACTGGGGCTAGTCAGTTTCTCTCTGTTGTGCCAGTTTCCTGCCCTTAAAAATGAGGAGCAAATCAATCAAATCAGTTAGATATTTCATTTCATATTCCAGCTTGAGTTGGCTGGGGGCATTCTCCTGAGAGGGATGCTGAAGTGACGACCAGGCTCAGCAGAACATACTTGTCATAAAATTAACTAGTAATGTCTGCCACAGCCGTGGAGCGCGGCAGGAGGGGAGAGGGCAGTGTGCACTGGGCATTTGCCTTCCCTGAATTAGACCCATCACCAACAACTCATTCACCAGGTACTGCTTACAGAAAGCTGCATGATCTGCAGGTGGACCCCAAATCCTTCATGGCAACCGGTCGTACCTGAACTGTTGCCTCAGCTTGGAAGGGAGGGCTAAGGGCTTGAGCTGGCCCAGTCTGTTGTTCTGTTTACAGCAGTGGTACAGCAGCCACAGAACCGCCAGCACAAAGATGGCCGAAAACACTCCGGCTACCACGGGACCAGCACCTGCCAGAAACAGAACCCAAAGGAAAGACTTAGAAGCAGTTTGAGCTTCAGCAGTGGGTTTCAAATAACGCATTCCTGATACTCTTCAGATACGTGATTTGCATTACTTATTTTAACTTAAAAACTATAAAAAAACCCACACACACACATTATGTACCAGTGGAAAGGCCCTAATATTAACCTGAACAGCCAGGTCAACTTGCTTGGCACAGACCTCATAATAAAGCTTCTCTAGCCACTTGTGTGTAATTGAAGAGCATCCCTTTTGAGGCAGAGAGTTCTAGCTCTATTATTATTTACCACTTGTTTTCAGCTTGAATCATGATTTTCCTGAACACAAAGCAACCAACAAAAAAAACACTGAGAGATGCAGACTGACCGAAAACTAGAACCTTCACAGATAATCCACAATTTCACACACGGTTTCACCCATCTGCCTCATGTTCTCATGAATTATAAATCTAAATGCACAAAATATATATACACCCAGTGATACACAACTTTTACTTTTTATATATTGAGGTTTCTTCCTTGAAAGGTTTTGCTAAAAAAAAACCACCACCACCACCTCTGCTTTTATCTTTTAAAAGCTTGGAAACCAAAGAGCTAGAATCCCTGAGATTTCCACTAAAAACTGTAACATTTTCTGAGCGTCTGGTTCCCCATTTTAAGCTCTGTTCATCCAAGGGGATCTGAGCCACTACAATGTGCCCTAGGTTCATGATTATTTTTAAGTTGACAAGAAAGGGTAGTTGCCACCACCACTCCTCACAAAACGGAATTATGCAATAACGTATGGTCTGCCTTAATCTCTCTCTCTCTCCCCCCAGTGGAAGGGATAGAGGAAGGGCAACTGAGCTGAGCCCCACACCAGAGTGCTAGCCTTGGCCGCTCCTCCCACTCGCCCCCCTTCTTCTCTGCATCATGCCACCTGTCCCCGCGGTGCCCGCCCCTGGGGCGCCCACCCCTCCTCACAAAGGTGGGCAAGGCCTCACACAGGCACAGGGGCACTCACTCTCGGGGGGCATGGGCCCGCTGTCGACGCTGCCCCCTTGGCCCGGCGTGCTGCAGAAGGGTGGGGCCCAGCCCCGGAAGCAGTGGCAGTTCTGGTTGTTGTTGCACACCTGAAACAAGGGTGGGGCTGAGGCGTCAGCACCCTGGAGAGCGCTGGCCTCCCCCAGGGCCTGCCCCCACGGACACCACCACAGAGGAGCCCCAGAGCCCCGGCCAGCGTACCCCGTGGCCATTGCACTTCTTCCCACAGCCTTCCGTTTCGAAGAAGGAGGTGTTCCTGCACTGCCCCTCGAAGCAAATCTGTAATGAGGAGGAAATCAGTCAGCATGACAGAAGGGGCACTGGTTGGCAATTAGGAGACTGGGTTTTTACACTCAGAACATACGGGACTCAAAGAGGCAGCCCACTTCAGGTTATTACAGTGAAAAACTGAAAACAACCTAAAAAGCCAAGGACAGGATGGTCGTTAACTAAATTCTATTACTTTTGTGATTAGGGAAAAAACAACAAATATTGTATCATTAAACCCTATAATAATATAATGTGTATTATTACATTACATATAGTACATTACTATGTTACTGTATGGTGATTATATGCTAATTACTTCATTGTACATTATATATTAATATGCACGAATACAATACTTAAA
This sequence comes from Camelus ferus, assembly GCF_009834535.1. Lineage (NCBI taxonomy): Eukaryota > Metazoa > Chordata > Mammalia > Artiodactyla > Camelidae > Camelus > Camelus ferus. The sequence continues at coordinate 111,450,132 of NC_045698.1, forward strand.
AATAATGATTATGGTGACAGCTGTCTACTTAGCGCCAAGTGCTTCATATGTTTTTTACAATGTCATTCTCATAGTCAACTCTGAGACAGCTGCCAATATTTTCCTGAGGCTTCCCTGGCTCCTAGTCTAGTCCATTTCTTAATTCATATGAAAATTAATGAGGACGAAAGAGATAATAGGCCCTTCTAAATGGTTTGCAGGGATTATCTCATTTAATCCTGATAACAGTTCTGTGAGGTGGGCCTCGCTCTTCCTAACACACTTTGTAAAGGAAGCCACTGAGAGGCGGAGAGGTGGGGGAAGTTGGGCTTTGAGCCCAGGCATCCTCCGTCCACAGCTCACACTTCAGTCACTGCCCTCTGCAACCCAGCAGCTGAGTGAGGCCGGAGGAAGGACTCACATGGTTATAGCCGCACTTGGTGCCAGTCATCACCAGGCCTGGGTCCAGCATGTCACCCTCCTCCTCGGGACCTCTGTAGACATGGGTGCCCCGACATCGGATCTGCCTCCCGTTCATGATGATGGTGGTGTCGATGGACACTGCATTGGACTCCAGAGGCCGGGCCTCTGAACTCTGACACTGAATCTTCCCACACTTGGCATCTCTGGGCCCAAGAGAGAAGGAGGGAAGGAGATGGAATCAGAGGCAGGGGTAGAGCTGGGGCACCAAAGAGCTTCAATCTCTCTTGACCAGGACAGCAGGCTTGGATGGGGGAGAGGCAGAAGGGCAATGAGTGTGCTGTAAGGGACTCAGCAGGAAGGACCCCATGTGGACACAGACGAAGGACAGGAAATTAGATCCGTATCCCCAGGCAGATCTAGGCCTCCGAGAGCTGGCCTTGGGAAGTCCTCTTAACTGCAAGGACGACTGCCTGACCTGAGCGACCTGTCCCTATGCTCCTTGCACCCCCATGCACCCAGGTGCTACAGCCAGAAGTCTAGTGTCATCCTTGACTTCCCATAATCCCTCACTCCTAGGTTCAAGCCATTTTCAAGCCCTGTCAATCCTCCCTTCTATATATCTACCCTCATTCACACCACCATCCTCTCTCACCCGGATGAGAGGAAACTGATCTCCCTGCCTCAAGTCTTGCCCTGTTGGAGTCCTATTTCCAAAATGCTCTCAAGCCAAAGTCCAAACTCCCCTAGCCATTCACTCAAGGCTTCTCATGACCTGGTCCCTGCTTAACTAGCCAGGCTTATTTCTCAACAGCCCCCTCCCCACTGCACCCCAACAGTAGACTTTATCTATATCAAATTGTTATCAGTTCTTCCTACCACCAGTTTTTCTCTACTCCTCTCTCTGCTTGGGAAACATTCCCATGTATCAGCGCCTGCTCAGCTAGGGAATTTCTCCAGATCTCAGCTTATGCATAACTTCCTTGGGGAAACCACCTCAACCCACCAAGACCAGATTGGGTGGCTCTCACCACATTTTCATTATCACATTGTATTGTTGTATGTACTCAGCACGGTATCTGGCACATGGTAAGCCCACAGTAGACAGTGAATGGGTGGGTGGATGGATGGTAAAATGAATGAATGGATGGATGAATGATGGGCTATTCAGATGAGGGTATAATTAGTACCCTGCGGAAATGACACAAGAGGGCTGATCCCCTGCCGTACTGTAAGGAGGTCCCGAAAGGAAGTCTGACCAGCTTTCTAGGAAGCATTGCCATCCACACCCACCTTCTGAGTTCCTTAGGGCTGAATGGTGCATTGTCAAGGGGTCTGGAAGAGATTTATTTAAAGGCCCGGCTCTGGGGCCAGCCAAGCTGCTGAGCTGGGCGGGAGTGAGCACAGAGCGGGAATGGCTTTGCCTCCCTTATCTCTTGGGGTCTGCCCTGCGGTCATCACCTCATGTTGCACTTCTTGTGTTTGCCATTCATGTCCTTCCCACAGTTTCCAAAGGTGTCCCCTGCCACGTTCACCTTCTCGAAGCAGAGATCAGGAGCAGGTCGGGCTCCTGGGTGGGCAAGAAACAGTTATCAGTACACCAGCCAGCCTCAGCAGAAGTCAGAAGCCCCCAGAGGGCAGTGCGAGCCCTAGATAAAATCAGGAGGTTAAGAAAGTTTGGGGGGGCGGGATATTCAGCCTCTTCTTCCTTTACCCCTATCAGTTATTCCACCTCCACCTTCTCAAGACCTACTCACAGGAAAAGGTTTTACATCAGTTTTTTACACCTTATCAGGTTCTATCTGTGGGAGGTTTGTGTGCTAAGCCTTCTCTCTAATAAAGAAGCCCTGTCGCATTTCAGGTTTTCTGAAATAGGTAATGCCTGTGTGCAAAATTTTCAATAAAGCATGTCTTCAGATTTCCTCTAACTGCTCATTCCAGTTCCTACTTCCCTACAACCTGGAGAAGCAACCGTAATTGACAGTGTATGTTCTAAAGATAATTTCATTTCTTCCTTCTAGACACAATTCTTGGGTATCTTCCAGAGATAATCTATCCAATAAAAAGTGACAGCAGATTCTAGCCACTGGTCTGCATTTTGCATTTGCCAATTTATCACAGGAGATGATTTTATTTTTCATTCAGTACATACAGAGCTGCCTCCTTTTATTCAGCTGCATAGTGTCCCAATGTATGGATGTACCAGAATTACTTTAATCGGTCCCTACTGAAGGATTTATAGGCTATTACTGGTATCACTAACAATGCTGCGATAAATATCTTTGTAAATCTATCTTCACGTAAATGTCCAAGCACACGAGTAGGGTCCATCGCTACGTAGTAGAGCAGATGGGTCCAATGACAAGTGCACTTGCAGTTCTGATAGCTCCAAACTGCTTTCCACAGGGGTTGCACCCATCTGTTTCTCCACACTCCACACAACACTGCATTATTATTGTTCTTGTTGTTATAGTATTATTACCATTACATTATATTAATTCTCCAGTCTCTGCCAATATAATATACGAAGAAATCCCATCTCACAGTAGTTATAGTTTGCTCACAGCTTAAGGGCCATTTGCATTTCCTTTTCTGTCTCCATCCCCTGCCTATTTTTGTTGGATTATTCTTATCCATTCACCCACTCTGAGAATTTAAAGCATCAAGGAACTGGGAAGAACACTGTCTACTGCCTCCCCCTGAAAAATCTACCCTGAGTCAAGGAGATGAAGAAAGGTAGTATCTGGAGATGCTGTTTTGAAGCCAGGATCTAAGCTACCCTGAGTGCCTGAACAGGGAGGCAGGATGGGAGGCAGGGGGCAGGAGGAGGGTCATTCCCCACCAGGGGAGCCTTACCAGGACCCCATAGCTGCTGGCACTGCTCCTGGTAGGTGAGGCACATGCCATTGTAGCAGTAGGCCTGGCCGCCCTCGCAGGGTGTGCCGTCCATCTGGTAGAAGTTGGTGGGGCAATGGGGGGACTTGCCCGTACAGAACTCTGGGAGGTCGCACTGCCGTGCCTGCTCACGGCACAGCGTGCCGGGGGCTAGCAGCTAAGTCGAGGAACGAGAGGGAAAAAAAGTCAGTCTCCCATCTGCCTTCAACCCTCCCAGCAAGAGTCCACGAGCATCACTCTTGTGGAACTGAACTTCCTGTTACCATTATTTCAGAGTGCTTTTTACATAACCTCATTAGCTCAAACCACCATCAATCTTCTGATATGAATAGTGACTTGGAGTTTCAAGATGTTTTCACAAAGACGAACTCTTCACAGTCTTAAGAAGTAGGTAAGAAATAATATTTATGCAACAACTTAGTTTCCTACATGCTTTAGTAATATGGCCTGCCCACTCAAGTGCCCAGTACAAGTGTCACTTCTTTTAGTCTTCACGACAGTCCTATGTAATAGAATTATCCCTACTTTACAGGCGATGGAACCTGAGGCAGAAGAGGGTAAGAAATGTCTCCAAAGTCTCATGGTTTGAAAGTGGCTGAAGAGCCAGGCCCACTAATATACTCGTACAGATAGACATACACATGCAAACTAGTATTTATACATCTTCACATTTACAAAGCACTCTAGCAATAATACATCCCCATTATTGAGCCAAGCACCAGGCTAAGAGTGTTACACCTACTCCTCTCATGAGATCCTCGCAGTATCCATGAGACAGGTACTGCCACCTGCCTCAGTCTGCAGATGAAACTACCTGACCAATCGCACACCTTGGGCAACTGGTAAAGGCTGAGTTTCCACTTGAGTCCTCCAGCCTCCCTGGGTGCTCAGTGTTATTAGTGCTCCTCCCCTCTTACAGATAAAGAACCCAGGCTCAGATGGGTAACAGGCTGCCCCAAATCACACACCAGGGCTTGAACTGAAGGTCTCACACTCCAAGCCTATCCTTCCCCACACACTTCTCTCCAGGGACTCCTTTCCAAGACCCAAGCTGAAATCCTGGCACTGAGATGGGCGTTCTCCACACTCATTCTCAGGCCTTAGCCCAAGACTTGGAGGACCTGACCCAGCCCAGTCTCCCTGGGGACTGCTGGGTCCATCCCAGAGTCAAACCAGACTGCATGCAAGTTCCCCTGGTGGGAGAGCCAGGCAAGGAGAGCTACGTCTGAGAATGGTACCCCTCCCGGCTCCTGGGTGACTCCACACCAGGACTGTGACTATCTCTCCCAGGAGACAAGGCGAGAAGGGGCCGGCTCAGCAGCTTGCCGGAAGCACGGAGCCTCAGTGCAAGGGTGGCTGTGGGCCACATGTGGAGGAGGAAGCTGCAGGACGCAGCCCTCCACCCGAGAGCAGGATGCAGAAGAGGAGGACCCACCCTGGAGCTGGCCTGCCTGGGTTCAAATCCCAGCTCCCTAAGTAGCAGCGGGACCTGTGTTCATGCACCCGTAAGTCAGGATAATAGCCCTCTCATGGGGTTGCTAGAAGGCATGTTCTAATAAAGCACCGGAACAGTATCCAGAATGTAATAAGCACTCAGCAAGTGGTAGGTGGAAGCATAGTCCCCAGTCCCACCCGAAGCTTGGGGCCAGATGGGCCTCAGACTTCAGATTTAGAAAGCAGACATCACACAGATGTACACACATATGTGTATATATATATACATACATACACATTACATATGTATGTTACATAACCCCCCAGCAAGTCCTAGGATTATACTTTATAATCAAGCACATTAAAATGTCTGCAATGAAATATAACATTCACTATAGGTGTGATTTCCTTTAACAGACTATAATTAGTCTCAGATCAATTCAGGTCAAACTTTGCCAGCAAATGAGTTAAAAAAAATTTTTGCTTTTTGAACTTTCTGAAATTTCACAATCGTAGATAAGAGAGTGCAGGCCTACAGTAATATGAGTAGTGAAAGTAGTAATGTCTTTCCCATCAAATGTTAAGAGTGTGGGCTCCAGAGTCAGGGAAACCTGGGTTAGCCCCTTACTGGCTGTGAGATCCCGGAGAAGGCACTTATCCCCTCTGAGCCCGTCTCCTCATCTTAACTGAGGATATTAATGTACATTTCCGGGAGCTCTCATAAGGATTGAGTAAGATAACATATACAAAATTCTCTAACTAATGAGCAAGCAATCCATTAGTGTTAATCAAAATTGTAATGATGATTAGCATGAGCTCCAAATAAAATCAAGCCAACTCTCTCTGGGCACATTTTTTTTTAATCTCCCGTCTTCCAGGAGGCACACACAGCCCTCGGATTATTCGACCTCAGTGAGGCTGGTATAGAATATGTACACTTTGTTCAAGGGGCCTTTCCAGCCTCGTGGTTCTGAAACTTTGATGCCATCACTCCCCCAGGATAGAGGCTGAATCCTGGCCATCACCCCACAGCAGCGCCTTGGACTGTCAGGTCAGAACCCTGGGCAGGGGGAAAGGGCCACTTACCTTACAGTGATGACAGCAGGAGCCGTGGGCACACTCCGCCCCCTCTCTCAGGGTGCAGTTAGAGGCATTGCAGCAGGGGTTATCACATTCCTGCGGGGGCAGCGGGAGGGGGCGTGAGCCTCTGGGCAGCAGGGCAGGAGACAGGAGACTAGGCAGGGTGAGGGCCTTTCCCCTCTACCCTGCCCCACATGCCCCTGGAGCCCCAGCTCCCCGGGAAGTCTTTACCAAAACCCCCTTACAGCTTTATCAGTAAGGTAATGTGTACATACTGCAGAAAACACACACATGCACCATCATCGGTAACACACAGCTTAGGCACAACTGCATTTTGATTGTGGCTGTCCCTCTAGGCATTTTTCCTTTACACCTATACAGACACATACTTGTTTTACAGAATCATAGTGTCCATACTGCTTTTTGACTTAATACGATATGCTCATTTCTCTTTGTAATCATGAATTCCTCTGAAACATGATTCTCAGCATAGTATTACATTACAGGGAAATTCTGGGATCTGCTTTTCTCATTCCCAGCAGAACACCCAGAGACTGTCTTGTACTGCTGCCCTCCCTGCCCCCCACACTCCCAAGCCTTATTATCCCACAGAAAGAGGCTGTCGGGAGTAAGGGAACGCTAGAACAATCTGTGAACAGTCGGATTATGTCAGCTCCCAGGCCTGCTTCCCCAGGCTTCTCTCACCATCTCTAGCTCCTCCTCAACCCTCACCGGCCTGGACCTTTCTCTAGGGGCTCCATGCTCTCCTCTCTTCCTTCCTGCCTTGCTGACACATAGCATGAGATTTAAAAAGGTGATGAGATGCCCCGTGACTCAGAGCATCCTTATCACACTCCTACTCTAGTCACAGGCCCACCAATAAAGCACTTCTGGACAACGTGCTGGCTCCAAGCCTGGGCCCAGCCCAGCAGGCGTCCCAGGCAAGATGCTGCCCATTTCACACAAGGGGAAACCGCGGCTCAGACAAGCCCAGGGGCTGGTGGAGGCACACACCTGCCAAGGGTGGGAGCTGAACTCAAGCCATGTCTGCCTGGGGCCCACCCCATGGTCCTCATGCACATCTTAACCATCACTGTCCAGGTCTGGCATGTTGGAGAGACACATGCCACCGCCGGACCAGAGATACTCATCCACCTGTCTGCCCCCCCGAGCAGGAACAAGAGAACTTTCTCTCCATGAATCTCCCACCACCCTGGGCTCCAGGCAGACCCGTGTCCCTTCCCCTCTGACACACCACGTCTCCTCCCACCTCAAGGCGTGCCTTCCCTCCTGCGCTCCTGGCTAGCGCCTAGCTGAGCCTTCGGATGTGGGGTCTGAGCTCACACTCCCACTTGATGAGGGCAGCTCCCCTCACAGCACGTACACTCCTAGCGTCATGTCATTGGCCCTCCTAGCCCTTACCACAATTCTGTTTATACATTTTTGCAATTATTTGGTCAATGTATGTTTCCCCCACTGGACTCTACACTTCTTAAGGACAGGGATCACATCTATTTTTGCTAACTATCCATTTTCTTATCCCTGGCACACGACATAGAACTGCATACTCAATAAATACTTGTTGAATGAGAAGCTGTTCTGAATATATGTCGAGTGGCCAAGCCCACTCACAGGCTGCTCCTCAAGCCCACTGGGCCCTCCGTGATGACACAACTCTCTGCTTTCTCAAGGGCCTGGGATGATCTCTCTGAACTCATGGTGGTGGGGGTGGTGAGCATTTAACTAGTTCTTGTTTTATTATGAAAGTGATGTGCTGGTATTAAAAAGGAAAATCAAACCATACAGAAGGAGATAAAAGTCTTTTCTCACACATACAGATCCTCAGTCTCACCCTCATAGTTTACTACAAACACACACAGAATACTCATATATCTCCCACAAATTGCTTTACATATTTTAACAATCGTATTTTCATCCTTCAAAAATGGATATGAAACTAACCAGTTCTGCTTTCTGCAGAACAACAAGCATCCGTTAGAAATGACAACGCTGTGCTGTGTATGCCCACTATGCTCATTCTGAAGATCAGAAGGAAGGAAGGAGCTTGCACACCAACAGGCCTGCTCCTTCTTCCTCCTAGAAGCCGCTTCAGACTTGACAGGACTTCCTACAACCCCTTCCAATCATCTCTTCTCCAGGCCAAACAGCATGAGCTTGTTATTTTAAGCATCCTCATAAGGTCCAGGTTCAAGTTCATATATCCGGCCGCATGGCTTTCTGAATAAATCCAGTGCAGCTGGAGGGCTGGCGAGGCCATCTGTAGCTCCACTGGTGAAGACTGTGGTTTCTGGGTAGACCAGAAACTCACAAGAACTCCACCCTGATTTGGACACAAACAGTGTCAAACTCAAACTGGAAGAGTCTACAGAAAATGGTCAGTATTTAAGGCTTCCTCCCCGCCTCTTATTTGTGATGGGGTCTTTGGTAGCCATGTGTGTGCAGGAAACACCTATGACTAAGAAATTTTCAACTGCCTTCTCTTTGACCTTGAGATTTGAAACCAAATGCAAATTCTTCCCTTCCCACTAGCACCACCATGACACCTTACCTCTTCCTCCCCACAGTCACACTCTTCCCCATCTTCCAGGTACCCATTCCCACATCTCCGGCCTCCATACAGCGTCCTGGTGTCCGGCATGTTGGAGAGACACATCCCACCGCCTGACTGCAGATACCTGTCCAGCTCCTTCCTGTTGCACCCGTTGAACACTCTGGGAAAGGGGTGCCTGGTAGAACAAGGTTGGAATTAGCTGAGAGTCTGCACATCAAACAGCCAGAACAGCGTCAATCCTGCTGCCCATGAGGCTGATGCCAGCTGGGGACTCAGGCTCCCATAGTCCCATTCACGTACATTCTGCCTCCTTAGAACACCACCCGCAACCTTAACTTTCTAAGAATTAAGAAATATTAATCACCCCATAATGCTTTCCCCCCACCTCACTCTGAATGGAGGATTTATTTGCAAATCCAAAGCAACAACTTCAGCCCTTTTCATGAAGGGGTTGCAATAAATAAAGGATAATGAGTGTGTTATAATAGGTCACTCGAGTCTTGGAGCTGAATACAATTCCAGCCAACCCAAACTTTTCCTGAAGCTGATATTAGATGGACGATTTTCTTGGAACAGAAGACCAGGCCAAAAAAGGCCAAGTTCGTAGGTTTAATTTCTCTGTTGGGCCAGTGATCTGATCTCTGTTCTAAGGATGCAGGCAGCACTCCAAACTCAACCAGCTAACTCACAAACACATGGTCCTTATCACAAGAGTCTGAGAGGTCCTGGATTCCACTACTGGGAAAAGGAATCAAAAGTCACACACTCCCTGGTGGCCGGTCAATACCACCACCTGGGTCTACAGAGGAAGAGTTATCCTGATTCCAATTTTCTAAACCAACTAAAAGTTAAACACTGGAGGGTTTCCTTCAGTTGTCAGGTATTCACAAGGAATTTGCTAACTGATCATTGTTAAATTACTAAAAGTTGTGAATAGCTTAAACACAAATTGGAGTAGTAATTAATATACTTCTCTCAACCCTTAGTCTCGAAATATCCTCTCTAGATTGGGAGAGAAAGGGGTGGGCTTAACGGTGAGCTCATAAGGATTTGAACATGACTCATATCCTGCATGTCAACATCATCCTTTGTGGGTCACAGCCCAGAAGTGAGGAGAAAACACTGGACACTGGAGCTCCAAGAAAGCTGCACCTCCTCTTGGAGACACGGAAACACCATTCCCTAAGAAGCATGCAGGCCCTCAGGGTGTGGGGTCAGGGGAACACAAGCTCCCAGCGCGATGCCTTCCAAAGAGAGACTTGGGTACCACCAGAGAGCACCACAGTGCTCTCTGTCGTTTGAGTCTAGACACTCAATATTTAAGTCCTTTGAAGAAACTCCAGAATTCTCCTGGAAGGGCTCTTATGTAAAGACCCCTCACAACTCCAGGGAGATGCAGCTGTCTTGTCCTTGTTCCCTGTGGTCAACGCAGCCTGGAAATTCCCTGAGGAGTCACTGTGGGGTGAGTGGATGCTCCCTTCCTTTCCCTTGTTCAGGAGACTGAACCACTGCTTTCAGCCAAGCCTGGGACATAACAGCACCGATCATGCTCCCTTGGGACAGAGGGATTAAGGGTTGCAGCTGCTATCAAAATGGGTCCTCAGCAAAAATTCATGAAAAGACATATGTAAGCAGGCCAGTTTTATAGCTGTAGACCGCCTGCAAGGCAGAAATTAAGTCTACTTGAGGTTCCACCACACCAAGGTTTTCCTGCTAGAAACCACATGTGCTTTCTTGATCTTCTTCCAGTGTCTTTGTTGTCAAAAGCCCTTTCTCTTCGAGCCCCTCACCCCCACCCCAAAGTATAACAGAGGCTCCCTGGGCCGGCCGAGAACAACACTTGGGTGGCACTGGCCCCTGTGCTCTGCCCTCCTCCCCGCCCTCACCCTCCTGCTCGACTCACCCGGTGGCGGCTGCCATGATGCACCCACCGTCAGCCGCACTGGCTGAGCAGCAATCCGCAGAATCGTGGCTCATGCCGAAGTTGTGGCCCATCTCGTGGGCCATGGTGGCAGCCACGCCAATGGCATTCTCAGAGTGGTCCTGCTCAGGGAGAGAGCTCAGGTCAAGGACAGCTCCCTTCTTCTAGCCCTGCCTTTTCTTCAGCCAAGCCTCACAGGTCTCCACTGATTACACGATCGCTGTACAGACAGGCTCAGTCATAATAGCCCGTGCCCTTAACTAGCCTGCTGTGTCTGTCAGTGAATATGGGGCGGATAGAGGGGTGGACAGACAGACAGACAGCAGCCTCCTTGAGATCTGCTTCACAGGTTAGGAATGAATCGTCCAAATGTTCTCACAAAGTCAGAGAGAATTTCCGAAGAAGGCAGTCATGTTGTAACGATGACTTTGAAAAAGTCCCTCATTCCATAAAGATATGTGTAACAACACAAGATGTAGAGTACAAAAAGAAATTTTATCTCTGTATCTGACAGTTCTCCAGCCCCTGGTCTGGAACATGTGAGAGATCTAGTGATGCACTACTAATTGTAATTGCTTCGGGGATCTCCTGAGTTTGAAAACTGGGGATAGATTACAATAAATGAAAATCCACCTCTGGGTACCTCATCTCTTAGAACTTAATGCCTTCATTTTAAACAACTGCCCAAGTTTCTTTTTTCCTGCAATAATTATTATAAAATTATTTTTTTAGAAGATGACCTCCTGTCTTGTGAGGCAATTTTCCAGCTTCTGCAGCATCAATATATTGGCTGAGACTCACCATGTTGACTCCTCCAGACTGGTACACGGAGCACATGGCCATGAGGGGTGCCAGGCCGATGGTGGTGCCGTGGAAGGACATGCCCCTGCAGGAGAGAAGGACAGGGTGCCTGGGGTGGGGGCTGGGAGGGCTGTCCCAACATGCCCAGGAGGGGGTGGCCAAGACCCTGCCGACACTCCCGATTGCTCCCAAGGGGAGAGGTCCTGGTATTCTAGGCCAACGGGACACACTCCAGGTGACCACACCTCTCACTTCCTCTCACCTGCTCTCTCACCACTCCAGAGAAACAGAAGAGAGAGAGGAAGGTCACCTCTTCCCACAATATGCCCATAGCCCTGTTTCCTGGAAGGAAATGGGCAGGGCTTGCAAAGCTGCGTCCCATTCCTGCTGCAGAGGAAGAGGTCAGAGGGTGGGGAAGCGGGAAGCGTGGCACAAGTTCTGATGCTGAAGTGAATCATGCCCACTTCCGCCAGCTGCCAGGCTCCCACGCCACGTCCCTGGCTCGGTGGTATGTGCAGGGGCCAGGGAGACTGGGGCAGCAGCTGTGGGGGCTGATGCTTCATTCTTCCAACACTTCGGGGCCAAGGAAACAGATGTGTCCCATCAGGACCCTCACAAAGTGCAGCTGGGTGCAAGGATGACCGGTTTCAGCCTTTGTTCTGCAATTGTGATCCAAATCTGCCAACAGCCAGCTACCTTCCCTCAGTCTGTACGCCCCTTTCTCAGCTGTACACATCTGAGGAATGTATATAATACCAGTGTTGCCCTGCATGACGCAAACATGAGATTTATTTAAAGGAGCTACGCAGAAATTCATTACATCATGCTTTTATATCTCCGTATTGGTCCTATGATATCTTAGAGAGCTGAGACTAACTTATCTTGGCGTCATGAGAATTCAGCATAGAATCAGACACATAGTGGGTGCTTTGCTGTAGTCAAAGCAGACTTATCTTCAGAGAAACAATATGCAAGAAAATATACAAAATATATGCAAATCTCTGTGAAGCCCTACTGGTTATTTTACCAACTTAGACATGGCTCTGAGGAAGTCCTACTGGAAACTGGATTCAAGGTCTTGCCCAAAGCAGGACACCAGGCTTTCAAAGTTCAGGCCAAAAGTTTTGGCAACCAAATACTCTTCCTAGGTGAATGCTTTATCATCAGGTAAACACTCACAGCCCAGGTTTTTGGTATAGCTGTTTTCCCAGGACCTTTTAAATAGTAAACAAAGGTTTAACCGATTGTTGTTGCAGAGAGTATTTAGGGAACAGGAAAAAAAACTGGTTTTATTATGTACGTGCCTCTTGTTGTAACTTCCTCAGAATATCTTTGGAAGGTATTACAACACTAATAAACACCAGATAGATAACCACCTTGGGGGAACTGTCACAAGCCACCAGGACCCCCATCAGTTTCTGTTCTTTTTCCTCTGGGGTTGAAGAAGCTCCAGCACAGCCTCTCTCTCCCCCCACGTCTCCCTCCCCTCTAACACACGGTTCCTGGACCATCTGCCTCTGTTTCGCACTCAGCCCTGAGCCCGTGGGGATGAAATGAAGGACAAGCTGGGGAGGCCCCTCTGCTGTGCCTGCTTTGGGAGATTAACTCCTGTACTGGAAAGGGCACAGAGCCACGAAGATCCAGGTGAGCCCTTCAGAAAGCCTGTTTCAAAGCAGCCACGACCAACAGTCACTGCCGCAATACACACCCCCTAGTTCCAGATGCTCAACTAATTTTCTCATCTAGGTTGTAAACACTTCTTGGGGTCGTTATGAATCAGGCTTTTCAAATATTTTCCTGGATATACTGGGTACAGAGCACATGCCTGAGAAATACTTGGTTACCTGGACTGGAGAGTCCGGATGGCTTAGTTCAGCCAACGCTCAGCACTGGGCAGAAAGGGGCGGACAATACAACACACACGCTGCGGGGAGGGGCTCTGCAGCCAAGGCCAAGGTGACGCATAAGTAGAAGACTACTCACGTGATTAGCTGTGCATTGTCATGGTTCTTGTGGGTGAGCAGCTTGCGCCTCCAGCTAAGAAATGACCAGAGGGTGGAGTACGGGTTTTCCGAAACTTCACACAGATTCCCATGAGTCCACACTTCCAAGCCCACGAGAGCAATCCGGATATTCAAGGATCGGTAAAACTGAAAACACACACAGAAAAGCCACAGCATCATCTGTCAGCACTACCTGAGATTCACGAGCCCCTTCCGAGCCTAAGTGCTCCGAGCACAGACACCAGATTTCTCTTCTCTGCATGCCTCCAACGCGGGGAGGGAACGGGTGTTGCTAGTCACATTTCTCAGAAGATGGGGCATCCTGAGGGAGGTACTGGAAGGCCTAGGGACAAGGAATTCTTTGCCTACCCTGGAGAACACAGGGGCAGTAACTTAAAAAAAGAAGTTGCAGGTAAACCTCAGTCGTGTAAGCAAGAGATGCTGTCTTAATCCAAAAGTGGCAGGTACTGCCCCAGGTAAAAATAACAATCGTAGCACCAATGTTTGTCAAGCACTTCGTACGCATTAAGCATGAGGCTTAGAGAAGTTCAGTAACTTGCCCGAGTCTCAGCTGGAAGATGGTGGAGTCAGGATTAGGGCCCGGATCATCAGACCTTGGAGCCGGCTCACGACCCGACACTGCTCGAGGGCTGCCGTATTTACACATCCAGAGAATCAACTTGCCCCCAAGAATCTGGGGTGTAAGCGGGCTCTGGATTCAGCAGAGTATCGGTTGATTTCAATGGAAATTTTGATTTTCCTTTTTTGTGCCAGGTCAGTCATTCCAGAAAATAAAGGGTTTGGATCCCAATTTGAACTTGCTTCATTCACTAGGGAGATTTTGGAGGACTAAAACTTGACTTTTTCACAGTTAAGAAAAACACATTTTGGATTGGGTTCCTGATTCAGCAAATCAGTGCAGTTCGTTCAGTAATAGTTCAGTTCAAGGAGCTGGGTCAGCGTGCCTCAGAGAAGCGGGGTTGCCTTCCCTCACCCCAGCTGGGAGCGACTAAGCTCAGCTGGAGACGAGAGAACCAAGACTGCTTCACAGAAGAGACCAGCCTGCAAGGCTGGGGGCTACCAGTAAGGGCTGGGGTTTGCTAATGTTTCTCTCTTTCCACTTCTCACCAGCACCCCTGGTTCTATCATCCAGACCAGCTGCAGAGTGCACAGAGGGGAGACCCAGCCAAGTCTCCCACCTGCAGGGGCTCCAGAACAATAGACGACACGTGGGTGATAACAGGCTGCCTCCCGTGTACCCCCAGGGAAACGAGCTTTTCTTGTTTTCCCAGATGTTGCGTGTTTGGGTTGTGCGATCATTTAGGTGTTATTGCTGAGTGAGTCAAGGGCCAGAGAGAGGACTGGACTGTGTCCCTGGGGTCCTTCCTTCCAGGAAATGCCAGGGTTTGACTTTCGCCTGTCACTGGCCGGCGTTTCCAGAGTCATCTAGGGCAGAACGAAAACACAGGGCATAGACCGGTCCATCCAGTGACTTCAGAACACTACCAGATTTGCTTGTAAATCCCTAAAAAATATTTGAGATCTCTTCCTGATCCTCTAGTGTTTAGGAAAAAAATGATTTCCCCTTTAGACTGGGGATCCCTAACAGGCTTCAGAAGTTTTTTGAGTGCCCTGAAATTGTACAATAAATGTGATCAGCTTCTCAAAGAGATTTGAGATCCCCCATACATTATAATCTACTTTTTAAAAACTATTTACTACTAGTCTATCAAGAAGCTACTGTTACTCTCAGTTACCTGTTCTACTGCATTTTGTTCTCTAGCATAAAGACAAAGTATTTCCAAGTCCCAGACCAGCCTATTCCAGTAAAATTCAAGAATCTGGGGATTTCCTAAGAGCATGTTTAAAAGAGACTGACCTGGCAAAGTTAACCACCTGCACGGCTTTTCTAAAAGACAAAGCCAAATAATGTTAGAACGGTCTTAACAGATGGAGACTGTACAGACTGGCCCCAAACAACCCATTCCTCAACTTTTAAGGCAGGGGTGAGGGACAGGGGTCAGAGGACAGCACTCTGAGTCCTCACCCCTGCTTCAGCTTAGAGGAGTCTGTTTTTCACCAGGCTTTTATATTAGACATTGGAAAAAAGAGTCCACCAGAAAAACAAAAATAATCAGAAGCCATTGATTTAGGCCAACGCCTCTATTTCGTAAATTCAAAACAAAACAGCAACCCAAACAAGCCAAGTTACTTGGTTAAGTCCATGTCGCTGACAGCCTTGTCGTGACCACCGAGCCTCTTCAGCACTGCCTGCCTCCCAGAAGCAGTGAGGCGGCCAATCCAGCCAGAGGCAAGTCAGGTGTGAGCTCCTCTAAGGCGCCGGCACCTTTCCCACAAGTACACACCTGGTCTCACCTTATCAACGTAATTGGCGACCTCCATGAGCTTGTGTTTTGTGGCGTCCTGGTCCCGTCGATTCTTCTGAAACTAAACAGGGCAAGCAGAAGTAGGTGAGACCCCAGAACCCTTCCCAGGACCCCTCCCTTGTGTGCCCCACTACTTGTCTTTGAATTCGTTTTCATTTTCTTCCATAAGTAGTTATTTTTATATAACTTTCTCCCCAAAAAACACAGTGTCAGCTCGGGGAAGGCAGAACCTGGTATCAGCGACTGCTAGCTCAGTGGCAGGCACAGAGCAGCCATGCAATCGCTGCGTAGTGAACTGAACTGTCTTCTTCCAGCCCTTGACATCAACCTTGTTCTCCTATCCTCCTAATTACAAGGCCTCCCCCAAACTCCCCACTGGGGCTTAGAAGAGGGACTGGTCCAATCCTTACCTTGGTTATCACTCAGCACAGAGCCCCCATCACAGGGATCTCCCAACTGTGATCAGTCAACTGAATGCCTGCAATGTCACTAGGCGGGACCCAAAGTGTGAGGTCCTGGTCCTAGCCTGCAGGACCTTCAGTCAAAACAGAGAGCTAACCAGAAACGATGACAATGGCAGATTCTACATTTAATGAGTCTGCGATTGAAATCGGCTGAGAAAACCTGCACAGAAAGAACGGCAATGCGAGGCCGCGTGAATATCACAGAATGGGGGCTGGCGATGAGGACTATGTAAGACCTCAGCAAGCAGGCTTCACCTGGCCCGCCGCTCTCATCAACCAGCAGTGCCTTCTACAGGGAGAAGGATTCTGAGACTGCAAGGGGCTCGGCAGGAAAGAGTGCTGAGCTGGATTAGAAAGGTCTGCAGTGAGTGCCAGGAGGAGCACATCTAGGTAGGCAGCCTCACGTTGATCGTGCCTGCTTCAAAAGGGTAGATCTCTTTCAGCTGCAGCGATGAAGGAACGTTCCACAGCAGAAGGATAAAATGTAATCTAAATTTGAAAATGATGGGTGTGGCCCAAACGCTGCCGTAGTTACATAGAATCTGGGTACCTATAGGATTTACCTTGGGTACACGCTATATGTTACTTCAGTCTAAACCTCCACGCCCTTCCTCCATCGCATCCCACAAGAATATCCAGGAAAGAGACAAAAAGAACAGCCAAATGAAACACCGTGGGAATATGTGTCCGGATGGGGATGGGTCTCAGCCATGACCCAGGGGAGAAACCCACTGTTTCCTTTTCTCCCGCTGCTTGTGGACCTTCCTGGGCTTCCCAGGTGCTGCGACTCGTCAGAACCGTAATCATCTCACGTTCACCTTTGCTTTCTACAGCGTTCAGTTCAATGTAAGGCCCTGTGACTGAGAGCTTTCCAAGGTCTCCATCCTTGAGTTTCTCCTTACAGAGTCAACCCATTTCTAAATTCCCCTCACGGCACAGGAAGTGTCATAGCATTTAGTGAGTATTTATTAGAACAATCAGAGTCAGGTTTCATTGTCTTTCAAATCTTATCTTCAAACTACTGCCTGATAATACCACCATAGTTTAAGGAGTGCATCAAGTACTGTCCGGGAGCACCTCAGGCAGGAGTCAGCAACATTTTTCTGTAAATGGCCAGATTGTAAATATTTTACTTTGCAAAAATACTGTCTCTTCCACAACCACTCAAGAGAAGCCACGGACAACGCAAGCAGCAGTAGGCATGGATAAAACTTTATTCACAAAAGCACGGGGTGGGCTGGATTTGGCCATGGGCTAGTTGATACCACTCATTTACTCCTTTCTTCTTCTCTCCTCTCCTGGTGTAAAGAAAAGAGTGTCTCACCCTTTCACCTTCCAGGGTGACACAGTGCATTACCTGGTCTTTCCCAACTACCCCACCTTCTATCTGTACCACAAAAGCCCTTTGCATACCTGCTTTCACAGCCATCCTGTCTCCTCCTCCAACATTCCATCCTGCCATTCCCGTGACTGAATTTCCCGTTTCACCTGAGGAACTAATAAGCTAAGAACCACCCCAGGGGCTCCCACCCAGGCCTAGGGAGCTGCTTGGTCATTTTTCCTGCTGAAACCCCTTCTCTCCAGGCAGCAAGCACTCTCCATATCTCCGCTGCCTGCTGGGACTTCACAGCCCAGAGGCAGAGCCTGGCGGGTCTCAGCACTAGGCTGTAAATCACAGATAAGGCAGCCCTCCCCTTCCCTGTCTTCCCATCCTCCCAGATTAATTAATTGTCAGGAATACATTTCTGCCTGTGGAGGATGAGAGGCCATGTGAAGAGGGAGAGGGGGAAGAGGTGGTGAGAAGGTGGGGATTTGTGCACCTGTGAGCTCAGCCTGGCTGTTACATCCCCTACCCAACCCCTGTCGTGAATCATTCAAAGCCCAGGACCCCGAGAAGTGAGCAGGCTCCCTGTGCACCATCCACTGAGCTGCTTAAATCACGCCCTGCTGCAGGCTCTCTCCTCCGGAAGATGGCTCTAGGCGACACCACAGTCCTGGAGGCACCCTGGGCAGACACTTTTCCTCTTTGGGGTTTGCTGTGACTCTGGAGGTCAGGAGACTGAAGATGACCAAACCCTGCCCTGCCCCTACTTCTCCAGCTCCCAGACTCACACCCAGTGGGTTTTAAAACCCCGCACCAGGATTCCTCTGGGAAGCGTGCAGGGCCGAGGGGGAGGATCCTTCCACATTTACATTAGAGCAGACCTGTTTCCATATGCTTAACTCCCGAGGTCCAGGAGCTTTCATCTGAACAAAGAATTCTGTGGCTTTAAAAAAAATGGTTCAAGACCGTGTATTAAATGATCTTAGATGCAAAGCTTAAGGATGTAGTCAGAGGAGCTCAGCTTTCTCCCAGCAACCCTCCTATTATGGCAGTTCTGTCGGGCAGGGGCCAGCGCCATCAGCACCTCCCATGACCACAGAGCCTGGGCTTATAAATCAGCTTTTTGGGGAGGGTATAGCTCAGTGGTAGATTGCATGCCTAGCATGCATGGGGTCCTGGGTTCAATCCCCAGCACCTCCGCTAGACGTAAATAAACAAACCTAATTACCTCTCCACCAACAAAATTTTAAAAAATTAAAGATAAAATAAATAAATTTTTAAAAAATTCAGCTTTGTATTTTGCTCCTCATACTGCTCCCCCCATCCTACTCACAGATCAGTCTTTGGAAAAGAAAACAAGAGAGAAAAAAAGACTGCTGGAAAAACCAATACTGATGTCCATTAAAAAGCAAAACTCCTCTCAAAGCAGAACACAATGTTCCCTGGGCCTGGAGTGCCTGCACCTCCACTTCTCTGCCCAGTTAACAACTCCCTGCCCTCACAGACATGAAGTCTAGTGTCTCTTTTGCTACCCCGCACTGCCTCCGGGATCTGTGCTTTGGGATCGAGGACTAGGTAGAGCTGCCTGAGAATGAGGCCTCTGGGGGAGCTGGTGTGAGGCTGACAGGAGCTGTGATGAGTTCTGTCCTAATTAGGGAGCCCCAGCGAGGTGCAGTGTTAGAATGTGGGGAGCACTCAGCTCATCATGACCTTCCATGCCAGGAAGGTGCACTTAGATAGATGGCTGACTCACTAGGTAAGTGAGAACTGGAGGTAAACTACGGCTAGTTTAGGCAGATGTGGGCTCCGGGGCCTGAACCCATTCTTCACGAGTCAGCTTCATCACCACAATCTCAGAGAAGCTTTCTCCAATTCCCAAAACCACGCTGGATCCCTCATTACCTGCACCCTAATCCTCTACAACAAACCATCTTAGCTGTCATCACACTTGGAACTAGAGTGTTTGTGCTGCTGTTGTAAACTCTGTGATGCGGGGACAGGTCTGTCTCTGTCTCCTGGGGCCAAGCACTGTGCTGAGCACATGATAATCAAGAAATCCATGAAAAATGAAATGAAAGAGTGAGAGAGGTGAGTATTCATCAAATCTCAGAAGCCAAGGCTGACAAGAACCTAATTTGAAGAATATGGAATTAAAGGCCAAACAGCTATTCCTTTAGGTCAGTTGTTCTCAAGCCCACCTGTGCATCAGAATCTCACAGAGGGCTTGTTAAAATGAATTGCAGGACCCCAGGCCCACGGTTTGGGATTCAGCACATCTGGGGTGCAGCCAGAGCCCCCAGTTCCTGGGTGCTGCTCATGCTGCCGGTCTGGGGACCACATTTTGGGAACCATGGCTTAGGTTCTCATCTGGGATTAACATGATTATACAAATAGACCCATACATTGGCAAGAAAATTATCAATCAGGTGAATACACTTCTATCTTTGCCAAAAAAACCTTTTTTTAAATTTCTATAGTGAACTCACGGACTCCCTGAGAATAAGTACCAAAAGCTAAGGGTCTTCAGACCCAGCCTAAGAAATGTTAATCCAAATAACATTATTTGTCCTGACTTTCTATCTGATTAATGTATTGAGCTAGAAGAGACTTTTTCCTTTGTTTTTTTTCCCCCCAACTAAGTTTAAAATAGCAAAAAGAGCCTTTGGTCAGAAGTAAGGTCAAAATCACATGACAAACCGGAAAAAAGATGAAGGCTTCAGCATTTCCGCAAAGCTGTTTGAAGGCTGGAATGGGAGCTATCAAAAGTGTAGTTTTTCTGCTAAAACCCCCACTGCCTACCCCTTACCTCTGCATAATCAGCCACGAGATAAAGCTCCACATACTTCATGGAGTGTAAATCTTCCCTTTTCATCTAAGAAAGAGATAGAAACAGATCAGAGCCACAGAAATGGTGAACTTGGTCTCATTTCAAAAAAACTGCTAAGAGATGTTGCTGGTGAATAAGCCGTGGGCCTCCTTGCTGGACCGGGGCGTGGGCACTAGGGGTACTTCTGCCTGCAGCCGCAGTCGCCCTCACTATACCTGGTTCCCGCCATCCTGGTTACCGCTGGAGGCTGCTCTGGGACACTGGCTCCAGTCCTTTATTCTCAAAAAATAATGAACTAGCTGCCTGGTACAGCCAGAACAGAGGCAACACACTGTGAGGGAACATGCTGACAATCAAGTTCCCAAAAGGCATTTAAACCATGTACCTCTATTTTGGGTATAAAGAGATACAAGCATTTTGTGCATGTGGCTAAGTGGTTATGCCAAAAACGGAGGCATATTTTTCCTCACATTTCAAAGTTTCTGGAATCAGCATCTCAGATTATTTTAAATGCAGTGATGTTCCCCCCCAAAGCAGTTATTCTGTTGAATACAAGGGTATCTCACACTCAACAGCGACTTAGATTAAAAGAAAAAAGTGATTTCCTCTTTCTTAGCCCTCTCCCTTTCATTTAGAAATACTCCTGGATCCAAGCTAAGGGTCCTCAGAGGGGACAAGCCTATCCCCGGGCTGGCTCCTGCACTGAGAAACTCACCCTGCGAGGTTGTTTCTTGGTCTGGTTCGTAAACTGAAGGGCCCAGTCCCTGGCAGTGGGCTTGGAGTGCTTGAACCCACAGTTCCCAGGGGGCAGCTTGAGATGTTCAGATCTGTAAATAAGGTGGTGGCCCCCGCTGTCAGGGAGGGGCTCGATGACATAGCTGAGGTTACTGCTCACCATAATCAGTCCTCTGTCGATAAGAAATAGAACCTCTGGTCAAAGATTATGGTCCTGGAAGAGCCCTTTGCTCAGGCCTCAGTTTCCCCATATGCAAAATGGCTTTGATCATTGCTTCTTAATCTGATTATGAGGTCACGCACTCCTTGGTGAGAATCTGATGCAAATTCACACTTCCTCTCCAGAGAAACACTCGTGTATGATAGATGCAGTGCACAGTCTCAGGGCATAAAACCTTAAACTTACCACAGAGAAGCTCAAGGTTCTCAAAGGGCTGGACCGGGACAGTCAATACTTATAAAGGACAGTAGGACCAGGATTCCAAAAAGCTTCCCAAACCCCAACATGGCATACGACAAATCAGAGGTCAAAACTTTACAGATTGAGAAAAAGACAGTGTGGAGACTGGAGAAAGAACGCTGGCCTGGGAGTAAGGAGACCCAAGTTCTAGTCTTAGCTCCAAAAGTAAACTGTCAAACACTCTCCAAAAATCTCTTAAATCACCCCAAGCCTCAGTCTCCCCACGTGCAAAAGCAAATGATAATTTACTAATTCTGCAGGATTCTTGGGATGATTAAATGGAAAGACAAGTGTCTTAGTTCTCGGAAACCAAAGCTGGAGACGTCACCGACAGCATTCCCACCAGCCCCAGCTTCCCCATGTCAACCAGCGGTTTCCGGGTGAAATGACACCCACAGCCAAGGACGGGTGACTCTGTTCTCTGGTTACAGATACTGGCCTTGAACTCAGAATAGAGATGGGCAGCATCCATTATGTTCTTTCACTCGCTGAGCCCTTACTCTGTATTAGATGTAATCTAGACATCATTCCTGTCCTTGAGTCATTCACAGCCCATTGGGGGACAGACAGTCATTCATTCCACAAATATTTCCTGAGCACCTGCCACGTGTAAGGTGCTACGCTAGTTGCTGAGGGTGGAGTACTGAGTAAGACAGACAAGATGCCTGCCCTCATGGAACTCAGAGTCAGAACATCGGCATAAATCACTACAGTATGTAACAGAGAAAGCGAAAAGCTTTCACCACCCTTAACACTGATGGATTGGAAGCAGCTGCCTGGGGTGCTGCCTCAGTGAGGCTTCTGGGTGTTTCATCTGGACTTGGTGAGAGAGACGGCCAGGACGTACCATCAGTCACTATCACAAATAATCAATGGAAGGGTGAGCAGAGGCCCATGTAGTGGGGATTTGCCATCCTTGATACAGTGAGATGAAAACTAGAGCGAGGGAATGTACTCAGGGCCCTAGGGAAGGAAGATCCCTGCAGTGAGTCCCAGGGGCCCCACAGCATCTCACATGCTCCAAAACCTCCGGCCTCATCCATCCAGAGAATTCAAAAGGGGAAGTGTCTAAGGGTCCGTCTCTGCCACTCCAAACTGGCCGGACCTCATCTTTGGCTGTCTCGGCTTCCATCCCCACCGGTAGCCTCTCGGGATCCCCGCCCAGGTTTTGCCTTTTGGGAAGAGTCTGTGATGCTCTCAGGAGAGACAGCGCCAAGCTCTGATAAGCAGCAGCCCTTCCTGGAATCCATCCCTGGTTGACCTCATTCTGGTACCCGGGAGCCTGACGACTTCCCGGCTGCCTCGCCCAGGCTGACGCAGCAGTCCCAGACCAGCCCCTGCGGGGACACCCAAGGTGCTCCCTCAACAGCTGGGGGTGGGAGTGGAGCAAAGAGCAAGGGTCACATCCTCTCCTGAGTCCAGACAGGAAAGGGCAGTGGGCAGAGCTGCTGCGGGCATCCTGTTCCCAAGCTATCTTCTCATCTCGGCTGACCAAGGCCCCTCCCATCACCTCAGTTTCCCCTAATGGCCACAAACATTGGAAACAGAGGGCGTGACCACTAACCAGCTGATGGTTTTGCGTGTGTGTGCTGTGGCTATGGAGGTAACACCCAGTGGAAAGTTCCGCACAGGGATGGGTGAAAGTTCCAGCGTCGTTGACTGAGCATCACTTGAATAAGTCTGGAAGCCGAATAGGACAGAGACCACACAGAATTTTGGTGCACAGTGAACAGTAATCATGGTGGCTGTAAGTGACAAGCGCCAGCAACTCTCCTCTGAGGTGTGCCTGGGCGATACCCAGCTGGCCCGTCTGACGTTAGGACACCAGCTGGGAGATAAGAAGACAGAGGAGGCAGGCGGTTTACTTTTCATTTTCAGACACTATTTTTTGAGAGTTAACCATATGCCAGGCACTGTGCTTACAATCGTCGTCCCTATTTCAGTCTCACATCAGTGCTACCAAGCACCATCACGGGTCCCATTTTATAGAGGAGGAAACTGAGCCCCCGAGAGATTAAATAACAAGCTCTCATGGGTATTCTGGGGCCAAAGATTTGAGGTCTGGCAGACTCTGGACCCCATGCCCTTAACCTCTGCGTTATCTGCCTCTATCAGTGAGTTCCAAACCTGTGGGTCAGAGATCTTAGGATCTGAGTTCCCATTAGAAGAGTCCACGGGGTGTATTAAAAGTGCAGGTGTCCAGGCCCAGCAGAGGAGACTGAGGCTCTGTCGGCCTGAGCATCTGCATTGTGAACACGTCCCAGAGAAACCCCTGTACAGCTGCCGGCAGGAGCTTTGACTTGGAGTCCAGGCTCTGGCGGGGGCCTCTCTTTTCACAGAGCCCCAAACAGTTCTGCTTTCGGGAGTGAGCAGATTATAATTTGAGAAACACAGGCTCAGGACACTGAGGTCCTTCCAGCAACAGGACTCTGCACCGCTCCGCTCCCCTCCCTGTCCATGGCCCCTGGTCACCCGCCTGTGTCACAGCTGCAACCCTCCCGACTGCCCGGGGATGGGGGAGAGGCTGGCACAAGCCCCAGCACTCTGCAGGGGGCCCCAGCTTTGAGACTGGGGAGATTTGTGAGAATCTAGCTCCCAGGGCCCACCCCTGTCAGCACCGCCTAGTTCTGCTAGCTGCCCTCCACTGAGCATCCACCAGTCATTTCTCCTTCTGAGCATCTCAGTTGATCTAATTTGTTAAACGTAAGGACTGGCAGAGCTTAGCCAGGCGCCGGGGAGGGGGGCCCAGGAGGCCGGTGGCCAGGACCTCACACGCTATTCTCTGTTCCGCTCTCCGTCCTATTCCTCATTGTCGAGCACTTGACACAAATGAAATTGTACAGAGGAGCCCTGGCAGGGCAGGCCGGGCAGGCAGCAGGTTTAACCCCTGAATGACTGCAGGACTCAAATGCATCCTTCAAAGAACTAGGCAAGAACTGCTTCCTGGGAACAGCTAAAGCCCAGGCAACAGCTAAACCCCAGGGGACACAGCTTACATCACTACATCCAGAGCTGCCCTGAGAGGTAATCACTCTGTCACCCTTCTTCCCTTTCCCCTCAGTCCGCATCCAGGCGAGAAGGAGTTACAGGGAGCTTCAAAGGCAGCACAGGGAGGGGTGAAGAGCGGGCGATGTGGTCCCTCTGGGATGGGGTGGCAAGGCACAAGCGTGAGCATGGGCTGGGAGTGGGACACACCTGGATTCAAATTCTGGCTCTGCTATCTGTTAGCTCTGTGGTAAGTTGCTCAGCACAGCTGCGCCTCTCACAGGGCTGCTGTGATAGCTGACTGAAGTAATACGCACCATTTACTAACAATCAGGTATAATTCTAAAAGGATAACTCACAGTCCCTGAGCGTGTGTTATGCACCAGGCAGAGTACAAGTCATCTTATTCAGTAGCCATTCAACACATATGTATTGAGAACCCAGTGTATCCAGAATTGTTCTAGGCACTGAGGATGCAGCATGATCCAAAAAAAAAAAGTCCCCAATCTCAAGGAGGTTGCACTCAACACCTAATGTAAATCCACCAATGATGCAATGATGTTACGATTGTTATTCCCATTTTACAGGTGAGAAAACTGATGCTAGAGAATTGAAGCAACCTGTCAGGTTTTAAGTCAGGAATTGTCTGACTCCGGAATCTACACCTGGCACAACTTAACGGTGCTGCCCTGTGAGGGTTTACTCTGTGCTTGACACAGAGGTAGCATTTCTTATCTGTTCTGCAGAGGAAGGTCAAGTATTCAAAGGGGAAAGGACCACACCACCCCTGGCAAAGGAGCAGACAGGTATGGACTGGCCGCATGTATATGAGCCACCTCCTTCTGTCCCAGGCACCCACCTCCAGGAAGCTCTGCCCCCTCTGCTTATTATTCATGCGTGGGGCCCTACACCACCCTCAGCCCCCTACCCAGGACTCAGCAGCCTCCTGCACGGTGGGCATCATCTGCAGACCTAAGTGAGGCCCATGGGAGGTAGCAAACTAGCCACGGCAAAGACAAGGAGGAAATGAAATGAAACAGGGAGAGGAGAGCTCAGAGACCCCACAGCCAGGAGGTGTGGGGCTCCGTCCAAAACTCAGGTCCCTGGACTCTAAATTGTGAGCTCCTTCCAGGCCATCATGTACACGTTTGTACACGTCCTCCTGTGGTCCCCCTCAATCTCATATTCTCTCTCTCCCTCTCTCCTGCAGAGTCTGAGTCCAGAGACCAGGGTCAGATATAACCACAGTGAGTGGGAGCCCCAGAGTTTTGAGGACAGATCTGCTATAATGTAAGAGTGATGCATCACATAGATCACTACCAATGATCTATTGTCTGTCTTTGAAAGACTTTCTATGTAATCAAACTTGCCAGACATTAGTACATAAGATGTACTATGCAGCCATTAAAAGAACGAGATAGATCTATGTGTGCCAAGGAAGGCATAATGTTAAATTGGGAAAAACTTACAGAATGATACCATGTATAAAGTAATCTCATTTGGATTAAAAAATCGTAACACACACACAATTACGTAGTTCAATTATGCAGAGTGATTACAGATGGGGAATGAGATTGAAAGGGTGGGACGGGATAAAGAATTTTCACTTCTTTTAGCCTGATGCTCTTGTATCATTTGAATGTTTAGCATACTACGTTATGTGACAGTAATTTTTAGTAAGCATTTTCTTTACAAATAAACTGGCCAATCAGGTTGAAAAATGTTTTTACTGCAATCAATACCTCTCCAGTTAATAGCCAGTGAGCTGGGGAGACACACACACACACACGCACACGCACGCACACAATGTCTGCCAAATCCCACAGGTTCAGTCGAGGACACCTCAACCCAGTGTCCAGGTGTCCTCACAGACAACCGTTGCTCTTGACACTTACACTTCGCACTAATTTGCAAAGCACTTGTGCGTGCAAGACGTCGTGCAAGACATTTAGAAGATGAGCCCGTCAGAGACAGGCTTGGGGACTGTGGACACTGAACACGCCTGAGAACTGGTGCACCGCATCTTTTTATTGATGTAGTTCACAAGTATTCATAGCTGCTACTCAATGGCCCAAACAAGATTATAAGGTATTATATTACATATCCATGATCCTTTCTGGAAGGAATATTTCTAAAAGGATACACAGGAAACTGGTAACAATGGCTGCCTCTGGGGAGAGGGGATTCTGGAAATCCAGGGCAAGGAAGAGATCTCTTTCATTGTACACTCTTGTGTTATTTGAATTTATTTTTACTATGATCATGTTCTACTTCTTCAATTAAATTAGCCCTGAAGAACTGCTTTGAAGAAAAGAGGCGGCCAGCAACGATCTGGACACTGAATTCCTCTGCACTTGTATCATCAGTCTGAAGACCCGACTTGGTATAAATCCTACCTACTCTCTCCAGCCACGAAGCGCGTGTTTCCAGGAGAGAAGCATAATCGCTATGGAGATTTTCCATTGCAGCACCACGTTATGAGCCTCGGTGGGGGGCAGGCGGAGCGTTACAGGGGTTTGAAGGCTGCTGCAGCTGCGCCCTCTCCAGGGCCCGAGTCCAGCCATCTGGCATGCGTCTCCAGCTCTTAAATCAGTCAGGCCCACAGACACCCTTGGTTTCTTAAGGTATGTAGCGAGAAGCCTGGGAAATAACGCGGGTGGACCTCACCGGGGGAAGCATGCAAAACAGAAACACATGGATGGCTCACACGGTTTCCCCCTGTCGGCACGGCTGCGGGAATGATTTACAAGAGGCCAAGCCAAGCTCCCACCGCTCCACACAAGGGGACAGAGGAAGAGGCGGGGAGAAGCAAGGCACACCTGCATGTTCCCTTTCCTCCTCCTTGGGACAGACGTTGTTTACTTGCAGACTGCAGGTGGCAGTGGCTGGGCCTGTAAACACCACTGGGAGGCCATTTGGCTGGGCTTAATCAGGTCACTTGAGCGGGGATTTGGGGCCCCTGTTATGGCCTCCCAGCCAAAGCTTGTTTCCTGCCTAACTCCCTCCAGCTGACTCCCATGAAGTCTTACAGAGGAGACACGGCCTAATTTATAAACAGAATGCTGCTCAGCAGCATAATGCAAAATGCTGACTGGCAGCATAACGGGCCTTGCATTGGCAGGCGAGCCTGGGTGAGCCTTAGCATAGTGTCACTGTTATTAGATGGTAATAATCCCATCTGAGTGCTGTAGAGTTAACACAGCACTTGACCTCTGCCCTGTCCATCATTCATGCCCATTTTACAGATGAGAAACTAAGGGTTCAGGAAATGATTTTCATATGCCTGTCTTCCTTCCACCTGTGTAGGGCACCACATAGAGTAGACACTCAGTATCAATTTACCGAATGAAAGAAACGATCATTGAATAAATCAGTCAACAGAGAGGAAGGGTACACAGGGGAACCACCTCCTACTGGCTCAGGAGGGCCAATCGCGCGTGCATCGTCCCAGTGCTGCCTTCAGTGGCATCATGTTGATAGCTCTGAATTGGTCATGGTGGGAATATTCTTACCAGCATATTGGCAGATACTACAAATCACGGTTTTGTTTTTCTTTCTGTTTTCATAGAGCTAGTTTATCAACATGCCGGGTTTAGGTACAACATGGTATAGGCAATTAAGACCCAGGCAATTAGAATCCAGGTTTTTCAGATCACCATCTCTTTTCCAAAAGGAGAGGAGAGCAGGAAGAGTCTAAATAAATGATATTTATTATTTCAACATACATGTATTGATCCCTCTATATGCAAAGCACTGGAGGAGGCTGGAGGAGACAAACATATATTTGAGATGTAACGCTTATTCTTAGGGAACACATATTCTCGGGTGTAAACTAACGTGCACACAAATCTCCTGGGGATCTTGGTAGAATGCAGGTTATGATCCAGTAGGTCTGGGTGGACCTAAGATACTGCATTCTGAACAAGCTCCCAGGGGATGTTGACGGCACCCTTCTGCGAGCCCCACCCAGGAGGCAAGGCTCTGGGAGGTGACTGAGTGCTTGTATGTACTAGCCAGTTCTAAACATCAGACTTCTATCAGGACGTGCCATCCTCACGACACTACAGATAAATATTTCCCTTATCCACATTTTACGAATGAGACCGTCGAGGCCCTAGGTTACCAAGCTGGTCAGCTGCTACTAGCTCAAATCCAGCTCGTCTGGCTCAGAGAACAAAGCCACTCTTTTCCCAACAAGCCATCTGGTTGGAACTTTTTGGTTCATTTTCTGTCCTGAAGATTATCCTTGCTTCTCCTTTCTCTTCCTGCTCTCTTTTCACTAGCTGCCCACTTCCCTTTTTGCCACCTATAAGCACTTCTGCCAGAGAAGAGCAAAGAAGAAGTGGGAATAAATGTGCAAACTCATCAATTTCAAGTGTGCGAGCCATGTCTTTTAACCTAAATCCTGATGCCTTGATATCTGGGGCCCTGCCCCTGCCCCCAGGGTTAGCCAGTTCCTAGAGAGAGTAACTCACCAGTGAATGTAACATGTCTTTCCAGCGAGGCTCTCACTCTTGGGCCACCATCCCCTGCCTGTTCACCCCAGGGCCGAGCACCACACAGCTAGGGACAGACAGCCCCACGCCCTAGTTCCCACTGAAATTATTCGAACTAGCTAATACAAACTAAGCCTGTGTGCCCTGCCTTGCCAGTTCCTTCCCACAGAAACCACAATAAAGACTCTTGGCCACATTCCGCCTTCCCCTCTGCCTCCTGAATGACCCCGTGCTTCCCTGCACCCCATTCGCCCTGCATCCCACATGGCATGCCCCTTCCTCTTGGGATCTTAAGTAAAATAAACTCTCTTTTCAGTGGCAGCTGTCTCCCACTCTGTGGGCTTCACCATACCTAAATAACAGTAAAACCTCAAGTTTCTCAGGCAAGAGTACCTTCAGTCCCAGTGAACCTGTGGATGACGATGATGATGATGATGTTTATATTCTTATTTCCCTTGTAACTCCCAAGCTCAACCCTTCTCAGAGCTGGCTTGCATACATTCTCAATGGACGGCTTCTCAAGTTCCGTGCCCAAGGCCAGCCCTGCTCACCCTAAAATTTCCATTCCCGGGGAGAGTGCCAGGTGCCCCCTAGCCTGTGAGGGACTCTTACCTCATTCCCCGGCAGGTGCTGAGTGAGACGCTGGACTGTTCTGCCTTCCTCACTGTCCCGTGGTAAAAGCAGTCATCCTAGCAAGGAGAAGGTGGGTAGTCAGACCACAGGATACTGACAAGCATGTCAGTGTCACTGTCTCATAAAAATCAGGGATGATTATTCACCTACCCTAACCTTACAGTCTGCAAAGAGCTTTCCAAGCCACCATTTTCTTTGAGCCTCATAATAGTCCTGGGAGGTGGGACGGGGCGAATGCCGTCCTCCCCACTGAACTTCTGAGCTGAGGCTCAGAAGAGCAGAGACTTGCTGAAGGTCTCCCTGCTAGCTGGAGAGCCCAGGATTTCAGATCTCTTTCCATGACATGATGCTGGCCACGGAGACAATGCCTTCTGAAAAGCCCGTCTCTCCACTTGCGCCACCTCTCCGACCCCCTGTAAGGCTGAACAGCGTCCCCCCAAAATTCACGTCCACCCAGAACCTCAGAATGTGATCTTATTTGGATTAGGGTTTTTGCAGATGTAATTAAACTAAGATGAGGTGACACCGGACTAGCATCCTTATGAAGAGAGGGCACAGACACATACACAAAGAAGAAGGCCATTGGAAGATGGAGGCAGAGATCAGAGTGATGAACCTGGACGCCAAGGAGCACCAGGCTGGCTCGGAGCCGCTAGAAACTGGAAGAGGCAAGGAAGGATCCTCCCCTAGAGACTACCGAGGGAGCATGGCCCTGCCGACACCTTGACTTCAGACTTCCAGCCTCCAGAACTGTGAGAGAACACGGCTCTGTTGTTTTCAACCTCCAAGTTTGTGCTACTGTGTTGCAGCAGCCCCAGGAAACAGGTCCACCCCTCTCCCTTGCCTTCCCTGAATCCTGGGCACCTGCAGCAGACTTGATTCGGCACCTGGGCCCATGGACGCTTGCAGGCCTGACGCTGCTCCCTAGTCAGTGAGTCTCATGGCCATCTGGCCCCCCTACCTGGCTGGATTCCTCCGTGGTGCAAAGAGCTGTTGTGCACGACTAAGTGTCAGGCCGGGGCTGGGCCCCGGGACACAGCTGTGAGCAGTCACACAGCTCCGGCCTCTGTGGGACTCACGGTCTCGTGAGAGCCAGTCTTAATCAAAAAGCCATTCAAAGATACAAAGATAATTACGAAGTATGAAGAGTGGCTTGAAATAAATGCTCAAGACGCCAGTGGAGTGTCTTATAAGCAGGGCAGCCAGAGAATTTATGAGGCAAACCGGGACCCTGCTGAGAGTGATCAAGAGCTGAACCGGACAGACGGGCACAAACCGGGGCTGTCCCCAGCACACGACGGGTGACGACAAGGGACACATTCCTACAAGCTTCTTCCCAAATAGGTCAAAAAAGATAAACTGGTCAGGAGAGAAGGTGAACTCCCCAGGGCAGAACCAGATTCTTAAGACGGTCTTAAGAAGGATATAAACTGTGTAGTTTCAGAAGCTTTTTCTTTCCCCACCAACATCGTGGGCCTGAGCAGGGCCAATCAGGAATCCCTGGCATTTGCCTACGTAACAGCAGTCTGAGAGGTCCATCACCAGGACCACGATCGCATGCGGTTGTTCCTTGGTCCCAGCAGGCAGGCATGTGACCCAGGAGACAGCTAACCCATCATCTGTATTCCCCGGTTCCACCTCCTGCCCAGCTCTAGGCATGAATATAGTGTAGCATGCTTTAAATTTACAAAGGACTCTCACACACTTCCCTGCATGTGATAGTGATGCCTGCCACTTACTGCTACTAACAAGAAGGGTTGACCTCTATCCAGCTCTCGCCACTGGATAAAACAACTTACATGGATTTTCTTTCTCTTTAATTCTGATCACAGCCTTCTGAGGTAGATACTATTATCCCCATCTTTTAAAAGAGGACACTATAAGCTGGAGAAGTTTTAAGTCATTCACAGCGCCACACAGCAAAGTGGAGATTCAAACCCCAGCAGCCTGATTTCAGGCTCCAAGCTCTGCCTCTCTTAGCAAAAGCAGACCCAGCAAAGGGCATGGAACTTAATTTGTCAAAGCTCTAATATGGGTGATAACAAGGGACACATTCCTACAAACTGCTTCCCAAATAGGTCAGAAGAGACCAGCGGAGGCTGAAGAGCTAGTCTAAGCCTTGCCGCTCACTGGTTATCTCAACTTGAGCACGTTCCTTTTTCTCTTCTCCTCTCAATCTTCTCATCTGTAAAATGTGGTGTTGGAAGAGATGTTTATAAATTCCCATAAAAGCAGTGACTCATTTTACCCTTCCATAGCCCCGAGAGTCAGATCTTAGCAAATCCAATTTTCAGATGAGGAAACTCAACACTAGTGTGGTTGAAAGGGTTTTTCGGGTCACACAGCTAATTAAAGCCAAGATGAAAACCCTGGCTTTGGACCCCAAACTGCAACTCTTTCTACTGGAACACACCCACAGACCATTCCCCCAGTGACCTGACCTAGATCAGGGCTCGATGAATTTGATAAGGTTCCCAGAACTCCCACCACCCCAGGCCAAGTTTGGTAGCAGATTGTGGTCCTCAACGTTTTGGCCAAGCACAGCTAAATGGTTTATTCCATCCCATTTCTCTTTGGTTCTTCAGCTCCCAAATAAGAAAGCTGACTGGAAGCCTCACAGGCTGGGTGGAGGCTTTGCAAGGGCCCAGCAGCGTGGGATGGAAGATGACAGTGAGTCGTGCCATGCTAGGGTCAACAAGACCTCTGGGAGGGAGGGGAAGTTCTCTTCCTCTGCTGTTTCTCAAAGGCCCGTACAATGTCTGGGCCTAATCCTGAGAGCACAAAGAACAAGTAAACGAACAGAGCAGCCATGAAGTCATCACATTCCATTTCAGCTTCTCGGCCGGAGGGGGCCAGCCTAAGGGGGCTTTCGTAGCAGGAAGCGTGAGCTCATGGCAAACTTGTGCACCGAGACCCACTCTGCAGCTCTGGGTACAGACGTGCAAGAGCCAAACCCTGAGGAGGGTGCTTTATGAGGACATAGTGGCAAGGGGCTTTCGAGGCATGCCTGTCCCCATCCTACCTCCCTGGAGGCAGAGAAGTCTCCAGGAAGGAAGATGTTTTGACCAAGGAGCTTTGAAGAAGGTGTGGTACCTCTGCTGGACAGCCTCCCCAGAGATGAGAAGACACACAGCCTCCTTGCTCGTCACAGGCACTGGCCACACTGCCTGACTCCCTCCTCATCCAGGAAGGTCCTGGTGAAGAAGGCAGCACTGATTTTCACATCCAACAATCCAGTGCAGCCCCTCAGCTACCCAATTACTAAAGACTTCTTACATCTATTGAAATTTATCTGCCCTGTGTCCCTCTCCTCATCAAGGGCGATCTGGTAAACTCCCCTGTGCTCTTAAGGGCTGACAGTGGCTGTCACTATCTTCTAGACATTCACACTCTGGTGGGGATATTTTAAAGAGCGGGGGATCTCATGTGGGCATCTCAGTTTCTAGGGGAAGCTGCGGGAGGAGCACTGAGGCAGAGGAGCCTGTCCTGCGTCCCACACACCACACCTCCCAGACGTGCACGCCACAAAAGTCCATCGTGTCCTGCCCCAAAGGCAAAAGACACTGCTCCTCCTCTGGCCGGACTCCCTCTTCCCTTCTTCTTCACCCCAGCTCTTTGGCACAGAGTCTGAGAAGGATCACTCTAATCCAGAATTTCGCGCCTTGGGCACTACCGACATTTGAGGCCGAGTAACAATCTGTTGTGGAGGGCTGTCCTGCGCATTGTAGTACAGTTAGCAGTTTCCCTGTCCCCTACCCACCAGATGCCCCCACCCACCAGCAGCATCCACCTCTCCGTCATGACAATCCAAACTGCCTCCACACATTGGTCCCCTCCTTTGTTGGTTAAAATAGTCAAAGAAAGAAATAGAATATTTTAGGGTAACTGCATCTGATTTAAGTCGGTATAAATCAGTTCCACAGAAAGTAGATACGGAAGAAGAGACCTTTGCCCCCATTCCAAAGATCTGTCACTGCCACTCTGTCAGGAGGGAAAGCTGGGCCCACTGACGTCCTTCAAAGTCCAACGACCCCCGTTTCTGGGCTCTCAGATAAAGTACATTATTTATTGGGCGTGTTTCCCCTAACGAACTAATAGCCCCAGGTAATGCCCATCTTATCAGAATCAAACCCCACTGCCCTTTGCAGACCCTAAACCTCTTACCTCACCTACAACCAATCAGAGACTCGTGCACAAGCCAATCAGGCACCTTGTGACCCGACCTTATAAAACACCCAACAACCGGCCCTCGGTGCTCACACAGACACCTCTCGTCTGTGTGGCCTGCTGCTGTCTATGGCAGCAAGACCTAATAAAGTCCTTTCTATTCTTATACTTAGATAGATAGATGAATAGATAAATCAGTATAAATCATCGTGAAGCAAATTTTCTTTGCTCTATGTCAGTTACCAACAAAACTTTAAGGAAAAGAAATGATTTAAACCAAAGTCACCCCTGGTCAAGAACCACCTTGTTGATCCTACAAATTCTAACCGGTCCCCTGCAGGAAAAGCTAGCAAACCGTGAGATGCGTGTGCTTCGTGACCTTAGGTAAATGTCCACCAGTGACCAAATGTTCACCGCTGGTGTGAGGAAGCAAACTAAAAGACTAAAACTGAAAGGCTGTCTTTTAAATGACACATCTTTGTGCAAATATCCAAACTCAACTTTGAGGGGAAAAACATCCAATGTGAAAATAGCAGCAAAATAAGAAAACCTTCAGAGCCTGGAATCACAGTAAAAAGGCAGACTGCAAAGCCTGACACATCCATACGAAAAAGAAACAAACGCTTGACCTGGTAAATTATTTCTTTTCCTTAAACTCTCATTAATACGTAGGTAATTGACATAATGCAGAGAAAATGTATGTTTCACAATGATTTGTATCAATTTTAATCAGATGCAATTAATGAAAATATTCTGTTTGTTTCACCGTTGTAGCCAGAAAGGAGAGGGTGCACTTATGAAACAATAAACTCATACTTTGCTTTTCCTGCTCACTCCCTTGGCCTTCGGTCAGGGGAAACAGTTCCTTCAAGGGAGGGATGGTCTCCATCAGGCATCTCCTCACCGTATAGGGGTGAGTCTGGGTAGGGCAGCTACTTGCTAATATTTGCTGACCTGAACTTACCTCGGATTTCAGGGTGGTGGTTTGAGGGTTGCCACTTGGAGTATAGTGGGTTTCTGTGTAGGCTGGAGCAAAAAGGTGCCTGAAAAGTATAAAAACAGACATTTGTCTCTTTAGATGTTGGACTTCACCCTCCTGGGAACAGCAGTCAGTGATTCGAACTGAACCTGGTAGAATTACCCTAAGCATCTCCACACAGAAGGAATTGGGAAGTCTTATGGAAGGGCTTAAGGAACAAAAAGGAAAACAGGATGAAGTTTGTTATCAATTTTGCATTCATTGGGACCATCCGTTAACTCAGACACAACCAGATGGAGGTGACCACCAAAGCAGTGATCTGAACTTTTTCTGGGTCCTGGGAAAATACATGTGTAAACACATTCACAGAATTTCCCAGGGTCTATGGATCCTATGGTGTACCTTGATTGATTATTTTTCCCAGTGCCTCCACCAACTGTTGGTATCAGCACACCAGTTTCTCTTTAAGGGAATCCTTCTTCCCTATTTGCATGTTTTGGTGAGATTGTCAATCAAGGTGTCCTACCTGGCCCTGGCCAAGGGTGGCCCATGATGCAAGCAATGGAGTAATGTTGCAAGGACTTAACAGATGGGCGCTATTCATCTGTGCCTTTGTTCCTGCTGTGTGGATTCCGGGAGCCGCCTTTGTCCATCTTTTCTGAGACCTAGTGGTCCAGATTACCTGAGACCTGGTAGTTCTGTGTGTTACCCTATCAATATATTTTTTTTTCCTTTTCTAAAATTGGACATTTGTTTCTCTCTTGCCACAGACCTCTTGAAGTTGAGGTTAAAAATTCCTCACCAAAGGCAAGGTGATCCCAAATAAGGCTTTTAGAATTTCTCTAAAAGTTAAAACAGAAATAAAAGAGCCAAATGGATGCTTCAGCTAGCTCAGCCCCATTAAAAGCAGAATGAATCTGAAGAAGGTCGAGGTCAGAAGGCAAAAAAGTGTCTAATGGAAGGCACCATTAAAAATTGGAGTCTAACAAAAATACAAAGAATTAAGTGGATCTATATCTATCAATATGGAAAGATGTCTAAAAGGGAATTAGATAAAGACAGTACATTTCAGGAAAGTACGCATTTATTAAATCCCTTTTAATGAAGAAGTAACAGCAGCATGCACCCTAGTGCCTGCATTGACAAGCAGTGGGAGAAGGAAGCGCCCGTCGTTAACGGAGCTCATCTCAGGAGGTTACAGAGATGTTCACAGTGTAAGTTGCACATTTCTAAAAAATTAGTTGATTAAAAAAAATAATGATCGTATATTT
Source organism: Camelus ferus (assembly GCF_009834535.1). Classification (NCBI taxonomy): domain Eukaryota; kingdom Metazoa; phylum Chordata; class Mammalia; order Artiodactyla; family Camelidae; genus Camelus; species Camelus ferus. The sequence goes on from NC_045698.1 coordinate 111,485,965, forward strand.
ATTTTGAAAACTGAAAACCTAATTTGAAACCACTTTTAAAAAAAGAAAGAAAATACAAGCTGAGGCCAGCACGGAAAACCAAAGGAATCTGCAGGGACCACCCTGGTTTTGGAAGAGGTGACATTTCCCACAAGAGAGGGTCTCCAGAGTCACTTCCAGCTCTACATGCCAGGACTCCTGACTCTCAGATTCTCTTCGACCCAGAGTGCAGAAGGCAAAAGCCTCTTGTGCTATGTGAAACCCTGCAACATCCAGCCTTAGACAAGAAGAAACACAACAGGGAGATGCAAAAATAAAGCAAAGCAGAAAACCCAGCTTGTGCAGAGAAACTCTAATCACATGGAACTCTGGGTCAGTAGCTAACTTGCCAGATTCTTCCTCCCTTTCTCTTTCTCCTCAGCTTCTAACCAGCCAAGGATCCAAGGGAGGCGTCACCCGTTTATCTGAGGGAGATAAACTGTAAGCCCCATGAGGACAGAGGCCAAGCTGTTTTGTTCACCAGTATGTATCAATGCTTAATGTTTACTCAATAAAAGAATGACTTCACTAATTATTGAATGAATGAGCGAGCGAATGAACAAGCGCATTCTTCAGCAGAGCACGGGCTGGAGTCCGAGAGACTAGCTTTCAGTTCCAGCTCTGACATCTGCTGTCTCTATGGCCAGGAGTGAGTTACTTTAACCTCTCTGAACCTTTGTTTCCTCTTCTGCAAAAACAAGGATAACATCCCTACTAGACAGGGCTGTCATCAGAGTAAGATGACATACTGCACAAAAAGAGCTTAAAACCAGGCCTGGCTCATAGTGGAGCCCACAAAAGGTTAGTGATTATCATGATTGCTTTCAACAGGGATTATGATAGAAGAACCCAGAGAAAGCAGCGGAATTTACCTATTTCCTTCTAACTTTCCCCAGCCATTAACTCCCCAGTGTATCACTTGAGAGAGGAGAAAAAGCAATGAGCTCATCCCTGCGGCCCATTTCCTGGGTCTGCTTGCACAGACCGCATAATGACGGCTGGTCGGGGGTTCAGAATTTAATGGTCCCTCCCGGGTGCTGCTGGGGAGATGTGAATCTTTCTGCAGGAAGTGCACTCCTGGAAAGTACATCCTCAGCCTCTTCTGAGTCTTGAGGGGGAAATATTCACCCAATGACGCCAAGATGCTCCAAAGAGGGCAATCCAGACTGAACCTCAGAGACCACGTTCTTGTTGGTTCTCGGCCACACGTCCTCAGGAGGGCAAGCATCTTTCTGCACCTTCTTATTCTGAGGCTCTGCCACCGTCATCATAGGACTCTCATAGCCTCAGTGTTGAAAGGGAATCATTAAGCCAAACTCATTAGACTGTGGGCTCCCTAGGAGCAGGGGGCACGGCTGCCTTGTTCAAGCCTTCTCCCAGCTCCCAGCACCTACCAGTCAGGTTTAGTCTGTGAAAAAGTGGATCAATGAGTAAACGAATTAATGAATGGACATTCTACTTTGTGTAGGAATGTGCCACATGGTCATTCAATACTGGACATCTCCAGTGACAGTGAGGTCCTAAGATCACTCACTCCATTTCTGACCACATATAGAGAGAGAGAAAGTTCTTACATTGAAACAAAACGACCTTTCTATAACCAGCACCCACTGGCCTCCTTCTGACTTCTGAATCTGGGTGAGACAATCTGCACCTTCCTCTACCTGACTGTCCTTTTCAGGACCAGCAGCATCAGCATCACCTAGGAAATAGTTAAAAACGCAGAGTGTTGGGCCCCACCCCGGACATTCTGCAGCACATAGTCTGTTGTAATAACTCTCCAAGAGTTATTACACGCTGGACCATAAGTTCTCAACATATGTTTTAGTAAACTTCAGAAATACCCAAGTGTTTGACTACGTGCCCCCATCACCTTTCTGCCTGCACCACACCCTGAATCATTCTGAGTTTAAGAAACTCGGAAAAGTTACAATCAAAACAGCTCACATGTATTTAAGTGTGAAATCATTTCACCTTCACAACACACTTATGAGGACACTGGGACCTCAGAACTGTAACTTGTCTAAGTTATCATAGCACAGCGTCAGAGCCGGGTTTAAAACCCAAGTCTGTTGGAACTGACCATACTTTTTTTTTCAGTGGAGGTACTGGGGATTGAAGCCAGGATCTTGTGCATGCTAAGTCTGCACTCTGCCACTGAGCTTCTCCCTCCCTGCCCCCAGCCCCACCATGGTTTTTAAGCAGTTTCCTGCTCTGTCTTTCTTAGAAGGTAGAAGCCTAAAACCAAAGCACTGCCAGCAACCGGTGGTCCGAAGCATAGTCTGATGGTGATGATAGTGGCCTTGAGAACCCGTGATGCCACAAAAAGGAGGCTCCTAGCTCTCAGATGTAAACATCTGCAGAGAAGAGCAACAGGGGTAAGCAAAGCACAGAGCAAGAGAAAGAGGACGAATGTAGAAAAACTTCAGGGCTAGTTTCTTTTTGTTTTTGTTTCTTTTAAAATAACAACCCTTTCCCTAAATGGGATTGTGGTTGTTGGCCAGGAAGGTCATCCTTCCTTTGAGAAGCAAAAGGAAGGGTCGTGTTTCATCACCATCATCTGTGTAATTTTACAGGACACAAAAAACTACTTTCAAACGCTTCCTACTGCCCCAAGCTAGGCCCATCTATGCCCACGTGCCCAGGCGGTGCCCTGGCGCTGTTCTTGGCACCGAAGACGGGGCCACGGAGCCACTGAGCAGCCCAGCTCAGCCCAGCTGCCCTTTCTCTGACCACATCTTGTTCTCATCTCCTCTCTGACATGGGGCTGGCTCAGCAGATCTGCAGGAAGCCGTCTCTCACCACTGGAGTGTATTAGGATTTTCAGGAAACGAGTTGTGAGTGATGTGTGTCCAGGAAGAGAGAAGGACTGTCCAAGACTTCCCACCCCGCCCCCTCCCTTTTCTGGCTTTGATGGAAAAGCAATTTCTGAAGAAGGGGCCTTGTGCCCGTGCCCTCCAGGCTCACAGGCCCACAGGCAGGCAGAAATCACACATCATCCCAAGGCTAACAGCCACCAGCACTGGTGTGCTCGCTCTGGGGGAAACCCAAGTTGCTCAGACCCCTAAGTCCTCCAGCAAAACTTGCATCTTCTGAATCTCAGCTGGGAAAGCAAGCTGTCTCCCAGATACTGGACATAAAACAGAAAGTCACTCTCCGGGGAAGGACCACGGAATTGCCCATAGTGGCCTGGAAAGCATTTGTACACACAGCCAGACCCCTCCCCACAAACACACTGCAGTCTGCCACAGTCCTGACCCACCTTTCCTAAGGCTCACAGCCTTCAGACCCAGAGCTGTCCCTTTAAGGACTATGTGCTATCAGACGAATTTCAAATGCCTCTCTAAGCATCTCTAAAACTCACTCTGGGGAGAAGTAGCCAGACTAGAATTTGCAGAACATCTTCTCAGAGCTCACACTCCCATCCTGCTGCTACAGGTGAGCAAAACCAGTGAAGATGAAGTGATAACAATTTCCAAGCCACCTCACCTTGAAAAACAGCCTACCAAGCCCATGCTCAACCCAGTGGCTATTTTTACTAACACCTCCTTCTCCCAGGTCTTGCTGCACATCTAGCTCTTTCAAGAGGATCCGGGCACTTCTACCCTGGGGATGCTTGGGAGGGACAGCCTGCTGGTCCCTCTTCTTTTCCCCGAAGGAGCCTCACCCTCACCCTGCCCACCCATGCTGGTGATAACACAAGGCTCTCTCATTTCTCAGTCATGCTTTTAGTGCCGTCATCGTGGGACTTAACCCAGTAACACAACACCCGGAAACGCTGTGAAAAAATATAAAATCCCAGGCCCCATCCCAGCCCCACTGAGAATTATATTCTCTAGAGAAGGACTCAGAAATCTGTATTTTTAATAGTTTTTCCAGGTGATACTTTTTCAGGCTCTGGGAATGCTCTTACTTACTCCATTGGGTCAATTTTAATATTTTTAATTCTTTTTCTCATTTCCAGCCTCCTAAGCACCCTCTCAAAATCTAAAGGTGATACCAGCATAGCCAAAAGGGAATGACCAGGGCTCAGAAAGCTTTCGCTTCAGTCCTTGTCACAGTACTCTCCAGATGACTGGCATTTCACACTCTGGAGATGAGGCAGAAGGTCACCACAGCACCCTTCAACGTGGTACAAGAGCCCTGTCAAATCGCAGACTCTAAGAGGCCTAAGGATCTTTGGACTCTGGTGGGGGGAAATGTAGCTTTGAAAGACTAGTTACAGTTAATGAGGGCAGCTCTTGTAAAACTCTGTAAAATTAGATGTTAACTAGTAAAAACCTAGTAAGACACACTAGAGATGAAAATGATTTCCACTGAGTAGAAAAGATAACTCTCCAGGTTATGATTGCATTGCCTCAGGATATTAACCAGCTTTGTATCTAATTTAGCGATGTTATCTCAGCATTCCTTTTTCACTCTTGAAGAAAAAAATATATATGCATATGTTTCCCTTATCTGTTCAATCTTGAAACCAGTTTTACCACTTTGTTGGTTTCCCCATTAGATAAATAAAACTTTGACAAGTGCTCACCATTTGTGTGTGTATGAGAACTGTTTGCACCTGAGCCACCTAAATTCTCTCCATTCCCTAGATTGCAAATGAACAGAGTAATAATTTCCATCTCTCAGCCTCACTGAGAGGATCAAATGAGAAAATACATTCAAAACTAGCTGAGATGCTAGTAAGTTCTGCGAACTTGGGCAAGTCGGTTACCCTCTCTGTGCCTCGGTTTTCTCACCTATAAAATGGGGGAGATGATAGAATCTACTTCGTAGGGTTGCTGTAAAATGTTAGGAGCGTGCCTGACTATAAATGTTTGCTAAATATAACAGACAAATGAGAAAGAACTCTTTGTAAAGTACAAAGTATTTGTGTTCTACAAATATCACTGCTATCATTTTCTAGCTATGTGTACATGTGGTAAAACTCAGTTAATGTTAAACCAAAACAAAGGGGTTTCTGAGGGTTCATGATACTAGTCTCTCTCCTTCTGGGTATGTTCAGAAATTCTTGTGTTCGTATTTTTTTAACTAGCAAGGAGATACTACGCACATCACAAGCTAGTCAGCTCAGAATTTCCCTTTCTATCAAATGGAAATGGAGATGCCCAGAACGGGCAGACATTAGGAAGAGGTTTTGAAGAGTAGACAGAGTTTTTCTAACGTAACGGCTAATGCGTGCCCCTATTTGGGACAAAATAACACATTAAGTAACTATTGTTTTGTTGTCTTTTGTTTTCGAAGGGCAAGAAAGAAAAGGGGGAAGAGACAGCTCGAGCTGTCTCAGGACTAAGATTTCCAAAGCTGTGCTCCTCCCACCTGTGACTGCAGAGGAGTGGGAACACGCCAACCTGCCGCAGGCATGGCTCTAGAGCCAAACGAGGGACCAAGGAGTCCGGGGCCCACAGGCAAAGGCAGTCCTTTCTGAGGGAGCAGAAAGGCCAAGGAAGGGGGAACTGCGGAGGCTGCTCCTGATGTGAAGAGTGGGAGAGCTCCTCCTACTCCAGGGACTCACCTGAGTAGACGTCATCCCTGCCCGAGGTCCAGCTCCAGACGCAAGGCGGCAAAGCAAGATGGCCCCACTCACAAGCCTGGCACAAAGCTGAAATATGCCGTCTTTAACCTTCTATGAAGGAAGTTTCCTAACAGTGCATTCAATCAACACTCCTTTTCACCAACCGAGTCCCACTACATCTTCTCCCAGTCCCCACAGGACCTGGCACCCTTCCGACCGGCTCCTGGTCCTGTGTTCTGCTTTCGTGTAGTAGACCAAAGGATGTTTGGATGAGCACTGTTTATTCCTCTGGCCAGCAGGGTCTTTATTTCATCCTCTTCGGGCCTTGCTCTTGGCTGCGTCCACCAAGATCGGTAACCTCTCTGGGCAAATAGGGCTGACTTCTTGGGATCAGGACGCTTAACTGTCAGGGACCTGAGAGACCCTCAAAATGGCTCACCCAAGAAAAGTTTACAGGTTTGTTTTCCAGTGTCCCAAATAGCCTATTATGGGTATTTACTAGAATTGGATAAGAATAGTTCGGGGAAATGGGGTAATATCTTTACAATTTCTGAGAAAAATTAAAGCAGCCTTTCTAGCAACCAGTTGCTGGTAAATAACTACAGTCCTTGTTTATCAGATCGACCTGAAGGAAAGGGTAAACGCACGAGGCAGCGGTTAACGTTGTACAGATAAACACTGTGGATAAGACACAGGGGAAGAGATGAAAAGGAACCTCTAAGATCAGTAGACCTATGAAAATATGCTTAGAAACAAGAGACTAGGTGGGGCTTCCCATGAATAAAAGCAAAAAAACAAAGAGCAGGTGGGTGAAGACCACAAACTAAGCTGCCCTAAATGTAGGTTCTTAGTCTGTTTTAGTCTCTGATTACATATCCCAGTAACTTTGATAACTTTGTCCAGTGTTTCTTAGCATCCTAAAGGACAAATCACAGTGAGAGCACAGGTCAAGAAGGTGGGAAATCGGAAAGCCCTCCAAAATCATAGGGTACACCTGTTGTCCTGGCCTGCCCAGCATCCCTGCCACTTCCTTGGGAAAACAGTGCCTGATCTGCATTTAGAGAAATGGTCCGCTCTAGCCGCATTTGGACTGGGGGCCCCTGGAGTCAGTCATAACAAGCCAGGACAACCAGATCTCGTTTCACTGAATTGCAAGATGAGTGACAGCTGGTGAAAACGGCTGGCGCTGTGTCACGCCTGTGATGGCACCTGAAGAGACTGTGAATTCCTGCACCCTGTCCTTTCCGAGCCCTAGTCCTTCAGCTTTCCCCTCACTCTATGTATTGCCTCATTCCCTTTCCATCAAGTTTTTTGTTGTTTTGTTTTTTAAGGAGGGGAAGAGGACTGGTGAATAAATTGCAGAGTCCACTGCAGCAAAAAGTCCTTGTATGCCACCCTCTCTGTCCACTGCTTCCCCCTACTCCACTCTTACAGATGAAGAATTTTAAAAAGGGCAAAGCAACTTGCCAACATCACACAGTTGTATTTTGCTTCTAAACCCATCAGTCTAAATAAACTAAAGTTAGCTAAACATCAGTGGTAGATAATCTAAGAGTTAGGCCCTCCAGACGCTCCTGAAGGCAGAGAGGAAGGATGCTCAGGCCATCTCAACGATAATTGCTTATTAAGCTGCATAATACGATACAAAATGCAGAGCACATGGCCTCAGGAAGACCAAGTTCCTCCTGGCTTGAATTCGTCACACAGCTGTTCTGGGTTCTTGGCCACGCTCTTCAGAACTTCAGGCTCTGCGCCTGCAAGCGGGCTCCCTCGTATTTACTGGGGCCAGTCATGTGCCAGGTACTGGGCTAAGGGATGTGAAGGAGGCGAGCACAGCTTTTCTGCCCTCCATCCGGCATCTCCCGTCATGGAGATTAGAGGAGGCTGAAGGGTGACAGATTAGGTCGCCCCCAAAACGCCAATTCAGTATGAGGATCATTTCAGCTGAAGGCAATCGAGAAGAAGCAGGTACAAGAAAAGCTCCCTGCCCTCCCCTTCGCTGCCTAAAAGCACATAAATTTCCAAGGGTGTCCCTCTTCCTCTCTCTACCAGGAAGGACAAAAGTTAACCATCAGAGACAACTTTAGACCCCATCAGCCTGGAGACGGCACCAGAGGAATCCACATGACAAACTTTGCTCATCAGCCTTGTATCTACCGTTTGTTTCCCAAATATTTACCTTCGCACAGTTTACTGCCTTTGAGAGACTAAAACCTCTTTCCTTTGTCCTACCATTTCTCTACAAATGTCTTCTTCTTTACTGAAGATGCTACAGAAGCCTGAATTCTAACTGTGTTGCTCATTTTCCCCTGGGTATCTTCCATGTGTACAGGTTAATAAACCTGTTTGTTTCTCTCTTGTTAATCTGTCTTTTGTCATAGGGTTCTTAACCGAGAACTTAGAAAGGTAGAGGGAAAATTAAGTTTTCCTCCTTTCCAAGGTCATCTGTGAAAGTACTTTGCAAACACAAAGAGGACACACAAGAGGTAGGTATTACTGTCTGGTTCCTGGAAACCAAGTCACCATTTCACAACCTCTCTTCCTTCCTTCTTAGAACTGCTGCAAACAAGGGTTGCAAGCAACGTCCAACTTCCGCTAGCAAGCTGCCTACACAGCTGTGGAGGGGGGGTACCTGTGCATGAGCGTGTGTGCATGAGCATGTGTGCGCGCGTGTGTATTGAGGGCAGAGAGGAAAAGGCCACCTAGGGGTCCGAAACGCAGCATCCTCAACACTGCTGATCTTCTCCGCAGCCATAATCCTATCATCACATAAGTGAAAGAACAGTTTACCCTTTGCATTCCTACTCAAGCCCCAAATCCAGCATCAGTAAGAGATAGAGCTTCCAGAACACAAGGAGCCTGACATCTTTCCCAACACAGTGGTCTCCTCTCTCTCTAGCACTCCAGTCTCCCTCCAAAGGAATCCCTTTCCATGATTTGTCCTTCCTTTCCCGCGGAGGGAGGAGGGGGGCTTGGAAAAAGAAACCACACCCAATATAATGCAGCCATTATAGCCCCTTGGCCCATCGAGACCTCTCTCCAGGGAGACTGATGCAAGAGGAGAAAATGTAGAGGCTGCCAGTTCTCTGCAAACCCGTAACCTCAGGGGTAAAAGGAGGGGGGTGCATTAGGGCACATGGGAGCTATGGAAGGGACTGGAAAAGAGCCATAAGTACAGAAGTCATAAAGACCCCATTTCTCCTTAAACTGGCTGAGGAAAGCCTGGCCAGCTCCACCCACTCAATGATATCATTGTTTTCAACAAAAGCTGGTTTGAGAACCCCCAGGGAGGCCCCCAGAGAGGCCTCAGCTGCCGGAATAGGCAGAGGTCTCACCAGTTCCTGGGAGATCGAGTGTTTAGAATTGTAGATAAGGAGCGAAGACTACGTAAGGGTCCACATTACAGAGATAACCAGGGTAAGGACAGACTTCGCTCCTGCAGGGCCTTTTAGGGTCATAGAAAGAGTGCTGGACACTACTTCTCACATAGACTTTATCAGTGGATCCCCACCACCAAGATCCCGCAAAGTTGGTGACTAGAAAGGGTTACGCTTCATCTGATGAGGACACTAAAGATCCGAGAAAAGAAGTGGCTTGTCCGAGGTCCCACCACAAGCTGAGGACATGCCCAGGGACTCACACCACTGTCCCAGTACTTACTCCAACTGGGAGCCTCAGATTGACGCTGGAGTCCATCCCCTCCCTCAGCCTATATTCAACCCATCTCCCAGTCTCCATGATTCCACCTTATAAATAAGTATCTCTGGAATCTGTCCTCTTCTCTCCATATCAGCTATCTGTGCCCTAAGTCAGATCACCGTAATTTCTCACTCAGATTATAATGGAGCTTGTGAATGGGTCTTACTACCATCGCTAATCTTGCCCCCTTCCAATCCACCCTCCACGCTTCAGTCTAAGCCGTCCTTCTCACATGTATTTTGGATGTGTCACTGTCTGGCTTTTAAAATAGCCTCCATCAGCTTCCCATTGCCCTCAAGATAAACACCCAGTCCCTTAAAGGAGACTACAAAGCCATTCAAAGACACTCCTGCCAACCTGGCCAACCTCTTCTCTCATCGCTTCCTTCCCCCTTCTCACTCTCCGCTCTAACCATAAAGAACTTCTTTGCATCTTCAAATGTTACTCTAGCCTTTGAACCTTTGTTCCTGCTACTTGTGCTGTTTGGAACCCACTCCCTTTGTATAAGCTAACTCTACCACCCCCTCCACCACCGCCCTACTTCTTTTCACTTCACTTCCTCCTGACAGCCTTCCCTGAACCCCATCCAGGGTAGGTTCTCCTTCCCCATGCTCCCACGGTACCCTCTGTTTCCTCCATCATAGCTGCCCCACACTGTTCAGTAATGGCTGGATTACCTCTCGTCTCTACTAAGCTCTAAGCCCCATGATGGTAGACACTGTGTTTTGCTCGCCGTTGCTCTTCCAGGAACACTCAGGACCTAGCCCAATGCCAGCCACACATTTGGCACTCACAGTATTTGTTGAATGAAGGAAGAGAAGGAAAGAGAGAAAGAAGGTGAGAATCCCCGGTGAGTAATCCAGAGCTCAAGCCCGAAACGCGGAGACGCCTGTCAGAAAAACCAAGGATTCTCTGACTCAATACCTGCCCCTGAATGAGTAAGAGTAAGACCCACAGCTTGTTCCAGGGTGCCCAAAAGTCTATTCATTTAGCGTTCAAGGTATCAGCCAAAAGTTGTGTGTATCACCGAGTTCTAAAAAGAGAAAGGGTAAAGCTTCCTTTCTTACAATCAGAGTATTTCCTGGGTAAAATGTAAATGAGGTTTCATGCTCAGGATAAAACTAGTCCAGAGACCTCAGAATTGGCCTCTTCCTCCTGTGGACTTTTCCAGGAGATGGTGATGCTCTACTTCCTAAGCACAAAGACTGGGGAGTAGAAACATCACCAGCTTCTAGGGAGTCTGGATGAAGAGCCAAGGCACATCCTTGAAGATGAAGACAGAGGTCTGGAAGGTGGGACCTCCAGTCCAAATGTACATCCACACATCCATCCATATCCCACCCACCATGTCTTGTTTTCAGGAGACTCCATCCTCTCCCCGAGTTGTGAAGAAGCCATCTTTGCTTTGGGCTCAGCCCCTTGCAGTCCATGGCTCCATCCACCAGGTACACCTCCATCCACTCAGCTCAGCCCAAATTTCCCTTTGACGGGGAGGGTGGGGGAAGAGCTTCTTCTCATCCAAGGTGCAGAAAATATAGCTCAGTTTTAAATTGCACCTCAAGCTTCTTTCCTAGAAATACTCCACTTATCTTTCTGATCACAAAGTTTTACCGGAGGCAAGAGAGAGCCCAACTCAAAGTCAAACATAAGAGAACAAAGGAAACGGAGCTCTAAGCCACTCAAATCTCAGGTAGCTCAGCTGTAGAAAGGACAGAAACTCCTTCCCCAAACCTACATACTGCTCTTCTGAACTACGATGATTTGGCCTAGTTGGAATACTGAATTCCTAAGAGCTTATTAGCACTACAATTTTGGTTCCTCTTGATCCAGACCAAATATTTATATATTAATTTCTCAGTCTGAATTCCTTTCTCATTCTTTCACTCATCTCTCCCCCTTTCCTCATGCAAAGCCTCCCCTCCTTGCTCCTGCAAGACAGAGTTCCAAGGAACCCTCCTTAGGGAAACTTTCTCTATACTCTAGTCAGAAATTCTCTCTTCCTTCTTGTCTCCTCAGCACTTTACTTTTAACTCTATTAAGCAAATTTGTAACCAGCCTGGGATTGTGCTGTTTGTGTGTTTTCTCTCCTACAGAGAGTAAACTGTGAGAGGGCCAGAATATTGGGTTTGCATCGACTCCCTACAGCACCCTGCACAGGACTTTCCACACAGGTGCTCAATTAATGTTCACTGAAATCAAACTTGTAGAGTGGAGTTGAGTTAGCTCTGGTTTAAAAGGTAGGAAAAATACATCAACTGATGAATGGATAAACACAATCTGGTATATTCATGCAGTGGAATACTATGCAGCAATAGAAAGGAACAAGGGACAGATACCTGCTATACAACATGGATAAAACTCAAAAACATTACACAGTAAAAGAAACCCCTCACAAAAGACCAATATTGTATAATCTCATTTATATGAACTATCCAGAGTAGGCAAATCTACAGTGACAGATAGCAAGTTAGAGATTGCCAAGAGCTAATGGGTTTCAGGGAGAAAGTGGGGGTGACTGCTTATAAGGTTTGCCTTAACAAAGTACCACAAACTGAGAGGTTTCAAAACAAAAATTTATTGCCTCACGGTTCTGAAAGTTAAGTCTAAGATCAAGGTGTTGGCAGTGCTCCCTTTGAAGGTGCTAGGAAAGGGTCTGTTTCAGGTCTCCCTCCTAGCTTCTGGCATTTTCTTGGCTTGCGGCTTCATAACTCTAATCTTTATATGGCACTCTCCCTGTGTGCTTGTCTGTGTCCAAATGTCTCCTATTTATAAGGACACCAATCATATTGGATTAGATGCCACCCTACCCCTGAATGATTCCATCTCAACTAATTACACCCACAATGACTCTATCTCCAAATAAGGTGACTCTGATGATTGTTGCGCAACTCTAAATGTACTAAAAAATATTGAATGGCATACTTATTTAAACAGATCAACAATACCGTATGTAAGTTATATCTCAATAAAGCTGTTTGTTGTTTTTTTTTTTTTTCAAAGGCAGGAGAGTTTGGGTTTAAAGAGGCTGCCCAAGCTCAACAATCAACCCATTGGTGAGAACGTGTGGAACAAATTCTCTCAACATGGGTGGTGGGATGCCACTGACAGAGAAGCCAAAGGCAATATGCCTTTATCTACCTGCATGTTCTGTGTAAATTCCCTGGGACCCAGTGAGTCGCATTTAGGAGGTAATCCTCTGAAAGCACCTTCCAAAGAACATGAACATATTCACTCTAGCACTGTTTGTAAAAATGGGGGGAAAAACCCCATCTTGAATGCCCATCAATATGGGGTGATTAAATTAATCATGGCATCTGAATCATTATTGAATCTGAATGAAGGGTATATGGGGATTCATTACATTATCCTCTCTCCTCCTGTGTGCATTTCATCATTTTTCATTTTAAGAACTTTTTAAAGTAAATGATGGCATACACATACAATATAATATCACATAGCCATTAAAAGCGACCAAGAAATTTACATGGAAACGTATCCATAATACTTTCCCATACAGTGCTGTACGAATGTAAAATGGTACTGTCTTTGGGGAGGAATCTGTGGAATGGGAGGGACAATTTGTCAGAATTTAAAACATTTTAAACACATAGGCTGTATGTCCTTGCAACTCTGCTTCTAGGTATCTCCTCCTCTGCCCAGTCCTACAGAAACACTTGCAAATATGCTTAAAGACTATGTATAAGCCTATTACTGCAGCATTATTTGTCCTAGCAAGAACTTGGAAAACTGTCCATTAATAGGGAAATTTTTAAATTTTGGTCCATCTATTCAGGAATTCTATGTCACCATTAAGAAAGTGAAATACATCTATACATGTGCTCATGTGGAAAGATACTGAAGACCAATAATAAAAAAGCCAATTACAGAACAGTACATAAAGTATGATCTCATTTATTTTAAAACTCTATTACTGACAATTTTTTCTAGGATATTATTATTGAAGTTTTCAGACATTCCAAAAAGTTCTTGTGTAAATTTTTAAAAATAATTTGATGCTTGCCCATGGAATATTTCCAAGTGAAAAAAAATTGACTATGAAACTTCGGATATAGTACGACCCCATCTGGGTAAATTTACATGGACATTTATACAGGGTTAAAAAAAAATCTATGTGAAACCGTACGTTCAGGGTAAATGCTCACTCCCTGGATGCGCGCTATCGTTGTTATCTTAAGGTAAACAGTCTGATGGTCAAGGGTTCCTCAAACTCAAGAATCAACTCCCGACTTCCTCCAAGTACACACTTCCCTTCACTCCGACAAGAGTCCACTAAGGCCAACAGGGCAGCTGACAGCTTCCTCCCATTCATTTTACCCTGTGCTCCTGCTGAAGGGCCGCCAGGAGAAATAAGCTTGAGACAAAAGAAAACCATGGACATCCTTCCTGGCTACACAGGCAGCCCTGGCTGTGGGTCCCTGGAAGGAGATAGAGCCGGAACCGGTATACAGATCCCAGCCTCTTTATCAGACAGCTCAGGGCCTTGCCAAGGGAGGGTCCGGGCGCTGATTCTGCAGGCGCAGACAGGAGGTACAGTTTGGCCAACCGGAGAACCTGCAAAGCTGGACTCTGGAGATACAGTTAGGTCAAACTGGGCACGGCTGGAGAGCAGAAGTGAGTTTCCTCCCAGGGGCAGTGAGTTTTAAGGTCGTCTTCCTAATTACATTTGGAAAGCAACTCAGGGGAATTCCCTCTTACTTCATTCTTAAATGTTTTTCCGATCCTGCAGAACACAAATAATAGCGACTATCTGTTGGACTCTCACTGTGCACCAGTTACCGTGTAAGCCATTTAAGAGCATTAAGTTACTGAATGTCACGTGACATCCGACAAGGTGGCCACTATTATTAGCCCCATCATGTGGATGAGGAAACTGAGACTCGCAAAGGTGAAGCAACTTGCCAAAGCTTACATCACCAGTGGGTACAAGGAGCTAGGTTCTGAATCCAACCTGCCAGGATTACACCATCACAGTCCACTGAAATCCAAATTCTAACCAGGGCCCCGGGAAAGCAGCAGGAAAGAGAAGAGGGAGGGCAGAATAACAAAGAAGTAACACCAGTGCTAACTGAAGGAGCGCATACTGAGCAAGGGCAGTGCATCCAAGAAGCAATATGAGGCCACAGCTAAGAGCCTGAGGCTAGAGTCAAACATATCTTCCTCCACATCCTGGCTCTGCCCTTCCCACCAGGTGACTTGAGCAAGCCACACAGCTACATGCCACAGGGTCCCCATTTGCCAAATAGGGTTAATACAGGTACCCACACCTCTAGGTTGTTGTGATGATTCAATTAGATGACTCACACAGAGACTGCTCTATAGGCATCCCCTACACTGTGGCCATTACCACAACTGATGGTATCATTACTCATATCTGACCATCATTCTTCAGCCAGAAGTTACCCAAAGGTAGACTGAGAATCAGACAACACGTCCCGGAACTTAAGAAATGCCGGTAAGTGGTAACCACACATGCTATTTCTCAATGTTTTTCTCTTGTCAGTTTCTTACTTGAAGACAGTCACAGGGGCCACATGCAATGCCTTGTATCATCAAGACACCTTGGAAAACATCTGATGTTGACTTTGCACTAACGAAAGTTAGCATGTACTGAAAACCTGCTCATGTTTGTGCCAGGAGTGATCCTAAGCCCATCACAGTACATTACTGCAAAGGCTCGTGAACCCTGCATATGTTTCCTGTGGCTGACACGTAACACATTACCACAAACTGGGTGGCTTAAGACAACGAAAAGTTATTCTCCCACAGTTCTGGAGGCCAGAAGACCAAAGTCAGGGCTGCACTCCCTCTGGGAGGTTCCATTCCAGGCCTCTGCCTACATTCCTTGGCTTGTGGCTGCATCACTCCCACCTCTGTGGTCACTCTGCCTTCCCCTCTTCTGTCTGTGAGCAAACCTCCCTCTTACAAAAATACTTGTGGTTGTATTTGCAGCCCACCCACAAAATCCAAAATAATCTCCCCTTCTCAAGATCTTCATTTAGTCACACTTACAAACATCCTTTTTTGTCACATAAGGCAGCACTGCCTCATGTCCCAGGGAGAGTGTGGTCTCTTGGAGGGTGGGGCACATTTTTCAGCCTACCCAACCCTGCAATGAAGGTGTTAATGTCTATTTTCTAAGCAGGAAGTAAAATATAGTAAGAGGCAGGTAGATCTGAGTTTGACTCCTGGTTGTGCCTGACACTGGGTAAATTACTCAAATTCCTCACCCTTGAGTTCCCCCACGTATAAAATGTGAATGATAATAATATCTCATTAAAAGGGGTGCCATGAGGATTAAATGAGATAGTACGTGAAGTGCCTCTGCACAGGGACTGGCTCTCAGTAAATGCTCCCTAAGGAGGGAATGTTATCATGGATACAGATGAAGAAACAACACTCAGAAGGCAAGTGACTTGACAAAGGCTCCCTAACCAGAAAGTGTCAGTGCCTGGAACCACATCTAGGGCTCTCTGGCACCAAAGCCCAAGCCTGTTCTACCCTATGGATTATGGCACTTCGGGCTTCTGTGCTCACAGCCTTAAGACCCAGCACATCTAGGTTATCGATACTGTCTTTCGGCAACTGTATAGCTGCCTCCCTTCAGATCACCACTTCTAGTTACTAGTTTACGCAGCGGATCTGAAGAAAGCAATGTCATGTTTCCAGTGATTTAGAAATAATGAAGACCCTGCTTATGCACGGGTGGGGTTGAAAACTTGGCTTGTATAAAGATCACATCAGATTGGTCTGCAACTCCAGGGGCTCTGGAGTTGAAATCAATCTCTGTCTACAAAGCTACAATTTTGGAAACTGCACTTCAAACAGGACAGTGAGGTCTCTCTGGGGCAAGGTGCCCAGCCCAGCGCTTAGAATTCAAATCTGCTGATGCAGTCGCTGTCTCAGAGTCAACGCAGCAGGGTTAATTCCAGTTCCTAATACTTCAAAAAAAAAAAAAAATTGGAAGAACATTTCAGACACAGGCAGCTTTCTTCAAATTCTGAGGTCCCCACCCAGCCAATCCAACCGTTTCCTCGGCACCGGTCTCCTTGGGTTATACAATGTCAGCTGTGGGGAACGGGGGAGCCCAGCTGTGTGCCGAGTTTGGAAAAACATTTCGAATACTTGAGATCTGCCAAATACTTGGTTAAAGAACGATATCCTCTAATTTCTTAAGCCATGTGTATTTTAAGTGAAATGTAACCCATATGTCTGTGACTCATTTAAATGCAACTCAGTGAAGCACGGTTCACCAAGAGCACTGGGATGTATCTAAGCCTTTCTTAAGCTTCTCTTTGATCCAGGAAATTGAATTTTGCCAACAGCAAATGAAGCTCCTGACAAGGGAGGGTCAGAGAGAGCTGTCCTTTATCCCAGATAAGATGCTAAAGTCTACTCTTCACTCCAGAGGAAGCTGGGGAGCTGGGAGCCAGGGGGAGCTCCGTGGCCTGGGCTGTATGTAGTTTTGCTCCAGATCAGCTATGTGTTTCTGCCAGGCCTCCTTGGAGGAGGAGTGCAGCAGTAAGCAGGGGTAACTAATCCATCCTGTCTACTGCAGGAAAAATTCCTCTTTTGCCTGCTCTGTCTCCTCTTCTTGGGCCCTCCAGTGTTATATAACTCGAGGGTTGAGGGGGAAAACCAAGGAGCTAGATCACTCCATTCTCAATGACTGTTAATTTTCCAGGTTGTAGCTTGATTTCCAGGATAGCAAAAGCAGTCTCCTTCCCTAAGATATCTCTGAGGGACTGATAAGAAGTTAGAGATAGGAAGAGAGGTGAAAGTCAGAAGCAGTGGCAGGTATAATCATCAGTAAACCTCCAAATGTCTAAATTCTGCCTTGACAATGACTGTTGCTCATGAGATCTGGAGGTAGATATACACACAAAAGAAAACAAACATCCATTCTTATCAGCTAGACTTGTACACATAGGGTTTCTCTTTGCTAACTGGGCTAGGGCATAATTAACGGGGTGAGACCCAAGGACGTGGCTCCCTTCCCCAAGCCAAAACCTAAATCTTAGCATCATTGGAATGGAAGGTAGGAAGTCTACTTTAGAGATGAGACCTCCAGCATGTGCTCAAGAGACTAGCAGAGAGAAGTATATGGCCAAAGGTCCCCTGGGCACAGTGCCCGCTGCTTGAGCTGCTGCTCATTTGCTTTCAAAGGTGACTTTGTAATGTAGTGATGCAGCCAAGGAGCATCCTGCAAGTAGGTTCAACAGTTCAGGGTGCCCTCCTGTTGGAAAACGCGGAGAAGGGAGACAGCCAGAGCCTGCTTCCCCCTGGAGGTGTTCATCTCCCCAGATGCCTATAGCTAAGGAAGATTCCATTTGATTTCAGCAAACAAGCTGTTGTCCAATATGGTATGTGGATTGATGAGGCAGTCCTCAGAGCCCGGGGAAAATTACATGGAGAAAAAATATTGTGGATTTTTTGCCTCAAAATTGTGGGTTGTGGAAATAGCAGCCTATAATTGCTTCTCTGTCATTTCCCTTTTTGGGTTGATGTTGCCTAAACGGTGAGCCCTGAGCAAGCAGCTCATCCTTAACTCCAGTGTCTGTGGTTTTGGGGGTATTCGCCTTTATCCCATGGCCCCCTATTTCCAGGGATGTCTCCACAACCAGAGAACAAACGCCAGAGGCAGGGACTTCTTTTCCAACTTCCGCTTATGCAGTATCCTCTAAACAGGTAGCACAGGAAAGGCTCTTGGAGCCCAATTGGGACAAAAAACTCCATTTGACAGATGAAAAAGTTGAGGCCCAGGAGGGCCAATTGGTTTGTGGACCAATTCCACACTGTCTGTCTCTTGAGCTGAGCACTCTTTCTACTGTCCTACACTTCTCCAATCACAGGTAAGGTTCTCCTAACGACAGCTATGCACCAACACTTGCAAAGGGTGTATATGTGTGTGAGTACATGTAAAACTATGCAACATGTACTTTTATCAGAGCAGATTACTACCTTCATCACATACAGTTAAGTCTGAAAAAACAAGTGTGGAACAATATGTATAGTATAATCTCATTTCTGTTCCTCCCTACCCAGCAAAAATAGCAGCCTGGGTGCGCTTCTGTGTGTCTGTGTCTATGAGTATCTATGTGCGTGTTCTCACGTGCACAGGAAGGGTCCAGGGTGGGCCCACCAAACTGTTAACAGTGGATTCTCCTCATGGGTGGGAAACTTTCATTCTTTTACTTGTTATATTTTGGTCTTGCTACATGTTTTACAATGAGCACATTTTGCAATTAAAAAACCACAAGGGACAAAAATAATAACTGCCATTTACTGGGTCTGGAGTACAAGCCAGGCACTGTGCTGGGCCCTTGACATGCACCATCTCTTTTCACCCTCCCCATGGCTCTACAGCATGAGACTATTATTATACCCAGACAGGGAAACTGAAGCTTAAAAAGGACATACAGCTAGTAAGCGGCAGAGTCAGGATCTGAACTAGGATGTTCCGACATGGAAGCCACATTCAGATTATCCCTACGATGTCACTCCTTCCCACCTGCACTCAACAGAGAAAAGGGTGTGTGTGCCCCCTGGGGATGTCACAGCAGAAAAAGGCTACCAGCTGCCATGCTATTGAACTAAGGCACCTCGGGGTGTCTGCTAGCTGAGCTGTCCCCTCTCTCCTGGCCCAACCCCCATGCGCCTCTGTCCTCACCATTCTTGGCAATCTCCCCCATGTGAATTCCATTAAAGGCCTGCTCACTGCTATTTTGGGCCGTGCATTAGCACATGGGCTTTGATTAGATGGGAGAAGGCCAGACACCTCATGAGGATGAGAAAGAAACTAGAAATGTTCTCTCCCTCCCTTCAGAGTCCCAGAAGCCCTTGTCCACAGCTCCTGGGAGGCCAGAGACTCCAATATATGGGGAAATGTATATGGGGGTAGGGAGCAGGAATGGAGACTTCCTAATCTCTTAGGGCTTTTGAACTTGGTTGTTCCTGCTCCTTAGAACTGTCATCTCTCCGCTGTCCACATGGCTCACTTCCTCACCTCCTTCAAGTCTGGACTGAAATATAGTTTCACCCCTAAGGCCTTCTCTGACCACCATTCCAAAACAGCATCTCCCTCCCGACCCCTGCTCTCCAGAGCACTTATATCCCTTTGTTGGCTCCACGGTGACTGTCAGCAGACACACTATATGTTTGCTTGTTTATTCACTGTTCCCTGCACTGGAACCCAAGCCCCAGGAAGGCAGGAAGTGTTATTCACAGCTATGTCTGCAGTACCTGCGCTGGTGCCTGGAATGTGACAGATGCATACGAGAGGGAAAGGATGAATGAATCAATCGAGACAGTTAAGAACCAGAGCCTGAGGATCACTTAGCACAGGGCCTCGTTTCCGCTCAAATATCACGGGATTACAAAAGCTTCATTAGTGCTTCATGAAATTTGAAAAATCAGAAAAGCAGCACCCTCCCACCAAAGCTGTTTGGAGTCCAGACTCGCACGCACCATGAATGAGAAGGCTTTGGGAAATAAACACACTAGGAAGTCGTGTGCAGTTGGAGTTCCGCTTGCTAACATGTGTTCAGAAACAAAAAGCCCAATTTAGACGAAAATAGCAGGAAGCTGTGCCCCAGGGATACCTGGTGAGGTCATTCTGCTCAGCTCCGCTGCTTCCACTTCTGCCAACTCACCGAGGCCGGGAACCACATCCAGCCTGTTGCTGAGCTCTGGGAAACAAGAGGGCTGCTCAGGGCAGCAGACAATAGGACCACATCCTCGGGTTTGCCCCGGGAACCTCAGCGTGGGATCACAGCCGTGCTGACTCTTCACCGCGTGCTCTATGAGCACTTTGTGCCCGTCCCCTCACTCGGCCGTCATACCACCCACGCTGCCGTTACGACTGTCATTTTGTAAGTGAGGATGCTGAGGTGCCAAAAGGTGCAGCAATTTGCCCCAGGTTACAGAGCTAGCGAGTCAGATCCGGGTTTCTCTGGCTCCAGACCCACAAACACAAATGACTCTTGTCTCATCTCTCTCATTTACTTGCTGTGTGGCCTCAGACAAGTGCCCATCTTTCTCTGAGTTGAAGTTGCTGCATCTGTGCATAAGCCTGCTGTACTCAGTGTCTTCTAAGGTGTGTCCCAGCTCTAACTTCCTATGACCTCTTGCAAAGATTCCAAAATATGAGGGAAGGATGAGTCCTGGGACCCCTGGTTGGCCAGTCCAACTCCAAAGGATTTGCCCATGACACCAACTGGGGCAAATGCTCCAACTGGAGGCAGAATTGAACAGACTAGACCGAGGTGGCAATAGGGAACATTTAGACTAGAGCTAGAGGGCTGGGACCATGCGAAACTGAAACAGCCCCTGAGAGAGCTGTTAAGAACAAACCCTCTAAGAGCCTTTCCTGCAGGACCAAAGAAAGACAATGAAAGAAGAAATCCAGAGCAGACGTGGCCTGCGCCCTCTGCAGACGCAGCCAGCCAGGTATGTTCCAGGGAAATGGGATGCAATCTTGGGCTGGTTTTACTCTCAGGAGGAAAGTAGCAAAAATGATCGAGATGCCCATCTTTCTGGTTTCCCGAAGTCCACTGTACACTGGAGGCAGAGGAAAGATGTGGATGAAGCACTACACAAGCTGCTTCAGTTGCACTTTTACTGCACTTCCAACACCACTCACCCTCCTCTGTGAGTGTCCTAAAAGCCCAAATTTGGAATAATTTATATTCTTGCTTTCCACCAAAGCTTATCAGCCATTCCCATCCTTCTGGATATGGGAAGGTCCCTAACCATCCCTTTCTTGGCAGTGATGCATCTGATTACTCATCTGCTTCCAGGGTACTCCAGGCTGCCAAAAGGAGACAGGCAGTTCTCTGAGCTGTGCAGCCTTATCTACAAGGTCTGCCTGGCAGAATGTAAGTGGGACTGTTGACGGGGAAATACCAGAAGCCTTCAGAAGGCTATGGCCAAGTAAGGAGAGCAAGGTTGGGAATGGCCAAGGAATGGGCAACAGACACAGCCATGCCTTATGTCTATTTACCTGCTCAATATAATGAATCAAGATACAACTGCACTTGACAGCAAATCAATGTGGTAATAGGCAGCCACCCAAGAGGAATGAGGTTAGGAAGATGGAAGAACCAGCCGGATGAAGGCGGGAGACTGCAGACCATGCCTTTATTGGCAGAAGCTCAGATGGAGCTGACCCAGAATAGATGGAGCAGCCAGGGTTTAAGCGTCAAATCCCGGAACACTCCACCTGGCCTCTCTCCTCTCTGCTGTTTTCCTCTAATCTCCTTCTCCTTCACTTCCTGCTGTGCGCTGTGCTGGAGCTGCCAGAGTCCTCCAGCCTATCCCTCCCTTTGTCTCTCTCTCTCACACACAAGCACACACACACACACGCACACACGCACCCATGTGCTTGTAGTGAACTCTAAGAGGTCCCGGACACAAGCCTGAGGAAATTCAAAGAAGACATTAAACAGTCCAGCAACTTCACAGCAAATAAAGAGATTGTGGAAACGCTGGCTTTGCAAGATGCTCCTCGCAAAGGAACCACAGACTGAGAGCTTGGTCACTCCACTAACTACTTCCTTCCAGAACAGCGGCACCTGCGTCCGGAATGGACATGAAAGTGGATCGTTTCATTTTAGACAAAGGGTAAGTCCACTTACTCATTCTTCTCCAGGTCCAGGATCAGTTCTCGCCCCTCAGCCGTCACCCTGAGCTCAGCTCTGAGTGGATGCTAAAAGCAACAACAAAAGAATGTCAGTTCCTAAAAGCAGGGAACCAGGCTCCCAGGAAGGGGCACAGGGTCTAGCACGGGGCTCTGACATTGATCCACAGGAAGTGAACGATTTCCATCCCCAACACGAAATCATGTCAATCCCAGAAGGACCCGTTCCCCTCCCTCATTTGCCTTCTCCTAAAAGACAAAAGAAAGAAACTCAGAGCTGAAATGTGATGTAACCTCCTGCATGCAGACCTGGTAAAGGCAAACGATAGAAAACACGACCTTCAACAGGAAACTGTGAGTGGAGCTAGATATGGATTCAAGTGCTGGCTCTGACACTGTAGTTGTGCAACTGGGCACGTTACTGAAGCTCCCTGCAGCTCAGCCTCCTTACTTATAAAACTGACATACTAATGGTCAGCCCTGTAGGGATCTTGTAAAGATTAAGTGACTTAGTAAATGTAAAGAATTTATCACAGTGCTTGGCACACAGGAAGCCCTAGATACATGTTGGCTGTTACTTAAAATACCAGGGGAAGCCTCTTCATCCTGGGCTCTTATTTTATTTTATTTTGGCTCTCCGTTTGAATACTCTCAAACCATCTCAGAGGAGACAACTAGGAGAACCTCCAACTAAGGTTTTACAGGTCCAAAAGACATATTTCACACACAGGAGAAAATCTGCTGAAGGCTAAAGGAGCTACACACCCAGAAGAGACCATGTAAGGTATCATACAAAGGAACAAAATGGATTAAAAAATATGTTCAACATCAGCGGTAGCTGCCCCCCACCCAAAAAGATTTTTTAAAGATATTTTCAAAAAAAATCAAAGTGACAAAGATTTTTTAAAACAATAAATCACAATGGAGCGTATACTATAAAATGGGCACTCTCATACCCTACCAGTGAGAATTTGACAGTACGGACAAGAGTTTTAAATGTTTAGACCCCCTGGCCGAGTCATGTAAGATTCTATCTGAAGGGTACAAATGGTTTATACACAAAGATGCTTGTTACCTACAATAATGACTAATGAAACAGAAGCTGAATGTCCAAAAATAGGAAAATGGTTAAATAACCGATGGCCCATTCATAAGACAAAACACTAGTGATGACTTTCAATGATTTTTAAATTATTAAGAAAGTACACATGATAATGATTAAGCAGAAAGTTCAAAGCATAACACTGTATGTTTTATTCATGCCTACTTTTGTAAAGGGAAAAAAGTAGGCAGAAATAAATCAAAAGGTTACCGTAGTTACCTCTTGGCAGTGAGATGAGTTAATTTTATTTTCTTTTGTGCATTTTTCCATGTTTCTCTAATTGCTTTTTATACTTTAAGAAATGGACTTTTTAATCTCCTTTTACCTAGTTATTGTGAAAAATTTCAAAGAAATTGGAAATCCAAGTCATCATAAATGCCAGCTAACAACTGGCACTTGCCATCTACCTTTACAAGGATTAAATCACGAGCCACTGCAGCTGTTGACCTTCCACATGCCCTGAAAGGAGTTCAGGGTGGAGATTAGGAATGAGGCGCTCTGTGCTCCAGGAAAAACTCGCAGAACAGGCCTTTAGACATATTTTCAGAAGAGGATTTTATGAGCCCCAATTCTTGTGCCTCCTCCTATCTAGAAAATCATCAATAGAGCCACATGCTCCTCGTGGCTGGCAATTACCTTCATGAGACTAGCAGCAACCTTCAGCGCACACACCAAAAAGTGTGCATGATTGCATGTACCCCCTTCACCAAAATCACATGTATCTGACCCTCCCTCCTTCCCCTCAGGAGCAGTCACTCAGCTATCTGAAATGCTGTCTCCCAAGCTACAGTTCTCATTTTGCCCCAAATAAAACTTAACTCACAACTCTCATGTTGTGTGATTTTATTTCTGTTGACATAAACTTCCATGCTTTAATAACAGTTCAATTCAGGGCAATTGAACTTTTCTTATGGGCAGGAAAAATTTAATAATTTAATTATTTAATTATTTCTTATGGGCAGAAAACAGGATATTTATACATTTAAACATATTAAAAACAGAATCGATTCCTTAGGGTGTTTTAAATACACACTCTCTAACTTGGGAGCAACGAACTGATAAACTCTTGAAAGTTTTTTCTACCCCTTTTAAGGGTGACCTCAAAGCTTAGTTTTGGTGTGTCTGAGAAAGTGGGTCACCTGCTTTGCCAACTCTGGTTTGGGGGCCTGCCTCTTCCAGGCACATTTCTCTTCTTATTAGCCTCAAATCTCACTTCCCATTAGGGTCCTGGGTATCCCTGAGACTTTCATGACACTGAGAGCTCTGATAAGATCTGAACATTCTGATCTAGGGTGCTTGTGCAAACTGGTCCTTTGCTATTTTTTGCTAATTTATCCTATTGAATTCTGTTAAGAAGGGGCATTTCAAAACCATGGGGAGAGGAAGCTGGGGGGATGTTTACCCAGTAACTTTCACTAAGAAATTCACTTCCCTATTTCTGATGCCCTGATTCAGCTTGGCCAGCACCTATTTCTGGTTGCTGGTTCTTTGCCACTTTACTCTAGGGAGTTCCAGAGCAAGGGCCCTGTCCAATCACGTTAAACATCAGAGAGTCCCAAGCAGGCATTTGAGGAAAAGCACACCGCAACTTAGCTGTATCAGCTCCCTTATCCAAGTGGTAGGTGGCCAAGAGCCCACACAAAAAAAAGGAAAGTTGACACAAATCAAAGCACTGTCATTCCTCCCCCAAAGGGACACAACTTGCAACATGAGTATGAGCACCTATTTTTGAGTGGATAATCCATAAATATTTCTCTCTGTGGTCTGGAAGATGCTCAGACACTGATATTTAAAATATGATGTTCCTTGTTTGCAGGGCTCATTTCGAGCAAAACAATGAAACAGCACTGCAAGGGTCTATGTTGAGTCCCTGTCCAGATTCACGTAGCTTTTCTCTTACAACTCCACTCTGTGCTGGGAAGAGGCAACTTCACCTCTCCTAGGAAGTGCAGGGAGCTGAGCACTGTTTATACTTCCTCAGGGCAGGGTTAAAATTCCTTTCTCTTTAGGGTTAGACTAAATAGATCTTTAGGACTGGAAATCTATCCTGTGCATTTGCATCTCTCTTCAGACATAGCACAATATTTAGCAAACAGTTAGTGTTCAATTAATGTTTGATGAATGAAGTAATTACATAAACTAGAGTAAAAGGCCTGAGTGAGACCTACCTCTCCTTTCCCTCTCTGACATTCATTCATTTGTTCATTCAACAAATATTTATGGTGCCAGGCACTGTGCTAATTGTTTCTACAAAATACAGTGACCCAGATTCTGGGCAGACAATGGCTGGGAACAAAGACAGGATCTGAGCTCCACTTTGTTTCTCAGGTCCTTCCTGAGGATGCCCAGCATCCCTCATGTGAAGGGAACAGAGAGGCCTCTACGAGAGTATCAGATTCAGACAATAATGGATAGGTTGGAATGGCCAAGATCTTAACTTTTAAAAATAACCTGCTCTAGGATGGCCATCCATTAATTTGTCTCGACTTTTCCTGAAGCTATTTTCAGCCACTCCAACTTTCTGAAGAAATGAATTCCATGTATTCATTGTCCTTAGAATAAAATGTTACTTGCTTTCATTTGTCATAATATTTTCACTGTGAGTTCCCTTGTTAAATCCAAATTGGAACTTTTTGGACATGTCTGTTTTACTCTGGCCATAACTTCAGGGATTCTGGGCATTTCTGCTCTCTATTTACCTTTCTGGACTCAAGAACCACCAAGTCTGAGATCTTTCCTGACATAGCTCTCTCCTCTGCCTCCTACTAATCTTGCTCTTCTATGTTGCCTAATAAATCATTGAGTGTTTGGACCCAAAGGGATCTTACTAACTACCCCTCTGCTCCAGCCCTCTTCCTTGTTACCCCCTCTAAGCTCTAGTCTACAAATGAGGAAACAGGAGTTCAGAAAATGAAGGGTCCGATAGCTGGTCACCATTACATAGCACTCACACCTTCTTTCTGGTTCTTTTTTGTCTCACTTGAGCTATAAGAACCAGAACCACAAAGAATATCCTAGATGCACAGGTCCTTCCTTCAAGAACAGGATAATGTTTTCTGTCTTACCCCCAGTCCCTGATAAAGCCTGTGCATTCTGCTGGTGTTGTGGCCCAAGGAGCCTAATGCATTTTAAGATTATTGGATTTCAAGATAGATTTCTCTTGACTAGATCCCTACCCAGCCTTTTATTAAAAAATAGTTTGGACTATCATTTTTCCCTCCAAGTATATCATTGCATCAATTAAGTGAAGCATGTAGTATGCAGGAAGAAAAAATAAGAATGACAATATTTAACCGATTTCAGTTGGGAGGGGGTGACTTTTGTGACATATATTTGCACTTAGCTTGTGTCAGCATTAACATGGATTTTCCTCCTACTGTATATCACAAGGAACTAGACTCAATATCCTGTAATAAACCATAACGGAAGAGAATATGAAAAAGAATTTATATATGTATAACTGAATCACTTTGCTGTATACCAGAAACTTAACACAATATTGTCAATCAACTACACTTGGATTTTTTAAATTAATTAATTAATTATTTTTGAAAAACATGGGTTTTCATTTCCTCAACTGCTGGCATTTGGAAATGTCCTAGAAGGTTATCAGACAATGAAAGAAAGCCCCATCTGGGGAGTTCCAAAACTGGAACACAGAGAGGATAGAGTGGGCCAGAGACAGAACTAATGGTGCTAACTAGGCCACCAGGAAAGTTGAGCAGGTGACCCCAAGCTGATAGCAGAATGGAGTTGTCAGCTCTTGCCTCTGAAAATGAGACTTTTTGAGTCTTACCTTTTCTTTCACGGGGCTTTCTGCAGGCTTCCACTGAGGTATTATTAGTTCATGCTGTAGCTGCGGGCTGCCTTCCCCACTTCCTCCTGCCAATACAGGGTGCACGTCATTGATACCCAGGACCTCCGCATCCTAGCTAAGCCAGGCATGCACTGCCAACTGGGAAGAGCCCCGTAGCGGGTCATTAGAAGATCTGCTGGATTCCCGGCTCTGGGCTCCCACTTTGGGTCAGGCACTCTGCTAGGTGTTGATAATACAGGGGTAAACAGAGCTAACAAGGTCTCCGTATACCTCGCAAAGCTCACCTTTTAGAGATGGGAGATGGACAACACAAATATTCTCAAATGGTACAACGGGGTCATGGAATAAAGAGACACTGAAGATGGGGTACCGATTTTAGACAGGATGATCAGCAAAGATGGCGTTTACTTGAGACCTGAGGGACTGGAAGAAAGCAGACATGCAAAGATCCAGGGGAAGAGTGCCCCAGGTAGAAGGACCAGCAAGAGCAGAAGCGGACTTGGCCTGTTAAGGAACAAGTAGAAGTTAGAGTCTAGCAAATGAGAGAGGAAATTGGTAGATTTGATCAGAAGACAGCCATGGGTCTGATATCACAGAGGGCAAGGAAAGTGTCTGGATTTTATTATAAATAGACTTGGAAGGCACTGGAGGGTTTAGACAGAGCAACATGATCTGTAGGCAGTTTTTAAAAAGAACTTTCTGCCTGCTGGGTGGACATGGAGATGGAGAGCGTGGGGTGGGGGAGGGGGGCAGGGGTGAGAGTAGAAGCAGAAAGGCAAGGGTAGAGGTTTGCTTGGTGGCTCAGACTAGAATGACATCAGTGAAGAGGAATGAAGTGTTTGGATTCTGGGTATAACTGGAGGGCAAGCCCCTGGGTATTATTCTCATTGAGCTTCAGTTTTCTCATCTGTAAAATGAAGACAGTGATCTCTACTTGCCCTTTTCACAGCATTACTGGGGAGAGTTACTGTGGGAGTGCTTCCCAATCCACAAAGCATCATCACATGAACCCGAGGTTCCTAAGGGTAAATTTGCATTTACATATCACTTCCTACTTTCCAAATTATTCTCACCACCCAGCTCTCCATACTCAAAACAATCCTGGGAGGTAGGTAGATAGCAGGATTCCTATTTTGTAAGAAAGGTGAACTGAAATCTGTTTGAGGAGAGACTTGTTCTAGGCAGGGCAGACCTCAAACACTGGTTGCAGACAATCTTAATAAAGCGGTCATTTCTAAAGACCTAGGCAAATTAATCTCTGTAAGAATAAGCCAAATCCACAGGACTGCTGGGTAAAGAAGTGAGGACTCCAAAATCTATTCTTTCTAAACCAACCACATCAATCACATAGAATATAATGAGTGATATAAAAGATGGCCATAATTGTTCTGTTACAGTGGCGCAATTAGAGTGATTCACTGTCCTTTCAGATTACTGATATAATGTATTCTCAATCAAAATATATCCCAGAAACAATCTCATTAGGCTAGCATTAGTTTCGTCATATTAGTAAAAGTCAGAAGCAATGCATTAATTTATTCATTACATGTTTTCTGAGTGCTTAACTATACGCCAAATGCTATGCTAGGTGCTTGATATTCAACGGGGAATCAGTGAGGCATAGTCCCTGCTCTAATGACTCTGATAAATCTAGATTCTTTGCAACAAAAAGGAATTATGATATTTAATGGAATATTTAAAGGAATGAAATGATCCTTAGGGTTGTAAAAAATATTGAAAGCAAGGCTCAGGAATAGAGGAACACAGTACATCTTGAGAAGAATTCTTCAAAACTTGGAAATAAGGCAAAAAAACAAGCAGGATGTCCTTTCAATGTCAGATTGGAGCATTGTTTAACAGGCCTTCCCACAGATTATTGAATTATCTAGGGAAATGTATCTTTGTTTAACTTTAAATTTACTATTAATTAAAGGCTATACTCGTGAAGTTATATGTTAACTGTAGATTTCAGTCTGGTAGAGATGTGAACGACTTCAGTGTAGTACAGATAACTAAGAATTATGGTTGTTTACCCCCATGGGGCATTGACCACTTTTGTATCTGTCCCAACACAGGATTTCAACATTCTTTCGTGGATGGCTGTATCACTTCTGTTCTAATGCTTTGAACCAGCTTTACCATTCTATTCACTGCCTCATTAATAAATCAGTCTTTGCAACCCATTCATCCTACATGTGTATGAGAGTCCTGTTAACTTTTTGAAAATTATGCTTCTGCGATTTCTTGATGGAATTTATAGTCATTAAAACCATGTTTCTGGAGAATGTAACGATGTGGGAAATGCTCATAATGTCAAGTGGAATATGCAAGACACAAAACTGTACATATGGTATGGTTCCAATTTTATCAAAATATATTTATAGGCACACACACAAAGACTGGAAAAAAGAGGAAAGACTAGGAGAGCAGTGGAAAGATAAGCCAAAAGCAGAAAAAAGAGAGAGGGAGGCAAGCCAGGGAGGGACCGACTGTTTTCTGCCTGCTCCGGTCTCCCGCATCTCCAACCACCTCCCGGAGCGCACAACGTGGGAACAAAGCCGGGGCTCCCGGTCCGGGAAACGGCAGGCGCGCAGCCCCGAGGAGTTTCGGGGGGCCGCTCCCAGGTCCCCAGGTCCCCCAGCGTGTCCACCTCCAAAGCCCCCCACACCCCCCCGTCCCCTGCTACTTACTTCTGGTCCATCCCGGCAGGGCGAGAGCCAGCAGGCAGAGCTGGGCGGTGCCCACTCCCCAGGGCATGGTGGCAGCTGGCCCCTCGCGCTCTCTGCGCTCACCAGCACGCGGCCATGCCAGCCCCCCGACCAGGCCGCGGCGCTTCTGGAAGCCAAGCAGCTCCCAGGCCGGCTCCCAGCCATCGGCCGGGATGCTCCGCCCTCAGCTCCGCGGGGCTCTACCGTGGGGACCCGCCCTCCAAGGGAGGTGGGGCTGGGAGGAACGGCCAGGAGGAGGAGCCGGAGGGACCCCTGGGGAGCCGGGAAAGGGGTGGCTCAGGTGCTGGCGACCAGGGAGCAGGGGAGGGGGACTCCGAGCCGGAGGCAGGATCGGGATTCACGGTGGGCGCGGCCTCGGGAGGGCAGGCGGCTCGGGTATATAGGAGTTAAACTGGACCCCTCTCTGCATAGCGGCCCATTTCCTCTGTCCCGCACTGTGCTAGACGCCTTGGGTGACCCTCAAGAGGCTACTCACCCAGCGCCGTCCAGTAGAGGCCGCCACTGTTGAAGGCAGGCTCCGAAAGAGTTAACCAGGCACGGAGAACTAAGTGCTACAAGGAGTTGTTTTTTTAGCAGGACACAAATCAAGGATCCATTCCTTCTGACTGGGAGGAGCCGCGTGGTGAAGAGAGGATTCCCAGAGCAGACATCTGAGCTCGGGAGGAAGAGAAATGCAGCGTGAAGCAGAGAACGCCTAGACAAACGTACTAGGGCTGGAAAGCCCATGCGCTGTACGGGGGAAACCTGGAATTTGGGATGGTGAGAATTAGGGCTTTGGAGGGAATGGAGGGAGATGAGTCTTGAAAATAATAATAATGACTATCACTTACTGAGAGTTGACCGTCTGTTAGAAGGAGAAAATGATAACTAAGACTGACAGAGCACTTCCTAAGTGCCAGACACTGTCTATGCACTTTACATACATTAACTTTTTAAGTTAATTAACCTAGGAAAAGAACTACCTTTTATTGTCCTTTAATATGTGCCAGGGACTCTGTATACATCATCTCTTTTCATTAGCGCAGTCATTCCCTGGGTCAGGTAGTAATATCCTGCTTTAGAGATGAGAAAACCAAACCTGAGAGGCTAAGTAATTTGCCCAAGGTCACACAGCTGTTAGAGTCTGGATTCAAGTCCACATCTGAATAACTCCAGAACCTGTTACAGTGCTTACCAGATGGATAAGCTGATAATCAGAAAGAAGTGGCTTGCCTAAGATCCCTTAGCAAATTTTGGCAAAGCCTTGTTCTAGAAACCGAACCTCAGACCTCTTGTCATCTATTCCTTTCACTGAGCCTCTTTCTTCAAATCCAAGTTTACACAACCAAACAAGATGCTGTGTTTGGGGGAGGATTAGGCACTCCTAAGGATTAGTAGGTAGGTCTGTTGAAACCATTGGGCGCTAGAGGGACAAATAAATGTATTGCTCTGCTACTGATGTATTTAGAGGCTGGTTTGTCCATTCAAGATGCCATAACAAAAAACCACAGACTGGACAGCTTAAACAACAGGTCTTCTTAAGGACATTAATCCCATCGGACAGAGCCCTGCTCATGATCTCATTTCATCTTTATTACCTCTTTATAGGCTCTGTCTCCAAATATAGTCACGCTAGGGCTTAGGGCTTCAACATACGGATTTGGGGTGGGACACAGCTCAGTCCATAACATTCCATTCTCTGGTCCCCAAAATTCATATCCTTTTCTCAAGCAAAATACATTTACCCCATCCCAACAGCCTCAAAAAGACTGTTATGGGTGAGACTTGAGGTGTGATTCATCCTGGACAAAATTCCTCTCCATCTGTGAACCTGTGAAACCAGACAAGTTACATGCTTCCAAAATACAGGTTCAGAAGGACATTCTCATTGCAAAAGAGAGATCAGAAAGAAGAAAGGGATGATGGGCCCCACACAAGTCCAAAACCTAGCAAGGCAAATTCCATTAGGTGTGAAAGCTCTAGAATAATCCTCTGGCGGGATGTTCTGCCTTTGGCCCACAGGGGCAGCAGTGTCATCCCCACAGCCCTCAGCAGCGGCCCTGTCCTGTCTTCCCTGAGCAGCACCCCAACCCTGCAGCTTCTTGCTGCAGTCCTCCTGCCCCTGAGGCACTGGGCAGGGGAAGCCTGGCTCCCTGAAACCAAGAGTGGGTCCCAACCTCTGAAACCAAGAAAGAAACAGCCTTGCCTTCTGGGTCTGTACGCTCTAGGTATATAGTGCGAATGGCAGCCCTGATGGTCTCTGAATCACCTTCAGGGTCATTCTTCCCTTTTCTTAAAGGATAAAGCATATTCACAGCCAAGTAGCTCTATTGTCCTGCCCTGTAGAATCCTAGCAATTCAAAGACCTCCCTTTATTTCATTTTATCTCTGTTCCTGTTGGTCCAAACTGGCAGTGTCTCTGCTAGCATAATCCCATCTCTATTCCTGATACCTGCTGAGATGGCAGATTAACTGCATAAGTCATCTCCTCATAGGGTGATCGTCCGGCCACAGCCTTGGTATCCTCTCTAGAACATGCATTCTCATTTTTTGCATTGTAGATGGACTGAGAATTTTCCAAATCTTCAAGTTGTGGTTCCTTTTCCTTAGCAATTCCTTCAATTTATCGCTCTCCTCTTGCATTTTACTATAAACAACAGGAAGAAACCAGGTCACACCTTTAACACTTTGCTCAGAAATCTCCTCGGCCAAATATCTAAATACACTTGGGATTCTACCTTCCACAAAACACTAGAATGCAATTCAACCAAGTTCTTAGTCACTTTAAAACAAGGATCGCCTTTCTTCTAGTTTCCAATAGCATGTTCTGCCTTTTCATCTGAGACGTCACCTGAATTACCTTTAACATTCACAGCCCTAGAAACATTCTATTCATGATGATATGTGTCTTCTCTAAAATGACACTTTCTTTACAGCTCCTCTCTTTTCTTCCTGAACCTTCACCAGACTGCCTTTAACATCAGTCCCTTCAAGGCAATCTAGTTTGTTTGTAGCATGGACCTCTAAGCTTACCCAGCCTCTATCTACTACCCAGTTCCAAGCCACCTCTCCATTTTTAGGCATTTGTTACAGTAGGACCCCACTTCTTGGTACTGACATCTGTATTAGTCTTCCAGGGCTTTGCATAACTGACACCCTTAAATGACTGAAATTTATTTTCTCACAGTTCTGGAGACCGGAAGTCCAAGATCAAGGTATTGACAGGGATGGTTTCTGATGAGGCCCCTTTTCCTGGCTTTTAGACAGCTGCTGTTTTGCTGTGTCCTCACTTGGCCTGTTCTCTGTGTGAGCATGCAGAGAGAGCGAGCTCTGGTCTCCCTCTTCACGTAAGGACCCTAATCCTATCAGCTCAGGGCCCCACCCTGATAACCTTGTTTAACATTTATTACCTCTTTATAGGCTCTACCTCCAAATACAGTCACATTGGGGGTTAGGGTTTCGATATATGAATTGGGGTGGGGTGGGGGAGGCACAATTTAGTCCATAACAGGGGCTCTAGCCCTAGAGCCATGAGGCTACGATTCTAGTCCCTGCTCTCTCCAACCAGCTCTGTGACTTCGGGTAAGTCATTCTGCTTTCTGGGCCTTAGTTTCTAACCAATGCCCTGGGAATGTTAATGGCTACTCCAATCCATTTCACTCAGGAGCTGTGAGAAGCTGTTGAGATAATGGTAGTGAAAGTACTGCGCCAGGTAAAAAATGCTGAAGTATCAAGTCTAACTTATTCTATGGACAATCTACTTGCAAAAGGCATCCAAACTCCATATCTGAAATTTACTTCCATTTGCTGGCACTCAGCTGATCAATATTTAATCAGCATGTGGCCCTGAAAATTGGGAAGTAGTTCACAAGAAGAAAAAGTCCCGTGGTTACTGCACTGACCAAGGAGAAAGTTCTCAGTTCTGTCTTGCAACTACCCTCCTCCACATTTATACACAGGAACAAACGTACACACAACTCCTGAGCCCCTGGAAGACTTTCCTTTTATTTGTAGAAAACGTATCTGTTATTTATAAAGAATACTACATCTCTACACAATCTTTAAAATATTCATGATACTTAACCTAGTAATTACATTTCTGGGAAACTAGCCTAAAAAAATAATCTGTAATGCATACAAAGATCTATGGACTAGAATGTTCGTATTGGTGTTACTTATAATTGTGAAAATATTGGAGATGACCTAAATATCCAATTGTGAAAGAACAGTTAATAAATTATAGAATATTCATATGATGGATTATTATGCAGCCACTTAAAACAATGTTTGCACAGAGTTTATGCTCTGATGTTAAGTGGAAAAAGCAGTGTCCAAAATTACAAATGTAAATACGATCTCAGCTATGTAAATAAAGGACTTTAAAAAAAGACTAGAAGGAAATGTGCCAAAATGTTAGCGGCAGTCACCTCTGGATGGTGAGACTATGGTTGGATGAAGGCTTTTTTTGTTTGGTTTGGTTTGTTTGGTTTTTGTTCATTATTTTCTGGGTTTTTTTTTTTTTTTTTTTTTTTGCCTCTTCTATGTTCTATAACATTTATGTACTTATGTGTTACTGTAGTAATGGGGGTGGGTGGATAAATAAATGGCGAACACAGGAAAAAACACAAAAGGAATAATGGTTTTTCCTAGTGTCTTATGCAGAGAGTTTTGCATACTTGACCTCTCTTTGCATGCTTGATTCTCTCCTCTGATATCAGGGAAACGAGGCAGAGTTAGAGCAACCAGTTCCAAATTTCAGGAGTCCGGGTGACCCAGATCCCTGTTCCTTCTAGCTACAGTGTAATATCATGGTTAGGAGGTGGCTACCCTGCCAGGTTTAAATCCCTTTTCTTTCCGTTACTGGCTGCGTGACCATGGGCAAATAGCCTTTTCTGTGACTTTGTTGCTTCATCTATAAAAGATGCTAACGATGATAGTTCCTGCATCACAGGGTTTTTGCGAGGCTTAGATGGATGCTTAGAATAGCACCTCTCACACAGTAAACAGTCAACAAATGCTAATTTTAATTATTCTCATTCTACTGCTAAAAAGTGTGGTAGTGGGGAGTATGTTCATGATGCTTGGCTTGTGCTTTTAGCTGTGCAACGTGTGAAGAGTCTAATTATATACTGATTCTTTAATTATTATCAAAGACAATGATCCTGTTATACTGTAATTATCTTTTTCTTACTCCACCTCCACTATATTGTGAGCCCCTTGTGAACAGGAGCCGCACCTTTTTCTTCTCTCACCACCACCCCCTGCCGCCACATTTGGAAGGTACAATACATGTTTAATTAAACTAATTATAAATTAAATAATTAATAATAATTATTATTTCATTCTGGCTCAGCACAAACTTCCAGGTTGCTCATGAGTGAACTGTCCTCATGCGCCCTTATTATGAAAATAGTGTTGGCCCTGTGATGACTTTGCTTTGTAAACTAGTTTCCTGGAAGCGTAACTTTAGCAAGTATAACTTTAGCAAGTTTCATTTAGTTCAAAGTACTTTTCAGTTTCTCTTGAGAGTTCTTCTTTCATCCATATGTTATTCAGAATTGTATTATTTAATCTCCATGTATTTTGAAAATTTCCAGTTATCTTTTAATTATAGATTTCTAGTTTAATTCCACTGTGGTCTGAGAGCTGACAGTGTATGATTTCTATTCTTTGAAATTTGTAAGGATGTGTTTTATGGCTCTGAATGGGGTCTATAGTGGTGAATGTTCCATGTCATCTTGAGAATGCGTACTCTGCTGTTGGTGGTGAAGTAGGCTATAGATGTCATTTATATCCAATTGATTCATGGTTTGAGTTCAACTATGTCCTTACTGATTTTCTGCCTGCTGGATCTGTCCATTTGTGATGGCAAGGTGTTGAAACCTCTTACTCTGATAGTGGATTCATCTATTTCTCTTTGCAGTTCTGTAAGTTTTCGCCTCACATAATTTGATGCTCTGTTGTTAGGCACAGACACATTAAGGATTCTTACGTCTTCTTGGAATATTGATCTCTTTATCATTATGAAATCGTCTTCATCCCTGAAAACTTTCCTTGCTTTGATGTCTGCTCTGTCTAAAATTAATATAGCTACTCCTGATTTCTTTTGGATAGTGTTAGCATGGTATATTTATCTCCATCCTTTTAATTTATGTATATGAGAATATTTATCTTTTTTTTTTTTTTACCAGAAAGTAGGATTTATCGGTGGGTGTGAATAAGGAGGGGACAGCACCAAAGCTCTCATGAGTGCAAGGCCTGCCATTTGTTGAGGGGGCCACAATTAGGGATGCACTTGACCCCATAGCCATCTGGAATGAGCTGTTTTTCTGCCACCATGTTTTCAAGTTCATCTGCATTAAACTTGGTAAATCCCCCCTTCTTGGAGATGGGGATCTTCTGGCAGCTGGGGAACTTGAACTTGGCTGCGTAGGACCTCAATCACATGCTCTTGTTCTGCAGCTTGGTATGGATGGATGTGATGATTTGGCCAACATGGACCCTGGCCACTATGTCCTGGGGCTTTCCAAAGGCACCCCGCATCCCTGTCTGGAACCTAGGTTGGGGACAGCATGACAGACATGAATGTCCACTGGAAAGAGCTGTCTCCAAGGTCTCTTAGGGGCAACCCATACAGGCAACAGGCTGCATACACTACCAAGGAAGCTGTACACACTGGACCATTACACACTGGGTCCCCACAAGTTAAAGAGCATAGTCGGCTTAATTGGCTGCAGATAAATACATTTATCTTTATATTTAAAGTGAGTTTCTTGCACATATATAATTGGGTCTTGTTTTTTGGTCTACTCTGATGATCTCGTTTTTTTAAATTAGAGCAGTTAGACCATTGACATTCAAAGTGATTACTGACGTGGTCAGATTGATATCAACCATATCTGTTACTGTTTTCTATTTGTTGCCTTTGTTCGTTGTTTCTATTTTTGTCTCTGTTTCTGCCTTTTGTGGTTTTATTTGAACATCACATACGATTCCATTTTTGCTCTTATCTTAGTATATCTTATACTTTTCTCCCACTTTTTTTAGTGCCTGCCTTAGAGTTTACAATACACACTTATATCTAATCCAAGCCAATTTTCAAATAACACTGTGTCACTTCCCAGGTAGTATGAGTACAGTATAACAACAAAATACTCCTAATTCTTCCCGTGTATTGCTGCCTTCATTCATTTCATTTATATGTAAGCATTTCTGTAAATACATATACACACTGATGTATTGTTCTCAGGCAGTGCTGATGCTGTTGACCAGCGAGCACATTTTGAGAGCTGCTGCTTCTGGATGCCATTGAAAAACACTGCAGTTGTCCTTTTGCCTTATCTCCAGTTTTTGGATAATTTTTCTCAACAATTATCAACACTAAAAAATCAGAACATTAAAAATAGGTAGAACATTCTTTGACATAAATTGCAACAATATATTTTTTTTGGATCTGTCTCCTAAGGCAAAAGAAATAAAAGCAAAAATAAACAAATGGGATCTAATGAAATTTTAAAACTTAAAAAAAAATTAAGGCTGCAGGGAACTTCCTTCGGCACTTCATGATTGCCCACCAGGGCCGTCAGTGAAAGCTGGCTGGAAGTGGTGGGAGGGGACATTTTATGGCTGACCTTGTGGGCTGCTTCTGCCCGCCACTTACTGCCATCCTGGGAAATCCCCTAAACTTAAAAACTTTTGCACAGCAAAGGAAACCATCAATAAAATGAAAAGACAACCTACTGAATGGGAGAAAATATTTACAAATGATATGACTGATAAGGGACTTCTATCCAAAACATATAAACAGCTCATACAATTCAACCATAAAAACAAACAAGTTTATTAAAAAACAGGCAGAAGAACTGAATAGAAATTTTTCCAGAGAAGACATACAAATGATCAAAAGGCAAATGAAAAGATGTTCAACATCATTAATCATCATCAGACAAATGCAAATCAAAACTACAATGAGCTGTCACCTCACACCAGTCAGAATGACTATCATCAAAAAGATCATAAATAACAAGTGTTGGTGAGGATGTAGAGAAAAAGAAACCCTTGTACACTGTAGGTAAGAATGTAAATTGGTGCAGCCACTGCAGAAAACAGTATGGAGTTTCCTCAAAAAACTAGAAATAGAACTACCATATGATCCAGTAATTCCATTCTTGGGTATACATCCAAAAAACCAAAAACACTAATTTGAAAAGATACATGCACCCCAATGTTCATAGCATCATAGCCAACATGTGGAAAAAATCTAAGTGTCCATCGACAGATGAATGAATAAAGAAGATGTGGTACATATATATCATGGAATAGTACTCAGCCACAAAAAATGAAAATTTGCTATTTGCAACAACATGGATGGACTTGGAGGGTATCATGCTTAGTGAAATAAGTCAGGCAGACAGAGAAAGACAAATACTGTATGATATCACTTATATTTGGAATCTAAAAAATAAACTAGTGAATATAACAAAAAAGAAGCAGACTCACAGATATAGAGAACAACCAGTCATTACTCGTGGGAAGAGGGAAGAGGGTTGATGATTAAGAGGTACAAACTACCTTGTACAAAATAAGTAAGCTACAAGGCTATATAGTACAGCACAGGGAATATAGCCAATGCTTTATAACAACCATAAATGGAGTATAATGTTTAAACATTGTGATTCACTGTGTTTTACACCCGAAATTTATATAATACTGTAAATCAACTATACCTCAATTTAAGAAAAACAGAAAGTCCATTTCAGAATAAATTTCTTTATGTTAAAAATCTTTGATCATAAATGGGTGTTGAATTTTATCAAATGCTTTTTCTGCATCGATTGAGATGATCATGTGGTTTTTGTCCTTTCTCTTGTTGATGTGATGCATAAAGAATTGTGCCATAAAAAAGATATTTTAAAATGTGGAGGAAATGATTAAGAAATGATTAAGACTGTCCACCGGATGTGGGAAGGTGACTGTTCTGTAAAGTCTTTACATACTGTATGTAATGACTAAGATAGATCTTAAAGAATCAGTAAGCATTCCCAGGTAGACACAGTAGTTGTGAGTGAAGAGTGTTTCAAGAAGAGAAAACAGTATGTATAAACGCATAGTGATGTAAGTCAGTCTTTAAAAAAGATTCATTCAACCAACCTTGACTGAGTTCCCACTAACTGCCAGGCTCTGGACCAATCAGGGAACTGCAAGAGTTCAGGGAACTGCCGGCATGCAGGCAGCAGAACCGGGTAGAAGTTCAGAGCATAGGCTTTGCTCAGTGCCTATATGTCATCAGATGTCACCCACTGGTACTTCTTCCATGTTGTTAATTTGGTATAAATGACGTTACCTGAATGGGTGTGCAAGATAATAAACTTTTTTAAAGTACATACACACACAAAATAAATCAGGAGATTAAAAATTTTTTGATCCTGGCTTCTCTTCAAATATTAGAAGGTTGGGCAATATTAAGCCTAAATTCCCCTATGGTCATTATCACCCCCACCCACATCACTCATTTATTTTACAGGCATTTGATTTTGCTATCCCCGTGAAAGGTGGTGGAGACATAATGCAGACTTCTAAGGAGGGGCATGAGCATAGCTGGTTAATCTTCTGATTAATTCAGACTTCCAGGCCTGGCTTCACAGAAGTACGACCCAGGCTGTTGCACAGGACTCCAGTCTCAAAAGGTCCTCATACTTGGCTTAATGTTCTGCTGTTGTGATCTTGAAATTCTTAATAATTTTTGGACAAGGGAAATTGCATTTTCATTCTGTAGAAGGACCCACAAATCATGTGGCTGATCGTGCAGCCACCCCACACTTAATGTTAACCTTCTCATCACCAGATTGCTGGGGAAAGGTAATTCCAGAATCAGCGATTTGGAGCAAGGGGGTATCCAGAAACTATCTTGTTCAGCAGACAAGGTAATTATTTGATTTTATAGCGAGAGCTGATATGGTCCAGAAAGAGGGAATTGACTTCCTCAAGGTCATGGAGAAACCTTGAAAAAGAAGCCAGATTGAAAGCCTAAAGTGATGAGTCTGCGAGCCAGTGAATACTAACACTGCCAGTGAGTTTATGTATCTGATGTACCTCTGCATACCAATGAGAAAATTCCTGTTTGTCACTTAGCTCAGTCAACTTCGGGTTGATCTGGCTGAAGCAGGAGAAGGAGGTGCATAAAATGAGAGGGTGGAAGTATGATCTTGAAACTGCTCAAGAAAACTGTATAAACAGGCCTAGTTTAGCATAAGGATTGGAAAGGAGGAAAACGTTCTGTATGAACTCCACCCCTAAGTTTGTTACAAAGAGCAGACATCCACTTAAATCCCAAATAAATTGCAAAGGGCAAAGGCATTCAGGGAATGCCAATATATTGCCTGATAAAATAAGGCAATCAAGGGTCAAGGAAGTACTTGATTTCAGCTGGTCCCACTTAGCTGGAAAATAGCTCAATTACTTGTAGGTCTCAGCTGCCTGGCTTAAGGTTAATGGCTGCATACACCCAGTGAGAAAGCTGAATCTCTGCAGCCGATCAAGTGGTAAGCTGGACTGGGAGTTAAGCAAATAAGTTAGCCCTTGCACCTGTTCACATCTTCTTGCGGTTTGGGTGGGGTGGAGCCTCCTCTCCCACCCATCCACCCCCTCAGAGATAGTCAAAGAACCAAGGCCTGGATATAGAACTCCAACCCCAGACCCACTGTGTTTGGCTCAGCTATGGGTATATGGCCCTAAGCTGGACCAATGAGCATCCTCCCCAGACTGCTGACAACCCTACCAAAAATCTGCTTCCTTTTCTTCTGAGATGGGTGGTCCTTTTGCTACCATGTCAGGAAAGAATGTGTCTGAAAATTAAGTCAACTAGTGGCAAGAGACAGAAAAAGAGACTGGGGCCTAATAATATTATCTGAACCTCTGGATCCAGCCATGTCTGAATTGAACCTATGCTCTGAACTTCTCAATTACATGAGCCGAAAATGTTCGTTTTTGCTTAAGCTCATCTGAGTTAGGATTCTGTCCCTGGTGGCCAAAAATGTCGCGCTAACATAGAGGTCTTCTCCACCCTAGGTTCTGTGAGAAGTGCTGGGATTACAATAGTGGACAAGACACGTGTCATTCCTATCTTCATGGTACTTAGAGTGTAGTGGGAGAATGGCAATAAGCAAGCAACCATACAATTAAATAAAATATAATAATTATACATTGGGACGTGTAAACAAGAGGCGCTAGGAAAGAGAATAAGAATGGAGGACAACTTAACACAGTTGGGAAAGGCTCCCAGCTGAGTGTCTTTAATGCTGAGAGCCAGCGTTATGAAGAACAAAGGCAAGAGAGTTCTGGGAATAGCAAACAGGAACTTCTTTTAGGCTTGCACGGGCCTGATTCATTCAAGAAACAGAAAGAGGGCCTTCCTTTATTCAACCATATTAGCCAGTGGCATGGGGCTAGGCACAGGGAGACAAAGATAAATAAAGGCAGTCCCCAACAAGTTGGCAAAATACACTGAAAGCCGTAAAAATGTTCAAAACATTTGATTTAGTAATTCCACTCCTAGGAATTTAGTCAAAAGAAACAAAATAGGGATGTCTCCAAAGATATAGCTACAAGGATGTTCACTGCAGAATTATTTATTTTTTCGACTTTTTGTTAAAGTACAACATACATATATGTGTTAACTGCACATAAGTATACAGCTCAGCCATTTTCACAACCTAGACACACCTTTATAATTGGTACTCAAATCAAGAAAGAGAATATGAGACTAGCACTCCAGAAGCCCCCTTTTGCCTTCTTCTAGTCACAAATTCCCTTCCCACCAAGGGTAAATATTAGTCTGACTTCTAAGAGTATGGATAATTTTGCCCCTTTTTAACCTTACATATATTGAATCACACAGTATGCGGTTTGCAGTTGGGTGCGGGGGGGGGGGGGGTGGGTAGCTGGGATGCCCTGGCTTCTTTTGATTAACATTGTGTTAGATTCTACGATACTGTTCATGTAGCCATAGACTGCTCACTCTGTACAATATTACATTATTGGAATGTGCCACAAGTTATTTATCTATTCTGTTATTTATAAATGTTTGGATAGTTCCCAGACTGAGACTATTATAAACAATGCTGCTGTGAACATTTTTTTGGTCAATACACCTTTGCATATATTTGGGGTATATGCCTAGGAGTGACATTGCTGGACCATAGCATGCTGGGTCATAGTTCATGATCCAGTTTAACAAATGATTCCACCAATGTACGCCTCACCAACTTTGTAAGAGAGCTCAGGTTTCTTCAAATTCTGGTAACACCTGGTATTTCCCCTTTTTAAAAAACTGCAGCCATCTGGCAGTTGTGTTGGTATCGAATTGTGGTTTCAGTTTTCATCTCCCTAATGATTAATGAGTTTGAAACGTCTTCATATTATTATTGGCCATTGGACATCCTCTTTTCTGAAGAGTCTGTTGAATCTGTTCCCCATCTTTCTACTGAGTAGTCTGTCTTTATCTTACTGGTGCACAGGAGCTCTTTAAACATCCTGGATACAAACCCTTGGTTGGATATATGTATGCAAATATCTGCTTCCAATTCACGAGGTGCCTTATCATTCACTTTTGATGGAAAAAAATGTAATATAAAGTTAATACAGCCAAATTTATCAACATTTTTACAATTAGTACTTTTTGAGTCCTTTCCCAGGATCAGAAAAGTGTTCTCCAATGTTTTCCTCCAAAAGCCTTACAGTTTTCATTTTACATTTAGATTCATAATTTTTCTGAAACTGATTTTGTTTATGCTGTGAAGTAAAGGTAAGGAAATTTTTTCCATACGGCCATGGCTCTCAAACTGTGCACCAAGTCACCCTTGGGTGCCACAGTCGATTCACAGGGGTGTCATGGCATATTTCACATTTTTGAAGGAAGCATAGTGACATTTATTTGGTACCACATAAACTGTTAACTTGAAGTAGTTCGTGGCTTCAACATTAAATTATAATACATTCCCTTCAATGGCATCGTATTTTTGCAAAGCTGGGTTTTTCAAAGTTTTTGTGATATAAAGTAAATATCACTTTAAATCAGGAGATGAGTGTAATGGTGTTCAATCTGATTCCAAGGCCTGATAAGTTCTGCAGTGCCCAAGAGAAGCACAAATCCATTAGTAAATACTATGGTTGCTTAAAAGTAAAATAAAATATTATTTTTTCTTTTAATTTAATTTTCAAATGACTACTAAGTTGTTTGGATCTAACTGCTTAATACATAGTTCTTAATAAATAAGGTGCCATGAAAACAAAATGATTAACATTAAAAGTGCCATATATCAAGAAAGCTTGGGACCCTCACTGAGGCAAAATCTAGGGCAGTCCTATAATTCATGCCCTGTAAGTTCTTGTGTGATCCCTTCCTCATGAGTGTGTGTGGGACCTGTGACTTGCTTCTAACCAATAGACTATGGCAAAAGTGACAAGACGTATGTGATTATGGGTATGTGATTATGTTACTTAAAGTTGTAATGCTTGACTTCAGAGGAATGTCTCTCTCTCTCTCTCTCTCTCTCTCTCTCTCTCTGTCTCTCTGTCTCTCTCTCTCTCTGTCTCTCACGCTTCTTGGCGTTGAAGAAGCAAGCTGCCATTATGTGAGCTACTCCACGGAGAGAAGCATGCAGCAGGGAGGTAAGGGTGGCTGCAGGCCAACAGTCAGCCAAAAAACTGAGGCCCTCAGTTTGGCAGCCTGCATGAAATTGAATTCTGCCAATAACCACATGAGTTTTACTGCAGATGCTTCCCCAGTTGAACTTCTGATGAGACTGCAGCCCTAGCCAACATCCTGACTTCAACTTTGTGAGACCCTGAGGCAGAGGTACTACTTAAGCCATGCCAAACTGTGGTCTATGGAAACTTTAAGGTAATAAATGTGTGTTTTGTTAAAGTGCAAGTTTGTGGTACTATTGTTACATGACAATAGATAACTAATACACTTGCCATATGGATAGCTCACTAATCAGCTTCATTTAATAAAAGTACCATTCTTTGCAATGTCACCCTTGGTATAAATCAGATACAGCATTTTTTATAATAATGAGAAGTAGAAACCACTTAAATTTCTAATAGACTTTTGATGAATAGATCATGCTACATTTTATCCATTGACAGAATAATAGTCAATAAAACTCATGTGGAAAAACAGCTAATTACATGGGAAGTTTTCACGTATATCATTAAGTGATACTGAGTTTTAAAATCACATGTTCAATTATATCCTAATTGCATAACATGTGAGTTTTGTGTGTATCTGCATCATAAAAATGGTGTTAAAATGTCTTTGGGAGAGGAAGGATTACAACTGTTTAACAACCTTTTTGTGTGGTTTTAGAATTTTCTACAGATAAATTGCCTACAAATTTCCCACAAAGAGAACATATGACTTTTATACACACAAATTCATACACATATATTATTAAAATCAAAGAAAAGTCCCTGCCTTGAAGGAGCTGACAGTGTGGGGTGGAAGGAGACAGGCTGCAGACAAACAAGGGTACTACAAAGTCAGACTGCATGTTCATGGCCATTTAGAGATGCAACATGAACGATCAGAACAGAAAAGGCTCATGGGCTGTGATTGGCCTTGCTTGGGTTAAATATCATCCTTGGACCAACTGCAACAGCCAGAATATGGGGTTCTAGGCCAGGATCATGAGCCCACTCTATAAACCTTGCCTGTCATCAGCACTACATGGAGAATTGGAGAGATCTCCCAAGTATAGAGAGTGCCATGGACAGAAGAAGAAGAAAAGTGATGAGAATGGTGACAGTGAAACGCCAGACAAGAAGCAGTCAGTTTTGCCTGCAGGAGCAGGGCAAAGGCAGGAAGGAAGTGGTACTTAAGCTGAGTGTTCAGAAGTGAGGAGGTGTTTCCAGGTATCTGGGGTGGAGGGCATCTGAGGAGGAGGGAGTGAGTAATATGAAGAGTGGTGAAGGGAGCCAGAGACCAGATCATCCTGAGTGGCTTCCGTATCAGGCTGAGGTGTTGAGGATTCATTTTAAGGATGATGGGGAGTCACAAAAGGATTGAAGGAAAGGACTGATGTGTTTGATCACCTTTGCTTCCCCTACAAGGCAGAGTACCTGATGAATACTATTTTAAACAAGAATAGTGTTAATATTTGCTGTCTCCTGCACTGGCCTCCATGAACTCTCTGATGGCTGTCAGGAGGATAGTTTGAGGAATATTTTAGAATAGCCTCCACTAAATGAGTGTGTTTCCATGTTTTTGACCATAATCCTCAGTA
Source organism: Camelus ferus (assembly GCF_009834535.1). Lineage (NCBI taxonomy): Eukaryota > Metazoa > Chordata > Mammalia > Artiodactyla > Camelidae > Camelus > Camelus ferus. The sequence continues at coordinate 111,530,766 of NC_045698.1, forward strand.
AGAAATACCTTTTACATCACAATTCAACTGAGTTTCACTGAGTTGGGTTATAAAGAAGCAAAACACTCCCCTAGACTACCAACTCCACGATGGCAGTGACCATAATTGTAGGATTCTTTTGACTATTCCTCTAGCCCCTGCATCTGGCACAACACTTGTCCTATGGTGGGCCCATAATATTATCTTACTACCAAGTATGCATTTACTGAATGAATGAACAGGTGGATGGCTCAATAAATGATTCAAAATGCCTAGCAAACTACAAAGAGTTACACAGACACAAAAAACTGCTGTTATCATCCAACTCAGAGCTAAATTTATGACACTATGTTAGATTATCACAACAGGCGGGGGTGGGGGGTGCTGAGGGCAGAGTAGCGTTCGGATATAATGCCAACAGTGGGTGGTGCTCTATACCCCCCACTGCAATGATTCATACTGTTTCCTGGACCAGGGTGCCACCTCATAGCCCCATTTCTGCTTTTACAGACTGAATAATTTCAGTGGCATATGGAGACCATGATTCAGAGACTGGAGGTTAGAGGGTTTTCTTTGATGGCCCAAAGATTCCCTCCCTTTCAAAGAAAGTGCAACAAATGCATAGGGTAGTCTTTTTCACTGAATAGGAACCTGGGTTTTTAAAAGCCATTGCTTTAGATATCTTGAAAGTGCATTTGGCTCAGGGAGGCTCACCAGGGACCACTTAAGCCCATCATATCCTCCCTGCCTCTTTGAAGCTTATTGATCAGTATCATTTGCAAAGCCCTTCCCATGTGTTCTCTGTAACCAAAGTTCTCTAAGTAAAAAGCCAAGCCAAATAAACAACTTTAGAAGGAGCAGTTTGCCCAAATATCAGCCGTGCTAACTGGGCTGAGAAATCACTTCCTTCCAGTGTCAATATTCCTGCAAGGTTTAAGGATTAGGATCCCATTTGAAGAAGGGCTGGTCAGAAGAGATAATGATTCTCTGTCATTTTCAAAGAGCCAGAAACATTCATGATGAACGAAGTCATCATTAAAGATCTCTAGTTCAGGACTGCACTAACAATAGTTCAATAGTTGTAGATGACTGTGGGGGGATTTCTAATACCAATCACATGGAGCCTTTTTCACTGAAAAAGCAAGCCAAAAGTTAAGACAATGTCCAAAAGTTTAAGGTTTAAGATTAAGGGACTTTGGGAACAGGGCCTGGTTGGATTCCATTCTCTCCCCTGTGCCTCTTAAGAAATCACTTTGGTCAAGTTAAAGAACATACTTCTCTAAGCCTCAAATTTCTCAGCTATAAAATTTCAAAGGTGTTCTGGGGATTAGAATAAAAAAGGTTGAAAAGAATTCAGTGCTATACCCAGCACATCACATGTTGAATAGATAGTTGTGGTAGTGATGATGATGATGATGGTGGTGGTGGTGATAAGCCTTATTATTTTGCTCTAAAGCAACATGAGAAGATACAAGATCAGGTTCCTATTCAGAATCCATTTGGAAAGATGAGTTGGCTTCCCAAATAACCATAGCATCAAGCAGTATTTCAGAATGAGTAGCACATTCCTCCCTTCACTAAACAAAATCGCACCACTGCTGAGCCCCTAGTGTGTGTGGCTGGGCACTATCTAGGTAACAGGAGAGAATGCAAAGTAAACACAACCTCTGCCCTTCAGGAAATTAATTACATCTACAATTTCTACCGAGTACAGATGATATGCAAGGGCGATTGTCTTGAAATTCTTCCCCTTCGAGGGTCTTAAAGCATAAGAAAGAAGGATTGGACAAGATCATGCCAAATAATATATTCAAAAATGACTTGGAGATGGCAAACAGCTTTGTAAATATAACTGACGTTAGTATTCAGTCCACGGTCACGGAGGACCTATTGTGCCAAGCACAGTGGCATATTATATGCACACTCTTTGAAGGGAAACAAGTACCCTAGAAGTAAGTGCTATTATTCCGTTTTACAGATAGGGAAATGGAGCCTCAGAGAAGCTGTCTTTCTCTAACATCATGAGGCTGGTGAATAGCAGAACCAGAAGTAAACCCATATTTATGTTTAGCAGACTTTTGACAGAAGTACTAAAGTACTTCAATGGGAAAAGAAGGATCTTTTCAATGAATGGTACTGGAACAACTGGGTGTCTGTATGAAAGAAAGGAATCTTGACCTTTACCTCACATTGTATATAAAAATTACATTGAAATAAATCAGAGAACTAAAAGTAAAAGCTAAAACTTCAAATTTGTAGAAGAAATCACAGGAGAAAATGTTCACAGTCCTGAGGTAGGCAAAGATTTCACAGACAGGACACAAAAGTATAAACCATAAGAGAAAAAAACTGATAAATTAGACTTCCTTTTTAAAAAAAGCTTCTGCATTTTGAAAGACACTGTTAAGAAATGGAAACAGAATGGAATCTGGAGGAAAATATTTGCAATGTATATATCAGATAAAGAGCTTGTAACTAGAATATATAAAGAACTCTGGAAATTCAATAAAAAGAAGGTAACTCAATCTGTTAAAATGGACAGAAGATTTGAACAGACCCTTCAAAAAAATGACACACTGAATGGATAACAAGCACATGAAAAGATGTTCAACACTGTTAGTCACCAAAGAAATACAAATTAAGATACCAATTTACATCCATGAGAATGACTAAATTTTAAATTACTGACAATGCCAAGCGTTGGTGAGGATGTGAAGCACCTAGGACTTTCAGCTATTCCACTTTGGAAAACAGTTTGGCAGTTTCTTATTAAGTTAAACATTACTACAACCCAGCAATCCCACTTCTAGGTATATGCCCAAGAGAAGTGAGTGCATAGACTCACAAAAAGATTTTTACCTGAATTTGCACAGAAGTTTCATTCATAATAATCAAAAAATGGCTAACTCAAATGGCTAAACAGATCGCAATACATCCATAGAGCAGTATATTACTCAGCAGTAAAAAAGTATTCTTAATATAGACAACAACGTTGATAAATCTCAAAACCTTTACACCTAGTGAAGGATGTTGGGAACAAAATGCTACATACTTTGTGGTTCAATGCACATGAGATTCTGGAAAAGGTAAAAGTAAAAAAGGTAGCAGCAGAAGGTAGAACAGTGGTGGCCTGGGGTCGGTGGGTAGGGGTGAGGATTGCCGGGAAGGGGCAGGTAAGAACTTTTCCAGGCGATGGAAGTGTTGTAAATCCAGATTGTGGTGGTGGTTGTGTGAGTGCACATATTTGTCAAAATTTATTGAGCTATATGTACACTTAAAACGGGCACATATTACTATATGTAAATTACACCTCCAGAATTTCTTTCTTTCTTTTTTTTTTTAAGAAACTTGAAACATGGTGAATGGTTCCACAGGTGCTGCAGCAGGGAGAGGGCCTCCGGGGCAGGCGTGCTGTGGGAGACGTGGAGTTGGCAAGGGTGGGAAACCTTCAGGGAATCATTTAGTTTATAAAATCACTCTCTACTTTGCCAAGATCTTTCACACTCTGAGGCGTTGCAGCCCCTCCTCAGGTCAGACATGGAGCGCTGGCCAGGCAGGAGCAGGGTTTCCCAAAGGACAACAATACAGGGAAAGGGGCCTGTTTTGTCCACTCAGTCCCCTGGAACCCCGGACAGAAAACCCTCATGGCCTCTCTCCCCCTCCCGCCCGACATTACCACCTCACTTCCTTCGAAGGCTGTCTCTCTCTTTGCCTGGCTCTCCCTCCACAGCCAGGGTCCCCTCACGGGTCCCTGGGCCGCACAAAGACTGTACGAGCCATCAGCCCTGAGCCCTTCATCTTCCCCTTCAAGGGCGCCCCAGGAAACAGTGGATGGAGTAAATCCCGCCCATCACAAGGATTTAGGATTCAGTTCTCATAAGTACTGTTCTTTTAAAAAGCTGGAAAGTTGGGCTGAGGAGTTTGGAGGCTATTATTAGCACCAAACACTATAAAAAGGAAATGCCTCTGATGATCTTAGATGGCTGCATTTTTATATGGGATAATTCAAGCTTCCTTCTTAGAGTTTCCAGTCAGAAGAAATCCTTAATAAAAATACTACCTCAGGTCATATGCTCAAACAGCTTATGCTGAAATCCATTGGGGCTATTTCTGTCAGGACTGACTGGGAGAATTAAGATTGCATTTTTAACCCATTTTTATGGCTGCTCCCTTCTAAGCTGCTCAGGTCTGTCCTACCAGAAGAAAACAACCCATTAATCAACCTATGTACAAATATTTATTTGTAGTGCCCATGTGGAAGCAGCATGGCAAATGGGTTGGTGTGCTGGCTCTTGCCAGACTTCCCTGAGCTTGGTTGCTGTGTGGCATCAGGCAAGTTGCTCAGCCCTTCTGAGCTTCCCCTACAAAATGGGTTGTAGTGAACCCTATGAGCTAATGCCTAATGTCTGGCACTTAGTAAATTTTCAGTAAATGTTATCATTTCAGTAATATCATCATTATGATGTGTTCAGTCATGCCTCTCACCATGGGGACCGCAAAAGGGTGGTTTTTGCCTTTGGAAATTCTATACTCCATCTTGATACTCAAAGCATACAGACAAGAGAATAAAAGAACAACAGAAATAATGAGATCCCACATTAGTGAAGCTGCTAAAAAAAAAAAAAAAACTTGCACTTTAGTGTTTCAGACACCGTTGGCCCTGTGCTTTGAGCTTTGTTGGAGAGCAATTGGTCAATGTGTGTCAAAGCCTTTAAAATATGTTTGTCCTTAAGAAAGCAATCTGTCTGTCATGAACATACAAATGAGGAGCGACACCGGAGGACCATGAAGTTCCTATATGTAGACTGGATAACTTTAAGCTCTCTCAAAACTTTAAGCGTCTGGGGCATCTTTAAGCAAAAATACTCATCTGAATTTGGAAAATCATAAGGGTTGGGGTACCTAGCTCCATGTATTCATTTTGGTTAGATTGTAGCAGATCACTGGTTTCCCATCTTGTTTCACAGAACCCAAGACATGACCTGGGCTTTACTGAAGTAGAAAACAGTCATGGCAGTTGCGTTGCCGTTGTATCTGCACCCATCACCTCCCATCCCAACAACAAGGACTAAATCTGCAGCTGTTGTTTGAACTTCTGCAATCTGAAACAATTTGAAAACCACAGCTGTTAGAGGCATAAACCTCGTTCTGGCTTTGTCCTTTGTCTACGTCTCATGTTTCATGGTATTCTCCAAGAGCCGCACTTTTAGAGGTTGAGTCAGAGAAGGCCACTTCTCCTACTCATCATCCTCCCAGGAAACAGAAGTGCTGAGTGCTTATTCCTGAGGGGACTTTCCAGAGTGAAGTAGAGCCTGTTCATTGGGACCATGCCCCTGAGAGGGGTACTGACTTTCCTAAAGTCCTACAAGAAGATCGGCTGCCACCCAGCACTGGCTCAAGCAGACATGGACGCGATGGCAGACACCAGCATCTGGCTCCCAGCAGTTTGGCTACCGGGAGGAAGGGGCAGTCTGGAGGGCATTAGTGCTTCTCAGGTTAACCACGCTAATCTACCCTCGCTGCCACAGAGAGCAACAGGCTGCATTCAGCGACCTCAGCAACAGCTGTGCCTTCCAAACCAAGACGCTGTTCAGAAAGATGATCCAAACGTGGGCTGTGTGTCTCAGCAGGATTTGGGAGGACTTTCCTACTCAAATGGCCCTTTGTGTGCTTCTCAAAGACAGGGTATTAACCTCACGCGTGGCTAAAGCATGATGGATGACTTGGAGTTCTCAATTTACATTTGGCTGGTGGTCAGAACTGAACCGTCAAAATGTCTGGGCATCTGATGGACAGTTCCCGGCTTGTTCAGACTTGTTTCTGATGGGGTGGGTAGATCCTGGGGTTTTGGCTCCAGCCAGGTTTGATAAGCTAAACAAGGTTGGACTGTTACAAAGGCTCACTTGAGTTCCTCTCAAGGCAGCAGAATTCAGTGCCCTGAACTGGTAGGATCTATCATCATCTTTGTTCACATTCAGCATCTTTACCTACTTCCAGATCTATTCCAACCTCCGCGCATTTGTGGCAAGGTGTGGTCCCACCCGAGAAGGCGCATCTGGAGCACAGGGCCTGCACTCAAGTCGCTTCTCCCAGCTCCTTAAAGTCACTGCTTGGTCCTGCTGCTTCCTCGGTAAGATCCCTTGCAAGTGCGAAGTGCTTCCGTATTCTTGAGTGGTCTGGACGGTCTTCTCAGCCCAAGGGGAATCAGAAGTTGACTGTTACACCTTGCCTGTAGCAGGCTTGCACCACGATATGACAGAGATCAAAACTCCCAGGTCAGAGTGGGTGGGGGTTGCTTCTCCATTCTCCTTCACACCAGGGCGGAAAGGGGCTGCTTCACCCTCCGGTGAAGAACTGAGATTTAGAGATTCCAGAATGATTCAGATGTTTTGGTTCCCAATGAAAGTTGTGGGGGAGACCCAGGCTGGCCTGCTGCACTGACCCCTTGACCAGGCCCACTGGCAAACAAGTTATCATGTGGGAGGAGCTAAGCTAAGTACCAATGGTATCACAGGAAGTTATGAACCCAGCATCCAGGCATTATAAACCTAACAAAGGAGGGAAGGAGTGCTCCTCTGGCCTGGCAGATCCTTCACTCCGCATGCCAAGTCTTTGCACCTAGTGCGAAGAATGTGCTGAGGCTGAGATGGTAGGCAGCTGCCCCAAGGAGAAGGGAGGCCTGGGGTCGGGGTGGAGAATGGCTGCATCTGCCACCACGGAGCCCTGACTGTGCAGCCTCTGTGCTGCTTACTGGCCGGGGCAACAGTAAACCAAAGTGAGAGCAGAGTCCGTAGAATGGGACATCCTGTCACTGATTCTCAGACCCAACCAGTCTTTGTGCTCTGGCCTAGCTCAGAGCAACCAGGAGAGCCTCTTAGAAAGTTTAGCTCCACAGAAACTTTTACAAGGTTGTACTTTTTAAGCTCTGGCACTGAACTTACGTATAGGAATCTATTCTGAAGAAAAGAAGCTATTGTTAGAAACTTTTACAAGGTTGTACTTTTTAAGCTCTGGCACTGAATTTACGTATAGGAATCTATTCTGAAGAAAAGAAGCTGTTGTCCTCTCAGTGTTGGTAATCACAATACATGTCAGAAATAATTTAAATTTTGAAAGAAAGGGATTGATTAAAGAGATGATGTTATATCTGCAAGAGGAGACCATTAAAAGTTGTATTCCAGATTAGTACTTCCTGGTAGAAGTACCACCCACCACCAAGGAGTGTTCTGCTCAAACTTCTAGGTCTAACTACCAATCTATTGAAAATTCAGGGGACAGGGAAACATGTCAAATGACAGCAGGGGATGCAATCAGGAAAACTCAGAATGTAAGTACTATGAAACAGACCTAGTTTCTTCTTCAACAATAAAAAAAATACAAGGGGAAAAAAAAGACTAAATGGGAACATATAGAGAAAATGACTTAGGACATATCTGAACCAAATGCAATGGGTAGATCTTCCTCAGATCCTGATTCAAACATACAATTGTTAAAAAGAAAAGTCATTGATGAGAAAATTGAGAAAGCTAAACACTGGACATTTGATATTACTGAATGATTACAATTTTTCTAAGAGTCCTAATCTTTTAGAAATATACACTGAAATGTTTATGGATTAAAAAGTAAAGGTATTTGAATTTGCTTTTTAAAATTTCATGGAGGGCGAGGAGTAGGAAGTATAGAATTGGTGATTGTTGAATGTGAATGATAAGTACAGAAAGTTTATGATAGTATAGAAAACTACTTTTATATAGTCTGAAATTTTTCATAATAAAAGGTTTTTAAGAATTATGTTGTAGAGGAAATCTAGTGTTATGGAAAAGTGTTTATGACGTATTACATAAAAGAAAGAGGGAGTAGGATCTTAAGTTCCACCAAGATTTCATTTTTTTCCTACAGTTGATCTACAATGTGTTAGCTTCAGGTGTACAGCAAAGAAATTCATATAGATAGATAGATAGATAGACAGATAGATATCTACATATAGTCTTTTCAGATTCGTTTACATTATAGGTTATTACAAGATACTGAATATAGTTCCCTGTGCCACACAGTAGGTCCTTGTTGGTTATCTATTTTATATACAGTAGTATGTATATACGTTCATCCTAAACTCCTAATTTATCTCCCCCACCCCCCACTTTCCCCTTTGGTAACCATAAGTTTGTTTTCTGTCTGTGAGTCTATTTCTGTTTTGTAAATAAGTTCATTTGTATATTATCTCATTTTTGTAACCATGTGTGAAAAATTCTGCAAAAATATATGAACCAAAATGATTGATGAACTGTGATTAATTCTGAATGAATAATTACGATTTATTCTTTTTTAGTGTATTCACTGCTGTAAGTGTTTACAATAATCATTATTACTCTTGTAAGTGTAAAATAACAATAAGTATATTTAGAATTAGAAAAACTATATGCATAACTATATTTGCATAGAAAACTTATGGAAGGACAGTGCTTCTAGGATTTGGGGCTTTCCTGTGTTTTCCTAATTCAGTGAAAAGAGCAAAACTTGTTATAAAAAGAAATTTAGAACAAAGAAATGTTGGGCATTGAAATGGTTCTGATCACCATTTCCAACCTGGGGTAGGGGATATTTCCCACACCACCAAAAGGCAATTCTCTGTGACACCAGCTGGGTGTCCTAAAATGCAACTCAATTCTGACACCATTTACCTGGAGATAATGTCAGACCCCACAGGTTAAGGACTCAGTCCCACAAGACTGTCTTCACCCTACTTCAGATGCCAGTCATAAGCTCAGGTTATCACTTGTGTTTCTGACTGACCAGCTATAGACCAAAGCTTCCCAATGACCCTTTCCTTAGATTCAACTAATTTGCTAGAGTGGCTCACAGAATTCAGAGAAGCATTTTACTTACTAGATTATCTGTTTATTATAAAAGGATATAACTCAGGACCATTCAGATGGAAGGGATGCATTGGGGCAAGGGACGGGGAAAAGGGCACAGAGCTTCCATGCCCTCTCCAGGCATGCTACTCTCCCAGCACCTCCATATATTCACCAACCCAGAAGCTCTCTGAACCTCATAGTTTGGGGATTTTTATGGATGCTCCATCACATAAGCATGATAGATCATTTACTCCATTTTCAGCCTTCTCCCTTCTCAAGAGAATGGGGGTTGGGGCTGGAAAATTCCAAGCTTCTAAACTAATCTAGTCTTTCTGGTGACCAACCCTCATCCATGAGATAACCAGGAGCCCACCCAGAGTCACCTTATCAGAACAAAGACACTCCTATCACCCAGGAAACTACAAGGATTTCAGGAGCCCTGTGTCAGGAACTAGAGTCAAAGGCTAACTATTGGAACACAAGGTGTTCCTGCCACCATGGAGCCCTGACTCTATGCAGAAAAAGAAATTAAGGAAACAAAACCATTTACCACTGCACCAAAAAGAATAAAATACCTAGGAATAAACTTACCCAAGGAGACAAAGGACCTGTACTCCAAAAACCGTAAGACGCTGATCAAAGAAACTGCAGACAATGTAAACAAATGGAAAGATATACCGTGTTCTTGGATTAGAAGAGTCAATATTGTTAAAATGGCCATACTACCCAAGGCAGTACACAGATTCAATGCAATCCCTATTAAATTACCAATGACATTTCTCACAGCTAGAACAAAAATTGTTAAAATTTGTATGGAAACACAAAAGATCCCATAAAGCCAAAACGATTTTGATAAAGAAGAATGGAGTTGGGGGAACTATGCTTCCTGACTTCAGACCATACTACAAAGCTACAGAAATCAAAATAGTACGGTACTGGCACAAAAATAGACACATAGGTCAATGGAATAAGATAGAAAGTCCAGAAATAAAACCTTGCACTTATGGTCAATTAATCTACAGCAAAGGAGGCAAGAATATACAATGCAGAAAAGACAGTCTCTTCAATAAGTGGTGCTGGGAAAACCGGACAGCTACCTCTAAAAGACTGAAACTAGAACATTCTCTAACATCATACACACAAAAGAACTCAAAATGGATTAAAGACTTAAATGTAAGACCAAACAGAGGGAAACACAGACAGAACACTCTTGGACATAATTCACAGCAATATATTTTTTGAACCAGCTCCTGGAGTAATGGAAATAAAAGCAAAAATAAACAAAAGGGATCTAATTGAACTTAAAAGCTTTTGCACAGCTAAGGATACCATCAACAAAAAGAAAAGACAACCTACAGAATGGGAGAAAATATTTGCAAATGATGCAACAGACAAGGGACTAATTTCCAAAATATACAAATAGCTCATACACATTAATATCAAAAAAACAAGCAACCCAATCAAAAAATGGACAGAATACCTAAATAGACATCTCTCCAGAGAAGACATACAGATTTCCAACACATGAAAAGATGCTCAACATCACTAATTGTTAGAGAAATGCAAATCAAAACTACAATGAGGTATCACCTCACACCACTCAGAATGGCCATTATTTAAAAGTCTACAAATGATAAATGCTAGAGAGGCTGTGGAGAAAACAGAACCATCCTACACTGCTGGTGGGAATGTAAATTGGTGCAGCCACCATGGAGGACAGTATGGAGGTTCCTTTAAAAACTAAAAATAGACTTACCATATGATTCAACAACCCCATTCCTGGGCATATGCTCAGAGAAAATTATAATTCAAAAAGACACATGCACCCCAATGTTCACAGCAGCACTATTTACAATAGCCAAGACATGGAAACAACCCAAATGTCCATCAACAGATGACTGGATAAAGAAGATGTAGTTATATATACATACACATATACATATACATACACACACAATGGAATACTACTCAGCCATAAAAAATGCCATTTGCAGCAACATGGATGGACCTGAAGATCATCATTCTAAGTGCAGTAAGCCAGAAAGAGAAAGAAAAATGCCATATGATATTGTTTGTATGTGGAATCTAAAAAAAAAAAGGACACAAAGGAACTTATCTACAAAACAGAAACAGACTCATAGACATAGAAAACAAACTTATGGTTACCAGTGGGTAAAGGGAGTGGGAAGGGATAAATTGGGAATTCGAAAATTGCAACTCTTGGTGACTGATGGAAATGTTAGCTATCTTGACTGTGGCGGTGGTTTCATTGGCGTACACATCTATCAAAATTCATCATATTGTACATTTGAAATATGTGTAGTTTACTGTACAGGAACCATACCACAATAAAGGTGTTAAAAAAAGAAATTTTAAAAAATTTAAGTAAATTTTTAAAATGTGTTGGAATGAGAAAAAAAATAATCCAACAATTATTTATTGAGCATGTAATACATTGCAGGCACAGTGCTAAGTGTTAGGAATAATGAATCAAGCAAGAAAGACAATGTCCCTGTTCTCTTGGAGCTTCTTGCCATGGTTGAAAGGGAGAAAATAAATAAGGAAACAAATAAATGAGATAATTACATTTGTTGATAAATGTTTTGAAAAATGAAATTATAATGATTATTAGTATAAAAACCTTGCTGGTTAATCTCTCTCCACCCCTTTGTGTTTTTGGAGCCATTCTCAAATTAAAGAAAGCTCAAGAATTACATTAAACTTGAGCTTGGAAAGACACTGAACTATTAGCTCTTAAAGTGACATGAAGAAGACAGAGAGAGGAAAAGAAAGTGGAACGTTGCTGGGAGGAGAATCTTGACACTATTTCATAGCTACCAAATGCCATTTTGTGAATCATTGCCTGGTGGGCTTCAGAATTAACTGAGGGAGTGTTTAAAGATGCAGACTGCCAGCTCCCATCCTAAAAATTCTGTAGATCCAGGGTTTGTTTTGTTTTGTTTTTTTTAAGTTCGCTGGTAATTCTAATGGGCGATCAATCATGGGAAGCAGTGCTTATCAGACAGCTTATGAATTCCATAGTCACTAGGCTGAGAACACAGGACTGTATTCTGTTAGCCACCCTATATTTATTTTTCTGGTTTCTAGGACATTTGCCCTAGATGGCCCTCAAGGGGCTTAGAATGCAGCAGGAGATAAAAATGAAGTTATTGTGGGGATGCAAAGCAGGAACAACTAACTTAGTCTCTGAGTGTTAGAGAAAACTTTCTGGAGAGGAAGAATTCTCAATGAGTTAGAATTTGGTTCAGATGCATGTGGCAGAAAACACAAAATTACAGTGGATTAAACTAGTTCAAAATTCACTTTTCTCTCATATAAAAGGGAAAGTAATTCAGTGCTGGTATGGTGCCTTAGACTCCTCTCTTGTTTTTCTGCCATCCTCAGCATGAGGCCTATCCGGTCCAAGATAGTTGCTCAGATTCCAGCCATCGCTTCCATATTCCTGCCAGCAGAAAGGACAACAGGGCAAAGAAAGGTATAACTTCTTCTGAGGGTATTTTATGGAAGTTGCACATGGAACTTCCATTGACATCTTATCGTTGAGAATTTAGGTACTTGACCACACCTTGCTTTAAGAGATGAAGCATAGCTAAAAATATAGGGCTCTGCTACTAAAAAAGAAAAGGAGAGCAGCCACTGGGAGAAAACTGGCAGATCTCTAAACTGAGAGATGAAGAGCCAGTAGCAATTAAGACAGGGAAAGCTGCAAAGCCAAGGCTGTCCAGAAAGAGGGGCTGGTATTTTCCTCCTTGGCAGGAAGGTCACCATGCAGCACTTTTCTTTCCACTTGCTATGTTCCTCATCCTTCACGTTGTGACCCAAAGACCACCTAGGATGAGCCTGTCCTAGCCATTCAGCGTTCAGATCTAAAATGACATCAAAACTCATCATGTCACTAAAGTCATGGCTGCTCAGAGATACCCCCTTCCTCTGGTTTCTAAGAGAGCTCACTTAGAAATTTACTAGGACAAATTACTGAAACCAATTTGGAAGAAACCGCAATCCTAACCCTTTCATATGATTAATTATGGCACATCTGCCTGAAGCAATATTATGCAAACATGAAAGGTCATCATTTATGAAGCTATAGAGTATGAAAAACAGCTCATGAAAAAATATTGAGGAAATGCAAATTTGTGGATATGCAAAACTGTGTGTTGTGATTACAACTGTGTGAAAATGTGTGTATATGGGCATATATAGGAAGATCATCATAAAATGAAAACAATTACTGTATGGATGAAAGGTTTTTTCTTCTCTGAAAATTCTGTTAGTGCAGTTATATTGTTGTCATAACAAATAAGATTTTAAACAAGTCTTGCAAACTTTACATGATGTCAAAGGTGGGAGTACTTAGGAATCACCTGAAGAGCTTGTTTAAAATGCATATTCCCAGGCTGTAGCCAGCGAGATGATGATTCTATAGATCTAGGGAACGGCTGCATTTTAAACAAGCATCTCAAGTCATTTTCTTGGAAGCAGTGCACTGACCACATTTGAAAACCACCACCATCACTAGTGTCTCAGAGACACCTAAAAAGGTATAAAGTTGGAACATTATCTGGGCCAAAGCAGTCCAGCTTTATATTGTGCTAAAGACTCTCGTCAATATTCCTCTATCATTGCTGGGGAAATGGTAAGAAAGTTTAAAACAAAGATTCCATATTAACAAAAATGCTTTCTCTTTCTGGTTTATAAAGTGAAATATCACTAAAAGGTACAGCTTTGGTCATTTCTCTTTTGGTCTTCCAAGTAAACTTGAAGATGTCTTGATAAAAGCACCCCAGGTACTAACAGTTATGTATCTTCAGTTCTTTTACAGTTTCCATGCATCCTGTAACTTATCCTGTGCCTTTCTAACAGGCCTGATAGAAGTTCAGCTACAACCTGCCTTTGTGAGTGAAGCACAGCAATTTCACACTCTGTCTGCACAGTGCAGTCTGCACAAGCATAGATCTGCACAGATCCAGAAGATGCTATAATCATTTTATTCATTAGGGTGACCAGCTTGTCTCAGGTTGCTCAGTTTTCTGGTTTTAGCACCAAAAGTCCTAGGCCCTGGGACCGCCCCACCTCACCCTGCCCCTCAGTACTGAGCAAACCAGGATGGTTAGTCACTCTATACTTTTCCATTGCCTATTACCCATATAATTATGCACAGCTTAAAAGAAAAGGAGGTTTATCAGCCTTTTCCAGGAGGGGTTATCAGCCTTTACAGTGTCCCAGGGAACACAAACAAAAATGTAGCTTTTAGAAGGTCGTCCTTTGAAAAATAGTATATGTAAGATGCTGTTCAAATCATTTTTAAGAAATAAAACATCTCCCTGAAGTTCAGGTTTCAGAGGAGCCAGAGGTATAAAGGTACATCAAACAGTCATTTTCCTATACCGCAATTTCCCCACTTTTTCTACAAGCATTCATCATTTAGTGAAAAGTTTAGTAAGATTTGTGCGTGTTACTCATCAGAAAGGAGGCATGTAAATTTGGGTCAGGCAGTTAGAATCCAGAACGTAGAGATAAAGAGTAGACCTGTCTAGAAGATGTGGAATTTTTCATCAAGGAGAGTTAGAGAGAAAGTAACTCCTTCTACATTTGTTTTCAGAAAAGTAGTTTTATTGTGAAGCCCGCAGAATTTCTCTAAAATCCTAAAAAGTTAAGATGATTCAAAAAGCTTAAAAAGGATGTTCCTCAGCAGAGTCTGTTCTAACGTGTAGGACTGACTTTTCAGAATTACGCTGTTCACATCAAAATTATACTACTTTAAAATATTGCAAGTAGTTAGTTCATAGAATCCCCAGGATTTCATTTTAAAATCAGTTCCGAATTAGAACTTTCAAAAGTAGCTTGTACTTTTGGCTCAGGAATAACCCCTCTAACAGCTGGTTTTCACTGTGAAAAATGCACTTGTGTGGGAATTTAGCACATTTGCCCACTTGAATTCTTGGGTGCAATATCAACTTTCATTAAAAAGCCAGATTCATAGACAATTGAAATTTAGAAAAACTCTAAACTTTAGCTCTTCAATCTCTTAAGACCATCAGATACTTGAGAAAACAGTTGATTTAGACACTACCTTCTTTCAGTAGAAGATTTAAGGTGATCAATGCAGAAAACCATATGTGAAGTCAACAACTGAAAACCGAAGCAACCAGCTGTAAGGAGGATTTTCCAAAGTGGATTCTGTTAGTAGAAATTATCTTAAAACAAAATAGGGGTACTCAAGCTAAGTTAGGGGAGTACTGAGATACATAGAGCTCAACAGGTTTCTTCATGGCAAGACTTTTGAGAACCTTTACAATGATAATGGACATTGACACTCTGCAAAGTGGGGACATGGTATAAGTTTCCCAAATTTATCTGACCAAACTTTGTCAGAATATCTAAAACGCTTGTGTTCCAACTAACAGCCTTAGAGAAAGATTGCTCTTGACTTTCTAAATTTGATAATTCAGCTACTTTAAAGTTGGGACTAAATCTATTTTCGATCTATTTGCAGTGAAAAGAGTTTTATTCACAACTAGGAAGAGCAGCTTTGTCTAAAGCACGGAAGAACAGTTTGAGTGACATTCTAAGTGTTCTGACATTTCAACACACTCTAAAAGGTTATTCTTGTTAAAAGTATGGTTACCTCCAATTTATAATAAGAACAAAGCATTGAGACCTGGTAGAAAGTGCTTGTGGCTTCAGGCTTAGAGAATTTCACTTTGATGACTTGGAGAGGCAAATGAATGGGTTCCAACGGGGCAGGGCTTTGTTTAGTCTATGAGAAGCTATAAATGAGAAGATTTGGGCATTTGTAGCTAGACATGTGTAACTGCAATCAGATTTTTTTTTCACATAAGAGCTCATTTCCCAGCCCAAATTATATTGTGGATCTGTAAACAATCTCAACTGACTTCTAAATGCAGCACTGAGGAAGAGGAGGAAGATTAAGAATTGCCTAGACTCAACAGCCATTACAAAGTAGACTGGGGAAGGAATCTGCAGTGCAGGACTAACCTGAAGACAGACAGCTAGAAAACACTGAACTATGCTATCATTCCACTGCCTTACACGGGGATTCCCCCAACAGATCTGTCTGTAAGAACAAGGTCTGTTGGAGATACTGCCTCACACCTCTCAGAATGGCTATCATCAAAAAGTCTACAAATAGTAACTGTTGGCACAGATGTGGAGAAAAGGGAACCCTCGTACACTGTTAGTAGCAATGTAAACTGGTGAAGCCACTGTGGAAAACAATATGAAAGTTCCTCAGAAAACTAAAAATAGAGCACCATATGATCTAGCAGTTCCATTCCTGGGTATACATCAAAGAAAATGAAAAAATTAGTCTGAAAATATATATGCACCCCAATGTTCATAGCAGCATTATTTACAAAAGCCAAGATACGGAAGCAACCTAAGCGACCATCAACAGATAAGTGGATAAAGAAGACATATATACACAAAGGAACATTACGCAGCCATAAAAAAGGAATGAATTTCTGCCATTTGCAACAACATGGATGGACCTGAAAGGTATTATGCTTAACGAAATAAGTCAGAAAGAGAAAAACAAACACAGTATGTTATCTCTTATATGTGGAATCTTAAAAATAAGATGAATAAATACAGCAAAACAGAAAAAGACTCACAGATATAGAGAATAAACTAGTGGTTACCAGTGGGGAGAGGGAAGTGGGGAGGGTCAAGATAGGGGTAAGGGATTAGGAAGTACAAAATACTATGCATAAAATAAGCTACAAATGTATATTGTATGGCACAGGGAATATAGCCAATATTTTTAATAACTTTAACTGGAGTATAATCTATAAAAATATTGAGTCACTGTGTTGTGCACCTGAAACTAACATAATATTGTAAATCAGCTATACTTCAATTAAAAAAAGACTAAGGTCTGTGATCAAAACCCAGTTTAATCACTAAAGTGTTATTAAAATAAGATGGGGTAAAATGGCTCAGACTGTCACATACTATAGTGTAGACCTCCTTCATGGTGTATGTGTCAAATGTGCTTTAGTTCTGACTTGAAGTTACATGTTTTCTCTCTACCAAGAAATTCAAATTTTGGTCTTTAACCACATTCAAATGATATTGCACAAAGTAATAATAAATATAAAATATGAAAAAAATTTTATTGGGAAGAGGAAATGTTACATACAATTAAGTATATGGTTGATGAAATGTATTACATTAACAGCCTCTGCTTAAGGAACAAATACAGGTCTGATAAAGGAAGAAGCTAGAAGCTTAGAACAGCTTTCCACACACAATTTCCAAGCAGTTTTAAGTAACAAGATCTCAATTTGCTTAAATTATACAGATCACTGAGGGAATTTATTAGATTGTGGCTATTTCTGATCATCAATTCACTTTGTGCCTTGTAGATCTATTTCACCCTGATCCCAACTCTGGTGGTCTTGATCCTTCTCTAAAATGGTTCTCTCGATCCATAAGCAGGCACTTACCAAGAGGTCATCTTGCAAAAAGGAGTTTTTTGCTTACAGTGAATTGAACAAATTCCACGTGTGCTTAAATGAACTCCATGGTTTTGAAGACAGCTGTTTGAACCAAATGTGGAGGAACTCTTCCATTTAGGGGAGTGTTTAAGTCATAGGCACACATGTGTGGAGAGTTTGGAAATGGCATCAGAATACGCGCACACCACCTTTGTTGATACAGTTTTAAGTTTCAGGTACGCTAATAGGATCTGTACAATTTTAGAGACTATTATGTAAAAATAAATATCTGCATGTGGTGTGGAAACCATCCTCACAAATACTCATTTTGCTTATTTCTATCCCCCAAACAAAACATCCAACAAGAACAATTTTCTCTATGTTTATTTAAATTATAACAAAAGTAAAACAACAAGTACCAAATGGAAAAAGATATCCAAAAATGGTGATGAAAATGTTTAGGAACAGAAATTATTAATTTAGCTAGAGGAGTTACTCAGGTGCCATTAAACACATTTGCAACTTGTAATTGGTTATTAGTGTAAATTAAATTTAGTAACTTGAGTCCCAATTCACTACTAAAAGTTATCAAAATATTTTCAAAATGTTACATAAAAACTGAAACATCCATAAATATTACATAAACACCAAACACAAAATTATATAAGAAAAATAAATAAATGTATCATGAGAAAAATACAAATCACACTTACACCAGCTTATATACTCCCGTTCCCCTCACGTATAATTGTGAGGATTTGATATTTTCATATTCCAAGATAAGGTAATGATAATATATGTTGATGCAAATTTCAGCCAGAAAAATAAACCACTTCGTATCTTAAATATTCCTACGAAGACACATCAGGACTGCAGTTTCACTAATCAAAGCCTGATGAAGGTATAAACTGCATTTGGTTTTGACTCCTCAGACCATGGCTGAAAACTCTCAGCAAAGCATTCTAGGCTTTTTCTCTCACACCAACCGACCCAGAATATATTTTAAGAAGTGTTTATTTTCTGTGCGTATTTGTTTTAGGATTATAAATTCCTGAGTACTTTTTCTTCTTCCTCCTCATCACTGTCAGTGACATTGACTTGCTGGATGCTAGAGGGGGTGGATGCTAGGGCTGTGAAGACGTTTTCCAAGGCGCCAATGTCCAGCTGAGGCACGGGATTTAAGTGTTCTCCCCCACTGTGGCTGTGACTGTTATAGTAAGAGGTCCCGTCCATGCTCTCACAACTCCGAGAACCTTCGCTGTGCGCGCGGTCTTCTGGGTAGTCTCTAAATGGGTAGTCTCTATTTAAAGCTGAAAACATAGCCTCGTGTTTTTGGTACCTGTCTTCATAATAACCAAGACATTCTGGCACTGCACTTGGAAAATTTCCATAGTCAAAGGGAGGCCGACTATAAGGGCATGTGCTGTAGCAGAGAGACAAAAGAGGGATTAGACACCTCGCCTGCACGCTGCCTTGCATATAGACTAACTGAGCAAGTTTAAGTGCATCCTCTTTGGGGCCTAGACAGTTCCCAAGATAACTTGCTGCCACCACTTCATGTATCCATCTGGACTTTTACTACTGCCTAGTCCCAAGATAGAATAAATGGCCAAGTGAGCTTGTAACTACTATCTATGACCAGCCTCAGGCTTCTGTTTTTGGCAGCCTTGATAAAAATTATTTATCTGGGCCTTTCTCTCAGGATGCCTTACGCCATGTAAGGTTTTAGAATGCAGGCAAGTGTTATGCCATGCTGAAAATTGACACTTAGGAAGCAGTGCAACAATTGTTCTCACTGGTCCTTGAAATGAAACTCATGGGGGAAACTTTTAACTGGGTTGAAATCAAGAGCTCTTGGAGCTGGAGAGGGCACTCAAACAGAGGATAACAACTTAGTTTTTAAATTCACATTGAATAATAAATTAAATTAAAAACATTCTTACTACTAGAAAGATTTAGAACTGATATTAAAATGCCGTTTTAGAGATATTTTCCAAAAAAAAAAATTTGGACGGTGGGAATGTGAAGAATGGAAACTATTATTTTGCTATTTTACAAACTAATGGTTTTTCTTTTAAGGGAAATCTAAAAATTCTGCCATTCAAATCCATTTGCCAATTTTTAAAAAAACAGTACTACTCTCTTTCAAAGGCACAGAACAGGAATAACAGGAAGAGGTATATAGAAAACTCCAACTAAAAGTTCCCTAGACTCATGGACTCCACCTAGTGACAGATAACAACCATAAACATAACAACCACTCATTAGCAAAACCCAAGACAAGTTGGGTGTTTCTTTCTTTCTTTTTTTTTTTTTTTTAACATTTTTTATTGATTTATAATCATTTTACAATGTTGTGTCAAATTCCAGTGTAGAGCACAATTTTTCAGTTATACGTGAACATACATATATTCATTGTCACATTTTTTTCTCTGTGAGTTACCACAGGATCTTGTGTATATTTCCCTGTGCTATACAGTATAATCTTGTGTATCTATTCTGCAACTTTGAAATCCTGTCTACTCCTTCCCACCCCCCTGCCCCCTTGGCAACCACAAGTTTGTATTCTATGTCTATGAGTCTATTTCTGTTTTGTATTTATGCTTTGGTTTTTGGTTTTGGTTTTTTAGATTCCACATGTGAGCGATCTCATACGGTATTTTTCCTTCTCTTTCTGGCTTACTTCACTTAGAATGACATTCTCCAGGAGCATCCATGTTGCTGCAAATGGCATTATGTTGTCAGTTTTTATGGCTGAATAGTATTCCATTGTCAAGTTGGGTGTTTCATTTCATGCTCTCACTTTTTTTTTTAAAGGTCAACTTTGTTTTCTTCTCTTAAAAAATACAGGTATGATTGACATAACAGACTATCATCTCAAACTGTTTAGAAATACAGAGTTTCGTCAGTGGTTGGTGTTCCACTTCCAAACCTCCAGGAGCTGGGGACCTTGCTCATGTTCAATATCACAAACATAAGGCATAGTTTCTGAAATGTTGCAGCTTTCCATTCCTACCACCACATCCTCATTCAGGCATTTTAAATTTAATGCATACATCCTGAATCCATTGTACTTGTAGCTACTATGGCTTTGCTCCGTAGCTCTTCCACTTTCAGTTTTCTCCATCCAATGAATTCCACAGATACTTCAAGGGGGTGCTCAAATCTACCTCCTCCATAAAGCCTTCTCTTCAGCTAGAAACAATTCACCTACTGACTTTCTTCAGGACTCAATGTAGGCAAGATATTATACAAGGCTTGGTGGAGAATTTAATTAAAACAAATCTAAAACCCAGGTAGTATATACTTGATATGTGCTAAAGTGTGCTATAATGCAAACATCACATGGCTACATGGGTGTGGTAAAAACAAGTTAGTGTGATATCCAGAGAACAAAAAGATCAGTAACAACAAGAATAATCTTAAAAGGTTATATGGATGAAAATGACTAACTACAGAAGCATCATGGTGTACTGAGAAAAGCAATTCTGACAGGTGTGTCCTGGTATCCATTGTTGTTTAAATTTGCAATTCCCCAATAAGATGTGGAGCATCTTTTCATATGCTTAATTGTCATCTGTCTATATTCTCTGGTGAGGCGTCTGTTCAGGTCTTTTGTCCATTTTTAATCAGGTTGTTCGTTTTCTTATTTTTGAGTTCTAAGAGTTCTTTATATATTTGGATAACAGTCTTTCATCAGATACATCTCTTGAAAATATTTTCTTCCAGTCTGCGGCTTGTCTCTTCATTCTTTTGATACCACATTGTTTTATACAAGTTTGCTTTTTAGTTAAGTTTGAAATCAAGAATTTTGAGTCCTCAAACTTTGTTTTCCTTTTTCAAGATTGTTTTAACTATTCCAGGTCACTTACAATTTCATGTAAATTTTAGAATCAACTTTTCCATTTCTGCAAAAAAGCCATTGAGATTTTGAAAGGGATTATTATTGATTCTGTAAATCGCTTAGGGAAGTGTTGCCATCTTGATGATATTAAGTCTTCCAATGCATGAACACGAATACCTTTCCATTTATTTAGGTCTTCTTTATTTCAGCTATGTTTTATAGTTTTCGGTTTACAAGTCTTGCACCTCCTTGGTTAGATTTATTCCTAAGCATTTTACTCTTTTTGGTGCTATTGTAAAAAGAATTGTCTTCTCAATTTCCTTTTTGGATTGCTTATTGCTATTGTATAGAAATACAAGTGAATTCTGTATATTGATCTTATACCCGCATCTTTGCTGAATTTACTCATTAGCTCTAATAAATTTTCTTTTTTGTGGATTCTTCAGGAGCTTCTATATATAGGATCATGTGTGAAAAGAAGTAATTGGATGTCTTTTATTTTCTTGCCTAACTGCTCTGGCCAGAGCTTCTAGTACAATGTTGAACAGCAGTGATGAAAGCAGACATCCTTATCTTATTCCCAATCTTAGCGGGAAAGCTTTTGGTTCGGTCCTTCATCATTGAGTGTGAAGTTAACTTTGGGTTTTTGATAAATGCCTTTCATCATATTGAGGAAGTTCTCTCCTATTCTTAGTTTGCTGAGTAAGTTTTGAAATCAGAAATTGATTTTTATCATGAAAACGTGTTAGATTTTATCAAATGCATTTTTGGCATCAATTGAGATGATCTAGTGGTTTTGTTCCTTCATCCTTTTAATGAAGTATATTACACGGATTGATTTTCAGATGTTGAACCACACTTACATTCTTGGGGTAAATCCCACTTGGTCTTGGTGTGTAATCCTTTTAATATGCTGCTGGATTCAGTTTACTAGCATTTTGTTCAGTAAAATTTACATCGATAGTTGTTAAGATATGTGGGTCTGTAATCTTCTTTCTTGTGATATCTTTTTTTCTAGCTTTGGTAACAGAGTAATGCTGGCCTTAGAAGTATTCTCTCATATATTTTGGAAGAGTTTGAGAAGGATTGGTGTTAATTCTTTAAATATTGGGTAACATTCACCAATGAAGTCCATGGTTTTTCTTTCTTGGGAGGTTTTTAATTATTGATTCAATCTTTTGATATATATCTGTTCAAATTTCTTACTTATTCTTGAGGCAGTTTTGGTAATTCATGTATTTGTCCATTTCATTTAGGTTACCTAACTTGTCGGTATACAATTATTCATTGATATTATTCTTTAATTATTTTTCTTTACATAAGATCAGAGGAATGTACCCAATTTCATGTCTGATTTTAGTAATTTATATCTTCTCTTTTTCTGCTTAGTCAGCTTAGCAATAAAGGTTCATCAGTGATGTGGATCTTTTCAAAAAGACAACTTTTGTTGATTTTGTTTTCTCAATTTCATTAAACTCTATATTGTTTTTCTACTCTTTAATTTATCTCTACTCTAATCTTCATTATTATCTTCCTTCTTTTAGATTTGGGTTTATTTTCTCTTCTTTTTCTAGCTCCTTAAGGTATAAAGTTAGGTTGTTGACCTGAGACCTTTCTTTTTAAATGTAGCGCAGCTTTGTATTTCTCTATCAGCACTGCTTTTGCTATATAATTCTTTTAAGTTTCAGTATGTTGTATTTTCATTTTCAATCACCTCAAAGTATTTTCTAATTTTCCTTGCAGTGTCTTATTTGACCCATTGATTGTTTAAGAGTGTGTTGTTTAATTTCCAATATTTGTGAATTTTCCAGTTTTTCTTTGTTATTGATTACTATACTTTCTTTTTCTGTTGATTCATCGTTAGTGTAGAGAAATGCAACTGATTTTTGAACGTTAATCTTGTAACCTGCTACCTTGCTGAATTCGATTATTTCAAGTAGTTTTTGTGTGGACCTATATATAGGCTTTCTATATATAGTATCATGTCATCTGCATATAGTGACACTTTTACCTCTTCTTTTCCAATTTGGATCCCTTTGATTTCTCTCTCTTGCCTGATTGCTGTGGCTAGGACTTCCAAGACTGTGTTGAACAGGAGTGGTGATAGTGGGCAACCTTGTCTTGTCCCAGATTTTAGTGGGAAGCTTTTGAGTTCTTCACTGTTGAGTACTATGCTGGCCATAGGTTTGTCATATATAGCTTTTATGATGTTGAGATATGTTCTGTCTATGCCCACCTTGGTGAGAGTTTTTGTCATAAATGGATGTTGAATTTTATCAAATGCTTCTGCATATATTGAGGTGATCATGTGATTTTTGCCCTTTCTCTTGTATATGTGGTATATATCACGCTGATTTGCATATGTTGAACCATCCTTGTGTCCCTGGGATGAATCCAACTTGATCATGGTGTATGATCTTTTTTATGTGTTGTTAGATTCTGTTTGCTACTATTTTGTTGAGGATTTTTGCTTCTGTGTTCATCAGTGATATTGGTCTGTAATTCTCTTTTTTGGTGGTGTCTTTGCCTGGTTTTGGTATCAGGGTGATGGTGGCTTCATAGAATGAGTTTGGGAGTATGCCCTCCTTTTCTATCTTCTGGAAGAGTTTGAGAAGGACTGGTATGAGTTCTTCTTTGTATGTTTGGTAGAATTCCCAGTGAAGCCATCCAGTCCTGGACTTTTATTTGTAGGGAGTTTTTTTAATTGCTAATTCAATTTCATTTCTAGTGATCGGTTTGTTCAAGTGGTCAGTTTCTTCTTGGTTCAGTCTTGGTGGACTGTATGTTTCCAGAAACTTGTCCATCTCCTCTAGGTTACCCATTTTGGTTCCATATAGTTTTTCATAATATTCTTGTATGATATTCTATTTTTCTATGTTATTTGTTGTAATTTCTCCATTTTCCTTTCTTATTTTGCTTATTTGTGCTCTTTTTTCTTCTTTGTGAGTTTGGCCAGAGGTTTGTTGATGTTATTTACTCTTTCAAAAAAACAGCTTTTGGTTTGATTGATTTTTTCTATTTTTTTTAAATCTCTATTTTATTTATTTCTCCTCTGATCTTTATTATTTCCTTCCTTCTGTTGACTTTTGATTACTACTTTCATTCCATCATGGTTGGAGAAGAAAATTTGTATGATTTCAATCTTTAAAAAAAATTGTGGGACTCGTTTTGTGACCTAACATATGGTCTATCTTACAGAATATACCATTTTCACTTGAGAAGAATCTATATTCTATTGTTGGGTGGAGACTGTATACGTCTGTTAGATCTAGTTGGTGTGTATTGTTGTACAGTCTTCTACTTCTCTTTTGTTCTTCATCCATTTTTGGATGGATGATCTTTTGCTCATTACTTAAAATATTCAAAGCTAACATCATACTCAATAGTTAAAAATTTAAAGCTTTCCTTCTAAGATCAAGAACAAGACAAGAGTGCCCACTCTTGCCACTTTTATTCAACATAGTGTTGGAAGTCTTAGTCAGAGCAATCAGGCAAGTAAAAGAAATACAAGGCATCCAAATTGTAAAGAAAGAAGGAAAACTGTCTCCATTTTCAGATGATATGATATATACCTAGAAAAACCTAAAAAATCAACAACAACAAAAAGTTAGACTTAACCAATGAACTCAGTAAAGTTTTAGGACACAAAATCAATGTGCAAAAATCAGCTGGATCTTTATACACTAACAACAAATTGTCAGAAAAAGAAATTAAGAAAAACAATTCAATTTACAACTGCATCAATAAGAATAAAATACCTAGCAATAAATTTAACCAAAGAGGTGAAAGATTTGTACACTGAAAACTGTAAGACATCGATGAAAGAAATTGAAGAAAACAAACATAAATGAAAAGATATTCTGTACTCACGGAAGAAATAATAATTGTTAAAATGTTCATATTACCCAAAGCATTCTGCAAGTTCAATGAAATATGTATCAAAATCCAATGGCACTTTTCACAGAAATAGAATAAACAATCCTCAATTTTAAGTGGAACCACAAAAGACACAAATAGCAATCTTGAGGAAGAAGGACAAGGCTGGAGGCATAACATGATCTGATTTCAAAATATATTGCAAAACTATAGTAATCAAAACAGTATGGTATTGGCATTAAAAACAGATAGATCAATGGAACAGAAAATAAAACTAGAAATAAACCCATGCATATATGGCTAATTAGTTTTTGAAAAAGGAGCCAAAAATAGACAATGGGGAAAGGACAGTATCTTCAATTAATGACGCTGGAAAAACTGAACAGCCACAGACAAAAGAATGAAATTAGATCCCAATCTTATACCGTACACAAAAAAAAACTCAAAATGGATTAAAGGCTTAAGCATAAGACATAAAACCATAAAACTCCTAGAAGAAAACATAGGCAGGAAGCTCCTTAATATCCATCTTTGCAATCATTTTTGGGATTTGACACCAAAAGCAAAAATAAACAAGTGGGACTACATCAAACTAAAAAGCTTCTGTACTGCAAAGGAAACCATCAACAAAATGAAAAAGCAACTTACCAAATGGGAGAAAATATTTGCAAATCATACATCTGATAAGAGGTCAGTATCCAAAACATATGAAGAATTCACATAACTCAATAGCAAAAGAAAAAATCTAATTTTAAAATAGGTAGAAGACATTTTTTCCAAAGAAGACATGCAGATGGCCAACAGGTATATGAAAAGGTACTCAACATCACTAATTATCAGGAAAATGCAATTCAAAACCACAATGATATCAGGAAATGCTGCCTGTGCAACAACATGGATGGACCTTGGGGACATTATGCTAAATGAAATATGCCAAAGAAAGACAAATACTGTATCATCTCACTTATATGTGAAATCTAAAAACAAAACAAAAAACAAAAAACCAACTCATAGATATAAAGAACAGTTTGGTGGTTGTCAGAGATAGGGAGTAAGAAGTGAGCAAAATGAATAAAGGCAGTCAAAAGATACAAACTTCTTATTTATAAAATAAATAAGTCTTCAGGGTGTAACATACAGCATAGTGATTATAGTTAATAATACTGTGCGGTATTTTTGAAAGTTTCTAGGAGAGTAAATCTTAAAACTTATTACAAGAAAAAATTTGTTGTACACCTGAAACTAATACAATGTTACATGTCAGTTATACTCAGTAAAATATAAAGTAGTGAAGTCTTCAACTATTATTGTATAACTGTGTATTTCTCCCTTCAATTCTGTCAGTTTTTACTTCATATATTTTGGGGTCCTGTTGTTGTACATGTATTACAACTGCTATATCTTCTTAATGTATTGACTTTTTAAATAAATATGTAATGTCTTTGTCTCTTGTAACAATTTTTGACATACAGTCTATTTTGTTTAATATATTATAGCCACCTCAGTTCTTTTTTGGTTACTATTTGCATGGAATATCTGTGTCATTGGATCTAATGTGACTCTCTTGCAGACAAGATTTATTTTGATCACCTTTTTAATCCATTCTGTCAATCTATGCTATTTAGAGAGTTTAAAAAGGGAATACTGATAAGGAAATATTTACTCTGCCATTTTGCTATTTGCTCTCTATACGTCATATTTTTTTCTCAATCCCTTCATTACTGTCTTGTTTCACATTTAATGGATTTTTCTAGTGTACTAATTTGATTCCCTCATTCCCTTCTTATATATTTTAAAGTTATTTTCTTTAGTGATTATCATGGAGATTACAATTAACATCCTAAGTTTATAATAATCTAGTTTGAATTGATACTAAGTTACCTTAATTGGCATATCAAAATTCTGTATACACTGCCACCCCCCCATTTATATTGCTATTGTCCTAAATTATATATTTATACATTTTGCATCCATTAACAGATTTGTAATAACTGTTTTATACATTTGCCTTTTAAGTCATATAGAAAAAAGTTACTAACCAAATATACAATAATACTGGCTTTTGTATCTGCCTATTGTAGTAACTTTTACCACTGTTCTTTATTTCCTTGTTTGGCTTTGAGTTATTCTCTAGTGACTTTTTATTTCAGTCTGAAGTACTCCCTTTAGCACTTCCTGTAGGGCAGGTTTACTAGTAATGAACTCCCTCTACTTTTGTTCATCTGGGAATGTCTTAATTTCTCCTTCATTTTTGAAGGATAGTTTTGTTGATTATAGAATTCTTGGTTGATGGTTTCTTTTCTTTCAGTACTATGTGATCCCACTGCCTTCTGGCCTCCATAGTTTCTGATGAGAAACTGGCTGTTAACCTTATTGAGAATATCCTGTACAAGATTAGTCAATTCCTTCTTGCTACTTTCAATATTACCTCCTCTTCTTTGGCTTTTGACAGCTTGATTGTAATGTATCTCTTTGAATTTACTCTACTTAGTGTTCATTGACAATCTTGGATTCATATCTTTCTTTAAATTTGGGGCCATTAGTTCTTTAAATATTCTTTCTACCCCTTCCTCTCTCTACTCTTCTAGGACTCTCATGATGCTTGTGTTGGTACAGGTAATGGTGTTCTACAGGTACCTTAGGCTCTGTTAACTTTTCTTCATTCTTTTTTCTTTCTGCTCCTCAGACTAGATAATTTCAGTTGATTATCTTCAGATTTACCAATTCCTCTGCCTGCTCAAATTCTTCTGCTGCTGAATTCCTCTACTGAATTTTTCACTTCAGCTATTTTAATTTTCAGCTCCAGGATTTCTATTTGGTTCTTTTCTATAATCTTTGTATCTTTACTGATTTTTGGATAAATCATTCTCCTGGTTTTAATTAGTTCTTTGTCCATGGATTCCTTTAGCTCCCTGAGCATATTCAAGACAGTTGATTTAAAGTCTTTGTCTGGTAAGTCCAATGTCTGGGCTTCCTCAGGAT
Organism: Camelus ferus; assembly: GCF_009834535.1. Lineage (NCBI taxonomy): Eukaryota > Metazoa > Chordata > Mammalia > Artiodactyla > Camelidae > Camelus > Camelus ferus. The sequence goes on from NC_045698.1 coordinate 111,558,785, forward strand.
TGGTTTCTGTTAATTTTTCTCTTGTGAATGCCATACCTTCTTATTTATTTGCATGCTTAGTAATTTTTGGTTGAAAACTGGATATTTTGAGAATTATAATGTAGTTATCTCTGGAAATCAGATTCCTCCCCTGCCCAGGGTATGTTATTGGTACTTCTTTTGGGTTGTAGTTGTGTGTCTGGTTAGTGACTTTCCACTAAACTATTTTCGTAAAGATTGTATTCTTTGTCATATGTGGTTACTGAAGCCTCTCTTCCATTAGGTTAGTGATTGGCTAGTGACTTATAAAGATTTCCTTAAATAGGCAGAGCCAAAACAAAACAAAACAAAATTCTCCCAGTCTTTACAGATTGGTTCTGAGTTAAGTCACTCTTTCAGTGCTTAGCAAGGATATTTACAAGTCTTCTTTAGCCTTGACCTCCTATTTAAGCAGAGCCTAAGATCAGTCAGAGGTGAAAGCTTAGGGTTTTCTCAGGTGTTTTGCTGAACATGCATCTAGCCCAGGATATGAGTGTGCTCTTCTGGTTCCTCAGTATACATGGGAGCTTTTCACAGCCCTTATCCCCCCATGTAATTCCTTTCCCAGTCTCTTCTAGGCTTTTCATCTTTCTACTGCTTGTCCTGTTTGCTGCCCTTAACCCAGGCAGCTGTAGATAGTATTTACCTTTAAATATTTTCCACAAACACTCCCTGAGAGACCATTCTAGACCTAAGGGAATTTGTAGGTGAGTCAAAATAAGACAAGCCCCTGAGCCATTTCCCAAGGAAGTCGCCAGACATGTCAAAATGCACAGCCATAATGTTTTAAGAACAAGGTCTGCATTCCTCCTCTAATATCAAAAAGTCACATCAAGAACATGGGCCACTAACCCCTTAGCCATCACTGAGCTAGAAAATGAGGGATGGTTGTTGCAAAAATGTCACAATGGTCTCTTATCAGAATTTAGCAGCTTCTATCTTCATTAAGTACCCCATCAAGTTGTTTTAAGTTTTGTATTAAATTCCAGAGTTCAAAAAAAAGTTGATTCTGATAGTTTCGCCAGCTTAATTATTGCTTCAGTGGAGGGATAGATTCTTGGATCTCCCTATTCTGCAATTCTAGGTGACATTCTACCTGAACAGTGTTTTGTAGTTCAGAGTATAAATTTTGCAACTTATTTTGTTAAATTTATTCAAAGGTTTTTAAAATTTTTATTTTAATTTTATTATAAATGGAATTGTTTTTTCAATTTCATTTTCTGTTTATTCATTGCTACTGTATAGAAATGCAATTTTTTTGTATATTGGTCTTATATCCTGCAAACTTACTGAATTCATTTGTTATTTATAATAGTTTTTTTGTGGATTCCTTAGGATTTTCCACATACAAGATTGGTAACATGCAAACAGATAGTTTTATTTCTTCCCTTATAGTGTGGATACTTTTTTTCTTTTTCATGTCAAACTGTCCTGGATTAAACCTCCAATAAAATGTTGAATAAAAGTGGCAGATAAAGTCAAGTTTCTTTGAGGGAGAGCTTCTGAGCATTCTGTTCTTATGCACTGACTCTCCTCCTTGTCAAACTCTCTAGTCTTCTTGGCTTGCCTCTCCCAGTATAGAACAATTCTTCTACAAGTAACTTGGGGCAAGGATGCGCAGGGTTATAATATTCTCTGCCTGTCATCCTTAGGGTTGAATGGCTATCCTGTTAGTAGGGGCTTGATGAAGAAAAGGAGCCCCCAACCTCCTGGTCACAGTCACCATCAATTTAGCCTCTTTAACTCAGAGCTGGAGAGGGGTGAGAAATGCTACTCTTCCCTCTAAAATACTGTATCCCTTGATTAGGAGCTGAGGGGAGAGAAAGCCGTCTTCTTGGCCATACCCACCCAGAGCGGGGCTTCTATCAAGCTGAATTAAGGGTGGGAGCGAGGGATGGCATTTGTCATGGCTCAAGTGCCATAGATTCTTGCTGTGTTTACCAAGTTTTAGGATATTTTCTTGAATAAATGTTTCTTCATTTGCTGTATGCCCTTTGGACACTTTCCAGAGAATTTAAGTGGTTGGTTCTTAAAAACAGTTTTCACCAGTTATGCTTATTTGCTCAGGAGCAAGTCCACAGAGCTCCTCATGCTGCCATCCCAGAAATGGAACTCCCTCTCATTTATCTTTTTAATCACATTATTTGTATTAATATTCTTAAGCTTTGTTCTGGATGCAGTTAAGTTACTTTAAAACAGTTTGGCCATTTCACATCTTGATCTTAAGAGTTTTTAGATGAAACCATAGCAACATTTTAGTCTGGGCCTAGGTAAAATAAGACTTCCAAAGAATTCAGTACTCCATCAAGGTTTTCCAATCTGGTTGGTGGGAACAGGAATGATTCCCAGCCTGCTATGAGTGCTGGGCACTGTTGTCTCTGATCTTTCAGGTAGTTTTTCCACCAGCCTTGGGCAGTTTTCCTCACAACCATACAGTGATTAGTATTCTGCTGAATACTCAAGAGGGGACCTGTGCAAAGATCCAGAGTGGTTGTTCTGTGCAGCTTTCTTGTCTATGGGACTCCCTCCTAAGAATTCTAGCTGACTTGGTTTCACTGCACTCTCAGCCCCATTTTCTCAACTCAGGGAGTCTCTGCCAGGATCTGCTTGTGTTTCTCCTCCCTGTGCCATGGTTTCCAGGCCAGTAAGCTGAGTAGATTGCAAGGCTTATCTCATTTGTTTTTTGTCTCTCAGGGATCTTCATATTCATTGACTGTTAAACAGTGTCTTGAAATATATATTTTGTCTGGATTTTTATCATTTCAGATGAGGGTATATTCAGTCCCTAATATTGCATCTTGGCTGGTACAGAAGTCCACTTTAATCATTTCAAATGTTGATTTTTAGTCTTTTCTTGATTTTTAATTAATTCTTGGGGTGTTAATCTTCCAATCTGTAGCATCTACTGATTCTGATCTTAATGAATCCTTTCCTCATGTTCTATAATTTTTTAAAGCTCATCTTTAATAACATTTTTCTCTCTTTGGAAATTCCTAAGTGGCCTGGATGATGGAGGCGTTCCTCTAGGACAGTTGCCCCAGGTAAGCCAGCCCAGAATTAATTTGTGTGTTAATTTCTCAGTTTACCAAGTGAATAGGGGGATTTCAGATTGTGAACCAGTGTGTAGTGCAATTTGGGGTTTTGATTTCTAACAGAAGACTTTTTTCCACATATAGCCCTGGATAAAAACAAGTTTCCATTATGCTTTCTGTGGGTTAGTGATAAAAATCTTCTATTCCTTTTCTCAAGGTTGAGAAGCCTTTCTAGGGTCTTAGTTTCATGGAGAGGTTTTAGTTTTAGCTCCTCACCTTGAGCAGGGCCAACCTCATTTCCTCTCCTTATATAGAAATTAAAATCCAAGTTTATAAATACTGACACTATTTATGAATTTGAAAACCACCTCCAGGACCACTGAACCAGTTTTCAGCTTGTTGGTCAAACTGTTTGACAAAGGGGGATTTATTTTCCTTGTAATTTCACCTAGGTATTAAATTGTTCATATTTAAATTCAACATTTCTAAATAGTTACAGCAGAAAGTACTCTGTGATAGCTAAATCCACCATGTTTTGGTACTATAAGTTCTGTCCTCCAAAAGGATTAGGCAAAATACTGTATATGTATGTAGATGTATATTATTATAGGAAGTATGTCCAAAACTTCAATCAAATTATTAAACAAGTCTATATAAACCAAACAAGGGTTAAGGATAATTTCTTTTAATTTTTGATCTATTTGTCTAAAAATTTTAAATTAAGATGCTATATATCCCCACAAATTTAGAATTCTTTGTTTTTACCTTTCCTAACAGATATATAGATACAGATACAACTGATTATATCTTTATATATTTCAAGCTAATAAATCCCTACTTATCATTCATATCTTTTATATATCCCTAATTGCAATACATGTTTTGAACACATTTATTTACTCAACCGCCAACAGAATGAAGACATATCCTTTGCACATGAAAATACAAATACTGCAAGAAAGAAGAGGAAGAGGAAAAAAGAAGGGGGCAGAAAAGAATAACTGAGAGAATAATGTAGTACAGAAAGAGAGTCTCAATACACACAGTATGAAGATGGTTAAGAAGGCAGAGCTAGGGATCAGCACTTCTCAGAGCTAGGGATCAGCACTTCTCAGAGCTAGGGATCAGCACTTCTAAGTGTCCATCTATTTTATAAAATGACGTCTTGATTAAATTGCCTAACTGCCTTGATTTTTACTTTAGATACACAGGGCAAAACATCAAATATGTATATTTGATATATATTTAATATCATTAAAATTATGGTATTGAGATGCATGAATAATACCACCTATAAATGGGTTAGATTAGAGAAGAAATATTCTTTATAGAAGACTCTTATTAGTTGGGAGAAGAGACAACAGAAAAATTGAAAGGGAATCAATTAATTTTGACATTTAGTCAGGCTGGATTTTACTGAAATATACTATCTAAACAAGCATAAAGAAGATTTTCCATATCCTTGGGGAAATGATCATCACACACAGAAAGGTAAGAGTTAGAAAAGGAGTTAGACAATATTATAATGCATATGACCAGTCTTCTATTTTGGAAAACTGTATGCAACTTAATGTTTATAGTTGACATACTGCTTTGACATTCTTAAATAAAATAAAATTCAGCATAATACTATTAATTCACTTCATTTGGTTCCTCTAATAGCATTATGATTAATTAGCAATAATGATTTTAAAGACAGAGGAATAGTTTCTGTCTTCTAAGGACATACTTTCCAGAGCTTCTTTTTAAAATGTTCTTGAAATTATCAGATGATTTGTACTTTAACAGCCAAATCCTATAAGCCTTGTCATGAGTAAGAAAGATAAACTTCCTGTGATTTTATCTATTTATTATATAAGGAAATATTTCTTGCCCCCCAAATCTACCTGACTACATGATTTTTCCATTCAAAAATACAATATGAATTTTCCATATGATCCTCTGCTAGCAACTAACAGCTACAAGTCAAGAAGAATCACTGTATTCAGAAGCCTTACTGATATAGTGAAAAAAAAAAAACCAACACAGAAGTCAAAATCAGACAGTTAACCTTAGTTTAATGACCAGCTCTGCCATTTACCAGTTGTATGAGCTGAACAAAGCTATTTAACAGCTGATCAATTTGTTTATCGGAAAAAGTAAAGGGACCGTTATGCCCAAGACACAGCTTATTGTAAGAATTATAGATAAAAATGTCAAGCTCTCAAAATGCTAAGAAGAAAAGAATAACAACTAGAGTGAAATTGTGGGTCACAACCTCTTCTAGATGTCTCTTTTTCTTCTTTACTGTGAATAAATACTATCCAAATCTTTCTTGTATTACAAAATGAATTGTGTAGCACAGATAAAATTTCCTCAGTTTTAGTTTGTGGACCTTAAGGGTCTAACTAAGGCTGATCATCTCAAACTCATTCATTTATTAAACTCCAGTTATGTCCTTAGCCCTTTCCTTATATCTAAAAAACACATGAAGTTCTATAAAATTCCTATAAAATCTCAAATCCTAGCAGATAGCAATGAGAAGAGATTATAAACCCCCGGTCTTAGGCATGTCTTGAGGTTTGATTCCTTGAACAAAAAGATTTCTGAAAGCTGCTAAAGAGAAGAAAAGCCTGTAGGGGAAAACAAAACAACCCACAGATAGCAACATCTCACTTTCTCCTTATCTGATCCCCTAGCTCCACTGTCTTCCAGCTCTGGGCTAGAGACCTGAAAGCAAGTAATCCCATTATGAATTGAAGCAACATAACATATACGTCAAAAGTTCTGTGAAGTGGCGGTATACCCAAGTGGGGAGTAGTTTTCTTTCTAACTAAGTAACAACAGAAGGTTAGTGTTAAACACTTCACACTCCGTTCTCAACAGAAATCACCTCTGTCTAAACTCTTAATAGCAACTGAAAAGTAGAGGTTAATACCGCTCTATTAGAATGCTTGCAAGAGAGTTAAAGTCTACCACTCCAAAATGAAAAATTACAAATTTGTTTTCCCTAGATACTTCTTTGTGAAAATAAATTCCTTTACTGGTAATTTACATAGGAAACTTTTCGGTTTACTCAAAAAGGGCCCCGAGAGGGTGTGTAACTTTGGACAAGTCACTTAACCTCTTAGACAAAGTGCTCTCTTTTATATCCTTGCTATTCAAAGGGTGGTCCACAAACCAGCAGAATTAACGTCACTTGAAAACTTGTAGAAATGCAGAATATCAGGCTTACTATAACTCAGTACAGAAAGCTACTAAACCCCAGACCTACTGACGCAGAATCTGCATTTTAGCAAGATCACATGTGATTTATACACATATAAAAGTTTTAGAAGCACAGCTCTATACAGTAAGTTTTGAATAAATGATCTTAAGGCCTCTTATAATTGATTTTTCTCATGAAAAACCAGGTCTAACAACACTGGAGCCTGTATTCACGTGGCAACAGTAGGCTGTAGCTGAGTACCAGCTGCCCCATAAGATGCGGCATGCACTCTCCTTGGGTCCCCCAGTCCTCATTTGGCCCCTTCATGTAGTTATGTTAACTGCTTGGCCCCATTCAGACACTAATCTAAATTAGATCCCAAGCAGAACTGAAGGAGCTCCTTTTCAGTTGTTCTTTTTTTTTTTTTTTTAAAGAGGCCTTCAGAAGTAAAAATTCATTAGCTTTAAGTATTTTCAGGTGAAAGGTAATAAACCATTCATTTACCTTGATGGGAAGTAGTGAGGTCCAGGTAGGAAGTAAGGGTGATAAAAAGAGAATCGCGGTGGTGTCCCAAACAATGTGGCTGGATGGCCCAGGGGAGGGGGCTGGTAGACATGTGAGTGTGGAATAGGAGGAGCCTGGGGAATTGGAGCACTTCTGGGACAAGTGGAAATGCTGGGATACTCCTTGGGAGGCTGGATGGTCGAGGCTGCAAATCTGGCATGGGCAGTACTTGCACTAGTCGGAATCCTGTTACTGCTCTCCAGAGAGACAGGAGTGGGTCTCTTCACAGAGCAATTGGCTCCAGAATGCAGATGATGAGTGTCCGTTTGGGAGGACCCAGCAAAGCGCTGCGATGGGAGTGCTGGACGGAGGGGCAGACTTGGAGCCTGGACAGCCACCTGGGCAGTACTGGGGACGCTGGGCTGGAAAAGTGTGATGGGGCTTGGGCAATGGACTGCTGGTGTGGGCAGCTGGATGGCAGGTTCACCTTCAGAAATAAAAATAGCATAGGTCAAGCATGAATTGAGTCACTCCATATTTTTCCTTTTTCAGTAGAATTTAACAAACTGTACAACCAGAAGTCTTCACTAACCACCTTACCTAAGAGCATCACCATGCTATTTATTTCCTTTATAGCATTTTGAACAAACTGAAGCCATCTTGTTCATTTATTTTACATTTCTGTCTCTCTTTCCCACCTAGATTGTAAGTGCCATGAGAAGAGAAACCTTTTCTGTTTTCTTCACTACTGTATCCCTGGGGCTCAAAATTCTACCTGGCACAGAATAGGTCCTTAACAAATTTTTTTGGATAAATAAATAAATGAATGAGTGAGTGACTGAGTAAAAGACAAATACACACAAATGCTGGTATATAAATATAAATGTTTCTAAAAGAAATAATATGAAACTACTGATAGTGGTTACTTTTAAGGAGCGGTCATCTGGAAAAGGGTACATGGCCACAGGAAGCCAGACTTTCATTTTATACCTATCATTTTATTTTGAATTTGAATTTTCTATTATTTAAATATAATAATTTTATTTTAAGTATTAATAGAGGTTTCAGTGTAGTGGTATGGGTCATTTTTCTTTTATTTTGTATACTTCTCTATATTAAATTAAATTATGAAGAACATTAATTTTTTGATTGAAAAAACTAAAGAAACAATCAGTAAGACTATTTTGCTTTATTGCATTCAATGTGAACACAGAAGGAAATTCCCCGGTGAGAACAGGACTTGCCACAGGTCAACAATTTGTGACAGATAAAGAAGTAATATTATTGCAGCAGAGTATTCCAGAATTTTTAGAGGGAGATGAAATAATCATGAAAGATCTTTCTGACCTTGAAGAGAGGACTGCTGGCTAAGTTGCTGAGTTATTCAAATGACACCTCCTAAATTTAACTAAATTTTTCCAAAGAAATACTGAGAGAAGCCAGAGTAACAGATTCATGATCTAGTTTATACCAATGCAGTTAGGTCTCTGTTAGTATAGAAGATGCAGTCCAGGAACAGACTCTACGGTTAGGGGCCGAAAGGACTGTGGATCTTCTCTCAGCTTTGCCCAAGCAACACTTTCGTCTCCTTCCTTTTCTCCAGATAAGGTAAATAATACCTTCCCTTACAGCTGGAGGAAGGGAATTAAGGGATATACCCATCTGTTTCAAGATGGCCTCTGAGCCAGTGAAGCAGAGGCAACACAGGAGCAAGGTGTAGATGAAGCTGTCATGACTCTCAGTTAATGGGGTTACAGGGCGTAGGCCTCCTGTCTGTGAGGCACAGGCCGTGGGCCCTTCCTGATTAATCAAGCATAAAGTCATTTCCCTTTTCCATGTACCCTCAGGACCTAAGAATTTATCACATATCATGAAATAGTATAAATACGCATGTCTGCCACCCTTACCACAGTCACAAACCTGGGAGCTTAACAGCAGGAACAGTTTAACTCAAGTTTGTATCCCCCATTATCTGGCACAGAATCTGGTTAGTAATAGTTAAGAAATGTATGCCTAGATGAAAGGAAAAACTAACACATAAGCCTACAGCTGATAGCACCTCTACCACTGATCTGGTATAAGGAGAATCTCCTCCAAACAACTACATAGCTGGGCTGACTGGTAAAATCTCTCAAAGTTTTATCACTGAATTATTGCACTCAAGCCATCTGCTCCTAAAAGAATCTACCCCCGACACAGATTTCTCTTCCTTGTAAAGTACAAGAAGCTCTTAGTCCTCAGAAAAGAAGTATGGCTTTTTTTAGGCAAAGGAAACACAAATTACAGGAGCCATAGAAACTGCTGACACTATTTCAGTTACTGAAAAGGGAAGGACTCATCTTTTAGCTGATACCAAATGTTCTTTTCTACCAAAGACCTTTTTATACAAGACCAGGTACCAGTGGAGTATGAGGTGATAAAATCATGCATTCACTTAATTAAACAAATATCCACCAAGCAAATAGCATGCATCAGGCACCGTTTTGGTCTGAGGTGGAAAATTAGATGCATAGAGAGTTATACAGAAGTATAATGAAGACGTCCTAAATGTCAAAATTCAGGTTGCTAAACATGAGGTTAAAGTCTGCAACATCTGGTCATCTCAGATAAAGTGCTGGTGAATAGGAAAGTCTTGTGGAAAGGACAGAGCTCTAATATATCAAACTGTAGATAAAGTATGGAAAAGACCAGCCAGTCACCTGCACTCTCTCCTTCTAGCCACAGCTAGATTACGCTCCTACAAATCTCCCACCACCCACTCCTAAAGACGAAGAATCCACTGCCTGAATGGATGAAGGACGCAACTAGGCTTTTGTGTGTGACTGGGATGAACAGTGAAGGAGTGAAGAATGTCAGAAACTGAAGACAGACCAGACCAAATCCTCTACAAGAAAAAGGTGTATAGACATAGTAAGACGGAGGACCAGCATATGGCTGAGGGGAGAGAAACAAAGGTAGAGAGAGAAAGAGAGGAGAGACAGAAGTAGAATAGGAGGCAGAGACACAGAGACAGAGATGGGAAATAGAGAATTGAGGAGAACAGTTAGGCAACTGCTTAGAAAACTGGAACTTTGGGGAGAGATGATGGTAATGAGGACCCCTAAGAAGACTTACTATAGAAGGAACCATATGATTCCTCCTTTCTTGCCCCCTCAAGAAAACCTACAATAATGAGCTACATCATTTTTAAAGGAATTTTCAAGCCATATTTCTGCTTCTTATTGACATAACACTTTGCTAGAACTGATTTTAAGGCAGGGACCAGACCAGAGGTTTTGGGATTATAAGAGTATCAGAATGGTGGAGGGTTTTTTGTTTTCCCTCTGTTAACAAGAAGAGATGGGTAAACCAAAATGGTATCATATGTGTACTACCAAAAAATTAAAATAGTAGTAAACATTTTTAAAGTAAAAATTTAGAGAAAATGTATGAATTCAAAAGAGTGAAAGATATCAACAGAGTTAAGATTTAACAAGGAAAACCCATTTGAGGGTTGACAAAGCATAGAAAATGAAATAATCTCACTTGAAAAGTCATAAATATATATAATTGACATTTAAAAGCCAGGCTAAAATAAATACAGCTTCTAGCAAAATTCCAGAAGCCTTTAAAATAAATTTGAATACTTAACATAAAATGAAAATACTAATATAATTGGTATCAAAGATATCTGATAAAAGAAAGTATCTAAGAAGTATTCTGGACTATCATACTGTAAGTACTTTCAGAAACTAGAAACAGGAGAAGAGCTCAAGATATGGGATTAAATGTGAGAGACAAAGTTATTAGATTTTTGGAAAAAATATTGGCTAGGAATAAAGGCTGACAGGGATAACTAAAATAAAAAGTTAATAGAAAAACGAAGGTTATTTATATGACAATGTTAAAAACCCAGAAGGAAAAAAAAAGTCTCAAAAATCCACAGTTATGGCTGACCAAATCAAAGAGAACCCATAAAAGGGAAAGAAATCTTTTTAAAATGAAAAGCTTGTCCAAATGTATAAAACAGAGAAGCCAAAGTGTGTTAAGTGAAAATTAAGCAGTCCAAGGGAAAATTGAAGGAGCCATATCTCAAGGACCTTAAAGTCAATACTAAATGACTTTTTAAATATTTCTCAGAAAGAAAAGACTCGGTAGAATCAATGAAATAGTCATTACAGTATAAAAGGTAACTGCAGGAAGAACAGAGAGACACCAAAACCCCTTTCTACTAAAGACCTGAAGAAGATATGTGAACTCTAATTCATTTTCAGAGCAGATAGGTGAAGAATATTAGATCAACAGCATATAATGCCAAGTTCACAGAATGTTCTAATCCAAATTGACAAAATGAATATAACCAGATCTTAGGTGACATTCACTTAAGAACTTTAGGGAAACTCAAAGTTAGAAATGAGAAAATATTAGATGAAGTAGATACAAATGGTCTGCCAAAAATGGTATGCCAGACCATTTTTGGAAAGTCAGCATAACTTCAAGTTATTGGGAGTGGTAAACTTGAGAACTACACCTTGGCAAGTCTGTTTTCTACACCTGAAAAGCTGGTGAAATCTATACAATATATTAGTGTAAAAAGCTTGCTAGAAAAAAAGGGAGCAAATTGTTTCTTTAAAGAGATAAATCACACCTCAATAACTCAGTATCTTTCTTCTATAGGAATAAACAAAACAAGTTTGAAAAACAAAATTACCAGAACTTTATATTTAGAATATAAGATAAGTTGAAAGAAACAAACAAAAGGGATGGTATGAAAATTTTTATCTGTAGATGATAAATGATTAAAAGTATAATTCCCCTAGGGATTTATGCTATAATTTGTTCTTATTAAACAATCCTATAAATGGTTTAGAATATGAAATATATAGTGAAGTTTTCAAATTTGCAAATGATACCAACTCTTCCAAGTAACACAATGCCAAGCTAATGAGAACAAACTAACAGAACATATTTCAAAAGTTGTATGATTGGGTATCACAGTAGCCAATAAATCTCATCACCGTTAATATATACATGACTATATATATAGCTATATATAAATGAAAATAATTCCAAAATATTATATTTAAAAGATAATGATCTCTTTTTATCATTTGAGATCCAAGAAATGAATCTTTACTGATACTACGTATCACCGAAAATAAGAGAAATTGTAAAAAAAACAAAACAAAACAAAACAAAAGATCATTATCTTGCCTTAGATTGGATTACTCTGTATAAGGCTCTGAAATGCATCCTATAATTCTGCCTGTCATATTTAAATAAAATATCATGGATGCAAGAGCTCTATCAACATTAAAAGAAAATCTTCCATTTTCAATCTGCAAATCTTTGCTCAGAATTACATAAAATCAATATACTATATAAAATTGTCTGCTGCCTCATATAAGAATATTGATAAATATGTTTCTGGGAAGAGAAAACATACAGCATTTAACTGTTGGTAGAATGACATGGAAGAGAGGTCTTAGAGGAAGGGGTAAAGAGAAGAAATGTATCTTTTAAAAGCACAAATCATAAATAACATAACAGATAAAACAAGGTAAGTTAACAAAAGCATACTTAAGCCTAGACTGAAATATAGGATTGAAAGAGATACTACCAGATAGCGAAGGGTGGAAGAGCCTGACTGTGCTGGGAGAGAAGAGGGTGGCAGGCTCAGCCTTCCGCATCTTTCTCTTGAGCCTAGATACCCTGAATGTGGCTTTGCTGCTATCCATCGCTATTATGATACACAGGAAAAAACTGAAAATGCAAAAGATCTGAGTAAGTCAGTTTTCAAGATATCTTAACCTGTCAGCAGATAGATCCAAACAGGTGGGGAACCGGAAAGGGCGGTAGTTTTAGGACAAGTGATAGCAAGTAGTGAATGTACAAAGCTCTGCCTAAGAGATGGCTAAAATAGACTGCAAGAACAAACTAATGACAGATAGCCTTATAACAAGTTCTTAAGATACTAGATTCTCAGTTTTGGGTTCTTAAAAGCAACAAAGAACATTGTCAAGAACTGATAACAGAGGAGAAATTTAGGGAAAGACAATATAATGAACCAAATACTTGGTAGAAGATCGATTACTTCCATTGCTTTTCTAGAACAGCAAGAAAATGGTCTGAATAGATTAGTCATCATTACTAAATGCCAGGACAGGATGCCTCAGACCCTATTAGCAAGGCATCCTTCTATGCTGATAGGAAAAGACTTTCACATTTCCTACTGAATTACCTCAGTCATTTCCTGTATTATCTGCATCACTTATGGGCTCATCCTGATTTGCTTAAAAGATCTGACATGGAATATCTGCTACTCTGGCAAATCAAGTGCTTTAATGTCTACTCAAATTTTTCCTTCTCTGATTCAATGTTTCCACTTCCTCTCCTTTTGATATTTTTTCTTAATGCTGTTGCTCTAAATTCTTAAGCTAACAGAAACAAAATTTCAAGTTACCAGGTAAAACTATCACACAGCCATTAAAAAACCAACTCACCAACTGGATGAGTGATGGTGTTCTGTAGGCTGGGAATTACCACAGAGTAGGTAGGTGAGCGATAAGGATAAATTGTCGTAGGATTGGTAGAGATGATATTCTGTGTGGTACCAGAAAATACACCGGAAACGCCTAGAGGGAAGCGTTTTCGCTTCCCTGGACGAGGCTGATAAACCCAACCTATAGAAGAAGATAAACCATTTTTAATTTGAACATATAGACCCTATTTAGCCTTTAAATAGTTCTTTTCATATTAAAAGTCCAAAACACTTCTAAGTTTTAATTGCCTAAATTATCTTTTCCAGTTCTATGATACTATTTCTGTGCATTTTAGCATATATATTCATATGGCTCCTAACAGTGGCCGATGTTGCAACCCATAATTCAAAGGAAGAGCAAGGGCAAATGTCTCATATCCAAAGTCACATAATGAATTTGTACTAAAATTAACATTAAAGGGGCTGAGTTTGAATCCCAAAGCTTTTCCTCTACCTATAAAACAATGCCCCAGGAAGATACTATTCGTCTCCTGTTTCCTCACTTTCTGTAAGATACAATTGTCTGTATCTTACAATGAAGTGGTTACTAATGACCAGTCACTATTGTTAGGCCTTATTCAGAAAGAGCCATTCTCTTAGACTTGGCCATCTCCAAGTCCACATACCACCCAATTGCCTTCCCAAGTCAGATGAGTAGAGTGGTGGCAGTTGCAGCCACTGTATAACCAAGAGAATCACTGGTTTCCTGTAACTGCTGCCCCCAAACATTCCCCTTAGAACCTCTCTGCTACTACTTTAGAAAAGAAATAATGATCTTCCCACCATGCACAATATATTGGCCATATGCTGTGCTTTTACCCAAGCTTAATATCAATGTCTTCAACCCTGTGAAGGAAATTACAATTTATTTCAAATTACATCATGATAAGGATAAATCTATTAATCGTAAGGCAGGTCTATGTTCTGATAACCATGTAATATTAAAATGGAGCATGGTGTTAAAATCTGCAATATGTACTGCATTTTTTTTCTGTTGCTATGATTGAAACACCTCATTTTCTAGTATATCTGAAAAATTATAGCCCAGAAATCTGGATCTTTACCTTCATTAAGTTTATATCTATATATTTAATAAAAAACCAGAGTAAAACTGTTTGTCCCCGAATTTGCACTAGTTGGAAAATATGAGACCAGATCTCTCTCTACTTTGTTTTGTTAAGGAAACTTATGCCCAGTATCAGTTCAATCATTACTATAATATTAGCCATTATTCTGTTTATTGTACATATCAGATTAGAAAAAAATTACATTTTTGTTTTTCAATCTCAACCTAACCTAATCTTTACCTAAATAAATTAATTTACAATAAATTAGAAAGAGGCTTTGTTCATTTCATTTGATTACCAGGAAATTCCTCTCTGTGCTTTTCTTTAATCTTTTGTGCTTCATCATAATAGGGTTTCTTTTGTTCTTCACTAAGTTTGTTCCACTCTAACCCGAGCTGGACACTGATTTCTGCATTGTTGGCTGCTGGGTTAGCTTTGGCTAGTGCTGGCCGGTGGATCCTTGCCCACACCATAAATGCATTCATGGGTCGCTTCACATGACCATTTCTGTCCTTACTGAAGGGAGTATCTGGTATTCCTACATGACAAAAATTAAGAGACTAAATTAATGTGCCACACACACACAATTTTAAAGTGAAGTGCATCTCCATATGTATTTACTTTTTAAATATCTGGAGAAAATATACACTTCAATATAGCCAAAGAACTGCCAGTATTCCAGAATTCCTCATAACCCCTGAACTCGGCATTCTAAACTGTGGCTTAGAATGACTCCTCTTTCTCTCAAAAAGAGTAATATTGTTGAAGATTTTGTAGAAGTAATAATGTTGAAGACACAGTAAACTACTGGCTTGTTACTTCTTTGAGCTATATTAATACCTCTAACAGTAATTAACATTTAGCTTATTTCCAATTAAAAATATTCTATTACTGAGGGACCAGAATTATGACTTATTCATGACTATAATTCTAGCACTAGATGGATGCATCCTCAATGTTTAATGGAACTCATTTACATGCCACTGGAGTGCCCATTCAAGCAAAAATATTTATAGCATACATTATAATACTATTTGTTGTATTTCATTATGAAGGTGAAGCACCTGCCAAGGTGGGTCGTTAACATTAGTCCCATGTCCTGGGAGAAAAATAAGAGGAAAATAGTAAGAGTGCCTTTCTGAGAGTCACAGAGACAGCTGAAATTACAATAAAGGAAGTTGGTTAAACTCACATCTCTTACATAATTCATCAAAAACAACTGTAAACTTTGTATGTTGTTTCTTTTTAAAATTAGGATTACTTGATACATAAAATTTTAAAATGCACAAAGGATGAAATAAGTGTTACAAAGAAACATTTCCCTTTCTCTCCTCTAGAAAATGAAAACAAAATTTAAAAACTACTGAAGATAAAAAGCAAGAGGGTGGGGTGGGGAGGAAGAATAGTAAAGAAAATAAGAACAAAAACAATAAACATAAAAGTTAATGAAAATATGAACTTAAGATTAATATGACTTTCCATGACATTCATTGGCATAGATTTCTATATTAAATCTTAACGTTTTCTAGCTATGTATTTGGAAAGAATGGATAGAAATAAAATAGGTACTTGTAATTGTTACTGATGTCACTATGGTCATTTCTTTGAAAACAATTTTTCTATCTTACTGTACAATATTTTCATTTTCCATGTTTCTATAAGTCCATAGGATTTCGAATACTGTTACAACTAAACACGTACTGTTTTCTCCTAGAAAAATGTTTACTCAATTTTTAAAGATGATAAATCACCTCTAAATCCAATATTACCATTTTTCATTAAACATTATTTTTTTCGTCTGTTTCTTGATACATGTAAAAGTGCTGAGCTACTACAATATTTTCAAATGTTTATTATCTGTAGCACATAAACTGAGTGTCTTGTGTTATCTAGCTGAAATATTCTATTTTTGTGTGTCAACATTAGCCACATCTAAATTTCATCCTTCAGTGGGCCTTAAAATAGATTATTTTCAAAGTCTGGGAATCTTCAACGTGTTACTGTATTTTACTGGTATATGTACAAGTCAGAAGTGATACCTGTGCAGACTTTGCCCTGAGTCCATGATTTTATTTTTCTAGGTTAGGCTTCTGAACGGCTGACATGGCAGCTATGGGGCAACAGATGAAGTCTGAAAACCAGACTGATTCCCCTGAAGTCTAGTACCTGCATCTGAGGGAAGCACGGTGAGCGGGACATCTTTGGTTTCAATTTTTACAGAAGGCTCCAATAAAGACTGCATTTTAATAGGCACTGGTGTCAAAGGGACCTTGGTCAATCGTATCAGCTCTGAAGGTGGAGGTCCCTGAAACTGGATCCGGGCCCCAGGGGGTACGGTGTGAAGAGTCAAAGGGATCCTGAGGTCTTGGTGTGGCCCAAAGGCGCTGGACGGCTGGGTCAGGATGACATCCTTGCTGCCATGGACCAGGCCATTGGACGTGGGCTCTGTGCCGAGCCTGCAGGCCTCGCGGAGTCTCTCGGGCTCCTCCGTTTTGATGACTCCTCTGAGGGCCACCAGGCTTTTGCCCTCCCCGCCTTTCACCGTGTAGCTCATGACCTCCTCTAACTCCACCTTGCCCTTCTTCTCGTCCACTCCGTGGCTGTCGAGAAACGGCCCGGGGCTTTCCAACTTGGCCGCCCTGGAGGACCTAGGACCCGCCTCCATGGCCTTCCGAGGCCCCACCGAGGGATCCAAGCCGGGTCCAGGCTCCTGCTTCTCGGCCTTAACGTGCAGCGCCCGGGGCTGCACCGGGTGCAACTCAGGTCTGCAGGGGGGGGCCTCGGACGCGGGGACCAGCGGTGGCGGTGGCGGTGGCGGCGGCGGCGGCGGCGGCGGCGGCGGCAGCAGCAGCTCGGGCCTCAGCTGCAGCAGCCGCGTCTGTACAGGCGAGGCAGCTGCCCCTTCCTCCCGGGCTTGAGGCAGTGGTGGCCCTGGCGGCAGCAGCAACACCTGCTCCGGCTTCACCTGCATCAGCCGCCGTGCCGCGCTCTGTACGCCCGACGTCGGGGCCTCCCCGCCCGACGAGGCCACGGTTGCAATGGCGGCCGCGCAAGGGGCGGGCGGCGACGCAGAGAGCTCCGCGGCCGCTGCCCGAAAGGAGGCGCCCTCGACGGGCAGCGGAGGCGGAGCGGGACGCAGCGGACGCGGCAGCGTCGCCCGCGGCAATTGGCGCGGCTGAGGCGGGGGCTCCGGCCTGGCTCTCTCCATGGGGGGAAGGGGACGCCCCGGCCTGGTCCCGATCCGGATTGTGAGCTCAGCCGTTTGTTGGCGACCTCCCCCTCCCACTTTCAGTTAAGACCCTTCCAAGGCCTTTGCTACCCAGAACCCTACGCGGTTCAAAAAGCAGCCCTCGTTCTTGGCCTCGCCCAATCACAAGCGTCCCGGTACCCGCGGCCCGCCAATCACAGGCGCGTTCTCTGGCCTCTCCCGCCCTCCGCTCTCCCCTCGTGCCCGGCCGTCGAATCAGCTGCGATGGCCGAGGCCTCGGCATGTGCGGCCCATTTTCCCGCTCTGACTCCCCTTCTCTGCCGGAGTTCTCTTCCGGTCGTTGTCCTTAGTTACCCCCTCCCTCGCCCGGAGCACCCGACAATGGCGTTGCCCAGGGAACGGTGCGGTTCCACGCTGCTGACCTCCAGGGGATAAAGTCCAGTGAGTCCTTCACAAGGGCTGGGGAACTGGGCTTTGTACGGGCGATTTGTGCTGCCAAAATAGACCATCGACCCCGGCCCTCGCCAGGGACTTTGGATCTGTGCCAAGGGGGAAAGGGGGGAAATTTTGCAACAGCTCAGTAACCGCATTAGCCGATCTTGCTGTGCGATTACTGTGGAGTTAAACTTTCAAATAATCACCACGCCTGTGGGCCCTACTTGTACATCCCAGATTCATCCACTTAATTCAGTTTCCCCTGCCATTACTCAATTCTGAGTGTATATCATCTTTCACCTGGGTATTGTTGTAGTTCTGTACATAGTCTCCTTGCTTTTCGTTCTTGTCCCACTAAGCGCCAGCTGCCAGGCATCTTTCAAAAATACAAATCTAGTCCTGTCACACCCCGCTTGCCTAAATCTTCTCACGGCTCTCCAAGGGCCGCACAGTAAAGGTCTAACACTTGGCAAAGCCCATAAATCCCCAAATGGCTTGGGCTCTCATTCTGCTACTTCTCTCTCAATCCTGGCTCTGCAGGCTTTAGCCACACTGGCCACTCATCATTCTTTCTCTTACTTCAAAGAATTTTGACTATGCCCTCCATGCTGTTCCTCCCTTGTGCCTCCTTAATGCCTCCTGCTCATATTTCAAATTGCAGCTCAGCTGGTACTTTCTCAAAGATATATTTTCTGACTCTGAAAAATCAAGTCAAATCTCCCTTAGGAACTTATACTTCTATCACTTCTTTTAAACCTCAATTTGTAATTACATATTTCTTCATGTCATTATTCTGCTGCCTCCCACAGTTGATTGTAAAATCCTTGAGGGCAGACTGTGTTTTACTCAGTACTAAATCTCCAATACCTATCATAGAGCCTGGCATACAGTAGACATTCAGGAAATACTTGTTGAATGAGTAAGGATTGCCATAGTCTAAAAATAAAATAGTAATCACTATATTAAGGGCATACTCTTATGCTAGGTGTTTTTTGTTTGTGCCTTTGTGTGTTTATGCCTCTCCTTTTACTACTCTTGTGCTTGTTTCCATTAAATGTCACCAAGAAAAATAAAAAAGAAATCTTGTATTATCATTTGTTACGTTTCTAAATGATGTCCTAGCAGCTATAGATTTATCTTGAAACAGATGATCTTTGCAAACAAGACAAGTTAGCTCTCGAAGACCTGTCCCGAATTCTCTCGCTAATCTTCTGTTGTCAGATGCGGCAAACAGGAGTTCTTAAACTTGGCAGGTAGACCAGGACAGTGGTTTTCAAACTTTTGTCTCAGGAACTCTCTATACCTGCAAAAATGATTGAACAGTCCAAAGAGCTTTTATTTATGTGGTTTTATGTATTAATATTTGACGTATTACAAATAAAACCTGAGGACTTAAAAATAGTTATCAATTCATGTTAAATACAAGTAATAAACCCATTACATAGCACGTTTTCATGATAAAAATATGTTTTCCCCCAATTAGGAGAGTGGCATTGTGAATCTAATGTCTGACTCAGTAAAAAAAAAAAAAAGTTGAATTCTATCTGCTTCTGCATTCAGTTTGTTGTGATTCACATGTTATATAGGCTCTGGAAAACTTCACTGTACACTCATGACAGAATGAATTTAAAAAAGGCAAATATTGTCTTATAATTATTATGAAAGTAATATTAACCTAGCAGACACTCTGAGTCAATCCCTAAACCACTCTTTGAGAACCACTGACAAAACAGCCGATGTGCACAAAGCCTGATAAAAGAGGCAGAGAAGTAAATCAAGTTAGTGTTGATTTTGTGCGAAACTAGTTCATATTCCAATCTGAATTAGTAATTCAGAACAAGTGATATGACAATCATCTGTGACAGCAAAGCATATAGTATACGAGGAGTCTATTCTAAGGAGAAAGCAATCTTTTTTAAAAGAACAAAAATCTGCTTTATTGAGGTTTGATTTCTATACCATGTTTACAGTTAAATGTACAATTTGATGAGTTTTAATTAAATTTATAAAATTGTGTAACCATCGCTACAATCCAGCTTCAGAACATTTTCATCAACTCAAGAAAGTTGGGGTAAGGAAACTCAGAAAGTTCCCTTGTTCTCATTTTCATTCAATATCTGCCCCTCATTTTCAACCCTAGACAGCTGCTTATATGCTTTCTGTCTCTAATTTTGACTTCTCTAAAAATTTCATGTAAACAGAATCAGATAATATGTAGGCTTAAATGTTTGGCTTCTTTAACTTAGCATGTTTTTGAGGTTTATCCAAGTTTAATGTATCAGTAATTTGTTCTTTATTACAGAGTTGTATTCCATAATATGGAAATATGAAATTATACATGGATATTTTATTGTAAGATGTCTCTCACTCAGTTTATTTATCCATTCACTAGTTTATTAGCATTTGGATTATTTCTAGGTTTTGGCTGCTGTGAATATGATGTTCATTCATATAAAAAATATTTGTAGGGACATGAGCTTGCATCTCTCTTGGGTAGGCACTGAGGAGCAGAAGTTTATGTACAACATTTTACAAAATTGCCAAACTGCTTTGCAAAATTTACCATTTTACGTTGCCGCCCACAATGTATGAAGGTCCCAGTAGCTCTGCCTCTTCTTCAACACTTGGTTATCAAAAGCCTTTAAAATTTTATCCATTCAATATAGTATATGTAGAATATATATAGTAGTAGTATATAATAGTAAGTTGTTATTTTAAACTACACTTCCACAGTGAATAATGATGTTGAACATCTCTTCATGTGCTTAGTTGCTATTATGTATCTTCATTGCCTTGTTCTATTAAAGTTTTTTCCCATTATTTATATTGAGTTGTTGGTTTTCTTACTATTGACTTTAAGGATTCTAAATACATTCTGGATAAGAGTTCCTTATTAGATGTATGTTTTGCAAATATTTTCTTCCAGTCTGTGGTTGTCTTTTCATTCTTTTTTTAATTCTTAATAGTGTCTTTTGAAGAATAATATTTTTAGCTTTGATGAAGTCTAAATTATCAATATGCCGTTGGTCATATTTAATAAATCTTTACCTAACCTAAGGTTACAAAAGTTTTTCTCTCATGTTTTACTCTAGAAGAGTTATAGTTTTAGCTCTTACCTTTAGGACTATGATCCATTTCAAGTTAATTTTTATGTGGAGGAGGAATATAGATCCTTATCTCCCACCATACAGTTGTTTAAGTAATGTTGAGAAGACTATTCTTTTCCCATTGAATTACCTTAGTATTTTTGTTGAAAATTAATTGACAATATATGCATGGCTCTTTTTCTGAATTCTGTTCTGTTCCTTTGATCAATGTCTATCTTTATGCCAATGCCACGTTGTCTTAATTATGATAGCATTGTGGTAAATTTGAGGATTAGGTCATTTAAGTCTTTAAACTTAGTTCTTTTTCAAAATCATGTTGGCAAGTGTTGGTCCTTTGGATTTTTATACAGATTTTAGTATCAGCTTATCAGATTTCACCAAAAAAGGTATTTGGATAAGAATTGCTTTGAATCTGTAGATCAATTTTAGAAAAATAGACATCTAAGCAATAGTGTCTTCAATTTACAGATATGGGATATATCTCCATTTATTTTGGTCTTCAGTTTTTCTTGACAGTGTTGTATAATTTTCAGCATAGAGTTCTGCACTTGTTACACTTACTGTAAATACTTTATTTTGATGCTGTTATAAATGTAATTGTTTTCATAATTTCATAATTCATTTCTAGTTGGTTATATATTGATTTTATATGCATTGCCTTATTTCACTGGCTAGAAGCTCAAGTCTAATGTGGAATAGAAGTCGTGAGCATGGACATCCTTGCTTTGTATCCATTGTTAGAGGGAAAATGATGTCTTTTATCTTTTATCTTAAGCAGGATGTTAGTTGTAGGTTTTATGTAGCTGCTTTTAATCAAATTTAAAAAGTTTCTTCCTATTCTTGATTTCCTTGAGAGCTTTAACATGAATGTTTGTTGAATTTTATCAGATGCTTTTTCTTTTTTTTTAAATTCACATCTAAATTTTTTCATTTTAAATCTATGTGGTTGCAAATGATTTGATTTCTGATATACTATAAATATTGACATTTTATCAGATCTTTTTCTACATCAGTTGAGATTATCATGTTCTTTATTCCAAGGGTCAACAACATTTTCCAGAAAGGGCCATATAGTAAATATTTTTGGTCTTGTGAGCTATATGATCTCTGTTGCAACCAATCAGTTGTACTATTATAGCATGCAAACAATTATAGAAAATGTGTAAATGAGTGGGCATGATTGTGTTCCAATGAAATTTAATTTACAAAAATTAAAGGGATGCTAAATTTTGTCTGTGGGCTGTGGTTTGCTGACCCCTGCTTTACTCTAGTGATACTATGTATGTTACATTAATTGATATTCAGATGTTAGACATACACCCACTTGGTCATAATGTATTATCTTTTTTATACATTACTGGATCCAATTGCTTTTCTTTTAAGAATGTTAGCATTTATAGTCATGATGGGTATTGGTCTGCAGTTTCTTTGTGACATCTTTGAAGTTTTTGGTATCAGGGCAAAATAAGCTGGAAAGTGTTCCATTTGATTCTAGTTTTTGGAAGGATTTGTATTAGATTGGTGTTATCAATTTCTTAAATGTTGATAGATTTCATCGTCTGGGCCTGGACTTTCCTTTGCAGGAAGATTTTTAAGTAACTCAAATAATTTGATGTCTTTACTTGACATAGGTCTATTCAGGTTTTATATGTCTTCTTGAGTTAGTTTGATAATTTCTGTCTATGAATTTGCCCATTTCAACTAAGTTGTCAAATTGTTGGTATAAGGTTGTTCATAATATTCCTTTATGATCTTTTAAATTTCTGTAGGGTTCAGAAGTGTTCCTTTTTCATTCCTAATTCTGGTAATCTCTATCTTTTCTTTCTTTCTTTTTTTTTTTTTTTTTGGTCATTTCACTAAAATTTTATTGATTTTATAAATCTTTTCAACACTAAATAATCAGTTTCACTTAGTTTTTCTTTTGTTTTGCTGGTTTTTTTTAATTTTTAAATTTCTGCTATAGTTTTTGTTATTTTCTTTGTCCTACTTAGTTTAGGTTTGATTTGTTCTTCTTTTTCTACTTTCTTAAGGTGAAAGCTTATTTATTTGATTTTTTAGGTTATTGATTTTTAAATCTTCTTTCCTTTCTAATATAAGCATTTAAAGCTATAAATTTCCCTTTATGCACTGCTTTCCTGCTTTTTATTAATATTGCTGTGTCATGATTTTATGTTCATTCAGTAGAAGATATTTTCTAATTTCTTTTTTGACTTAAGAGTTATTTAGAAGCATGTTGTTAATTTCCAACTATGTGGCGATGTTCCAGATTTCCTTCTATTATTGATTGCTAACTTAATGCTACTGTGGTCAAAGAACATTCTTTGTATGATTTCAGTCCTTATAAATGTATTGTGACTTATTCTGTCACCTTGCACATGGTCTATTCTAGAGAATGTTTTGTGTGTACTTGAGAAGAATATGTATTCTGCTATTGTTGGATAGAGTGTTCTAGCTGTTTAATAGTATTCAAGTATTCTATATCCTTTCTGATTTGCTTTTTGTCATATTATCTATTAGTATTATCAGTTATTGAGAGAGACATTGAAATATTCAGCTGTAATTACTGAATGGTCTATTTCTCTTTTGATTTTGTCAATTTTTGCCTCATATGTTTTGGGATCCCTTATTAGGTACACGTATGTTTGTAATTGTTGTATTTTTGATTAATTTACCCTTTTGTCATTGTGAAATCTCTCTCTCTATCTCAGTGGTATTTCTTGTATTAAAACCTATTTTAGTATAGCCCTTCCAGCTTTCTTATTGTTAGATTGCTTAGCATACCCTTTCCCATCCGGTTACTTTTGATGTATTGTATTTTAAATATAAAGTATTTCTCCCATAAATAGAATATGCTTTTTAAACCCATTTGATTGTTCTAGTTATTGGAGTTTTTAGTCCATTACAATTTAATGTAATTATTGATATGCTTAGAATTGTGCCTGTCATTTTGGAATTTGTTTTCAATGTGCTTTTTGTTTTTTGTTTCTCCTGTACTGCTTCTATAGGTTAATGCTGACTGAATTCTTTTTTTTTTTTTTTGGTGCCTTTTTTTATTTTTATTTTTTGAACATTTTTTATTGAGTTATAGTCATTTTACAATGTTGTGCCAAATTCCAGTGTAGAGCACAATTTTTCAGTTATACATGAACATACGTATTCATTGTCACATTTTTTTTTCTCTGAGCTACCACAAAATCTTGTGTTTATTTCCCTGTGCTATACTGTATAATCTTGTTTATCTATTCTACATATACCTGTCAGTATCTACAAATTTTGAACTCCCAGTCTATCCCTTTCCACCACCACCCCACCTTGGCAACCACATGTTTGATTCTATGTCTATAAGTCTGTTTCTGTTTTGTATTTATGTTCTTTTTTTTTTTAGATTCCGCATATGAGCGATCTCATATGATATTTTTCTTTCTCTTTCTGCTTACTTCACTTAGAATGACATTCTCCAGGAACATCCATGTTGCTGCAAATGGCATTATGTTGTCGGTTTTTATGGCTGAATAGTATTCCATTGTATAAATATACCACTTCTTCTTTATCCAGTCATCTGTTGATGGACATTTAGGCTGTTTCCATGTCTTGGCTATTGTAAATAGTGCTGCTATGAACGTTGGGGTGCAGGTATCATTTTGAAGTAGGGTTCCTTTTGGATATATGCCCAGGAGCGGGATTACTGGGTCACATGGTAAGTCTATTCCTAGTCTTTTGAGGAATCTCCATATTGTTTTCCACAGTGGCTGTACCAAACTGCATTCCCACCAGCAGTGTAGGAGGGTTCCCTTTTCTCCACAGCCTCTCCAGCATTTGTCATGTGTGGACTTTTGAATGATGGCCATTCTGACTGGTGTGAGGTGATACCTCATTGTAGTTTTGATTTGCATTTCTCTGATAATTAGTGATATTGAGGATTTTTTCATGTGCCTATTGATCATTTGTATTTCTTCCTTGGAGAATTGCTTGTTTAGGTCTTCTGCCCATTTTTGGATTGGGTTGTTTGGTTTTTTTTTTTTTATTATGTCGTATGAGCTGTATATATATTCTGGAGATCAAGCCTTTGTCGGTTTTATTTGCAAAAATCTTCTCCCATTCCGTAGGTTGTCATTTTGTTTTACTTATGGTTTCCTTTGCTGTGCAGAAGCTTGTAAGTTCAATTAGGTCCTGTTTGCTTATTCATGCTTTTATTTCTATTGCTTGGGTAGACTGCCCTAGGAGAACATTTTTGAGATGTATGTCAGAGAATGTTTTGCCTTTATTTTCTTCTAGGAGGTTTATTGTATCTTGTCTTATGTTTAAGTCTTTGATCCATTTTGAGTTTATTTTGGGGAGTGTTCTAGCTTCATTGATTTACATGCTGATGTCCAGTTTTCCCAACACCACTTGCTGAAGAGACTGTCTTTATTCCATTGTATGTTCTTGCCTCCTTTGTCGAAGATTAGTTGACCAAAATGCTGACTAAATTCTGATAAAATATAGCAACATTTCACCAGTAGAACTCCATCTCCTCCTCCTTCCTTTATGCTATTATTATCATATATTTTGAGGCTATTTATGTCATAAATGAAAAAATTGAGTAATATATTTATTTTTTAAAAAAAACTTGTGTTTTTCAAAGCAATTAAAAGACTATGTAATTTTTCTCTCTTATATTTACCCACACATTTACTATTCCCCATGTTTTTCTTTCTTTCCTACAGTTCCAAGTTATTGTCAAGTGTCATTTCCTTTAGGATTTCTTGGAAGGCAAGTCTGCTCACAACTTCTCTCAGTTGTTTATCTGCAAATATCTTTATTTCATCTTCATCTTTAAAGGCTAGTTTAATTGGATATAGAATTCATGGTTGACCTGGTTTTCTTTTTCTTTTGGTACCTTGAATATGTCATTCTACCACCCTCTTGTTTCTGAGGAGAAGTCAGCCAGTAGTTATACTTTTGTTTCCTCTCTGAATAGTGAGTCATTTTTCTTTTGCAGCTTTCACAGTCTTCTCTTTGTTTTTGAATTTCAGGAGTTTGACTATAATGAGTATAGGTGTAGTTCTCTTTATATTTATCTCACATGGGGTTTGCTGAGATACTTGGATTGATATACTTTGTTTTGTCTTAAATCATATTTGGAAAGGTTTCAGCTATTATTTCTTCATGTATTTTTTCTACCCATTCACTTTCTCCTCTCCTATAGGGACACCCATTAATACGTGTGAGGACCCTTACCATTATCCTGCAAGTCTCTAATGCTTTGTTCATTTTTATTCAGTCCTTTTCATCTCTGTTCTTTGGATTGGATGATTTCTATTGATCCATATTCAAGCTTGCTTATTCTTTCTTCTACCATCTCAATTCTACTTTTGAGCCAGATAGTGAAATTTTCATTTCAATTGTAACACTTTTTAAATCTAGAATTTCATATTCTAATTACTTCTATTAATATTTCCTATTTGTTTGTTATTATCATACTTTTCCTTAATTCATTGAACATATTCATAATATCTTCTTTGAAGTTTTTACTAATATGTGAACCCCACTCATAGTAAGTTTCTATTCCCAGAAAGCTACCTTTTGATTTGCTGATAGGTCTGACAGACTCTTGCTCTCTTCACTCATCTCTCATGGAAGGGCATCAATAATGATTTTCAAGTAACATAAGATATTAATTTTAGTAGCTGGTTTCTTGACAATTTATCTAAGGCATGAGGAGATGTTATTTATTTACTTACTTAATGTTGGAAATCTATCTGCCAATGATCTTTTCCATCAGATTCCCTGTAGTGTAGTATGTTGAGCAGTATTCCAAAAATTCATTTTTAGAACTTTACAATGTAACTTTATTTGGAAATAGGGTCTTTGGAAATATAATTACTTAAGGATTGAGATTTGGGTGAACCTTAAATCCAGTCACTAGTATTAGATGAGGAGAGAACACAGAGATACACAGAGAAGATGATGTAAAGATGGAGGCAGAGATTGGAGGGATGCATTTATAAGCCAAGAAATGCCAAGGATTACTGAGAGCCATCAATAGCTGGAAGAGGCATTGAACAAATTTTCCCTCAGAGCCTCCATAAGGAATCAATCTGCCTATTCCTTGATTTTAAAGTGCTAGTGTCCAGAATTTTGAGAGAATAAATGTCTGTTGTTTTAAGCAACCCAGTTTGTGATACTTTGTTACAGCAGCCCTTAGAAACTAATACATTCCCTTTTATTTTCTCAATAGAGAATGTATAACAGAAAATTCTGGGATTGTTTCTTTTCTATGACTGCTTCCATCTATTGACTAAGGCCTAGAGGAGTTTCCATTCACTGACTGATCGATTGATTGATTCGTTCAACAAATATTTACTGAGCCTCTAGAATGTGCCAGCATGTAAGGTATCATACTCGTTCCTAGGATTAGTACGTGGACATTCTTGGAGGGGCTATTATTCTGCCTATATCAGTCCCCATTCTAGTTTTGTTTTCTGTTATGTTGTGTCCTGTCATTTAATTTTTTTATGACACTTCTTCATTTACCATTTCCATTCCCATTCCAGTTCTACTCTCCCTCACCTCCATAGCCCAGGGACCCACTTTAATGTATTTTGAGTCCTTGATTATCATTTAGTGATATACAATGTTTAGTGTATACATGTATTTGTTTTTTAATTTATATGTATCATCTGAGATATACTCATTTTTGGGTTTTTTTTTTTACTTCACATACTTTTACAAAATTTCTTTTTGCTTATCTGTATTTTCTACAGTTGATGTGTTCACTGATTTTTTTTTAGTGTTTTTTTTAAGTTTGCAATTTACTGGGTTTTAGTATGCTTACAATATTGTGCAATAATTAGCACTGTCTCATTCCAGAATATTTTTCCAAGTCCTGGAAACCTCTGATCTACTTTCTGCCCTTTTAAAACACAATTTAAAAAAAAAGATCTACCCATGTCGAATAGGTATGTCTTGTTCTGAGCTCCTGAGTTCTGCATTCATATTATCAAGCACTTTTCGTTTCTTGATTCCTCTAATGATGGACTCCTAGGGTGCCTCCAGTGAGCTCCTATTGTAAGCAGTGTTGTTGTGGGCATGCTCCCATAAACCTGTACTGCAGTTTCTCTGCAGATATACACAGGAGTGGGGTTGCTGGGTCCTAGGTATGCACATACAGTGCTTCACTTCCTAACAGGTTGTTTTTCACTTCAAACTCCTAACAGTAGTACATAAGGATTTCCTTTTTCCCACTTCCTTACCAACACTTGGTTTTATTCAATAAATTTTGCAATCTTATCGGGGTATAGAAGTACCCAATTGTTTTGATTTGCATTTCTCTGATCTTTAGATAGGTGAGCATCTTTTCATAAACGTATTAGTCTTTCAGCTTTCCCCATCAGTGATACGCATATTCAAGTCACCTACCATTTTATTATTGTGTTTCCCCACTTTTCCCTTGCTGATGTGCAAGAGTCTCTTGTTTATTACAGATATTCAAACATTGCAAATATCCTCTTTTTGTCTGTAATTCATCTGTTCATTTGTCTCTTGATATCCTCTGTTGAACAGAAATCCTTAATTTAATACAGTTGCATTTGTCCTTTTTTCACCTCATATTTTGCGCTTTTAGGGTCTTGTTTAAGAAATATTTTTTCCATCCACGGTTCCTCAGTAAAGTTCTCTTATATTTTCTTCTGTTAGTTCTATAATTTTACCTTTCATATTTAGGCCATTAATCTATGAGATTCTCCTTTATATGTGATGTAAAATAGGGCTCCAAGTTTACATAATATAGTAATCTACTTATCCTAACACCATTTAATGATCCATGTTTTCTCTACTATTTTATCCTGCTTCTGTGTACCACGTAGCCCTATGAAGAGGTCACATGGAGAGCACTAAAGCTTGCTGCCAATGTCATGTAAGTGAATCATATTTGAAACAGATCCTCTAGCCCCATTCAAGTCTTCAGATGACTACACACCCAGCTGACATCTTAATTACAACCTCATGAAAGGCCCTGAGCCAAAAGCACCCAGCTAATCTACTCCTGAATTCCTGACGTAGAGAAACTATGTGAGATAATAAATGTTTATTGTTGTTGTATTGTTGTATAGCGAAGTATAACTGATACAGTTTTAATACTGAATAAGAGCAAGTGGAGCTCTTTGGTCTCTATCACATGGTGCCCTGTAGTTTCTATTTCATTGCTATCAAAAGAACCAAAGTAAGTTCTAGCTTTTCAATCTTGGTGTTCCCTAAAATAAGAGTGTAAGATAGTCAATAAATGGGAAAGATGTGAAATAAGAGAAGAGGAGCTGGGAAAGAAACAAATATTTAAGGTCCCTTACAGTGTACTTACTATGTCCTATATTATCCTATTTTGATCAAAAAGCATTTGGTCTGCTGGCAAAAATGTGGCATTTTTGTTATCTTGGACCTCCTACTATATATAATCTCTGTTGACTTTGACTTGGCTGAAGGCATAGGTCACAGACAGGAATGAGGCAGACTTGGAAAATACTGTGAAGGAGATGCACATATTGAATGGAGTTTGTACTAAATATTCTTTAAGGTCCATTATCTCTACTGTTCTGAAATATTTGTCCTTTACCTTATAAACTCCTATCTGCCCTTCAAGACTCAGATTAAATGTACCATTTCTTAAAAAGCTATCTCTAGTTCTAGCCAGAGTGAAACATTTCTTTACCTAATAAATGCTTTCACAGCTCCTTCTATATACTTCTATTTTGTCAGTCATATTGGAAGAGGGGTATGGCAAATACTATTCCTTGCCTACCCTCCACCTTTTTCCTTGCAACTGTATCCTGCTTTTGTTTAGAAGGCACTGTGCCAAGTACTGTTTTCCTTAGTCAGAGATTGATGTAGAGTAGGCATGTGACCTAAGTTCTTCCCACTGAGGCATAAGGAGCCGTCTGTTGGATGCTTCTTGGGGGCGGGAATTTCTTTCCCTAATAAAAGAGCAGATATCCAAAGAAAGCTCTTTTCTACTCATTTCCTTCCTTTCTACTTTAGATGTTATAGAGTGAGGACATTATGTCTGGGACCATAGCCGCCATTTTGTGAACACGAGGAGAGATCTCTCTGATATGGTATGAGTAGTGAAGCAGGAGAATTAAAAGTGTTCCATTCCTTGATGACATCATTGAGACACTGCATGGGCTCTGAAACTGCCAAACCACAGACTTTTCTATGTGATTTAAGTAAATTTCCCATATTAAGCTTTTGTTAGTTAATTTCCCAGTTATTTTCAACCAAAAGCATCCAGATTGATAGAAAGGGGAATGAAAATAACATTTATTAAACACTTGTAATATGTTTTAATTTTTTGTTAACATATTTTCCTCCCTAAATTGTTAGAATAGAGACTTTGTCTTCATCAATTCCTAGCACCTTCTATCGTCTTTGATTTAGAATGGTTGCTTAAGAATTGTTTTGGTAATTAATAAATTAATGAACAGGTAAATCTATAAAGCAAGGAGGCAGTGTAGAAAACGTGAATAAGAGCATAAGTTCTGGCATTGCATTTCTGGCTTCCTATCCTGGCTATACCATATACTAGCTATGTGACCTTGGGCAAGTCACTTAGTCTATATAAGGCTGTTTCCTCAGCTATGAAATAGAAATAATAATAGTATATTCCTAAAAGAACTATTGTGAGGATATTAAATATTCTATATAAAGGGCTCAATACAGAATTTCATACCAAATTAACACTAAACCTGTTAGCCATTGTTATTAGAGAAGAATAGGGAAGAACCAACAATGATTCTAAAATTTCAAACTGGTTAGCTGGGAAAACGAAGATAAGTTGGGCCAAAATTCAGTGTGGAATGGAAAAGATGATGTTCATCTTCAGACATGTAAAACAAAGCCTAAATATAGTTAGAGAGTGAAGATATTTTGGTTATATTTATATAGAGAGAGTTACTTGGCTTAGATTCTGATTTAGATTGCAGTTACTTGTCTTGAAATTCTATAATCACAGGACTGTACTTTTAAATATAGTAATTTAAAGAAGAGGGTAACTTCCAGATTGTATCTACGATGAGTCAAATCCAAGGAGGTAGTAGTTTCTGAGAGTCTGACAAAGAATTTGTTCTCAAGCAGTGATCTTCAAAAGCCAAATATCACAGAGAGAAAAGATTTCCTTAAATGGTGTAAATTCATGCCGAGTCAGTGATGTGATGTGATTCAGTCTCTTAAATCCCTTGAATTCTCTTCCCAATTAGATGTTTCTTCATGGAAACAGAGGAAAATTATGCCGGAAATATTTAGAGAAGGAATTCTGTGTATTAGTGTTCAAGGAACCACTTATGTTCCCCATCTAGTCAGAACCAGTAATAAAAGTCAAGCACGGGGAGATGTGGCTAAGATGGCCAGAGTAGGAAGAACCTGTGCTCATCCCCTCCCATGGGTGCACAAAACTACAACTGTTTACAGAGAAAATGTCTATGAGAATGACCTTAGGACCAGCAGAAAAGATTTCCCTCAACTAAAGATATAAAGAAGGACCTACAATGAGACAGATAGGAGGAATGGAGACATTGTATAGTGAGGATCCACACCCCCAGGCAGGTAACCAACAAATGAGGGAAAATCAAAATTATAGAGGTTCTTCCCCCAGGAGCAAGAGTTCTGAGCCCCACATCAGTCTCCCCAGCCCAGAGGTTTTATACCAGGAAGATAACCCCCAGAATGTCTGGCTTTGAAGACAGCAGGGCTTGTATACAGAAACACCCCTCTTAGTGCATGCAAAATCTCACATGCTCTGAGTCCCAGTGCAGAGGCAGTGATTTGAAAGGAACCTGGGTCAGACGCACTTGCTGAACTTGGAGAGCCTCCCAAAGGGGCAGGAGGCAACTGAGACTCTCCCTGGGAACACAGCCACTGGTAGCTGTGGGGAGCTCATTCTGCTACACGGTCACTGGTGCTAGAAAGCAACATTCTAGTTTATTAGCACCAGAGGTTTACCTGCCCACCAGCAGGCCAGCACCAGCTCTGGGCCCTCAGTGCCCCACAGCTGGCCACCCCAGGATCTGGCCCTGCTCACCAGTAAATCAGCAGGCACTTCATGAGGCAGGGCCTGTAAGCCAGCCAGGCCAGGGGCCAGCTCCACCACGAGAAGAGCCTGTGCAGCCCACATAGGGGGCGTACCCCTAGAGCATATAGTTCTAGTGACCAGAGAGGAGTGTGCTGCTGGGCCCCATCGGATGTCTCCTACATAGGGTTACTTCTGTAAGATCAGAATACATAACCAACTTACCTAAAACATAGAAATAAACACAGAGAATTAGGCAAATGAGGAGACAGAGGAATATGTTCCAATCAAAGAAACAAGATAAAAGCCCAGTAAAAGAACTAAGCAAAGTCGAGAAAAGCAATCTACCCAATAAGGAGTTCAAGTTAATGATCATACAGATGCTCAGTGAACTCAGGAGAAGAATAGATGAAAACAATGAGACACTTAACAAAGAGTTAGGAAATAATAAAGAAGAACCAAACAAAGCTGAGGAATAGAATAACTGAAGCAAAAAATACACTAGAAGGAATCAACAGTAGTTTAGATGGTACAGAGAAATGAGTCTGCAAGCTGGAAGACAGTAGTGAAACTCACCCAAGCTGAACAGAGAAAAGAATTTTTTAAAATGAGGGTAGTTTAAGAGGCCTTCGAGAGAACATCAGATGTACTAACATTTGCATTGTATGGGTCCCAGAAGGAGAAGAGAGTGAGAAATGGGCAGAGAACTTATTTAAAGAAAAAAATAGCTGAAAGCTATCCTAACCTGGGAAAGGAACAGACATCGAAGTCCAGAAAACAGAGAGTACCAAACAGAATGAACCCAGAGAGGTTCACACGAAGACACATTATAATTAAAATGACAAAAATTAAAGATAAAGAGAGAATCTTAAAAGCAGAAGAGAAAAGCAAATAGTTATGTACAAAGGAACTCCCGTAAGACACTCAGATGACTTTTCATCAGAAACTCTGCAAGCCAGAAGAGAATGGCACTATACATTCGATGTGCTGAAAGGAAAAAACCTACAACTATGAATAGTCTACCCAGCAAGGCAAATCTTCTTCAGATTTGAAGGAGAGGTGAAGAGTTTTACTGACAAGTAAAAGCTAAAAGTGTCAGCTTTCAGCACCACAAAACTGGCTTTACAAGAAATGTTAGGGGGGACTTCTCTAAGTGGAAAAGAAAAGACCACAACCAGACATAGGAAAATTGTGGAAAAAATCTCATTGGTAAAGGCAGATGTATAGTAAACTAAAACAGACTCACAGACATAGTAAACAAACTTGCTTACCAGGAGGAAAGCGGGTAGAAAGGGATAAGTTAGGAGCTGGAAATTTGCAAATACTAACTACTATATATAAAATAGATAAACAACAAGTTTCTTCTGTATAGCACAGAGAACTATATTCAGTATCTTATAGTAACCTATAATGAAAAGAATATGCCAATGAATATATGTATGTGTATGTTATGACTGAAACGTTATGCTGTACACCAGAAATTGACACATTTTAAATGGACTATATTTCAATTAAAAAAAGAGAAATGCTTCCAAACTCATTCTAGGAGGCCAGCATCACCCTGATACCAAAACTAGACAAATATACCACGAAAAAAGAAACAGGCCAATATCACTGATGAACATAGATGCAAAAATCCTCAACAAAAGATTAGCAAACTGAATTCAACAGTGTATTAAAATGATCATGATCAGATGGGATTTACCCCAGGGATACAATGATGGTTTAATATCTGCAGATTAATTCACGTGATCCAGATCTACTGTATCACCACATCCCCATCCTGAGTTGATAGGGGAGTAGGACAAAGCAGGAGAGTTGCCTGCACTGGGGGAGCACCATGCTTTTGAACAACATTTGAATACTAACACTTACCCATTTTAGTAACTGAGAAAATATGAGATCTAGCTAAGGTTCTTTAAGGGAATTGCTAACCAGAAAGAAAGGACAACATGACAGAGTAGCTATTGGGAAAAAAATGTTATTATTTATTTATACCCCAATGAATTGAGACTTCTAAAGTCCTGATTTCTTTTTTTTTCTCTCGGTTTTTATTTATTTATGTATTTATGTACTTATTTATTTATTTTCCTTTTTCAGTTTTATTAGGTAGAATTATTACAGTTTGACTGCACATACACATTATATTGCATATAAATACATATATACAGTATACTGCACTTTTTTTAGTGTACATATATGTACTAATTATTGTTTCTAAGAACAGATTAGAGCTTTAGCTTTTTAATCTTACATAATTATCAAAGGAATAAAGCCAACCACAAAATAAGAATCAACAGAATGTGGTAATCCAATCATAAAGGACAGTCAAATGTCCTTACACATATTCAAGAAATCAATCATCTAAGTTATAAATAAAAGTAGTTCATTTGTGTCCTCATTATTGTTATTATTTTTTAGATTCCTCATACAAATGATGTCATATGGCATCTAAGAACCTGATTTCATATACAAAAAAGGAACTTAATGGCTTACTCTCTCAATAAGCATTTATTGATTGCTTCCCATGTGTTCTATGCCACAGGGAAACAGCTCTGAAAAATATTAAGCAAGGTCCCTGCTCTCCTGAAACTTTTAAGAGTATAGGTGTAGCACTAGCTCCAGGCATGATGTTCAGTATCATCAGAAATTTTTTTCTCATCTCTCAGATTTTTTTTTTTCTTTGCTTTGTGTTGACCTAATTCACGGGAGGTGAGGTGGCTCTTCCCTCTTGAGGCTATGTGGCCACCTGTATAGTAGGTCTAATAGGAACAGAGTTCCCCAGTCATTGTAGCACCGTACCAGACTGTCCCATTGGCTTGGCTTGGACCCTGACTAGCCAGGGCTCAGTTACTGGTGAGGCCACCACAAGTATTTGTGCAGTTTATTCATTGCCAAGGGGACAAGCAGGGGCTGATATCCAGTGTGAGGTATCCTTGCCAAGCCTTTGCCTGGTGCACAACATTATCTGCTGGAGAGGGGTGCATTTTTCTAGTCCACACCGAGACACCACAGTGGCTTTGGTCAGGTGCTCACCCTGGAGCAGAGGTAAGATGGGTTATCCCCACATGAATTAAATGGTCTGAGAGTAGGAAAAGGACAGCTGGGGTATATTTGCCAAAAGAGAGTAAGAGGGATGCTGGGCAGGCAAAACAACAGCTTTGTACTTAATTTCTTTAAAACCCATAGAAAGGCAAAGTGGCAGAGTGGACTTGGCATCAGAAGAACTGAGTTCTAACTCTAGCTGTGGAAGACATGGGATTTTGGGCAGTCCCTTAACCAGCTCCCACAGAGTTTGTTTCCTTTCTTATAAAATGGAAAGGGTTATTGTTCGGCCTCCCCGCACTCATTGAAAGGGGAAAATGAGCTAATAAAAAAAGAATATAGTTTGGAAATTCTGAGTTTCTTACGTCTGGAAGGTATAATTATTATTTATTATATTTTCTCAAGTCAGTGCATTGCCCAGTGCCCTTACACACCGAAGGTTCCCAGTAGGTGTTTATTAATTGGCTGATCCATGATGTGGACTCACATTACTCTGGGTACTCTTCCAAAACTTTATAGAGACAAAATGTTTTGGCAAAATGGTCATTCAACATAAAAATTCAACAGTTTCAAGAACATATGGCACAAGCTGTCTTTTGACCTCATCATTCAGGTCTCAATTTAAATACTACTTTCTCAGAGGAAACTTTATGGACTATCCCCAGCCCCCAATCAGGGCAGGGCCTCCAACCTGTTTCATAATACTTAACACAGTTCTACTTCAGCAGTTACTTGTGAAACTCTTGTTTAGTGTCTGTCTTCCTCAACTGGCCATGAACCCCACTGTGCAGGCACCACGGCTGTACGGTTTGCTGTTGCACTGCAGTGTGCGTGGCGCATAGTAGGAAATTAAGAAATACTTGTTCAGTGAAAGAGTAAATTCATGCAATTAAGTGGAACAAGATCAGGTGGACTAGGAAACATACATCTAATTTACCCTTTCTTTTCCCCTAGTATTTTTTTCCAAGCCCTCCAGTGACCACATCCCCATGACTTCTGGAATATACAATCAGTGAGTATTTAGAAACTAAATCTATTCACTCTGACTTATGCAAGCCATGTCTCAAAAATGCAGAACACATGTAGCAACTGCAAGGCCTGTAATCATTCATTTATTCTAGAGCAATAGTTCTAAATTTTAAACTCATGTATATCCTGGTATGTGCTAATGCTTCTGTCTGCCTCAAAACCATAACAGAACTAGGCAGTTCATTCCTGGAATCATATACATGACTCCTAGCCAGAAATTTGATTACAGTGGTTCAGAATGGGGAAGAAGACTTTAGAGACAAATTATTCCTTCTTTTTACCCGCCTCCATCCTGAGTTTCATTTACATAATGCAGCGCTTAGTACAAATGAAATGAGTCAGCATCAGGGAAGACAAAGTGAAATATGACTTCCATACCAAAGGCGACTTTTCTTTCTGCCAACCCCAGTGACTAAATGATCTTCTCAGTAATAGAATTAAAAGAAAAATAAAGGTCAGTGTCCAGTTAGATCATACATGTCTGTTGTGTGAAGAATTTTTCTTGTACTTTAATTTTGGTAAAAAACACGTAACATGAAATTTACCATTTTAACCATTTGTGTGGGGGGGAGTAATCAAGTTTATTTATTTTACTTAATTATTTAATGGAAGTACTAGGGATTGAACCCAGGATCTTGTCCATGCTAGGCAGGCATTCTACCACTGAGCTATACCTTCACCCCCATTTTAACCATTATTAAGTGTACAGTTCAGTAGTGTTAAGTACATTCATGTTGTTGTGCAACCAACCTCCAGAACTGTTTTCATCTTAGAAAATCGAAATTCTATACCCATTAACAACAACTCCCCTTTTCCCACTGTCCCCGTCCCCTTTCAGCCATCATTCTACTTTCTGTCTCTTGAATTTGACTACTCTACGCACCTCACTGAATTGCCAGAATTATACAGTCTTTGTCGTTTTGTGAAAAGTGTCCCCTCCCCACCAAGGCCCAGTACGGGGCAGGCCTATTGCTTGAAGGGGCTTGGAGTGGGAGGCCCAGGGTCTGCTCTTGCACTCTGCTCCCACTCCAACAAGCAGGAATGGAGGTGAGAGGCAAAGTCTCGTTGTAAGATTCTCTTCATCACTCCCCTCTTTTCAAGGCTTACTTTCCACTGAGGGCTAGGCTGAAGTGTAGGCAAGTCAGAGGCCTTCTGTGTAATTGGCCTGGTGGTGGGAAGTCCTCTCTTCCTGGGTTGGCATGGTGCCTAGGGCCATTTTTAGCACCATCCCAATCCTCCAAGAATCTCCTGAAGAGGAGCAGCCATAGCTCCCTTTGGCCCTTCTGGCTCTGTCTCCAAATCCTGTCTAGGAGGGGTGAATTACTTGCCCAGTGGCCTCAGAGGCAATTCCCAGTTCCTACCAATCCCCAACCTCTGAGCTCCTTCTTATGGGACTGATAATGATGATGACCTTTTCTAGGCCCCAAAGGCTGCGGGGGACTGCAGTGAGGTATCCCCGTCCTGTCCTCAGGTACATCACATAATTGCTGCCTCTCTTCTACTGGGTTAGACTGCTCCAGAAACCTCCAGGTGGTTTGGTACGATTTCACATCCACTTGTTTATGACTTAAATATAAGTTTTCATCAACTTGTTAATGGCAAAGACAAAAAAAAGTTGTTTTTAGAAGTAAAGTTTTGCTTTAAGAATGAAGTACGTTGTATCAGGATGTCATCACCTCATCTGTTGTCATTGATAAGCAGTCAGTAGGTCAGCTGCTGAGGGGCCCCACTGGGGGCTTATCAATTAAATACGAACTAAGAAGCAGCCATGGCGAGGACACGTTTAGACGAAAGACCCAGAGTTTGTGAGGACAATCTGAGAGTTTCCATCTGGGCAAGGTGACCCTTTGCTGACCAAACAGTTCTCTAAAGACCCTTGGGGCATTAGCTCCTGCTGGGGAAAGGCAACTCTTTTACCGGCAGTGGGGAAAGCTGTGCAGGTACCCTGCAAAGGTCATCTGGCTGGTCAACACCAGGTCTTGTGCTCTAGCAACAGGGGACTTTTCACTTCGTTTACTGGCAGCTGGACATCAGCTCATGGTTGGCTAAGATGACTCTCCCCAGAACCAACCTCATAGGAAAGACACACCTCAACTGAAGAAGGTCTTTATCTGTTATTGTTGCTCCCTTTGCCTGCAACAATAGTGTAATTAATCTATCATTTGTTTAGAGTATGTTATTTCTTTATTGGCTTATTAGGAGATATATCCTGTATGCTACTGGCTTGTGAAATTATTATAATTCCCACAGTGACCTGTAGTAAGTAAAATATTGGCAAACACAATCTCAGTCTCAGAGCATAATTTGCCCAGAAACAAAACATATGTA
Organism: Camelus ferus; assembly: GCF_009834535.1. Classification (NCBI taxonomy): domain Eukaryota; kingdom Metazoa; phylum Chordata; class Mammalia; order Artiodactyla; family Camelidae; genus Camelus; species Camelus ferus. Next base: position 111,597,303 of record NC_045698.1, read on the forward strand.
TCTCTCTCTGGATGGATATACAAGAAACTGGTAACAGTGATCACCTAAAATAGGGAGTTAAGAGTCAGTGAGAGATTTATTTTTCATCATATATCCTTCTATATTGTTTGAATAATATTTTCTCCAGGGTTAAAAAAGATAATGTAAATAGGTAATGAATTCAAAAGAGCTTTATAAATCATACATCACACAAATATTAGGGTTTTGTTGTTACTATTATCTACCAAGCAACAAGAAAGCAAACACTGGGTCTTTGTTTAATTGTGAAAAAGTTGAATAAGTTCATTTAGTACTCTGTATGCTGGAATAAGAGGTTTTTTTTTTTTTTTTTAATTTTTTTAAAGTCATGCTTTGGAATATTTAATGACATTGGAAAATAAACAAGGTAAATGGAAAAAATATAAAAACTGCATAGGTGTCTGATTCCAATCTTGTGTGTTCCCTGTGTAAACATATATATACAAAAGGACACTGGAGGGAACAATGCTTCCACGGGGATAGGGGAGACTCAAAAGTGTTAATTTTCTTAATTACATTTTTTCGGTATATTCCACATTTTCTACAACAAATTAACACATGTAATTTAGAAAGGAAAAAAAAAACACACACACACAATTAAACCTTCAAACTTGGCCAGAAAGGATTTTTTTAGGCTTCGTGAAAGTGATTTGTTGCAGAACGTTAGGAGAAAGGCGAGCAGCCACGGGTAGTGCAAAGAATGGAACTCTCCTTCCAACCCGGAAAGTCGATTAGGAACTACAAGGAGAGGCGAGAGAAATACTGGCCTCCACTACGGCTAGAGCGGTCTTGAAAAAAGACACAGGAACTTCCGAGGGCGGGGCTTCTTCGTCCTTTCCTTTCCGTGGGGGAAATGAGGGCCGCTTGCAAACTGAAGGTTCGCGATAGCTTGGCCACCACTTCCGTCATTCTGAGACGGTTTCTGAAATTGGGAGCGACCATGGCAAAGAGCAAGTTCGAATACGTGCGGAACTTCGAGGCTGACGATACCTGCCTGGCCCACTGTTGGGTGGTGGTGCGGCTGGATGGCAGGAATTTCCATCGGTGAGCGACCTCGGGTCGGGGCTTCGTGGCGCACCAGCACTTTGCAGAAATCCAACAGCTCCGGTCACAGTTCATGGTTACCGGGGTAACGCGGCAGCCAATGAGCGCGCGGCATTGAGCATCACCCTTTGTGCTGGCTGCACTGTGTTCGAACCTGAGCTGGTCAGGGTAGTTAAATGAAACGGGGTGCTCACCTGGTGAGGAGCAGACCTGAGGTGCCCGTTAACAAGGCTCTGGTAGAAGATGTCACTTTTGGGCGCATTATTTCAGCTCTTCAGCCAATTGCCAAACTATTTTGTTGGGTTTTTGAGGAATGGCTGTTCAGCGGCCTGTTTAGGCCTTGCTGTGAGCAGCACTGTATAGTATGTTTTTGTTTCGTTATCACTATCAGGCTGCGTGGACTAGATTCAGGAGGGGGAAAGAGCCAGGGGAAAAAAGGTGTTAACAAAAAGATGGGCATTTAATTCTTAAAAAGTGCTACTTTAGAGGGGGAGGGTATAGCTCAGTGGTAGAGCGCATGCCTAGCAAGCACGAGGTCCTGGGTTCAATCCCCAGTACCTCCATGAAAAAAAAAAGTAAATAAATTTTAAAAAGTGCTACTTTAATAATGATTATTGTAATTAACATGTATTGAACACTTCCAAGGAGCTGGGCATAGTTGTATTTGTTGTCTCCCTGATTATCTTCAGGACCATCCTATGAAGTAAAGACACTTTGTCCCCACTTCACAGCATGGAGAATGAAAACAGCATTTATCTCCCTTTTTCTCAGTTGGTCAGAGCAAGAAAAAAACTTGAGTACTTAACAAAAGGGATCAGGTTGTGGCTAGTGGAATTTCTGAACTCAGCACTTTTGCAGTATCTTCCTCTTTTAACACTCCCTTTGATCTGTGGTGTTAATGACCAACTCTCTTCCATCCATGTCCTTTTTCCCTCTTCTCTTTCCCCTACGAAGGTTTGCTGAGAAGCACAACTTCGCAAAACCTAATGACAGCCGTGCTCTGCACCTAATGACCAAGTGTGCCCAAACTGTAATGGAAGAACTGGAGGATATTGTGATTGCATATGGACAGAGTGATGAGTACAGCTTTGTGTTCAAGCGGAAAAGTAACTGGTTTAAAAGAAGAGCCAGGTAAAATTCTGTGGTGTACCTCCTTCAGAATATTTCCTACCAGCATTTGGTTTCTGCTTATCTTAATCACAGACTAAAAGACTGCAGTATTTGCAACTGCAGGATGTATGTGTATAATATGGTAGACTGTTGTACTTCCATCTGGTATCTGGGCCTTCTGTATGCCTCTTTATCTGATTCTTTCCCTCCATTCCTCATCACCTTAGCTTCTAGATTGATCTGGCATTGAACATTAAGACTAGATACAGAGACTAAACTTTTAATTTAAGGAGAACCGCAGTACAAAATAGATCTGATATTTGCCTTGGCAGTATAATGAAACTCCCAGGAAACAAATCATATAGTGAATTGGTAAGTTTTTAAAACAATGGCTTCCCTCCCAAGACTGAGGGGAAAAAAACCTTCTTTAACCATAAGTTCACATCACACCCTACAGAGAAAAGTTTGGTATTAGCAGATTACTTACAGGACTAAAAGGAGAGACAAGCTGCATTTCAGATGTGTAACTGAACTATTAAGAGTTTTTCTTGGCCCAATGCATCTTATCTCTTGGTTTGCTGGACACTTTGTGTAATCTCTCCGTTACACTCACAGACCCTGTCATGGTGTTGAGTTAATGTCATGTATTTTCTCTTTTCTTGCTCCACCCAACGTGCCTTTTGCAAGTAAGTTCATGACTCTCGTGGTCTCACAGTTCGCCTCCAGCTATGTCTTTTATTGGCGGAATTACTTTGGGGACCAGCCCCTTCTGTATCCCCCCGGCTTTGATGGAAGAGTCGTGGTGTATCCTAGCAACCAGACATTAAAGGACTACCTCAGCTGGCGGCAAGCAGATTGTAAGTGAAACCAAATTAACAGATGTAATTAAACCGCTAATTCCATGTATTAGAGGTGGTGGTCTTACACTGTTTTGGCTCATGTGTATTTTGTTTGGAATGCAGTACTTCAAGTTTTTTTAATTAGTTGAAAATACTTGAAAAATTGGGAGATTTTAAGTAAATACTCCCTATATCTAGCTTTTTTTGGAAAAATCAGAAGACCTGTCAATCCTAGGTCTATTCCCACTGAGTAATGGACAGAACCTGTGCAGTGACTGTGGCCTTTATAGACACATAATACATGAACCCAGGAGCCAGTGTGTCAGGGTCTGTACCATTCCCTCCTGTTCCTCTGGGGTCACCTGCTTTGCTTTACACATGTGTGTTTGTGCTGGCCTCAGTGCGTGTCGTGGCCCTTGTGTACATGACTATATTGAAATGTTTGTGAGACCCCTTTGGTGTGTCTTGATTTTGCCAAAAGAACTGGGAAAGAGATGGGAATAATATAAATCAAGTAACTTTGAAAGTATTCCTTGGCTTAATGCACAATATAACAGATTTGTGTAAAGCACAACTGAAATGACAGGATAAAACTGTTAAGAAATCAGGTTTTTTTCTGCTTGACCACTTCCCCTCATGTTCAGTGTATATGGCTTTGGGCAAGTAACTAAATGTCTCTAAAGTCTCTTTAAAGAGGAGACAGGCAGGGCTCCAGGACTCTTCGAAGGGTGAATACTGAACAGATTCTGTATACGTACCCAGTGCTATTCTGTTTTCCTTACAGGTCACATCAATAACCTTTATAATACAGTTTTCTGGGCACTTGTACAGCAGTCTGGACTAACACCAGTACAAGCCCAAAGGAGATTACAGGTATAAAGGTCTTACTGCATTAATACTTAACTGGGGACAGTTTATTGTACACTCCCCCATGATATCTTGCCTTCCTTTTAAGCTCCAAATTTTTATAGCTTTGTTTCAAAAGGATTTAAGATCACACCTGAAGCAGCTCTGCTGCTTGCTTGCTTTGTGACTGTGGATAAGCTACTACTTCTCCCTGAGTTTCAGTGTCCTCAGCTGGAAAGTGGAATCGGTGACACTGGCTGTGCACTCCCACGTGGTAATGCTTGCCTGGACCTGGGTATCGGCTGCCCTCTTTATCTAGGGCATGAACTCTTCTGTTTTGTCAGTCCCACCTGGCCTCTTCAGTCCCATTCCCTGCTGTAAGCCTGGCATTTCTTAGGTTTTTGACCCCTATGTATAACTAGGTGTTCAGGCTCTGGGGGTCAAATAATTGTTCTCAGATACTTCCATTTAATTTTATCCTCTTTGCCTCAGTTCTTTATAGGTAAAATGTGGAAAATAATAGTTCCTACCTCACAGGTTTATGGTGAGAATTAAATGGCATGATGAATGTAAAACACATAGGCGAGTACAAAGCACACTGCAGGGACTTAATAAACACTGGCTTTTGTTATTAGATGACCATGGTACTTGTAGGATAACGGATCTGAAATGAGATGATGTGTTGTAACAGCTCCTAATACAGTGCCTGGTACATTATAATGACTCAGTAAATGGTCGTCATTGTTAACAATAATGGTGAAGACGTATATATAGCAATAACAGGAAGGCTGATGGACCTGGCCAGTTTGGGAACGCCGAGTTTAGATTTTGATTCTTGTAAGAATAAGAGCACATTCAGTCTTGGGCAATTTATATTCTCTTTCTGAGCTTCATAACTCTCATCTCCAAAATGGAGATGGTTGTGAGGGTCAAAGAAGAAGATATGCATGAAGTATCTCATACAGAATCGATACTCTTCCTGTTCGTTCCTCTCACCCCATCACAGTGGTGACTTTTAAAGCCAGTGATTTTAGGAGAATTTTAGGAATTTTGACATTTAAGTAAGATTTGAACTGCTCTTAAAATGAAAATTAATATCTATGCAGCGTTCGATAAAACGCTTCCACCTCTTGATCTGTTTGTGGAACTTTCGATAGAGACTGGGATGGATAGATGGGGTCAAGGGGGAGGGAAGACCTACAAAGCTCTTTCTGTCTGTTTTCTTTTCTTCAGGGAACTGTCACAGCAGACAAGAATGAGATTTTATTTTCTGAATTCAACATCAACTACAATAACGAGCCCGTGATGTATAGAAAGGGGACTGTGTTGCTGTGGCAGAAGGTAATGCTGCTATGTACGAAGGCGATGGGGGTCAGAAGCAGCCTGTGCCCGTCCCAGGCTCTGTCTTGCCTGCTGCCTGTTTGCTGATGTGACTCCAGTTGCTAGCACGAATTAGACCCTTTCTAAAACGAGACGCTCTAGATTATTATTTTGGATGCTTGCTTTGTCTGTTTGTCAGTGAACTTTGTGACCTCAACTCTCCCCTTCTGTAAGTAGAATCACAGAATTTTAGAAATTAGGACACTTATTTTTCTGTGTCATAAGCTCTCCCCACATCTAATCAAACCCCTTGAAACAGGTACAGTGCAGCTGTGAGGATTTTTGCATTCAGAGAACATTTAAAAAATACTTTCTCCCACACTGGATAATTCCATTAAATGGTCCATCCATCCTGTGAGAATTGTAATCTGAGGCACTGATGTCGTTTATGAGGGTTCTGTCCCTTGCAGAATGTTCAAGAGATTCCCCAGACATTCATACGTAATATTCTGTAATAAGCCTATGCGTTGACCTAAATTTTTAATTCTACCAGTATTTTCTCTCTGCCAGCTCCTGGGCATAATAATGTCTGTAAATTTATTTCCTTCTGTCTAAAGTAGTTTCTTCTGAGATGAATGTTTTCAAGTATTAAGGGGTACCCTGAGAGCTAGGTATCCCACTGGCAACTTCAGCTCTTTTATTAGTAATTTTTAAACATATTTGTTCTTTGGCACAGTCTTGGATACTTCTTAATGCAGATGGGAGAGCAGAAATATCTTTTTTTTCTCCCCTTAACAGAGGCCCTGGGGATTGAACTGAGGACCTTGTGCACACCAAGCACACATTCTACCACTGAGCTATACTTCCCTCCCCCAGAAATGTCTTTAATTCTATGATTATTGCCAACAAGGAGCATGAAATCCCTCCTTTGTTCTTAAGATCTCCTTTCAGGATATAGCAACATGACTTTTAAAGTATTTTTAGTTGTAAAGAAATTCATGTATGGTGAGATACGTGTGTGTGTATCTGTATGCGTGAAAAATAGTATGTCAGAAGTATATAAAGTAAAAAAGCCAGCTACACCCACATCTCCCTTTTCTCTCCCAAACCCACTCTCTACTTAACAGTGTCAACATTTTAATTACACATGTAGGTGGATGAAGTCACGACAAAAGAAGTTAAGCTGCCAGCAGAAGTGGAAGGAGAACAGAAGTTGGTGACCCGGACCAGGACAAAGCCGGCGCCCTTACACTGCGACGTCATCGGGGACGCTTTCTGGAAGGAGCATCCAGAGATCCTGGATGAAGACAGCTGACCCTTTACTTTTCAGTCCTGGTTTTGCTCGACCATGCAGGGCCCCCCCAAATCTCCTGGCCGTAGGCGGCCCTGGCATCTGTGCCACCCAGAACAGTGTCCTGGGAGTGGCGTGACTCTGGTTGGGAGGGGAATGGGGAAAGAAGGGATGGGTGTGGGTGGTGTATCATGTTCTGTCTTAAGTAGAACACCTTTTTTGCGGTGTCGAAACGTGGTTCCTTTGATAGAAGTGCATTTTTTTAAAAATCGTGGTACTATTTTTATAAAGCAAGAACTATTTTATCCCTTGCAGAATGAATCATTTTTAGATTGTGGCATAAGTCTTATAAAAACCCGTGAAGCTCTTTTCACCTGTGATAGAAGATGAGCCCAAGCTTTACTTTCGCCCACCTGTTCTTAACTGGAGAACCCCGTGCCCTTGATAACCTCACCTTTCCCACCCATCCGCTTGCATTTATCTTTGGCAGACATGGGGTTAATATGGGTTGTTGCCTGCCTAATGGCCATGAATCCAGGAATTCCAGGGCAAACTCGGGGTTTTGTGCCAGTCTCCAGGTTGGCTACTTGGGCTGAACAAATGAGTCGTAGTTTGGATGTCCTTGTGTAAACATCCCGTAGATTGATTTTGTGGTGCTGTCAGCATCCTCAGCCTCTTGCCAGGGGCAGTGATTCCAAGGCCACTTACCTCTTTCTAAGAAGAAATAGAATTATGTGTCTATATGAGAGAGAAACGTGACAATGAATGTGGAGGAAGAAACATTTACTCTGTGTCCTCAGGATACTTCAGTTTTAAAAAGTCACCTTCCTGTTGGACTTCCTGAAAAAGATTCTCAGGTGGCCTATATCATCAGAACAGTGGCATTTGAACTGGAGAGTAGAGGGGCCAACATTCCCCTCGGGGGCACAATGGCAGCTGTCAAAGGAGTCCTAATAGTTCACCTGCCAGCGGAGCTGGGTGGGGAGCAGCAGGAATTGCGTGTTGCCAAGCTTTTGGCCTCTGAAGAGGGGAGGCGGTGGAGATGGGAGGTGAGAGAACCCACATTTCCTCTTGCCCACATTCCATATTTTAGAGGGAAAAGATTAATTTGGCTCTGTAAAGAATTAATTAAGAGACAGCCCACATCCCAGTGCCTGGTCTTGCATTGTAGAATTTACAGCCAAGGAGAAAATGTATTTTTGACGGGGCAACGGCTGGTCTCATCCCTCACTAATTGACACCCCATCTGTCCATGCCTTTTTTTCCCTTCCCCTTCTCTTCGCTCCACAGGAATAGGAGGCATGGCTCATGTTTGGTCATTGATAAAATTTCTTTGAGAGAAAAAAAATAAAGGTTTCAACTCCCTTGGCCTAATTTTTCTCTTTTTTCATACAAATGCAGTATGAGTCCAACTTCCGTGTGTGTTTTTACATAAGCCAGGATCACATCTGTCATCACAGCGGTGGTTCACAGACTTCTGGATGCAAAAAATTTACTTGAAATCCTTGTTTAAAACGCTAGTTCCAACCTCTCCCCATGATTTGGGGGTTCAAAGGCTTTTGACGTATATGGTCTTCAGTATATCACACTTCAGGTAACAAGGCCCAAATAGTCTAATACCTAGACTGTGATACACCTAGACCAGTATACCTAGATACACAGGGATAGGCCAAGTAAGGCAGTGAGAATGTAGCACTTGATTGGCAAATGTAAGTAAATGGCAAGTAAATTTACAGAATTTTAAAGCAAAACAAATACAAATAAGTATTAATGCACATTTTCAAGACAACCACCCAAGGAAGGTTTGTGCTTTCTGTGGGTGCTGTGTGATATTACAGGGGCTATCACTCGATTTTGCTGTACGGTGGAGGGGCATGCACGTATTCCTTGAATCCCCAGCAGTTAGCAGGCTTGAGGTTTGTGTTGGGGCAGGGGGTTTTGAGCAAAGGAATAAGCCTAGGTTTAATATTTATGCCATAATTAAACCTATTATGTAGTGCTATTAGAAGCATTATTGGATGGTTTTTATCTTTATTTTGCAGCATGTATTCATCCTAAAGTATACTTCACAGTTGCATATTAATTTTCATCCTGCTGTCTAAGGTAGAGAATAGAATTCTTTCAGGTTTCCTTTCCAAATCTTAAAAAGCAACTTGTATAGAATTAATACCAGTTGATAGCAATTTGGGGGAGTGGTGGCGGTTAGGAAGGTGATTTGTGTGGCCTGCAGGTAAATGGAAACATCTTGGCTCTGCTGGGTGAGGGGATAATGTCTGGGCCTTTGGTACAGACTATCATTTCAATATCAAAACACAAAAAATGTTTTGCTGAACAGAGGCCCTGAAGTACAACCAGGTTTTGTAAAACCTCCATCAACCTGTCCTCCAACTGCAGGATCCTGGTTTCCTCCAGGTGTACGGCAATGCTTAGAAAACCAGTGATAGTGGATTTTCCTTAATACTAGCGTCTTTCTGGTGTAGGTGTAGATTTCTTTTTGCATACGGTGTAGGAAATTGAGGACTATGATCCACCCGTCCTTCAGTTTCATTGTACACTTTAGTATAAGCTAACATTCATAGAGCATTTATTATGCTCTTTACATGCAGTTATATTTTCATTCTTCGGACAATTCTACCATATTTCAGATGAGAATGTAAAGACCCAGAGGGGCTAACTAAGCATGATTATCTTGCTTTCATGCAAATTGGAATAGTATTTGCCAGAGTTCTTCCCACAGCTTCCCGCCAGCTCGAGCAGACTGCCGTTCCAGAGAGCAGAGAAACGCCTGGGGAGCTTGTTAGAATGACAGTCGGGGAATCATGACTATTAACGAACACCCCAAATAATAATGACATAGATGGGGAAATATCCCGTTAAGGCAGGTGCACCGGCCCCCGGGCCGCTGAGGCGGTGCGCCACGCCCACGGCGGCACAGAGCGCGGGCGCATGCTGCCCTCAGGCGGCCACGCCGGCGCAGTGCGACCCCACGCCGCGGCTGCGCAGTGCCGCCCTCTGGCGGCCCCGCTCCTTCCCATCGGCCTCGGCTTGCGGGCCTTTCAAACATGGAGGAGCGGGATCGGGGGGCGAGGTCGGCTCGCGCCGGGAGCCCCGCGCGGCCGCCCAGCCCGCGTCTGGATGTCAGCTCTGACAGCTTCGACCCGCTGCTGGCCCTGTACGCGCCCCGCCTGCCTCCCATCCCCTACCCCAATGCGCCCTGTTTCAACAACCTGGCCCAGTACGAGAGCTTCCTCAGGACCGGAGTCCGGGGCGGCGGGCGCGGGCGGGCGCGGGGCGCGGCCGCGGGCTCGGGGGCTCCAGCCACCGCCGCCGCCGCCGGGCCCTCGGGCAGGACCCGCCGCCGCCAGGACGCCCCCGTCCCGGACCCCGAGCGCATCCAGCGCCTCCGCCGCCTCATGGTGGTCAAGGAGGACGGGGACGGGGCCTCCGGGGCGCGGCGGCGGGGTCCGGGTCGGAGCAGGAAGAAGCCGCGCAACGTGCTCACGAGAATGCCCTGTGAGTCCCGCGGGCGGGCGGGGGTGGGGGGCTGTCCCGGGCGGCAGTCCGGAAGGTGGTGGCCGGGGCGGGGGTGTAGGGGGCGGGCGCGCGCCGGGGGATAGCGGCTTGGCGCGGGTCTGCGTGTGGCAGGGGGAGGGTCTAGTGAGGGCTGAACAGATAGTCAGCGACGGTGGGGAGGTTCTGCTGGAGTAATGTGCGTGATGGGGGCGTGGGGAGGGTCGTCTGAGTAATGAAGGGTCTGCACGAGCCGTGGAGGGAAGTGGTAAGGCTGTAGAGGTAATAAATAGCCTTGGCGAGAGTCTGCGTGGATAACATGTGCAGGTTCGTGAAGGTGTTGGGGTCCACTGAAGTGGCTACAGAGGTGATGAATAGCCTGTGGAAAGGATCTGCCGGAGTGTTGGAGGGTCTGGAGAGGTGTTGGGCCTGGAAACCAGACATCACAGAGAGGGTTTGCAGAGGCAGGCGATAAAGAGGTCTTGGGACCACACACGGTAGGGGAGGGGGAGGCACAACCGGTTTTAGGAGAGGGAGAGTGATCAGTGAGGTTTGGGGATGATGGGATGGTGTGTAAGATCTATTCATATAGCACAGGGAACATAATCTCTTTGACCCCTGCACTTTAAGTGACAGCTCGTTCTTGGTGCTGTAAGCAGGAGGAGGGCTGCAGGATCTTGATATACATATATTTACATTAGCAAGTCACAAGTGCTGGAGTGCAGCAGGCACAAAATGCCGCTGAAACAGACACTGTTTTATAGCCGCTCTGCCAGGCTAGGTACAGGACTTGTCTGTCTGTCAGGCTCATATTACCATATGCACAGGTTAATTTCAGTTCTGAAGGTGTAAATGGCACAAGGGAATTTCTTGCAGCCTCCTAATAGATCCTTAGAGTAAAGCTGTAAACAGCAGAGGCTGCTAATGTGCGAGTTAGGTCTTGTGTAAATGGAATAAAAACAGCCCAGGGTTATATCTTTTGTCATCTGGCAAGCAGTTCTGACATCTCCCCCGTGAACACAATGACCTACTTAGCCATTCAAAGCATCTGTATCCTGATGGCTGAACTGTGGCATTATTAAATCACTCCTTTGGAATGGAGAGTTGTGCTAAGCAAAGGAGTATTTTCTTTCGTTCCTAGAAATGTGTTTATTAAGAGAAACATCCTGAAAAGCTGAATGCTGTTAGGGTGACTTACTGTGCCGGAGCATCCCTAAGCTACCCCAGGTTGCTTGCTCAGCAGTGGCACAAAGATAAATTATGCATGTTCCTAAATTAAGAGCATTTGGGGCGACCTTATTTTGCCCATATTTTTTGCCACTATCAGATCTTTGAAATGCACCCTAGGTCTCAGATTGTAACATCTTATTTTCATTTTGACAATTATTGCTTTGCTTCCAAGATTTTTAAGAGAAAAATATTTCTATGTGGTGGATGATTTTGGCTTTACCTGTGGAACACTTGGCTCTATTGCTAGTATGACGAAATGTGAAGGCCACAGTGAAATATATGCCAGGAACCTAAGTTGCAGAATGTGCCCTAGGCACTGAAAATTTTAATCACACTCCTGGAAACAGTTGGGTGTACATGGTAGAGACGAGTAGGTACCACAAAGAGTTGGTGACCTTCAGAAAGCAAAAACAGAAGCATGGGTGAGGATTAGATTTATTCAAGAAGAGTTCATATAAGAGGTCAGCTTTAGATCTTGAAGTTAAGGTTGACGACAACAGTAATTATATAAAAATCAGGCTATTGAGGTATAATTTACTATAACCAGATTCATTCTTTTAAAGTGATTTTTGACAAGTGTAGAGTTGCAATATCACCACCACAAGCAACACACAGAACACATCCATGATCGCAGAGTTTCCTCATGTCCCTTTGTAGTCAGTTCACGGTAATTTTATTGGTAATTATAGCTACTGTTATTGAGCCAATATGTGCTATACACAGTGTTAAGCTCTTTAAATGCATTATATCTCATTGTACCCTCGGATACTACTTGATAAACAAGGAAACTGAGGCTCACTGAGCTCAGTTACTTGCCTCGCATCACATAACTAGTTAGCCTGCAGTGAGTCCTGGATTGTCCAATGTGCTTAACGATTATGCTAGTCTCAGGAGAGGAAGAGTACTGATGTTTCCTTGCTGCTTTTTGGTGGGTGGAGGTTGCTACATATGTGGTTTGTGTCCAGAGCAATGAGGAGTGAATCTGGGTCCAGAGAGGGATTTGTTGCCAGAATGCTTTGAAGACCAGAGAGTTTCTCCTTGACTTTGTTATGATAGAGTGGAACCATGGTGTATATTTGTAAGCAGAAGCCTTTGTACGGCAAATGTTTCTAATAGCCGAGTTTCTAGGGGTAACGTGTATTTGGGGAGGCAGAGTAGATCACAGACTCGGGGTTGATTGCCTTGGTTTGAAGACTGGCTCCTCCACTTCCCAGCTGTTTTGCTTTAGGCAAGTTACCTCAACTCCCTGGGGCCTCAGTTTCCTCATAGGTGAAGTGAGGGCAATAAGAGAACCTAGCTGTAGCTGTGACATTTAAATTAGTTAACATTTAAAGGCTAACAATTACGATGTCCCCTAGCATGTAGGGCAATTCTCATCAAGAGTATTAAATGCAACCGTGATTGCTGTGGGTGGTGGCTGTGGTTATTACTAGTTTTAGACTGTCATAATTAAAAGCCCCAGGTCACAATGCAGTATAACCTGCTGGAATAGACTGTTGGCTCAGCAGTTTACTAGGTAACTAAGTACCCTGGAGCGAACTATTTAAACCTTTCTGAGCCTCATTTTCCTCATCTGTTAAATGAGGTGAAACAGTAGTACCTGTGTGTTCGAGTTGTGAGGATTAAGTAAAATGATGCGTTTATAAGTTAACTTACACAGCGCCTGGCCGCGTACTGAGGGCTTGGTAACTGGTGGTAATGTTGGTGACAGTGATGATGATGACATTGATGTGGGAGGGGTGGGGAGCTAGGAGACCCTGGAAGTGAACCCATCATCTGATGAGGCTCTGAACTGTACTGTTGGTTGTGGGAAGAGAAAAGAAAAGGCAGGTCTTGATTATTGAGAACCTACTGTCTGAACTTTGTGATGGCTACTAACAGGGGGAAACAAGAGGGGTTTAAAATGGCCTGGATTTGGAAAGGTGTGGCCCAAGAGTAATGACAGTGGAGATGGAATTTGGAAGAATAACTTCTTCAAAAATAACTTCTTCAAAAATAAGGCATATATACACACACATATGCAAAATGAGGGCAAAAAATGTATATTTTTGTCATACTAAGCTTTGGAAGCCTGGCTCATATCTATTTGGGGTTTGTCACGGAGACTGCTGGGAAGAGCTTCAGAATGTGCCTCCTGATTCAGAGTGTGGGGCTCATTTTTCTCTTGGCGTTTTGCTCTGGTAGGTGGTACTAGCATTGTAGTTTTGATCATATAAGGAGAGAAATACTCCCTGGAATAACACCTTATCAAATCTTTGAAAATGAAAAGTCAAAGGTATAGACGTGAAGGTTGAAAATCTGAGTTTGCCGTTTGTTTAATTAGAATAAGAGACTGTTGTTAAGATTCTTGTCCTTTCTCTCTGATTTGGGGCTGCGTGGGGAGAAGTAGTGCCCCTGTTTCTTCCAAGTTAGGAACAAAGTAGTCTTTCTACTCTGTGGAAATATATATGTGTATGGTGGCGGGGTGGGGGAGCAGTGCATGTGTATGTGGAGAGGGGGTAATCTAGGCATTGTGATTAGTTTCTAAGAAATAGAATTAAAGAGACTTAGTCCTTACGTGAATCTAGAAGTTAACTAGTCTAACCTCATTTTATGAATGAGGAAACTTGGACTTGCAGAAAAAAAGTTGCTCACCAAGGTCACACAACTAGTTATAATGACCTAAAAATTGTTTACAATGCTTGATTGAACACTGTCTACAGCACGTGTCTGGATATATGTACATACACACACCTTTCTATATCAGAGGTTCAAAGAATTTTAAAATATGGCTGGAGGAGAGAGAGATGATGGAGGTCAGACTAGATTCTCATTTCTTTTTCCAAGGCCACTGTTTCTGTCACTCTGCCTCCAACTGTGTCTTCCTGCTGAATCTTCAGTCTGACAAGCTCCTACTTCTCATCTGCTAACTTAATCCAAGAATATTTTCTTTTATTAATTTATCACTGCCATCATTTATAAACCAACTCATGAGTGAGGCATAAGGAGGTTAAGAGTAACCAACCTTAGTTACGCAGATTGAAAATTAAATCTTTTATGTATCTAAAGGCCCTTATTCAGGAAAACCTCCAGAATAACTTCCCAGAAGTTGTTCTCTGTTATGTTACTAGAAACGAAACAGAAAACTTTTGTTTGTTTACTATCAGTGGCAATAATCTCCAAAGAATTTTGCCTTGCAAACTTGCAAAAAGACTGCGACTGTGTATTTGTGAGTGTGTTGTCTGTATGTGGTTTTCTTTAGGGAGGTTTTCTGTAGTATAGCTAGCATATTGTGAAGGTTAAGTTAACATGAAATAATAAAAATAAAATTCATCCTTGCTCCCAAGCTTTGAAAACAAGTATCCATCATAGAAAAAGCTGCAGTTTATAATCCCAGCCTTTGTCCCATGAATCGTCATACTGTTCTTTTTACGTGATGCTTATCAGCAATCTCCTAAGAGTAAGATGCTCAGCAGGTGCCTTTCACCAGCGAGGCTTGGAATACAGTCAGGCCTGCTCCTCCTAGTGCAGCGATGATGGACACTGAAACACTGGTGGCCCCAGAGAGCTCATGCATGGAGTAGCTCAGACTGGGGCGCCAAAGGGCCATTCTCTCTTAGATGACTGCATGTGTTGAAGGGCAGATGAGGCACACGGTTCATTTCCTTTAAACATATGACCACGGTTTTTAGTTCTTTGGAAAGCTCAAGCTTGCTTGCCGTTCATGGGATTTATCTGAGAAAAATTGTCTCAACAAAGCATAAAACTGAGAAGAACCTAACTGCTGAAGTGTGCGTTTAATATAGTATTTCCTTTTTGCCCCCCCCAAATTTTTAAACAATGGTGTCTCTTAGAATCAGTGACGTTATAGAATCTAGAACATAGAGTTTGTGAAATATCTGGGTGATGGCCGTACAGCTGAGTTCCCCACGTTCCGGGGAATCTTGTCTCGTTTCAGGGTGCGTGGCCTGTACTAACCACGTTGCCCATCGGGCCTTCTTGCTCCCACGGTGAGGTTGCCACTGCGACGTGTCGCCTTGCGTTGCTGGAGATGGCTGGGTGGTCTTGGTTGTTAATTCTGGGCGTGAGAGCAGATGTTCATGCTGTGCTGACCCTCCTTCTTGTTTCAGTGCATGAAGGCAGCCCTCTGGGTGAACTCCATCGTTGTATCCGGGAGGGGGTGAAGGTGAATGTTCACATCCGCACTTTCAAGGGACTTCGGGGCGTCTGTACAGGCTTCCTCGTTGCGTTTGACAAGTTCTGGAATATGGTAATTAAGCCTTCCTCAAGGGGCTGCAGAACCTCCTAGGGATTAAATCTTTTATGTATCTAAAGGCCCTTATTCAGGAAAACCTCCAGAATAACTTCCCAGAAGAACTAGAATCTTTGCACTCTCATGGGCAACAACAAAAAAGTGTTTTTATTGCCTTTCCTAAAGTCACGGGCTTTTAACTAGGGTGTTTTTGCCCATTCCTCCTTCCCAGGCATGTTTGGGAATGTCTAGGGACATTTTTTTGATTGTCACGACTATGGGATGGGGTGCTGCTGGCATCTAGAGGATAGAGGCCAGGGCTGTTGCTGCACATCCTGCAATACACAAGACAGCCCCCCAACAGCAAAGAATTATCTGGTCCAAAATATTATTAGTATCAGAGTTGAGAAATCTAGCCTTAAGGGATTTTAAACTTATTTTGTCGTTTAGTAATTTGGTATTGATTTCCTACCAACTATCCTTCATTTGAATTAAATATTTATTGACTTCCTACTTCGGCTGGGCACGGTGCTAAGTACAGTAATTTCAGAAAGGAACTTTCACTCTACAGATTTTGGAAAGACAGATGAGGATAGAGGTGAAGCAGGCATATTAATAAGCAGGACACTTGGCATAGTGTTTCCTTATGAAGGAGTGTACCACGTGCCCCGGCGTCCTAGAGGCTTACTGTCTGTTTACTAGACATTTGTAGGAGAGAAGGGGTATATCGTACCACAACTGTAATATGAGACAGTTAAAATGGGAGCCACCAGGGCTGTCTAGTGTTTCTTTCCATATGATCTTCCATTGCTAATTTTTCTTTTCCTTGTGCTCTGTCCCCGTCTGTGCATTCCTCTTGATGATAACAACAGTAGTTGCTAATGCTCACTGAGCCTGTGCTGTGTGCTGTGTGCTGTGTGCTGAAGGCTTCATATATATTATCTCAGTGGGTGAGCGTAGGTCTGTCACTCTTCCATTTCACAAGTGAAGAAATTGAGGCTAGCGATTTTGGAAGATTGATCCCAGAGCACACTTTTAGTAAGTGGGAGGACCATGACTTTATCCCAGGTTCTTTCTGGCCTTTGAGACCATGTTTTCAACCGTTATGGTGTTAGAAATCCTGGATTTGAATCCTAGCTTTACAACGTGGTGGCTGTGTGACTCTAGGCACACTTCTCTAAGCCTCAGTTTTCTCATTTCTAAAATGAAGGAGAAAAATACTTTATTATTATAATTTTACCTTTGAAGGGAAAGGCTTAAGAGAATCTATTTGATGACAGTGGTGGTAGTGTTAATACTATGAGCTTGTATTTGTAGGGTGATTCATACTTCTCAAAGTAATTTCTCATACATGATCTCATTTGTTGGTCTCTCAACAGCAAGAATTCACCAGCAACTCTGTGTGTAACCTTCATCAATGTGTATCAATTGCTGTCATAAGACATAGAAACTGAAAAGGAAAAAGAAGGAATAGACTAGTGTTTCTTAAAGTGTGGTCTGAGGTTGTCCTGCATCAGAACCATGGGGTTTCTGGTTATAACAGACAGTTCCTAGGATTCACCCCAGACCAATTGAATCAGAATGTGTAGGAGAGTAACCTTGGATCTGAATTTTAATAAGCTTCCTAGATATTCATGCTCCCAGAAATTTAAGAACCTCTACCTTGCATTTGTGAAGGCCCCTCAATATAAGAGAAACCCATCTTATGTGGTTAAAGCAGCTTGGAATTCCCACTCAGGGTGCCCGATATTACCATTTTTTTCTGCCCAAGAGCTGAGTCACCTGTTAAGTTTAGTTCTGCTACAATTAGATGTTATTCTGCCTTTTAAACTTTTTCCTGAAAGCTGTAAAAATAATATTTTTAACTTGGCCTGATTTTTCCCCTTTGGGCTGTTTTCCTCTAGGCACTTACTGATGTGGATGAGACCTACCGAAAGCCTGTTCTAGGCAAAGCATATGAACGGGACTCCTCACTGACCCTTACCAGGGTAAGCCGTTCCCTCGACTTCCTGAGTACCCAGCATGCCTTCACGCTTAGGAATTAAGGTCCCTGAGCCAGGGACCGGGGTTCCCTAGTGGGAAAGTCCTGTTGCTGTCAACCGGCTATGCCTGGACCAGCGTCTTCATTAGTCTCCCTTCTCATGCCCCCAGCGAACCTAAAATGCATCCATGTTTCTTACCTGCATATTGTCTGAGCAATAAGTTACCTCTTCTGAGGCTTAAAAGTCTTTCAGTTTTATATCATAAAAAAGTGAGTATCTTTTCTCTTGACATACTTATGATTTACCTGAGTCATGGCTAGGAATAGAAGACTCATGACTAGCTTTTAAAAAATTGCAGAGCAGAGAGCCCACAGAGCGTGATTAAGGGACCTGGTCTTTTCTATGTGCTGAAAGAGGGATGTTGAAACAGAAGTCTGATATTTATCATTGCTTTCCTTGTAGCTGTTTGATCGACTGAAACTGCAGGATTCCTCCAAGAAGGAAGCTGATTCTAAGTCTGCAGTTGAAGACTCCACTCTGTCCAGATACTCCCAGACGTCCACTTGGAAGGTGGCTTCGGTGTGGGGAAGAGGAGACACTGACCGGGGTTCACGCAGGCGTTCCCGCTCCGTCCCTTCTTCCCTGCAGGCATCTGCAAGGGAGGAGTCCAGGTCAGAGCTGTCAGGGAGGACTACACGGACAGAAGGGTCGAGTGTGGGAGGTACCTTTTCCAGGGCCACCACCCTCTCCCGGGGCCAGCCCCGTAAGAAAAAGCGAAAGCCCAAAGTGGATTACCAGCAGGTATTCACTCGACACATAAATCAGATTTTCATTCGAGGAGAGAATGTCCTGCTGGTTCATCTTGCACAGTAACCAGCTGGGCTTCACCTGAGCTTTGGTTTTTAGACATAAGGTGCATGAACCGCTGCTATGCTGTATCCTAGTATCCCAATGAAACTCTGAGTTGGAATGATTCCCTCTGGTCCTGCATGTGCAGAGCGTAGAGCCAGGCTGGGGCCCTCTGGGAGACGAGCTCCATGAAGGGGAGGTAGGCCTTGGAAGAGTGGCTGGGTGTTTGCATTAATGCCAAGGCCAAAGCTGTGCAGAGGTGCTTGTGTCTGATTTGGTGTCATGGCCTTCAGACACTCAAACCAAATATAGTAAGATCTTTAATTAGGGGACATGGTATGCATTGAATTCACTCCACAGACACTACAGCATGGTGTCACCTCAAAAATGATCTCATTTCTAAAAGCTAGTGCCCTGAGCACTCATGAGTTTGTTTCTAGGAATAAATAGCAGTATAAACTGCCCTGAGCCCTGCAGCACATCTTGTAACTGACCTTTGAATTTTGCTTTGCGCCATTCTACCATTCTCTCTTGATCAAGAAATGTAATTTGTTATCTTTTAGTATCTGTAAGATCTAAGAATGCTACCAGTTTCTGTAAGAGCAGAATTGGGATAGGTGGTATGCACAAAGCAGCCAGCAATGAATGCTCTGTCTTTATCCCTCTCCTCATTACGGGAAGGAATACAGGACCCACTGGTCTTCCCCTGGCCAGAGGGAGCTTCTGCAGATGGGGTACCAGATGGGACTCTAAGCTGCTCTTGTCCTCTTTGACTCCTGTGGCATGGTGCTAGTGCATGTACCCTGTGTATTGCCCCCTCTGTACATAGTGTGACCTGTCCTGTGAGCTTTATGGCAGGACACCGTGACCTTCATGTCTGGCTTCAAAGAGTTCTGTAGGAACTCAGTAATACACACATCGTGTGGCTGAGAGTCCCCTTTCCAGGCAGGGCTGGCCCTGCCTGGAGTATCTTTCAGGATAGTTTTCCATGAAACAGGGGTGGAATTTTATTCCTTTATGTCAGGCCAAAGAGTTTCTCACCAAGTACAACAGTGGTGTCTGCGAGGGACACTTTACTCAGCCTGGCTTGAGTAATCGGAACACCAGACCACCTGCTACGACTTCTACTTGAATCATATGTTTATTCAGCCATCCGTGTAAAATAGGCTACATTTTGACACAGACTGTTAGGCAGTATTGACCTTTTGTTAGTTTATATTTGGTTTCATTTTAGATAACTTACGTTCAAAGTGAGAATAAGAAATAGCTAACCTGTTAAAACGTTTGAAAAGAAAACTTCCTCTGCTGTATTTGTTGTGTCACTTAGGTAAGCCTTCTGAGAAGTGGCTGAATAAAGTTCAGGGAGCCGGGACGCCTGGTCCTTCTGCGGGCCGGGCCCCGGCTCACCACACAGTGAAAGGAGAGCAGACTAGCCCCTCTGTGCCTCTGTTTTTCCCCATCAGACACCTACCTCACAGGGGCACTGGGAAAGGGAGTTTGGGGGAAGGCATGTTAACGTCTCTAAACATCTTTCAGTGCCATGAGTGATTTTTACTCTGTTTCATAGCATGGCAGAAGTGCTGTGTCTCATGAGCAAGGCAGGTGCTGTATGATACAAGAGTGTAACCTCTGTCGGGGTCAAAGTTACGATCTCGGTGTCATCAGAAGGCAGTGATACTTCAGGAACTCTTTTCCGTACTCCCTTCCTTTCCCCTAAGGAACAGTGGAAGTTCTCCGAAGAACGTCTGCAGTAAAAGGAAAGTAACGTTTCTTTGCTGTTCCCGCATCCCAGGCCCCGCCCCTTTCTGGTCACTGTGAGAGGGGAACCCCACCCCCACCCCCGCACTCTGGGAGAGGTTTACCTGGCAGTGCCAAAGGAAGGATGCGCATCTGAAAATGACACATCCCCAAAGGGGGCTCCGTGGGAGCTGTTTTTTTGTTTTTATTTCAGAATTTATTTAAGATACATTCTTCAGAACCAGATTAGAGGCACTGAACATTTAGACAGGTTCTAGGTTACAAACAGCAAGCGAACAGTCGCTTTTGGAATCTGCCAGTCTAGGTCTCTTCTGAATGGCGTATCTAGAACCTCCGTTTCCCAATTAGTAGCTGTTTGTTTAATCACCCTTGCCTCTACCTCCTTACCAGCCTTCCCTGTTTGGCTGTCCCAACTGTCTGCCCTCTTGTCCGTCACCTAGAAGCTGTAATGGTTACTATATTTTTCCCAATAAAGTAGAAATTTGGATTCAAAAGGAATATAATCAATTTCCACTTATCCTAGCAGTGCCTGAGTAAATCTAATCTGATTTATTTTAAACACATGCTGGTTTTCTCGTTTGCATATAATTTTCACATATCTACGTAAGGATCGATTTACTGCTTTTCTGCCCAACTTAACAATTCCGGCTCTGAAAATTATTTTAAAAGTCTATGTGATCTAGTGTATGTGCCCGTGTGCCCCTACTTATTTCTTTGGTTTGGACGGTGATTCTGGAATGAGTACTGTGTAGTAAATGTGCTGTTTTGTATGAAGCATGATGATCAATTTTTTTTCCCCAGGGAAGTTGTGTTTTGTTTTTTTTTTTAATTATTGCCTTTTCTTGATTATTGGAGAAATTTTCCAAAAGGAAAGAAAAATAAGTCCTAGTAGTGTGTATGCTGCTCAAAAATGTGATCATCTAGGACATGCTAATAAGTTGCTTTGGAAATAACTGAAGTTTTCCTCAGGAGAAGGCAGAAAAGAGGGAAGTAACAGCAGAACGGTAGGTCCCGGGAGGCCTGCCACCGACTCACCGAGGGGCCCCCACGCTGCCGAAATACAGCAAAACCGGAGCCTCGTACTCTCCAGGGATTTGGGTTTGGCACACTGAGTAGGTGTAGCACTTATTTGTGAACATTCACCCTTGGTCCTTCACAGCCACCTCTGGCGGTGGGAGCGCGTTGTCAGGACAGTTCACAGGGCAGCCCTGTGCGCATGTTGAGGTCTTCTCTGGGGTGTCTGGCTTTGTTAGGTGGTAACGTGGGATCGACAAAGGGAAGGTGTGGCCTCACCGCCAGCGCGATTTCCTGGGCCATTCTTTGTGCACAGCGATGGTTCTGCTGTTCGGCAGGAGAGCCTGCACTTGAGTTTGCGCCAGTGTTGAGAGGCATTGCTGCTTCCTTTCGGAGACCATTTATGACAGAGGTGGGCCACTTGTGAGATGGTTAGGCAGAGTAGCAGCGTCTAAGGCAGGTGGCCTTGGACCAGTTGGTTCCTTGCTCTCTGTGCATGGTGCGTGTCAAGTCAGCAAGCTCAGAAACCGTTAGCGTTAAAGTCTAGGTGCGTAGTAGTCCTTGCTCGAGGCGTTGGTGGATCAAATGGGGAAATAGCCCAGGACAACCTTTAGAGATTGTCAGGCCGTGAGCTGAGCTGCCCTTAATCTCGGAAGCCTTACAGAAACCTAGGCATACTGCTCCTGCCCCTGGAGAAAAAATAGAAACCTAGCTTGATGCAGAGTGGATTTTCGTATTTCTGTTTGTATTGCTGACATGGCAGCTGGCGTGGGCAAAATCATGAGATGGAATCTGTTCTGTAAGTTACTTCTTTAAATTTCCTCATAATTTTGCCTGTAGGAAAAAATTAAAATTATTCAAAGACAGCTTGCTGTCACTGGTGCTGCCCCAAAGCTTTCCAATCCTTTGTGTATTTTTTATGAATGAAATGGTTGCTGTGGGGAGGTCAGGATTCATCTAAGAGTATCTTGGTATGAATATAATGGTTTTGCAACTGTTTGAATTTTTCTTTTCTTGTGCCAGATAAAGAATGCAGCTGTCCCGTTTTTCAGTAGCTTCTGTTCATCAGCCTGTGTTTTCCTGGGCAGTTACTCCCAGAAGGCTTTTCTTAGTGATTGTAAAGCAAGAAAATGTTATCTGGGCCTGTGTTGCAAAGGTGGGTAACCTGTCATTACTTTCTGGCAAATTGAATTGATGGATTTTTAAGATAAGCCTTTGGGGTTCCTGTCACAGTTTCTGGGGCTCTGAGGAAGGGTTGAGCCTCCTCTGTTCTCAGTGTTTTGAGTGTTTTTCAGATGTTTGTAAGTTCTCTTGCACTCTTCTAATAAAAATGAAGACTTTGTCAAGAAGTGGCTTTGGATGATTTGGAGAGCTAGGAAGGGAAATAAGTACACCTGAGACCTTCAGTTGGCCTTTTACTTATTTAGGATAAAAAGTAGTTTGATAAGCTACCAGAGTTAGTGCTTCTTTAAAGACATTCTCTGAAAAGATAGGAACCGTCCCTCAGGAAAGCTATAAAAGCTATTCCCAGTGCATTGCAATTGCTTTTGATTTTTAGTCTTTTGGAGCAAATGTCTGATGTTATGTCTCGTGTTATGTTTTTAGAGCTGTGGGGGAAAATGTTTAAAAAAAAATCAAGGGGTATTATTAAACAACGATTATCTGGCTGACTTATGGGTGAGCTAAGTTGTAGGGCAGCTGTCCAGTTCTTTCTCTGTTGTCCTGACAGTAAAGCAGACAGTAAGTGATGTCTTAAAAAGTGATTTGCTTATTTCACACTGACATCTAAAGACATTAGCTTTGTGTTTGGAAACCCTGGGGACACCCCTCTGTGCCGTGACTTATTAATGTTTTTTAGACAAGGCTAAACCTGAATGACTCTATGTATTTATAATTTCACTATTCATATACCAGCTGCTAAAAGAAAAACCATGACTTTTAATCTTGTCTTGAAATTACTCCTAATTGTTAAATTCACCTAAACCCTTCCTGTTTAGGGAGGGTTGCTGCTAGTAACATCAGTTTGCAACGTTCTGCTTTAGGTATGTGTCTTATGGGAGTCTGGAAACTGTAATAAATATGATTGTATTAATGTACTGCCTGCTTTGTCTCTGCTGATTGGGGGTGGCAGGTGGGGGTGGGGGGAGGAGGCAGGGGAGTCTGTTACCAAGTGAAGATGCTGACCTGGAGAGTTAAACTGTCTCAAGCTTCCTGCAGTCTCATCTTGTAACCTCGAGTCTTTCCTTTACCAAAGCACACACATCTAGATCACTATCCTTGAGACTGCTTTGTTCTTCTAAGTTTATTTGAAGTCCACGCTTAGAAAAGGAATTCGGGCCACATTGTGAATTCTCTCTTCTAAGCGCGCAGCAATGGTAACTGCCCTGTGACTTTATTCTGCCTAATAGCTCACTGGCAGTGATCCACTCTGCTCACCGCTGAGACTGACTCTGCTCCCCTGGGAGGATTTCACCACAACTGACTGATTGATCCTCACATGCTTCCCGGAGTACCTGGACTTGCCACCAGCTTCCCTCTGTGCACGTAACAGGAAGTTGAACTGCCCAAAGATTTGCGACATTGATCACATGATTTCCTCTGTGTGCTTCCAGCCCGGAGTCACCTGGGTAAGGTGGACAAGTAACAATGACATTGATCCTCAGAGAGGGAAACCTCGAGTTAACTGTCAAGACCCAATTCCCCACTTTCAAAGAATACATTAAGTTGGGCTTAGCCAACACACAGGAAATTTCTAACCACCGCAGTGGAGGAAAGGGAGGCAAGACCCACGTGTTCCAGTTCTGGCCCTGGTTGTCCTGTATCACAAAGACTTGTGATTAAATGAAAAATCCTCATTAATCAAAAAAAGCAGAAGAGTCAGCTAGCTTGACATTTAAAATGTACAGTGATGTTTAAATATTGGCAGGGAGTGGAGGCCAGTGCAATGAGATATATCTTATGTCACTCTCCCTACACTTCCTGGGTAGGAGTGGCAAGGAAAAAAAAAATGTACTTTGCCCAACCCGGTTCTCTCCTTGGATGTGAATGAAGCGTACTTCAGTCTGCTCAGTGACCACTAGGTGGCAGTGTCTTAAAGAGAACTGCCTAACTGGAGTCCCGGAAGGACCCGAGTCTCCAGATCTCCAGTCCCTGCTACAATTTATTATAAAATGCTCACCGGTCTGGACTGAGATAATCAAGGGAAAACAAACTATTATCTACTCAAGTGGCAATATAAACGTTTCTTACCAATAATGAATTTACCTAATGTGAATCTTAGGAAGCCTGACTGAGGGCAATCAGCTGGTGACTGTGCTGGGGGAAGGGTGAGGAAGAGAGACTGCTCCGTGTCCACCGTTTTAGGGAACTGGCTTGCTGTTCTCGTATGTGGGGTTCTTCATTTCTCCTCAGAACACTGTCAGCGCCCCTCGGCCTCTTCCCACCTGCTGGCAGGGGATTACTCCAGGAGAACTGTCTTGGTGCCCTTACTTCTCAGCCGCTGCCTCACTTTTGGAAACAATTCAATTTCCCCCAGTGTCGAGGGCGGAGAGCCCATCTGTGAAAGGCTGCAGTTCTCTTACGATTCCATGATCAGAATTAAGCCTCCACTCCAAGACTGCAAGCAAATACGCTCTTGAATCCGAGGAAAATTTCTAATAGACACAGAAGACTGTGTTGTTTGAGGCTGGGCACCGGGGGCAGGAGTGGGTGGGCAGTGCTAGTAAGTCTCCTGGCGGCGCTTCAGGTCAAGCCCTCCCAGAGCCCTTCCCCTCTCTGTGTCAAACAATGATTTCCCAGCCGCCTACGGTGAAGCGGGATACAGCATGTGAAATAATTAGGCGCTGGTCTTCAAGTGAGTAACTGAAAGTAAGATTATAATAAAGAGCTTTATTTCATGCCTTTTTGGACCGTGACAGCTTGCACCACGTTTTGCTCAATTGCGCTGTGTGAAGCGGTAGAGGGCAGAGCATGCAGTAAGAAATCCTGTCGCTCTCAAGCATTACAGCCGTGCCAAGCGTGTTACACACATTACTTTGTTCAGACACAGCCACGGTGAGGGGAAGATTTTATCCCCAATGTGTACGTGACAGAACTGAAACAGAGGTTAAATAACGGGCCAGCATCTCTCTGCTAATAAATGGCAAATTTGGGATTCTGTCTCTGACGCGTACGTTGGTTAACCAGTTGCACCTTAAAAATACTAAATTTCTCAGGCGTTGAGAAGGAAGCTTTGAGGGCAAGCTGAGTCATTCCTGGACTAATCAGAAACCAGAGGGCTCAGTTAAATTCGGGCTTTTGGTTTGTGTCAAGCGTCTCTAGTCCCTTCTCATTTGACTGTTCTTTGGCTGGAAGTGAACACACACACGGGGCTTTCTGGCTCTCAGAAAGGACCAGGGTGGTGGGCGCCCCCAAGGCGGTGGGCCAGCTGTGGCTCTGGGGAGGGTGGCTGCCAGGTGAGGCCCACTTGGTGTTTCACCCAGCGGTTAGTTTGGCCCTGGAAGGGGGATCAGTCCAATAGTCTTGCTAAAAAGCAGGTGGAGTGACTATGGTCTTTTTCCAGGTCTTCAGAATGCATTTAGAACGTCTGCCGTCCTTACCTTTGCAGTGTTCTCCAACGCCTGGGAAGAAGGCTTTCCCTAGGCCTTGACTGTAAATTCATCTTATTCAAAACAAAACAACACAAAAAACTCTTCTCAAGGCTTTCAACTATGGCTGTGCCAAAGCAGCAGGAAAATAAAGATTCCCTGAAGGCCTGCAGTCTTTCTCCTGAGATCTAAAAGGGGGCCCAAGTGGAAACGTTTGACAGGCTGTCTGTCTTGTAAAATTTCCTTTCAACATGATGATGTATTAATTTCCAGAATCTGGCAATCCTAGGAGGGGCCCACTATCTTAGATGCTTTTACTGGTTACTTCTGAGCCTCAGTTTTCTGGTCTCTAAAATAGAATAATACCAACTACCTCCTAGGGTTAGCGACAGAGAGCGCCCGCCCAGACGGCCGGCACTTAATGTCATTTATGCTATGCTAAGCTTGCTCTGTGATTCTCAGCATCTTTCCTCACTTCCCTGTGCTTGCATCTCACGTCCTGAGACCGGGCCTGGCAAACAGATGCACGCAGCAGAACGTTGTTGCCATCCTTTTTTTCTTGCACACACACGTTTGAAAGGTTGTTCCCAGGCTTCCTGAGTTCTCTGTGCCTCCTCCGTTGGTTCTCTCTGAGTTAAAACTTCAGCCTATTGTCAAGTTCTTTACTGCTGGGAGACCCGTGTGCTCCCCCAGGAATGACATTAGGCTCCGTGGGACATTCATTAGTTGGGGTTACAAGAGGACCACAGGGCACTGGAATGGTAATTTCCTACATGGGACCCCAGTGACCCAGAGCGAGCTAGCTCAGCTGGTCTGAGCATGTGGCTAATGAGGGGAGGGTCGTGGCTTCACTCCTGTGTGGGCCAATTAGTGTCACGTGCAAAAGCATGCTCCTGGGGCATCAGGCCGCAGCCTTGCATGCGTGTGGCACTGGTCACCAGGATGGCTGTGCAGCCGTCCTCACTATCAGAAACCCAACGCAGAGTCAACATCTTCTTCCTTCCTATTACATGGCCCATTGTTCCCAAAACCTGGGTCACTTGTAGAGCATCTCCATATTTTTTGCCTTAAACCAAGCCGACCACTGCATTTTTATTTATTTGATATTTTTCTGTACATTTACTCCCTTTTTAGCTAACACTTAAAAGGAAGCTGTACATCACTACCATCAATGCAAAACAGGGAAATTTGCCCTAAATTGAAAATACACATAAAAAAAAATGCAACTATTGAAATTTCAGCGTTTATCTTCAGACAATATTCAGACACCTCCTGAGCCACAACTGATCGTTACCCTTCTGTGTATTAATAAATATGTGGCTATAAGTCGTGTACATTATGTAACACACATTGTTCTGTAATAAAATGGTCACATCAACAAAAACAATATTATAAAGCAATTGCTTCAGTGGGAAATGTTGGAATCAGTGACTAGGGAGTTTCACACTTGAAGTGATGAAATTATTCTTGCAGAAATTTCAACACCAAAGGTCTTTCTAATAGCCATAAATGTGTAGCTATAAAACCTAAAGTCTGAACAAATCTGAGGTTTAATTTATATCGAGCTCTTGCTCAGAAGTCAAGGCTTTTGTTCACACTCTCCACTGGCACTATCATTAACACTGTGCTTCCTACACATCCTTATCATTATCGCCCATTTTATGATAAACAAAGTGCAAACACGCAAAGCAGATGTGTTGACTGCACAACATCTTCTGTTCCCCTCCAGTTATGAGCCAGTTCACACTGGTCTCCCCAGTTGGCCAGATCCTTATGGAGATCAAGATATAACCAGTAGTGTTGTTGGTAATAAAAATGTATTCCTTAATTAACTGAGCATGTTACATCCAATCCAGTTATGAAAATGCACTGGAGGACAAACACAAAAAAACACACACACACAGACACACACACAGGCCTCTTCAGGGTTGAGAGAGAGCCTGGCCACTTCCATTATTTAAGGCTCCCAATACATTTAAAAAAAAAATGAAGAAATGTCAAAGCAAGGTTGTAAATGTGGTATGATTTTAAAATTCACATTGAATGATGGACGGCTTCCAATCCTCTCTGTGTACCTGTGAGTGGGTGTGTAGCCTCATTTGGAGATAGAGCCACCGTCTGTATGTGACGTCTTTGTGAATGTGAAGTCCAAAGGGTCCTCTCTCCCTGCCCCTGGGTCCAGAGATGAGCCCTGCCAGGAAAATTGTCTTCTGTAGGAATCTGGGTTCAAATACACCGTGAGGCAGAGCATAACATGTTAGCGGTGTGGAAACACGAAGTGGTCAGGGATGCAGAAGTCTCGGAAGAATAGCTTTCACTTTCCTTCTCGTGCCTCCTTTACCCTTGCTGCGACAACTCCGGTATTTCAGTGCTGCTTGGGTTAGCTCGCTTTTGCAGCTTTCTCATTATTCTTGCAAAGCCATTAACTGGTAGCAAAAGGGGCAGACCGTTTTATAAGTGCCAGAAGACTTACTTAGATCAGAAAATCAAAAAATTAAGAAGTGGGGAATGCAGTTATGCAGCTTTCTTCCACTGCGTGAGGACCTAATGACGACTGTAACCACAAGAACTACTTTGAATGACTGCTCACCCACACACGCACACGGGAAAGAGCAGGGAAAGGACTCCACGCCGTCCACATCTAAAAAGTTTTCATTGCATGATTTTTGCTGGATCATAAGATTGTGTAATCGGAGAGTATTATATGTTTATTTATATAAAATAGTGTAAAAATAGTTATTTACTTGAAAATGATCTCTTCGGATTCCATTTGTGTGGCCTTATTCTAAAACTGATGTCTTCCTTGTGGTCCTTGTTTCTGAGGACACAAAGCGGTTAGTTCATTTGGTATTCTGTGTGATGAACCTGATGGCCCCGGGGCGGCCTCTTCCCTACCCTGCACCGTCCAGTCGTGCCTCCGCGAGGCCCTTCACTCCGCCTCCTTGTTCCCAAGTTCATCTGAGCCCATCCGTTGCTCCGTGAAGAGTATTCTGGCCAAAGCTGCTCTCCCCTGGGCTCGGAGTCATCTCTCTTGACTGATTCGGAATGGTTTTACTTAATTTATTTAAATATATACATACATAGAGAGAGAACTATATGTCCATACATAGTCACTTTTATATACCCTTATATGTTAATAAATATGTGTAATTTTAATAGATCAGCATCATGGCATCAAACCAAGAGTCATATGGAGATTCCAACTAGAAAGTGATTGAGAGAAACTGTTTTAACCCCTCCCATGCCAGAGGAAGCTCCCAGAATGATTCTGAATATTTCCTTCCAGTTCTGTCTTTCATTACAGTCCTTCCAGGATAGGACCCTCAGTGATTATACTTCAAATCTAGACGCTCTGGCACTGAGTGGGTGTTCAAAATTTAATACTCAATCCTCACTTTGAAAAATATTAGCGAGGGCCTAGTAGATCTATCTCAGGTCACAGAGAG
Organism: Camelus ferus; assembly: GCF_009834535.1. Taxonomy (NCBI): domain Eukaryota; kingdom Metazoa; phylum Chordata; class Mammalia; order Artiodactyla; family Camelidae; genus Camelus; species Camelus ferus. The sequence continues at coordinate 111,626,377 of NC_045698.1, forward strand.
CTCACCAAGAAGAACACACCCAGGGACACAGCCTGCACAAGACTGCCCAAGTGGTGAGCCGCGGCGTCCTGAGTTAGAGAGCTGATGCCGCCTCAGTTTCGGGGGCAGCTGTAACCTCTGGGCCCGTCACTTCCAGCCACAGGCGTCGACGGCCTCCTCAGCTGAATGGAACAGGGTGTCAAGGCGTGGCCCATGCTGATGTGAACACCCAACCTGACAAAACCTGATGACCTCCTGATTGTTACGCCCCACGCCAAGGAGCTGAGTGCAGCCGCTGAGAAGTTGCTCCACAGCTCAAAAGCCAGTGGTCGCGTTTGCCGCTGCGCATCATGGACAAAGGCACGGGGCAGCTGCGGAAGGAGAGCGTGTTACAGGCGCCCCAGGTGCCAGCACCGCTACCTCTTTTGCAGAGCCCCGTGAAAAATGAGCATGTGGCGCCACTTACTCGAAATTCATTTCAGGGTAGTGACAACGGAGCATTCAGCCAAGCGCGGGGTCCTGCTGAGCGTGGGGCCCTGTGCGACTGCAGAGGTCGCTGGTGGAGCCGGCCCTGGGGGGAGAGCAGCACGAGGCCAAGTGGAGCCCGTGGGAAGTTCAGTGGGAGCGCCGGGAGGGGTGGGGGGTGCTTGGCAGGCGCGGCGCTGAATCTGTCTTCACACGTGTTGGATTCTTTCTTCTGTTGGTGAGTGACTTCTGTTCAGTGGTGTCCCAGCTAGCTGTGCTTAGTAACTGTTCTAACTATGCATGACTGGTCTACCAGTGGAAGCATTATCATTATTTTGAAATGCTTTGAGAACTTTCCTGAAGATTTTAAATCCATTCACACAATCTCAAGGAGTTTTCAACAGTGCAATTGTCAATGTAAGAAAACAAAGAACTGTTAGATTCTTTAAATATGACTCAAACGTTGTAAAATTTGGAATGGATTCAAAAATTTTAAACTTTTATTCATATCACTCGTGTGCACAAAGTTTATCATTAGTGATGACTACCAAGAATTTGAAGAGACCATGATTTAAGTCTTTTTTTAAAATATTTTTTATTGACTTATAATCACTTTACAATTTTGTGTCAAATTCCAGTGTAGAGCACAATTTTTCAGTTATACATGAACATATATATATATATTCATTGTCACATTTTTTTCTCTGTGAGCTACCATAATATCTTGTATATATTTGTATATATTTCCCTGTGCTATACAGTATAATCTTGTTTATCTATTCTACAATTTTGAAATCCCAGTATATCTCTTCCCACTTCCCACCCCCTTGGCAACCACAAGTTTGTATTCTATGTCTATGAGTCTATTTCTGTTTTGTATTTATGCTTTGCTTGTTTTTTGTTGTTGTTGTTTGTTTTTTTTTTTAGATTCCACATTTGAGCGATCTCATATGGTATTTTTTCTTTCTCTTTCTGGCTGACTTCTCTTAGAATGACATTCTCCAGGAGCATCTATGTTGCTGCAAATGGCATTATGTTGTCGGTTTTTATGGCTGAGTAGTATTCCATTGTATAAATATACCACATCTTCTTTATCCAGTCATCTGTTGATGGACATTTAGGCTGTTTCCATGTCTTGGCTATTGTAAATAGTGCTGCTATGAACATTGGGGTACAGGTGTCTTTTTGAAGTAGGGTTCCTTCTGGATATATGCCCAGGAGCGGGATTCCTGGGTCATATGGTAAGTCTATTCCTAGTCTTTTGAGGAATCTCCATACTGTTTTCCACAGTGGCTGCACCAAACTGCATTCCCACCAGCAGTGAAGGAGGGTTCCCCTTTCTCCACAGCCTCTCCAGCATTTGTCATTTGTGGTAAAAGTCTTGATTGGATTAAGTCTTCATCAAGAATTGCTGTTTCAAGCATAAAATCTGATATTAAAAAGCTATATTCATAAAAAGCAAATGCAAATTTCTCATAAAAAATTAAAGAGAGTATTTTTTGGAAATTTTATACAAATTCAGTGTTTAATATCTTCCCTAAATTTTGAGTTTTATTTTCTTATAATTATATAATAAAGAGAGTAATGAAGACTTTTGCCAACCCTCATATAGATGCCCAAGTCCCCTCCCATTTACCCCAGAGTGTACCTTATAATGTCATCATTTTCTGTGTGTGCTGCGAAGTGAAAAATGTTGGAAGCAGCAATGTAGCCAGCAGCTCTCTCAAGGAGTCTGAAGCAAGTCATCTGCTTTCGTCCACTGGTGGTGGCAGAGGCTCTTGGGATTTGACTTAAGGAATCAAGGCAGGACTGAAACAGGAGTCAACTATGGTGACATTTAATAGTACTTCATAAAGCTGTTGAAATGATGACATGAGATAGTGCATGTAAAGTGCTCAGAACAATGCCTAGAACACAGCAAATACTCAATGAATGGCAGTTACTATTACCTGGCTCCTTGGATAACTAATAAGTTGGCAAATTCTATTGTTTCTATGTCCACAATGCCCCAGCACTGTTCTTGCCTTTTTTTTTTTCAGTTGGGGGAGAAAATTAGGTTTATTTATTTATCCTTTGGGGAGGTACTGGGGATTGAACCCAGGACCTTCTGCATGCTAAGCATGTGCTCTACCACCTGAGCTGTGCCCTCCCCTCCACCTTGCTTTACTTTTGCTTCTTCTTGTTACACCTGCCACACTTAGCATTTTATCACTGCTCATCTGACAGTTATATTAGCCTCTTAATTTACCTTTCAGCTTCCAGTGCCTTCATGTTTGACCCATCTGGTTCAGTTAAGACTCTTTAGGCAGCAACTAACAGAATATCTATCTATCTTCTTTCATATATTAAGACATCCAGAGTTTCCAGATTTGGTTCAGGAACTTAACAATATTAGGCCTCAGGTTTAGGGAGTGTGTGTGTTGTTCTGTTTGTTTGCTTGTTTGGCTATCCCCCTCATGGTCTCAATGTGGCTGCTATAGCTCCAGCTATCACCACCACTCATGGTGACATCCAGAAGCCTGGAGGAAAGGAGTGGTCTCCTTGAGTATCTCCTTTTCCAAGTGGAAAAGTCTTCCACAAAGCCTCTTAAGAGTTCCTCAGAACGCATCTACCTTAAGCCAATCATAGGCAAAGGACAGTGGGACTACAGTAAGTGGTTTAGACTTCTCATCACTTCCCCCGAGGCTGGGCCTACATTCCCTGAGCCCGTAGTTCTAGTCCTACACCCCAAACAGAACTGGGAGCCTGACAGTCAGGGAAGAATGATAGTGGTGGGTCAACAACCAGCAATTTCAGCTAGTTTTCCTACACATCCCTGGCAGGTTCATCAGGGATTTCCTGCTCGAACAAGAGCTCACAGCCTGCTGGGTAAAGTCCCAGCCCCTCTGCCTGGAATTAAGTGTTTGGCCCCTATTCTAGGTGGGGAGGTCGGATTTTACCAGCATGCCCTTGGAGCATCTTGTATTTTTCCTTCATAGCCCCTTACCACCTTTTGTAATTCTACATGAATTTGGGGAAGTGCATGACTAGTATCTCTGTCCAACTCACTCCGGAATATAAACACCCCTACGACGGTGTCTGTTTTGCCCACCACTATACTCAACACCTAACAATTCTTGGACACCATCTATTCATAAATATTTGTTGAGTGAATGAACATCTATACCTGTCAAAGGGAGGAAGCAGCAGTTTCAACAGTTAGATATTTAATCCGGCAAAACCAGCTTTCTATGTAGTTATCAAAAGAGGTTGAAAGAATTGGGTACCTCGACATCACCAACATTTTGTTAAAGGACTAATTGCCAAGCCCTGTGTGCACGTGGGACCATTAGTAATTCTGTAGCTATGCAAATTAAAACAGTGATGTATGATTTATAGCTTTAATAACATTCTGAAGGCTCTTAAATTTTAATCACTTGCAACATCCTTTTTAATATTCAATTACTTTATTAACTAATTAGGTCACTTGCTGAAAAAGCACATAAGGCCGGTGCTATTTTAATATCAGCTGAGCCTCACAAAATACCTTTGAAATGGTGCAAATGGTTTATTTATTTTAAACAGATCATTAAGATGCTATAATTAATAAACCAATTACGGAAAAAAGGCCCGATAGTGATAGATGCCCGAGTACAACAGCAGTGTCCAACGGATTAGTCATTTTTATACACATACATCAAGGGGCAAAACTTAAAGCCCACGGTGAAAAGTGCTTTCCTAAATAATTAATCTGTGCAGTGACTGATAACCCTATCACAGCAAAGCTGACTGGGGGCTCGTTCATTACGCACACCTGGAATGTGTGCTTTCGTCTCGTCGAATGACACTCATGATGGAAGGTCCGCAGCACACTGAGTTTGGTGTTCCTTGATTACTTACAAGGGCCTTCATCTGCAGACGGAGCAGGGAGCTTCACGACTTAGCGGTGCCTCGGAGGGAGCCGAGCCTCCCAGAGGAGGATCACAAGGAGGCACACGCAGGGTCGGCGGCATCCCTGCTTACTGATTTCTCAGCACCGTGTTAAGGTCTTCAAAGCAAACAGTGTGAACAAAGAAAGCGGAGGCCAAGTCTGTGGGGATTTTTCACCCAATAGTCTCAGAGGGGGCTGTGGTTCGGAGCACTCAGCCTGCATTTCCAGGGCACAGCGATGTTTGGACTCTGGCCGAGGGTGGGTAGGATGCAGCTCTCAGTCTCTGGGAAGAATTTTATTTCTAGAATTACAGTGAGACAAGAGCAACCAGATCCTTCTGCTGGCCTGGGAAAAGCACTGATTCTAGAGGCCAGGTAATTTTTCTGGCTAACAACTGTACACTAATAAAATCATAATAACCACCAAGTATTGAGTCCTGACCATCTACTTCCCAGACACTGATTGCCTGTATCCTCAGTTGGATAATTCAGGGTATCTGTTGAGTTATCATTTATTTTCTGAGCCCTCCCAGGACCAGGCACTGTTCTAGGCACTGGAGCTTCTGGGATGAACAGGACAGACAAGTCTCCTCCTCTCATGGTGTTTATATTCTATTAGGAAAGAGAGACAAAAATCCTATACCACAAGGAGACACAATATAAACAGCCACTTCAGACAATGCAAAGTGCTAGGGGCAAACATCAAGCAGGAGAATGGGACAATGTGATGGAGAGGGACTGGGGCAGCTCCTTACGACTGAGTGGTCAGGGAACGCCCCTCAGAGGAAGGTGACATAGCAGATGAGCAGGAGGGTCTTGAACAACTCAGTTTTGTTCCTCGCCCCCCACCCCCCCACCCTTGTTTCACCAGCTGTTTTCTGCTTTGTGTCCTTTTCGGGTTTGTGCTGGTGAACGAATGGGGAAGGCAACCAAGGAGAAAGACAGGGAGGTGGGGTAGGGGTGAGAACGGCAGGTAGGAAATGGGAGATGCAGCATTAGCATTACCAGTCTTTTGCAACCGTGGGTACCTTTTTACCATTGGACCCCAATATGAACTTGTGTGCGTTTTGCTGTTAGTGTGTGTTGGTAGGTGAGAAACTGCCGAGAGAGCAGTTTCCCTTCCCTTCTGTCTTCCTGCCACGTCACGCTCTGCAAGTGGGTGCAGCTATGTTTTATGTATTTCCAGTCTGTTTTAGCACTTTCATGATGTGTTGATGAAACTTTAAAATATTCATAAATTTCCACATTGTCCCATGGATGCTAAGTTCTTTGGGAAGAGCAACTTAGCCCCAAAACAATAAATCTGGATGTGGGTGCTGCTCAAATACGTGGGGAAAAATGTCACCCTGCCTGGGTCCCTAAGGGAAAAACCTCAGAAAGGGCCCCCGGAATCTCTGTCAGCTGTGAGCTAAGTAGTGTTCCAGCAAGGTGGAACCTGAGCTCGTGAACCACTGGGACTTGTTTGCACCCGTGAGGACCAACATATTCCTGACTCCCAGCACAAGCTGAATTATCCCTGAGAAGTGTGTTTAAAACATTCCTTTTGAACAAGACAAGAAAAGGTTAAATATAAGCAGCCCCCTGTATTAATGAATAATTGCTTTGGTTGGTAAAGTTCTATAGGACTCAAATGAATTGTTGTTCTTTTCCTCTTTCCCGACCCAAAAGGGATGCTAACCATGAATGTGAGTGAAGGAAGCATACTAGTGACACCCTAGTATTAAGGAAGAGAAGAGCTGTGAGTCTTGCAGTGAGCTTGGGCAAGAAAAAGCCAGTTCTGTGTATCTTTGATGTCCTCGAAGGAGACCCATTGCGCCTTTTCAAAGTCTTCACAGACGTCTCTGTTTTTCATTCTCGTGGCTTTCTCTACCTACCACTTGGTTCAAAATAAATGATTCTTATTCAGTTTTTGCTCCATGTAATCACTGGCATTATGTTACAGTCGTTGCATACGTCTGTTTCTTCCACACTGAGTAGTAGATAGCTCTTTTCTAAGAAGATGAATTACTATAAATCATTCTATAGAAAAGTGAATTCTCAGTTATACGTGAAAACCAAGAAGATTTGCGAACACGGTCCATGTGTGGTCTGGGTCTTCTTTCCTCTTTGAAATTTGGAACTGGAGCAAGATGGTTGGGTTTTGAGAACACCAATGACTGTAAGAAAGAACCCATGATCCTTCACATGTGAGAAGGACCTCTGGGACACATATCTTTTACTCAAGAGTGGATCCTCCTGCCCTCCCTCACTTCACCCTTCCTCGGGGATAGATACGGGGAGAGAGAGTGAGTGTGCCCAGAGCAAACAGGTCACAAACACAGCAATAGTACAAGTCCTGGGTCCTACCTGCCCCTTTCTCACATGTGATAGTGACCACACCTTTTTGGTTGAACATCCGGTCTGTAAAATGGCATTTAGTGTCCCACCCTCAAATGTGTACATTTACAGAGTAGACATCTGTTCTCTGGTCAGTCTGTATATTAATTATTAGTAAAATTATTTTCTGTATTTTAGATAACATAAATACAAATAGATATTCCGTCCTTGTCATGCCTTACAGATCCTCTGGCATTCACCCAGGGCCTGTGTGGACCTGCCTTTGAAGATCACTGCTCTGAACAATTGAGGAACCTGAGGTAAATAAACAAGGTTTCTTGCAGAAACGTGCCTTATGTTGAGGGGGGCCAGATCTACGGCTAGGGCCACCTTAAGAGCATTTTGGGCATGACTTACATAAGAATCTGGATGGAAAACACATTAAGCAGAACATTCTGGCCTTCGACCCTCCCTAGAGTTTCCCTTGCAATTCCCTGCTCAAAGCTTTCAAAGAGATGTGCAGTCGTTTCACACGCCAGTCTTTCCTCAAGTTCTGCCCTGCTTGTATTACCATCACAATTTCTACCTTGCCAAAGTACCATGGTATTGTTATTTCAGAAATACTTGTCTGCCAGTTTTCTCATTTTCACTTAAATTAATATATTCAAATGATTTTTTTATGTCACTACTGTAAATGGAATGCCAACCTCACTTGCCATAAATAGAAATAAAAAGGCATGTAATTATTAGAAACCACAGTGAGATATCACCTCACACTTGTTAGAATGGCTATTACCCAGAAGACAAGAGTTAACAAGTGTTGATGAGGCTGTGGAGGAAAGGGAACCCTCTTGCACTGTTGGTGGGAACGTAAGTTGATGCAGCCATCACGGAAAGCAGTATGGAGGTTCCTCAGAAAACTAAAAACCTACCTACCACAGGACCCAGCAGTCCCGCTTCTGATACATATCTGGAGGAAATGAAAACAAGACACTGAAGAGATACCTGCCCTCCCATGGTCCCTGCAGCATTACTGACAGTAGCCAAGATATGAAAACAACCAAAATGTGTGTCGGTGGATGAATGGGTAAAGATGTGATATGTAAACACAATGGAATATTATTCAGTCATGAGAAAGAGGGAAATCCTGCTACTTGTGAAAACATGGCTGGAACTTGAGGGCTTTATGCTAAGTGAAGTAAGTCAGGCAGAGGAAGACAAATACTGCATGGCATCACTTACATGTGGAATCTAAAAAAAAAAAAAGTCAAACTGATAGAAACAAAGAGTAGAAAAGTGGTTGTCAGAGGCTAGGGGTGGGGGAGAGAGAGGGAGGCCGGTAAAAGAGTACAAACTTTCACCAGGAAGATGAATAAGGTCTCCATGTAAAACATGCAGACTGTCATGGATAACACTGTTGTATAAATGAACGTTGCTAAGAGAATAGAACCTGGTCTCACCCACAAAAAAGACAAATATGTGAAGTGATGCATGTGTTAATTAGCTACATGGGGCAAATCCTTTCACAGTGTATACATACATAAATCACCACAGTATACATTTTAAATATCTTTATAATTTTGTCAGTTATACCTTAATAGAGGTGGGAGGGAAAATACCCCCCCCCAAAAAATCTTCCATGTACTACCAAAAGTCACCAAACCAACCCAAACCACCAAAACACCCAAAGCACCACATGTTGGGAAGTATTGCCTTAAGATACTTAAAAACTAACGCAGTATTTACTAGACCCTCCTTTCTTGGAGTTTGCTGGCTGTCTTGACATGTGTAGTCGAGCGGCAGACTATATCCTCAGCTCCAGTACATGCTTTCCTCTTCCATTTGGAGGCCGTGAAGTTTGCAGGGCGTAGGGCTCTGTGCCAGGGCCCTCAGGCTCCTCCTCGCTCCGCCACTGACTGACAGACAGGTGGATGCAGGGCCTCAGCTCTCCCACCCATCCACTGATCCGAATCACTGCAAAGCCGATATTCCCAGCAAGGGCAGCGCTGGTGGTTCTCCTCCCATATCATAGGTGTCTGTTTTGTGTTAAGAAAGATGATCTCATTCAGTGTTAGCAGTGCTAAATATTTGAGAATCCGCTTTTGTATTCTCTGGAAATATGTAGTTCCAGATTTTCTCCTAGCTCTGTCAACAGTATACGACCTCACTTTCTCCTTCTGGAAGAGGAAGCTAACACACTTACTATTCAGCCTAGTGTAACTGAAGTAACTGAAGTTACTGAAGCAAGATGCGCAGAAAAGCCCCTTAAAAAAAAAAAAAAAAAAAAAAAGAACAAAGAACAGCGTGTGCTGCGCGGTGAAGGAAGCGCTCATCTGTACAGCGCGCAGACACCGAGCCAGGCGTGAGTTCCGCAGCCCAGACATCGCAGGTCCCCAGCTGCTGTGCGCTGGGGGCTGGGCATGGCCGCGTCACCAGGCCCGCACGCTCCCCCCGTTTAGGGTCACGGAGGGAAGGCAGAGGATCGACCACAGGTCAGGCCTGCGTGGTCAGCACGCCGGCGCGGCTGGAGGGGCCACACTCCACACTCCGGCAGGCTGATTAACGGCGTGGGCTCGGAATTAGATCTGGTGCAACTGCTGCGGCTGCCAGGACCGTGAGCCATTTCCTTCAACTCTGCTGAGCCCCAGTTTGCTCCTTGTCTGGAGAATGAGGCACACGCTGTGGATTTGCACGTGATTTCAGTGGCACTTGGAAGAGTCTAGGCTCTTCTCTGGCCCTTTCTTCTTCACGCACGTTTGGCCTGGAAGAGATGACGGAAGACCCGAGTCCACTGTTTCCTCGGGAGGGTTCAGCTTCCACCTGGCTCTCACGTGAACTCATCTGGGACTGGGGAGCCGCTGATCGTTTACGAGCTGGGGAGAGACGCACAAGACGTGAAAAGTGAAGGGAAGGTTAGAAACGTGGACCCAGTTGGGAAGTGGTTACAAGGTGTTTGTGAGAAGTCATTCTGAGCTCAAATGAGAATGGTGGCCGAGGGAGTGGAAAAGATACTAGTTGCTTCGGAGCAGTGAAAATCCTGTATACTTACTGAGCAGATCTTGGATATTTCATTATTCTTTATTTTGCTGCAAAGAGTTATGTATTCCCATCTTTCCAAAAGTTTCTTCCCATTCAGTAACAAATTCTTAAAAATCCTTTTAAATTATTAAATATGGAATTATGAAAGCTACAAGCAACAGGAATTTAATCGTCTTCACATTACTGAAGAATTTTGTGAACCACAGCACTAATGGCTAAATCCTAAGAATGCACCTGTTATGAGAAGCCCATGGAAAAATCCCTAGTGTGGATTCCACACTTGCCACATAACAATAAAAATATAACATATAACCCTGACAGAGAGAAATATTATCTCAGATTGCACTCCCAACGGAAACCAAGTGAACCTACTATCTGCCCCAGATAGTTTAGGAATGTGATGAGGAGAAAGGAAAGAGAAAAAAAAAAATAGATCATCAAAGAAAGTTGCCTTGCAAGCATGTTATGAGGGGTAAATGAATTATTTACAATTGCCTGAGTTTCAGTCATTTATTTGCTAGTGTTTAAGATATGCAGGTGTGCATACAAGATGTATCACAATTTTTAAGTACTTTTTTCTTTAAAAAACAAAAATTATTTGACATCCTTGTATTGAAAATGATACAAGAATGATTGTATCTGCCTGATAGTGTCTGCCTGAGTATGGCATTGGAATTCCTTCAAATAAATGTCTCCCCTCCCATTCAGGGTTAGAGAATATTGTTGCATATCCAAATATATGATTTCTTACTGGATTGTGGTGTAGAATGTTGTCATAGTTACATAAACAGTACAACCTGCCCTTCCGTACAAAACCACTTCCCTCTCTCACTGAGCCAGTCCGTCATCTGAAGTCTTTGGTGTTTGGTTTTCTGTTTCTAATATGAGCATGTTAAATGGGCTGATAGTCATGGTGGCAATTTTTATATAGTTTTGGGGGGGATAGGATCTCACAGTCCTAAAATACGGTAATACTCTCTGAGTAGGAATTCAAGGTGGTGTTTTATTTGGCCGAGGATTCACTCGCACAGCAGAGACGTCAGGCTTTTTACATGTGTGTTTGATGCTGTGGGTTCTTTCACAGACAACCAACATTCTCCACTTGGGACAGAATACGATCTTCGTCATAAATCACTTTCCTGTTGTGGGGAGTGGGTGTGTCTTAATCCCCATTTCTTAAACTTATTCCCATGGTGTGCATTTTTATTTCTTTTCCAGCCATGAGATGAGAAAAAAAAATCAAAAAGAATAAAGTCCAAGGTTCTACTGGGCTTTCTCCTTGAAAAGGGCGAGGGGAGAAAATGGGAGCTGATCAAGGGCCTCACGTCAAGGTAAGGTGAACAGAGATACAAAATGAGCCAATGGCGCTTCCTCAGAAACCACACACAGAATTCTTACCTGCCAGGGCAGTGGCACTTCTGAGCAGATACCTAAGAGAACTGAAAGCAGGGACGGGAGCAGGTGCCTGTGCACTCGTGTTCACAGCAGCATTCTTCCCAATAGCAAACAAATCCGTGGGAACAAGTAGGCTTAACAGATGAATGGGTAAACCGAATGTGTTATGCATACACAATGGAATATTATTCAGCCTTAAAAGGAGTGAAATTCTGACACATTCTACAACTTGGATGAACTCTGAGGCATGCTAAGTGAAAATAAGACTGTCACAAAAGGCCAGAAGCTGTATGAATCCACTTACATGGGATCTCTGGAGTGGTCAAGTTCAGACAGAAAGTCGAGGTGTGGTTTCCCGGGGCTGGGGGCTTGGGGGTGAGGGGCTAGTGTTCAGCAGGTATGGAGCTTTTTAGTTTTGGAAGATGAAAAAGTTCTAGAGATGGGTGGTGGTAATGGTTGCACAACAATGTGAATGCACCTGATATCACTGAACTGCACACTTTAAAGCGGTTACAGTGGTAAATTTTATGTTATTTTACCACATTTGTACATGTAAATTCACCACATTGTACACATAAAATATATTATGTATTTTTACCACAATTTAAAAAGATAAGCCAATAGAGAAGAAATAGAGAAGGTAGTTGAACTGAATTTACAGGAGTTAATTTCCAACCTTCCTCTTTGCCTTTAACATTCCCCCCAAACACGTACGTGAGCAAGCACGTCAGTGAGAGCGGAGCGATGGGCGCACCTGTGCTTGCGAGCCTGCAAGCGCTTTGAGGCCCAGTCTCCCCTCATCTAGGATGCAACCTCAGACAAAGCCGCCGTGAATACGTCCCTCAAGAAATCTCAGCAGTAACCCGGGGGCGTGTGGTCCTAGTCACACGGCTGTTAGGTGGGTGCACCACTTACTTGAGGGTCTCAGACCGGTTATCAGTGCCTGAATGGCTGCCTTGCAAAGGGAGTGAGGGGCTGGCTCCCTCAGCCGTTCCCGTGTTACCTGCAGACACACACAAGTCTCTTTCTGTTTAATAGTCTCCAATTCACTGAAAGTCCATCTTGCACCAGTTTGATCCTGGTGTTTCCTGCCTTTCCCCACCTGGAAAAGACGCCTTTGTTTTAAAAGCATCTCGGCAAATGTGTGGTTTACTGGAACATTTTTGAAACACGGTCATTGTAAGCCTCAAATCAGGCACTCGGGAGAAAGAAGTGGTACGTCGGGAACGTGGCCGCCAGTCTGGGGAGAGCGTTAGAGCCCAAGTGGAGAGCCACAGAGACGTGAGCAGCTAACAGTGGACTGTTCACCTCCCAAACGCGATTCAGTGTGACAGTGACACTTCACAGCACATTGCATCCAATCTCATTTGAAGCTGACAAAGATTGTTTCTGCTTTACATCTATTGGTTTATTAATGGTCTACAGCCTCTTAAGCAGATGCATATTCATTAGGTAGCCAGCTGCTAGGAGGTTCCCAGATGTCGAATGTAACTCTGTCTTGGAACATTTTTTTTTTTCCTTATCATGAAACAAAGTAATTGAAGCCTTATTAAAGAACCAGTTAATTACTAAAGCGGTACCTTATGGCACCCTTTTTATCATTCAAATTTGAGAACTCTTGGGACATCTAAAAAATTTGGTGAAGAGACAGTATTTAAGAGCCAACCTTTATTATATAAGGATATAGACAGATACTGTGTGTGTTGAGATGTGCATACACACCCTTCCATGCTGGAGAAATTAAAAGTAAGTGAAACGTTCCTAACAGCTGAAAAAATTTCAACTACAGTATCCTTTCCTTGGTTCATTATAGGAATTAAGTCCAAAGGACAACACTGATAAACCTAGTAAGTTAATTAAAATAAGGTTACTTTAAGATTTCTTTTATCTAATCTTATCACTTTCCTGTAAACGATGACCTGAAAAATGGATCTTTTATAACTTATGCCACAAACTTAATTTTTTCATTAAAGCTATTGTTTTTTTTTTTCCTCTGTCAAAAATAAGATAGTTCAACTACTGGCAATCAAACTAAGGTTTTCAAATTGCCAAGTATTCCTAAATGCCCTTTAAAAATCCTAAAGATGTCAATTCAGATTTTCCCTTAAGAACACCTTAAATCTGAAAATTACATTTCTACTTTTATTTGGTGACTGGGCGTCTCAATTCTATTTCTCAAATGCAAGAATCACAGGAGCAAATAAAAAATTGCCAAGAGCACACACTGTTTAGAAATGGGATCCCCTAACTTCAAGGCCATCCAGCGTTTCTGCAGCTCGCCCTTAACATGTCTTTCAATCCCTCGAGGAGCCTTTGTGTTACACTACTCCAAATCTGCCGGAATTTTCTGCCTTTGAGATTTGGCTAATGTCTTAATGCAAGTTATATCACTATTTCTACAAAACAAACAAAAGGTTTACTCTTCAGAAGAGATCAGTTTTTCTTTGATCTGTGGTTCATCTCCTGCTGGTGACCTTTAGAAAATGCAAATAGATTTCATAAGCATTCAGTGCTTACTTGAAAGACATATTAGTTAACGACCGTTCACTAGCTGCTCTAGCTGTCTGCTGTGTGTGGAGCATTGCGTGGCAGCTGGGACAACATGGTCGGAGACAGGGGTATGCAAGGAAAAGCTAACGGTGTACAGTCCTTAAATTAAAAGGTCTGAAATATTAACAGAGGAGTACTGAGGGATAGTGGAATGAAACTGGATTTGGATTCCAGAGGCCTGTCCTGGGAGATGTGGTTTCACTAACTCCTTCGCTCTCCTGGAGCCCGTTTCCTCCGTCTCTAACACGGCGATGGCTGTTTTACCTGCTCAGTTTACGGCTATTGTGAAGATCAGGGAGGAAGTGAGTGTGAATCCACTCTTTAAACTAAAATGCACATGCCAAGTCGTGACTATTTGAAATGCTCGCCCTATCTTTATAAATGCCCCTTAGATACAAAGCATTCATATCTTTCACATGTAGATTAACTATTAATATATTTCAGGTTCAACAGTAAATAGCAAACTATTGCCATACAATTTTCCACTCACATTTTTTCACAGCCCCAGTCAGGTGAGCCCTGTGACAACCATGGCAGTGAAAGCAAGCGAGGCCTTTAGAATATACCGCCTCTGGTGGGCCGGGTCCCCCCTGAGGGACTTCCGACGGGAGGGAAGTGCTTCCTCAGCCCCCACACGCCACGGCCCGCCACGCCCTTGCTCGCCTCCCCTACTCCGCTCCCTTGACACTGAGCTCTGGGCACACCCTGCTGAACTTCTGGGGTCTGTTCTGCACTTGGACGCATGGAGGTCGCACAGCTGGCTCCTTCTCGTCATTCTTCAGGTCTCTGCCAGAGTAAACACGTGGAGGAGAACGTGGGTACCGAGTCCTCTGGTCTGGTGGCCCGTTGTCGTATTGCAGCCGTGTTTCCCAGCTGAGAGGGTTTGGACTTTCTATGTTTTTATCACGACTGTTTTGGAATTGTTTTTCTTAAGTTTTGATGACTGAGAAGTGAAATATCGTGGGGAAAAAAATCCTGGAATACTGGAGCCCAGCCTACTACCTAATATTTTAGCTGCATTTTAGAAAATACAGTTCAATAAAACTGGTTTATAAATTACCAGACACAAAAGATCAAATTTTCAATGCTTCATTCATTGACTGCTACGTACACATTTCCAAAATGAAGCTCTTCTGAGACAAGAGGGAATTCTGCCTAGGATTTCCTCCCTCTTTCCTTGATACAAACTCTGCCAAACGGACTTATTGAAGGCTGGCCCTGGAAATCAGTTGCTGGAAAGCAACAGAACCTCTGTTCTGGGGACTCTGCACAGCAGCCTTTGCAGAGCTGCTCCTGGCTATTTTGTTTCTGATGTGCCTGCTCTGGGTTTCTCAGAGGAAGGGCCTTGCTCCGTAGGGTATGAGGATGAAGGGAGCTGAGGTATAGGACAGAGCTTGCTGCTGCCATTTCATGGGAATCTTGCTGGAGTGCTGCAATATTGGGGACCAGATTTATCTAGGATTCATAAGGGACACTATGAATGTGGGTGCACTGATCCTATAGCCATATCCTTTTGTGTTTGCCAGAGAACACAGGGCACCAAGTTGCCAGGCCCCCTTGCAAACAAGTCAGAGGCCTTCAGGTCTGACCCATTTTACTCTTCTCAAAGGATGGAAAAGAATGTTCCAAAGGTTTATAATTCGCTAAGCACTCAACACCCAGCCTCTCAATCTAAGCTTTCCTAAAAAATATGAAGTGGGTAAGATACTTCTTCATAATTATAAAAGCTAGTAAATATGCATTATGTATCGGAAGAAATAATCTCAAAAACTGAGCAAAAGCTATGGTGAACACCAACTTTGTGAAACATTTAAATGGTTTTTCTTTTTCTTCATATTTACCTGTATTTTCTAGCTTATTTTTTTTAACTTTTTTATACAATTTTTAAAGGTTACACTCCATTTATAGATATTACAAAATATTGGCTCTGTTTCCTGTGTTGCATAATACATCCCTGTAGCCCATCTTACACCCGACAGTTTGTGCCTCCCACTTCCCCATTCCTGTGGGCCCCTCCCATCCACTGGTAACCACTAGTTTGTTCACTGTGAGTCTGCTTTTTTGTTATACTCACTAGTTTGTTGATTTTTCAGATTTCACATAAAAATGATAACATACGGCATTTGTCTTTCTGACTTATTTCACTTAGCATAATGCCCTCCAAATCCATCCATGTTGCTGCAAATGGCAAAATCTCATTCTTTTTTATGGCTTAGTAGTATTCCACTGTGTGTGTGTGTGTGTGTGTGTGTGTGTGTGTGTGTGTGTACACAACATTTTCCAGTCATCTGTCAGTGGACACTTAGGTTGCTTCCATGTCTTGGCTATTGTAAAGTAGTGCTGCTGTGAACATTTGGGTGCACATTCTTTTTGAATTAGTGTTTCGAGGATTGGACAAAAGGGAAACTTCATGCATTGTTGGTGGGAATGTAAATTGGTGCAGCCACCGTGGAAAACAGTATGGCGTTTCCTCAAGAAACGAATAATAGAACTACCATATGACCCAGTAATTCTACTCCTGGGTATATATAGCCTCCTCTCAAAAAAAAAAAAAAAAAAAAGAAAAGAAAAAAAAAAGAAAAGAAAAAGAAAAAGAAAAAGAAGAAACACTAATGGTGTCACCAGTTTTTAATATTTAATATCCAGAAAGCAATTTCATATGACAGGCATTTTGCTTGTGACTAAAGTGAAAGACGAAACGAAATTCTTTGTACCTCAAGCAGGTCAGCTTATAAACAGGATAAATCAAGTAAATGGATTCATAGTTTCTAGGAAATATTTATCTGTTAATTCTCAACAGACAGCAGCAGCTCCGCAGGTGTGGCCTGAGGACCACTGGGGAGCCCTGTGACCCTTCCAAGGGAACTGCAAGTTCCCGCCTTTTCCAACCACATATTCCTGACGCCAGACCTGTTTCATGTACTTCCACCGAAACGACATGGCACAGCAGACTGAATGCAGAGATAATCCAGCTGTGCTCTCTTATGCCAGGTAATGAGATTTTCAGAAATGTAAAACAGTGTCACTCTTCTCACAAAAATTTATTTTGAAAAACATTTTAAATAAAACTAATTTGGCAGGCAATGGGCTTGTTATTGTAAAAACCAATGGATGTTTTAAAAGTTTCTCAGTTTTTATTTCAAATACAGTAAATATCAATAGATATGACTCACTAAACAAACGCTCCCTGGGGTCGTCAGTAATTTTAATGGCATTAAGGGGGTCTTGGGATCAAACTGCTTCAAATACCAACTCTAGGCGCCCTTATCTCATTATGAAATGGAAAGGAAATACTGGGTTTCATAGTTCAGGACTCAGTTATTTAAAGTAATGACATTTAAAGAGTAACAAATGAAAATTGTGTTTGCCCATCAGGACTTTCAAATCCCTCCAAACTCTCTGGGAAGCTAAGCATTTGAACCGGCTGCATGCTGACTGCTCACCCACTGAGGTAAGCCGAGGCGTGAGCTGCGTCTGTGAGAACAGCGCGTTATTAGCCAGGCTGCCACTATCAGAGACGGAAGATACTCCAGAATTAAGGTCATAATGAGTTAAAAGTGAAAAAAAAAAAAAATCCTCTTTCATGGATTTTTCAAGTCTTTATATCAGATTTCTTCTCTGGGTATTAGAGGAACAAGAACATAGCCAACAGAACTGCATGAGGTCAATAGAAAAATTAAGATCTCTACTGCTTCTAAAAGCTAAGAACATTCTGATGAGGGTTATCTGTGTGGCAGGTCAAGAGCACACCTTCATCATTCTCTCCCTCACACCTGCACTGATGTGGCAAGTAGAAGTGAGTCAGTACAGTCGCAGAACAGCTCATTTACAATTTCCCTGTCTGTTGAAAAAAGGAAGCAGAACTAAACGCAGATGGGAAAATCCTCCATTAGAAATCAGCTTGGTAGTAAGAGTCTGTCTGGCTTTAACTGTCCGCTGCTTTCAGGACGTGAGATGTGAAATGGTCAGCATAGGAGCACGTACAAAGTTCTTGACATGTCAGCACATCTTCATGAGTAAAAACGAGAGGCAGAGAAACGTTTATAGAATATACATGTCAGTCAGTGCCACTGGATCTCACGCATCATTTTATTACCCAACACTTCCAGATTTTTAAGTTCATTTCAGAAAAAGAAGTATTAGGGCCCAGAGAAGTCAGATAAATCGATGAAGGTGTCACACAGATAGTGGGGGGTTGAAGCGGGATGAAATCTGTCTGCTTCCAAGTCCATGATCTTTCCTCAGCGCAGGGCTCTGTCTCCAGAGAGCTGAAAACACACAGCCAGTTTACTTCAGAAATCTGTTTACCGTAAGGTGTGTTCTGTGCTTAGGGCAGTTAGTTTTGTTTACTGTTTCATAAATATTGGAGAAGAAAAGAAGTATTAACCCTTCTCTCCAGATGTAAGTAACTACCGGCCTCAACTTGTTAATGACTAGCCCCGAACCAGGAGCAGGATGTGCATCATCCTAAGTACTGTGCAGGGACACTATGTACATTTATGGCTCCTGAAGATTGTGTCAGAGAAGTAAAGAAATTTCAAGAGGGGAAAAAATGCATCTGGAGTGGCAGCGGAGGTTCACACATCATCATAGGTAAATTGCTAGAACAGTAGCTCCCCCCCTCCTCTCCCAAGTATTAGGCAAGATGAAAAATAGATACAGCGGAGAAGCCGTTGAAAGAGCAAGGGGCGAGTATAGGACAGGCAAAAGGGAGCCCAGCAGGTTAGTACGGAGTATTTTCTTGCCACCTCCACATTATTTGGGGGTGGTCACACCTTTTAAGTGCCACTTGTACCCCTTCAGAGACAAATCATTACACTGAACGGACCCCCAGCGAGGTGGTTCTTCTGTTCTTTCATAGGCTCTGAAACAAAAAATGATACCCAACTGTGTGTTGAGGTGCAGTCGTAACTGAGGTGGGGGCTCCCTTCTGTCCTCAGAGACACAACGTTGGAAGAAGGCATAATACAGAAAATGCTTTAGAGATAAATCTTAATTTTATTAGAAAAAAAATTTTAAACACAAAAATTTAGAACAAAATATTTATTTAAGAACATCTATATTTGAAAAGGTGATGCTATACCCCTCAATTTAAAGAAGAAATTCATTTAAGATTACGAGTTTTAAGTATCACCGAAGATATTCTTCATGCTGCCACCAGAGCCTGGCTTGACTGCTCTGAAGTAACAACACTTGAAAGCTCCTATTCTTTGAAACTAATTTAAACACATTGAATTGTTGAAAGATTAAAAACCACAGTCAGCTAATTACACTCTCTCTCATCTCTTATTCAGCAAATGAATCACTTTTCATTACTGCTTAGCTGAAGTACATGAGTTTCTGCCTAATTAGAAATGTTGTAGATGGAACATTAGCAAGAATGGAGCAGGTCAGGATATCTTAACTGCTTCATTTTTAATCCCTAACAGTAGAATCTGATAGGAAAGAATAGAGAAGTCATTAAATAATTTTAAATTATTTATAAAAATTACTTTGCCCAAATTATAATTATTTTTTCCCCAAATGGTCTCAAATGTCTAACATAATGAAAGAAAAAGCAGTTCAACATTGATTTTAATGAACAGTTTAATGTTATGTATAACAGAACTTTATGAATACAATGGAAACAAAATTTCATCAATTTAATAAAAAAATTTCAACACAAAAGTGGGAAGGTAATAATTTGATACCTATATTATAGTATTTATTTTAAAAAATATTCCCAGCTTGAGGGTGAAACAATTAATTTTGCATTCCAAACTCTAGAATCAAGATTTTCATGTGAGCTTAATGCAGAATTACAGCAGGAAAACAGAAACACTTTAATTAATTTCCTTTATTTTCCATTAAATCAATAAAATCTTTGACTGCTACAGGTCTCCTTTAATAATATATATTTAACTCCTCTCTATTGGAACCATATTGCTAATGCCACATTATATACACTCAAAACCAAAACAAATACTGTATAAAATCTAAAAGCCAACATTGTTGAGTTCTAACATTTATATTTAACTTAAGGTTTCAATGGATTTTTACCTTTTCAATTTTTTGAAAAGGTACCAAAAAAATAAAAATAAATATTTTTCTCTTTTGACTTTTCCTGACTGTTACATGGTGCCTACCAGGATAAACACTGAAGGAGCCTTGCCAAGTTAATCACTGCAAAATGTAAATAATGACTGCTAAAAACAAAAAAACTGGAGGTTTTTTTTTTTTTTTCTTTTAAAGGAAACCATAGAGCAGTCCTGAAAAAAAAATGTTCTTCCTAGTTCTGCACAAGATAATTATAGCAGAAGATATGGGAAAAGTCCCAAAGCTATCACCAATTGCTTAAAGAAGTTTTGTTACAATAAAAATTTGGATAGTATAATAGCAGTGTTGCTGGAACATTAGCAAAAGTATATACATTCCAGTTACCTTTGATTTAGCCATAATCACATATGTATGCCTTTTTTGGACAAAAATATATATTTTTATAAAAAACTGATCATCCAACTTTAATGATTTCATATATGGACTCAAGAGTGGTAGTAAAGGAACAGACCCAATTGTGACAAGGCGATTCAGGGACAGAAAAATCAAGTTCCTCAGGAAAGAAAAGTATAAAATTAGAGATTCAAACACATTTATTCAGCCCTATTCTAGTCTTCCCACAAATTACGTTAAAATGGGCTCTTCAATGTATAGAGGCTTTCAACGGTCTCACTACCCCATCTGTGGTCTGTTCTCACTGGGAAAAATGATTCTGCCTGCCTCATCTGAAGTGCCCTTGCCTGGCCATCTGAAGTACTAGATATTTCACTTTTATAAAAGAGCCTTTTTGGTTCTTAATGTAGATTTATTTTAATTAACTGATAAAAGAAAGAGGAGTTCATTAGCATTTTCCATCCCAACATCACCTATCTGCACCACTAGAAATCCTTCATTCAATCTGCTCCTTTATAATCTCTTATTTGCTAAAGTTGGCGAAATTTGCAAAGGCATCTTGCTTGGGTTGCACAGTTCCAGAAGCCATGGCTAGGCTGGGCATGCCCACTCCCACTGTGCCTGTCAGGCCCATCCCAGCAGCTGACATCCCTATGTTCATGTTCATGCCCATCATGCTCTGGTTCATTAGCGGACTATTTCCAAGAGGGGCCATTCCCATGGAGCCAGTCATCACACTGGGCATGCTCATAGGCATGGGTCCTCCCAGCAAAGCGTTAGTTTGGGGCCGGACAGGAAGCATGTTTGATGGAGAACTGAGGTTCACAGCTCCAAAACTTTGGGTCATCACATTCATAGGCTGTTGCATATCTACCAGAAGAAAAAAGATAGAAGAATTTTACTACACTGAATTCTTAGGTTCTTAGAGCAAAAATAATACAATCTTCCTGACTATCAATACTTGGAACCCCCAATAAAATTACTTTATAGTGACTTTATAAGAGAAGTCAATTAACTTGGGTTGTTTACTCTTGAGAAATATTCAGTAGCTGTTATGTTAGCTCTGGTTTCCAAAGATGTAGAAATAGTGAGAGTGGGCTGGAGAAAACACGAGGCATGTTAAAATTATTTCTATAAAATCTATTATTCAATCCGACCTAACAAGTTGTCAAGAGCTATTTGTATCAAAAACCTTAAAAAGTTTATATCCTTTGACTCATTCTATTTTTAGGACATTATATTAAGGAAAAAAAAATCACAACTAGAAAGACTTATACAAAACCATGGAGTTATTTATAATAGGAAAAAGCTGGAAATAACCAATAACAAGGAATTGTACACTGATGATGGATAACTAGAAAGATCCAAAAATCGTATTTTCTTAAGAATATTCAACACAGGAAAAATAATGTTGAATGAGAATAACAAGAAACAAAATATAGACAGAATGATCTCAAATATTAAAAATGTGGTTAAAAAAGATGGAAAGAAATATGAATTAATGGTGATTATACCTGGATTATGGAGTTTAGACAGTTTTTGATTCCTTGACATATTTGCCTCTATTAAAAAGCTGTTCTACAAAAATTGTTTAATTTTAGTGATCAGGCTCCCCAAACTCATCACAATATAGTAAATGTTATCATGCCAAGAATAGAATACAAAGTAATTCACACACAGTTGCTTTCAGTACAATCTGCCCTAAGGATTTTTATTTTATGGCTTGAAGCAGTCCTGGCATAGGGCAAGACAGTACAAGTACACAAGGGAGTGGGGCTCCTGTGGTAACTTACTCTGTTGTTGAATCATTGTATTCAGCGATGGCTGCTGGGGTTTGGAAGGCTGCATACCAGGTAGTAAGTTGTCTAGGCTGATGTTTACACTGGGGTCAGACCAAGTAGAGGGCAGGGTTTTGCTGACTGACTTCTGGACCATATCTGTATTCTGATTATAGAGAGGATTAGGCTTCTGCAGCCCTGTGTTAACATTTTGCAAAGGCTGGAAAATAGAAAAATGTTCTAAAAATTAAGCATCTGCTCTATAAAGATTATCACATGTCAGTTTAATCACAGTAATTCCAAATACATATTAGATTTCATAATAAACTCTTGAAGCCAAAAAGAACCACAAATGTTTGATGCTAAGGTCTTCAGTATCCTGAATCACTAGCCTCCGGAAAATGTTCCTCTGAAGTTCAAATCATGTTGGGGGTGAGGAAAAAAACTAACCTATCACACTAACAATTATCCTCCCATCACTCCAAGTCTAGAAGCCACCATCCCAGGGCAACTACCAACTTGAGGTGAGTACAGCTTTAAGGAAATATACAAGTGGAAATTTATTCTCACAAGATGGAATACAGGGTAAGATTTCTCATGTTATAAAAAGCAAAACCATCAAAATAGCAAATTGTATTTCACATATCCTGACTGACATATCCCTAATCCGTCTGAAGTGAGCAACACTAGTGAGAACTTGACATAATGTGGACCAATTCAGGAGAAAGGAGAAATTCAGGAGAAAGCAGCAGAGGTGCCTGGCAGTTACTACCAGGATAACTGTGACAGGATAGAAAAAGGGGAAAGAAGAGGAATAGGAGGAATAATTAAAAATGTACCAATGCAAAGAATCACAACATAGTTGCAATTAAGATTACAAATAAGTAGAATGGCTTTCTGCTTAGATCACAGGAAAGAAATTCAAAGAATAAACTGGCTCGGGCTTGTTCAGTGATGCATGATTTAATTTAATGGTACTGGTGTGGCCTTTTCCTTTGTTTTAATTTGTGTGTGTGTGTGTGTGTGTGAGGGGGGAGGTAATTAGGTTTATTTATTTTATTATTTCTTAGTGGAGGTACTGGGGATTGAACCCAGGACCTCGTGCATGCTAAGCAGGCACTCTACCACTGAGCTATACCCACCCCACCTTTCATGGCCTTTTTCTTAATGTTAGGTCTAATATCTGTTATACAGATCACCTTTCTGCTTCTTTCTTCTCTTCCTTCATCCTAACACACAAAAGAGGAGAATCTACACATTAAAATGAGTAACTAGCATCATAAACGAATATTCTGAACAGCATCAGTCAAAAATAGCAAGTTCCTGGTACAGCCCAGACACAGAATCTGACACCCTGCATTTGCTCGAATTCTCAGCTAGCATTAGGTAATTCAATAAAAAGTTCCCATATAGTTTTCTTTTTGAAAATGAGTTGAAAGGAGAGCCTGTATAAACATCACATAATGTAAAGCAGGCCTATAATAGAAAAGAACATTCATTATTTTAGAGAATAATTTTCTATATTAGCAATGTATCTCTATTCCTTCCTCTTAAAAACAATTTTTCAAACTATTAATTTGTTTATTTATTCAATAAATTTTCAGCAAATGCCTCCTCCGTGCAAGGCATCATGCTTGGCTTTGCATGGACTGCAGGATGGGAGAGAAGGCTTTGCCCTGGAGAACCCAAATGACCATACCAGGGGAAAGGGCATAATAAGTTAAATGCAATGTGCTTACTTTTCTGTATTATGCTAATCTGCCTTAATTAGAGCACATCAAAGATTATGAATTACAATTTCCAAGGGAAGCAGACAACTTACCTGTGATCTTGACATGGGCAAACCCAGCCCTACAGCATTAGTGCTCATCATAGAGAAATTCATACTCTGGGAGGATGTCATGGCTGCCTGGGAAGAGCCCATAAGATCAAATAGGTCTGAAGAATTTGAGGCAGCTGGAGGCGGGCCTAACGCTGGCTGTGAGCCGCTGACAAGTTCTACGGCCGGCTGTGAGGCACTGCCAAAGAGCGCGCCACTGGCAGCGACAGGGCCTGATGGGGCTTGGCTGAAGGCACTCCAGTCTCCAAAGTCTCCATTCCCACTTGCTGCTGTTACTGAGAAGCAAGAACGTTACGTGCACAAAAGCTTCTGAAATGCACAGAGCAAATACAACAATCTACCAACTGAAACAAATTAGAGCTGATCTGTGTCCATCCAGATTAACATCTGCACGTACCATCTCCATCTGGACAATATTCTTTCTCATGGGTATTCCGTGAGTGTTAACAAGGTGGCAAAGAAAAAAAATAAAACTTCCACATATAAAGTGAAATTCATCTCTTGGCATTGAAAGTGACACATGCTAAGATTACAATCAAAACTTCCCTTCAACATAAGTTTGCACATCAAATATGTTTCTAGCTTAACAAATGTGAACTAGCCTGAGACTCCAAAAAACAAGAAGAAAACTAAACTGGATAAACTTTTTGCTGGGAGATCCAGAATCCTCATGAAGGAGTAACTCAGTAAAATCAGAGAATTCAACTCATTCTGTTCACTCATTATTTGGAAAGGTTCAAAGAGAAATCAAACTATGATTTATACCATCTCATGTAAATAAAATCCCAAATTCATTTTAAAAAATGGAGGGAAAAACTCAATAAAATTAAGAGTAGGATTAGTAAATTTCTGTAAGAAGTTCTCACCCATTTGGCCATGTTCCACTGGTAACACAAGGGCTACAGACAGCAATGATATATAATCTTAGTACATTGCTCGCTTCAAATGGGACTGTTCAATCCATTTAAGTGAAGAGCAGGGTATAGTTTAAGAGAGGAACTCAAGCTATTATGTAAAAAAAGAAAATTATCACTATGCTTCGAAGTATAACTAGTTTAAGATTTAATGCATTCAATAATATAAAAATTGATGATAGGTTAATTAATAGACTGAAGTATTTTAAGAGCATGGATTTTGTCCCTACTGATTTTGTGTCCCTACTTAAACCTCTCTGTGCCTTACTTTTTAAAAAACCTAAGTTGTGAAGATTAAATAATATATAATAAGTGCCATTTAAGGTTTCTTATTGTTACTTGGAATTAATTGTGAAAAGACAGGGGAGAGCCAAAGCATCACACTTTCTCTCCTTTAGGTATGTCATATAAAAGCGTAAGTCAAGCTTCTAGAAATTCTGCATACATAATATTAACTAATTTGGAACACAATAAATATAAAGGCAAGTGATACTTAAAATTTTTTTTAAAAAACTAAGCTATATTAAGTAAATAAACTTTTCTTTAAGAACAGGATAAGCAAATAAATATGAATTAATGGAGTTGAAAAAAACAAAGGTGAAAGCTACATATAAACTGTCATCTGAAAGCGAACATTACATATTTTCAGGTTAATTAACACTATTTCTTTGCACTCCATGTTCACTCACAACTTGGAAATACATTTTTGTCTAGCCTAAAAGGTAACCAACCACTGTAATCCTGTGTCTCATTATGCTAAATATCAAAAGAGAACAGTAATATTTGTCTTTAAGATTATATGCTTCTATTATCATATTACAATGTAAGTACCCTCAAAAAAGAAAATAATTCACGTAGAAACCCCAAGCTCTACCAACAAGAACTGGGCTAATATTCACTCCTCACCGTTTTACTAAAACATGTCTCTGATCTTTACAAAAGAGACTGAATTAAGAATTTACAGTTAGTTTTATATATTAAATAATTTAAAGACTGCTTGATAAAGGTAAACTTTCTGCTGATTTTCTATTTGCTTGAGCTATAAAACAGAGTAAGAATGGAAACTGGGGCAAAATGTGTTGCCCCATCTGAAAACTTTATCTGAGATGATTAATCATGGGTGGAAGGGATTTCTAGTCGGGCATATATTGTTCAGAAATGATTAATCATTGTTGCAACAGTTTCAGTCCCTTGCGTAATGGAGATCAAGTTATATTAATCACTTGCATACAGATGAAGAGATCCAGTATCACTTAGCCACATTAACATATTTGAATTATTTGCAAAGCAGGCAATTTTATACACATAAAAACTTTGAGAATTACACAGGCAGTCTGTAAAATGAGGGCAATGTTTATCCTCTACTTTGATTTGCCCAAAGTAAGGTTATTAACCCTTAGAAGGCATAACCACACTTCTAAAATGAAGCAGTTCTCTACTTCACAATTCTGGTTTCTGGGAAATACTTGGAATTTATAAAAGCTGTCAAAATAACCCCAAATTACATTAAAATCTATGCACCCTTCTTCCTAAATCCTCACAAACTTAAATGTGATGTTACTAAATATAAATTTCAATCTAATTAATACATAACAGGGATAGATAACTCTACTTAAAATAAGACTAACTCAGTTAGACTACATCTTTCCTCCTTGCTTCACCTCATCTATGATTTTTCTAGCTGAAAATTTTGTATTATCTCTCAAAGTTCAGAATGACTAGCTTTTATAGAAAAAACACGACAATCAACCCCTTTACAACCTAAAAGACAATAATGAACTTAGTCCACATTCTGCACACTTCTATAAACATTACTCTATCCTTAAAAAGAATGATGACAAATAGCATTATTCTCAACTTTAGAAAGCTGGAGGCTCAGAGGCTTTTATAAAGTTAGACAGTAAAGGGCAAAGGTAGTAAGATAAAAATATTAACAAAAAAGGGGAAAAATATAAGCCCTTCACCTCAGTCCTTGTTGGTTTTTTTTTTTTTTAATTCAGAGTATAATGGACATATAACATTAGTTTCAGGTGGATAACATAATGATTTGACATTTATAAATATTGTGAAGTGATCACAACAGATATAGGTTATTTTTAAATTTCTAATGTGACACAGAGTGAGGAAGGTTTTTTTTTTTTGCCCAAGGTTCAACTGTTCACTATTAAGGATGTATCAAATTGAGTTTCAGGAATTTTTCATAGAAATTCTCTTAAAACATCTGAATCACAAAGAAATGAATTTAGTAAGATGGTCTGCCCAATCCCAATATCCCTGAATTTCATTCATGAAAATCATATACACTAGACATAAACCATAATATTCTTTCTACTAACATGAGATTTATACTTACTCATAATCCCTACCCATCTACTCCCCTAAAAATCTAAACAAGAGTCACTTATGAATGAGAGCAATTTTATTTAGGTGTACCTGAATAGTTTGCAACCAAATTAATTCATTTTGAACATACAGGATATTGGCCCAATAAAGTACCCTTGTGAATAAATTCTTGGGGAATTAGGAATTATAAATACTACAAGTAGAAAAATGGCCAAAAGAAACTGATTGGGGGGGGGCAGGACAGTTATTTTGTTTTGGTAACGTTTTCACTGTCCTTAGATTTTTGGTGAATCAAATCGTATCATACCTTGGGAAGGGAAATTGCCTGATGCAGCCACTGAGCCAAAGTCAGCAAATCCTCCAAATAAATCAGTTGATCCTCCTAGAAATTAAGTAATGAGGAAAACGTTGAAGTGTTAAAACCACAGAACAACTGATAGTAATTTCAGGAAGCCATTTTTTGCACCACACTTAAAAAAATACCCAATATTATTAATGAGCCCCTGAGACCCATCTGAAACCTACTTTGTTGATCTAGCTTTCCATGTCACCATGTTCCCTTCAAGCTACCACAGACTCTCTTACATCCCTCAATTCTATGTCTGGTAAGAATACTGACATACGACTGTGGTCAAAGTTATATCCCTCACTTACACTTCACAAACATAATGTGGGCATGCAGTTTATCTGGCTAATTATGCTCTTTACAAGAATCTTCAATGGATACTAAAATCTGGGTGAAATGTTGCTGGGGAATAAGACAGTCACACAATCTCAAATCATCACTCCACACATTACTTATAAAGGGGGATAAAGTGATTTTACACTGCAAAAATTAGATGGATACCACCTTAAACAAGCGCTCAAACTTAATGTCACTAATAATCAGACAAAATAGTACTTATAGGCCTTCTAATGTAAGGGACTGAAAAGGAGGTCATCACCCATGTAAAAATTCCTGCCAAAAATATTTAAACTGAATCTAATCATGAGGAATGAATCAGACAAATACAAATTGAGCGACATTCTGCAAAACAACTCTCAAGACTCTTCAGAAACTGTCATCATAAAAGACAGAAAAGACTGGGACGACTCCAGACCAAAGAAGCCTGAAGAAACACGACAAGTAAATGAAATATGCGATCCCTGGATGGAATGTGGACGCTGGGTATTTAAAAAAGTGCTATCCTGAAATCACATAATTGAGACATCAGGGAAATTTGAATATGGTCTGTGTATTATGCAGTAATACTGTTTTAATGTTAAAATTCCCAAGAATGATAATTATATTGTAATTATGAAATGTCCCTGTTGTAAGGAGATATACACTGAAGTATTTTAGGGGGAAAATGTTACAATGTTTTGCAGTTTTCTCTCAAATGGGACACAATAAACAAGCAAAACCAAAAAACTAGAGAGAAAAAGAAAAGGTGGCAAATTTTCAGCAGGGTGGAAATTTAAATTAAAACAAACAAACAAACAAAAAACCCCTTGAAGTTGATCTACATAAAAATCAGATGCCACAGCAACTGATTAATAGCTATAGGAAGAAAAATGAATGCAATGATTTTTGGTGGACTTTTTTTTCTATTGTCTACTTGCAAATACTTGCAAAAGATGTGCTAAAATTAATACATGAAAAGAGAGTAGCTTTTGCTACTTCCAGACTGCTGTTTTTAAAACAGTTGAGATTCAAATCATAAGGCTGCAGATCAATCCCTGTGCACATAACATCACATTCTCATACAAATTTTCATTTGTAAACACTACATGGGTAAGAATATTTACTTTCATCTACAATTTGAACAGTAACATTATATTAAATTTTATGTTCCATTTCACATTTCTCCCAATTCAATTATCACTGACATTGCAATAGTCAAAGAATCTAAACCTTAAATAGTTGTCCTTATTTTTGTTTGTCCTTAAAGATTTCACCTCTTAAGAGTCACAACCTTAGAAATTTAGAGCGGCAGTTCAATTATGGCGCTTTTAGTGTTATGTGAACATTATATAGGTTACATCACAGCTGCTTACCCTGCAGTGCTTAGAAACTAGCCAGGTGGGACTGGAACATCTGGGCTGCACTCAGACACCACCAGGGACAGCTTTCAACATCTGGTGCCATTTCTGAATTGTCTTATCGCTGCAAGACATTCTGCCCCATCTGCTACACTCAACTGGGTTAATTAAACTAGAACCATCTCCCCTTCTTAATAAATGGCCAGCAGGAATAGAAGGAACAAATCAGCTTCTGATACATGTGTACCTGGTATTTCTTTCTAATGCAAGTTAGCATAGTCAGCTATCATCAGGCATAGCTAACTCCTCATTCCCTCACCTCACTGCAGCTGCACATATTCACATAAACCCTCGCTCACCAGGAACTTCCACCAAGGCCAAAGTTCTCCACTTCTACCAGCACTACAGCTCATACGTCTACTCTTTCGCTTTATCCAAGGAAAATATCACAGTCATTTGTTTTCCTCTTCTTTAAAGGTACATACATGCGTCAGGATAAAATGTGACGAGGGGTACAAAACATCAGCGAGCTGTATTTTTAAACTATACTAACAAGCACGTATATTAATAAGGTCTAGCAGGAAAATGAATCTTACAAACAGTTGTTACTTAATCTTCGTAAGTTTGTCTTCTGTAATATTCCTTCATGTTAGAAATATTGATCAAAGATTCCTATTAGGTAACAGAATGATAGTTAATCTTTATTATAACGTTAAGGGATTTGAAAATTGGGGATTATTTTCATTTTCTTCATCCAAGTGGTGAATAAACATCAATATGTAATTTATTATGCCACACAAGTTGGGGATTTTCTAATCTTATCCATGCTGGGCTACAAAGAAAACTCAAGCTGTGGATAAAAGCACTGAATACTTGTGAATTACATCTTCAAGCTGGGTGAGATATTTTATTTCTGGCATATCCTTAATTTAATATTTCAAATAATGATCTTTTTAGTTATTTTATTGCTCTGCCTTCTAACACCTGAACTGAAATTATACTGTGTTCTTAAGTTGTCTATAGCAAATACTACTCATCTCTCCATCTGTATTACAGGGAGTTTGATTTCAAACATAACTACTTTAAGAACAAAGGAAGTAAAAGTGTGGAAACACACTTAAGTATGTTACAGATAGAAGCCACCTTTCCTTAAAAAGAATTTAACTCTTCTCTGTCTTTTGAAGTGCCACAGATTATGCTTCTACTTGTATTTTACACAATGTGATCTTCAACTTTGAAAACCACCTCAGAAATTAAAAATCACTTTATTTCATTTAGGAAGTTTCTCTCCTAGAAGGGACTATCCATACCTATATGCATGCTATTCATACCAACGCCTTAAAGTCAACAGAAATTTTCTATACTTAGGCATTTTCCAGATAACTTCTAAGGGAATTTAAATAAAAGAATCTACCAAAAATTGCTGCATGTGGAAGACTGCTAAATTTCACAACAAGAGCTATCCTTCAAGATTCCCACATGAGAGCTGTCATTATAAATGAACCATTTCCATCTGCCTTTTTAGGGGAGCAAGGAGGTTATTTACAATCACCAACTGGGAACATGTACTTTCCAAAGCAATACAGTGAACAGGAAAAATATAGCTGTACAAGGCAGTGCTTTAACTCCAAAAGGAAGTTTTCTTCAACAAAAGAATTTAATCTATATTATATTACGAAAAACTTTTGCATGAAGAATTCTAATAAATACAAATTAAAAGAAATGACAAAAATGCAAAAAAATTGTAAATATATGACAAAGAACTAATATAAGTTAAAAAAAACTCAATAAGGATAAACAGCTCCAATTTTAAAAAAAAAGGACAAAGGGCATGAATAGACAAGTTACAACTGGCATATAAAAGCATGAAAAGTAGTCAAACTCAGTAATCAAATAAATGCAAAATAAAATGAAATCCACTTTCTCCTTACCAGACTGGAAGAATCTGAAAGATGTTATTTTGCTACTTTATAATAAAAGTTTGGAAACAAAACAAAACTTGATGTCCAAAAAATAAGAGACTGATCAAATAAATTACAGCATATTTACACAATGTTAAGATTATAAAGCAATTAAAAGGTCTGTAAAATACCAACTGTCATAAGGAAATGGTCATGAGATTTTAGGTGAAAAGCAGTTTACCCCCCATCCTGACAAAAATCCTTACTTAGAAGCCTGAAAAAGATATGCAACATAAATGCTTAAATATACTGACTGAATATATAGACAATGTTAAAAAAAAAAAGTATTCACCAAAATTATTAATAGTTAACTTTATGCATCTAAGTTATGGTGAATCATTTGTTTTCCATAAAATTTCTAAAATGAGAATGCATTACTTTTAATTAGTGAAAAGAGAATATGGTACAACATTTTATTTTTAGTAAAATTGGCTTAAACTAGAGACAACTTCCATGAAAATTCTAATACGTAAGTTGGTTTATTGAAGATGTAACAAGGTGGTTCCTATCCTTGTAAATATCCTCAACTAACCTTAGTGATTACTGGGTACAGGGCAACAGGTTCAAATGTAAATGTGATGCACATTTTTTATTTAATCTACTTTAAACTTTAAAAAGAAATTTTTAATTAAAAACTCAAAACATACTGCCAGTCAAGTAACATCTATTTGTATTTTCTCTTCAATCTCATTCACTGTACTAGAAAGAACTCATGTAGGGACAAAGGAGACAATGTAAACTTTTAGGATGAGGTATAGTAAAAAGTGAAATGGAATGGTTTATGGCATTCTATTTATAACAGGCTTATTTTCCAGATACTTTATTATTAAAAAATGTTTACTTAGGTAGATATGTACCATATGTAAAAGCCAGCAAAATATCATTTGAGTACAGATTTTAAAAGAACATCACCCGAGTAGGGCATTCAAGACAGTCTCAGTAGGTCTTGATGAATGGTATGTGTATTTTTAAACTTGGTTGATATTCTACAATGATTTTATTACATATACTTCTGAAGATGCTAACAACGAGGACATAGTAACACATAAAAAAAGGAAAACCTGAGTACTTTCTCCAAGGAGACATTTATCTGGCGAGTGGTACAGAAGCCATAGCTGCTTAGGTTTATAGTTCATGCCCGTATTCCTTGCATGATGGCACTACTATGAATACAGGCACATCTGGTAAACGACACCCACCCGGCACCAAACTGCAATGCTAATAGGGTAGGTTCTTAGGCTTTCTCACATGTAAGTGCTAGAGATTTAATATCCAATTTTTTCCCAGTGCTCAGTTCAATTTAAAATACATTACTAAAATATTTAAATAGAGATTCAGGGTAATGAAATTTATGTTACTGGATTGGAGGGGGTTCTGCATATACTGGTTAAACATACTGTTTCAAATAGGAAAGAACTTTGAAAAATAATGATGTCAACTCACATTCAGTTTTGTTTTTTTTTTTTAAGAAAATATTAAGATTTTAAAAAGGGCAAGAAACCTTCCAGATTTCATTCAGATTTTGTCTCAATTACTGTATTAATATTAATTCCTACTTCTATTTAGTTAGTTAATCTACTGTTTGTAATGAAGAAAAAACACTGAAATGTTTCCTACCAAGCAAAGGAAGAATGTTGGTATTTAATAATTCTCTCTGTTCAAAGCAATCTTGGTAACACCAAGAAAAAAGTTATATTCACTCATCTGATCTTCCTAGTTAATTCTTCTCTGATTGCTCCATTAAAACTTTCTGCAGATGCATGAAAAGAGCTCTTTAATATTTCATGCCAGGGAGTCCAAAATAGTTGACATTCTGTGACACTAAGTCTGTATTATATGACTATATGCTAACTAGCAATTAATACCACAGTTAAATTGTTCAACCTACAAAAAGACAACACACAAATTGTTAAAAAAACAAAAACAAAAAAAAACTAATGTAGTTGTTTGTAACCTTGAGCATAAGAGTTCGAGTTTAAAGAATAATTTTAGGGACAGTTATAGTTACAGAAAAGAGAGAACAAGAATTGAAGAGTCTCAGAAACTAGGCTGAGCCAGATGTCCTAAGTTCACATCCAGTCCAAGAATTAATTTCATGGTAGTAGACAAGGAGAAGGAGAAAACAGGAGACTTATTAGTTACATGTACTAAATTAGTTACATGTACTAAACTATCAATGAAAAGTAATTCCCATCATAAATGTCCACTTAAACACTAATTTAAATTTTAAAACAATTGTTTTGAAAATCATTACACACAACTAGAAACAAGAGATTTACTTTTGACATTACCTATATGCCAATCTCACCATTTACATTTTAATGTGAAATGAACTTTTTAAAACAGATTATGAAAGGCTGTCTTTAAATGGAAGTTGTATTTCTTAAGCTGTTTTGACTCAGCACAGTTTATTAGAACTCCGTGATCATCAAATGCAACCTAAAATATAACCTTCCTTGAAAACAATTTACAGGGAATTACTCAGATAAAATCTAGCACATATTGGAAATCAAACTGAAGAAATCATTAATCTTCTCTGTGAGAAGATCTTGAGAAAATCTTGAATGGACCATTCTTTTGCTGCAGCCCTCTTTATCAGGGAAATAGTTATACACTTTCATAGAATGCCCCTTTCCTCCAAAGCACTCTGCATGTTTGTAACTAGGTAACTATTTGTGACTCTGTTTAATGATTATTTTTTTCCACTTGACCTTCCCATAAGGGCAAGGACTGTGTTTTACTAAGCATTATATTTCCAGCACCCAGGCAGGGTCTGGTTCAATAAATGATTACTGAATGAATGAAAACTTTAAATGAACCCTAGGCATGGCTGATTCAAGAGCCAGATTTAGGGAAATTAAGATTTAGGGAAAGACAGTGAATGGGCAGAGGAGTAGAGTCTGCTAACAGAGAAAGCAAAGGACCCCAAATACTCAGTGCTACAGAAATTAAGGAGAGAGAAAGAGATTAGTGAGTTATCAAATATTTAAGTGCTTGTCTTCTTTATTTTAGGCAATTAAACAATTCCTTCCCAATAGTGCTCAAGGCTCATTAATTTCACATTAAAAATAACTCTAATGCAAAACAAAAAAAATTTTATTCCATCTTTTATTTGGCTTTTAAAAAATTACTCTTTAACCAAGGTTACTGAAAAGAAAAAAGCCAGTGTGGAAGCTTACCTGTTGATTGGCTGGTGCCATCGAACAGATCAACAAGGTCACTGGATGTCTTGCTGCTAGGCACTGAAGTCTGAAAACACACAGAACTAACAAGCTTAGAAAACAAAGTTCTACTATCTTATCTAAAACTGCTCTACTCATCTCTAATTTCCAACTTAGATTACAGATACCTGTAATTATCTTAATAAAGGTAGATTTCATTTTCTGAAAAAAAGAGAAGTGCTCTTGAAATCTTGCCTCTTTATGGAGAAGATAGTATTTTTAAGTAATTCTATTCCTACCCCTGTGAAAGTCCCTCACATCCATGCTTCTCTCTTCCCTAACTCATTTCTTTTCTGAGATCAGAGATTAGGCACGGCCACTTCTTCTGGGTCACCTTCTCATTTCTTACTGCATTTCACTCTGAAAAACATACTTCACTCAAATCTTAACGCCATGTATCAGAATCATTTGAGAAGCATTAAAAAATATGTATGCCCAGCTGCATCACAACATATTGAATCATAATTGTTCAGGGTGGGATCCTGGCCTATACAGTCTTACAAAGTTCCCTCGATAATTCCAGTGCCTAAGGAGGTCTGAGATCTACGGGATTAGAGGCCAAGATCCTATCCAGCTCTAGAATTCTACAATTCCCTGAATTTCAACACCACTTACTGTTTGTATACGTGTTAGTATAATTCTATGCTGTTTGATATACCCTGACATCAGTTTCATATTTAGTTCCCAAACAAACTTGTGGGGCTAGAATTGTAATATGATTTTTCTCTTCTCCATAGTCCTAAGCACCCTAATGCGTAAGTCCTGTATATTGAAAATATACACACTAAATTAGGACAGAACTAGGCAATAGGGGAACACTGTAAGTTCCCAGGCATGTTAATTTGAGCTTTGAAGATTAAAACACTACATATACTGTGGTTTAAAAAGGCCTTGAGATTTAAACAAATCTGAAGCAGTTGAGTAACTTTTTAAGAACTTCACTGTCCTAGACATATTTTGGTAGAGAAAACAAAATCAAAAAGTTTACACTACAAATATAAAATATTTATGGCAGTGACATGCATTCAGGCTGTACTACAAACTGACATTTAAAATCCTTTAGGATACAAAAGTCTCAGTTTATTGTTAAAAAAAAATACAGTTTGGATGCTTTTCCTCATGAAACCTGAAATGAATTCTCATGTAACAGTCATCATGTATTTGGGTTTAACTATGACTATAGATCTTAGACAGTCATCAGTAAGCTAACTGTATGCACAGCTGGGGAAAGCTAAGACCACAAAGAAATAACAGAGCCATTTCTCCTCTTTAACTACAACTAAAGCTGAGTTATAATTTTGAGGTTTTCATCAAAACTAAAAAGAGCACAATATGGCTAAAATCATATACCAGAAGGTACCTGGCAAAAGTTCACATAGTTCTTGCCACTAAGTAAAACTAGCTTTATTTTTAGAGTCAACTACAATTTGCAAGATATATTAGAAAAATACTCTCCCTAGCTTTCAGCTACATTTGATGCAACGACACAAGCTGGGTGAACACTGGTGGGGAGAGAGTGACAAAATTAGCCTTTTGGGGTAAATCTCCCTCTTTGGCAGATTTCTGTTCAAAAGACTAGCTTGCAGCCAGGTATCCAGCAGCATTAGTGAATTCCATCTCTGTGGTGAATAGAAAACAAATGAAGAAGGGGTACAAGAGGCAGTGCTGCTCCCTATCAGTGGTGACCACGAGGCAAAGACGCCTCCCTTCACAGGCACCATCTCTATTAAACAAGACTGTTGCCCCTGTGTATCTACTCGGTCCTCTTTTGTCATTTCTTACAACTTCCAAGCGCTCCCATGTCTTCCTTAGTGAATCTCACTGTGCTTGGTACCAGCAGTGCTGTCTAGAAGGAGAAGATGCACTACACTCTGATTCACAACCTTTCCCAAATGAACCAAGGGCGTAATTCCTACTTTCACAGAAAGTGCATAGACAATCATTCAGCAATCGGACAGGCTTCTTCCTCCGAAGAGATTTCTTATTATGAATGACTAAGTCATACATGCCAGATGATCTATAATTAATATGACTACCCAGAAATGCCCAAGCCTACGAAATGCAGTAATTCTCAAAAGTAACTTATAAGAATAAAACCGTGTACAATGGGTAAACTCATGCCACTCCCACCTTGACTGAAGACTGAGGTGTATGGGTTGAAGCATTCTGATCTGGACTGGCTTTTTCCCCCGTGTAATGTGCTGCTGCTCCAAGATCAATGGTTTTGGAGGGATTTGCTGTGCGTTTGTGTCTTGTGGTGGTGGTCTCTGTGGCCTGTGTGATGTGGATATGCTTTGTCGTCACAGTCTCCTCTTCATCTTTGAATTCACCTTTGGGAGATCTGCCTCTTCTCGCTTTCTTTTCCTCATCACTGTCGCTAAAAGATATTAAAAATGAAGCAAAATAATAAGACTAGGGATTATTTTAAAATGGAGTCTTCAGTGATTTGAGCTAAAGAATTTCAAATGCAGTAACTCCAAAATTTCATACTTTGACTATTTGACAGGGATCAGCAGAATGTTATCTAAGCTGTCTGAATAATGATATGTATGTGTTGGGGAGGGAAAGTGGGAACCCATCAAATTCCCCAAGTAAGTCTAAAACACTGCTACAAAAAAAGTATTTACATAAATGTGTACAAATAAAAAAAGTCTGAAATAATTCAAGTGCTTATGTATTATAGATTTGAGGCTTAATTAAAAAATAAAATAGCAGGATTATCATCCTATCAGGATCAACTGATGAAACCCTAGGAGCTCAAACATCTGCGTTTGATAACCATTTTCTTGAAATGAATTGTGTGCAATGACTACAGTTCCATTTATATAACAGTTCTGTCACTGACTCTTACATAATAGTGCAAATACATAATATAATATTATTATTTCAATAGATACCATTTAAGTATTATCCTGTCTTAATTCAAATGATTAAACTCTCATCTGTAAATGCAGAAAAATATGAGGTAATGCACTTTACAACTGTACTCTATTTTACTATAAAATCAGATCAAACTTTTACATAACTATGAAAATTATTTTACAGAAAATTTAAATACATTTAAAATATTTTGAAATAATTCCCTTTCAGGCACATTCAAAATTTTTCTCCTTTTCTTTTCTTAATAGTGCAAAAGGAAAAAATACAGAATGAGTAAAAAACTGGGTTTTTCATAAGCCACAAATTAAAGATGTCAGCACTCGTGTGTTCTACAGTAATGAGGCAGTGGTTCTTTTTCTGATGTAAGACAGGGAGAGAGACTGCCTGAAATATGTTCCATTACCTGTATTACTTAATTTTAAAGTAGTGGTTTAATTTATAAATACTCTGAAATAAAACACTTAAAATCATGACAATTATTACTAATGCAATTTAACTCAGACTAACCTAAAGCAATTTCTACTTGAATATAAACTAATTTGGAACCTGTATAAATCAAGAATCAAGAAGAATGGCCTCCCATACTGAGCAAAGGGGTTAAATTTATTTTTAATCTATAAGCATTTTAGGGAATCAACAAGTTCTGTTTAAGTGATCAAAAGTCCTTGTCACTAATTCCTGAGCCACAAATGACCTAAAGGTTCCCACCATCAGTAAAACTGAAATTTCTTACCTTACTGATGTATGATTCCACTGAAATACAGTTTCTTTATAATAGGTGAGAATATAAATCTGACTAGCACATAATAAAATGGGAGCTTTGTATCTGACCGCTGTTTAAGAATTCCGAATCTAATAATGAACTAAGTCTGAAATTCTGGTAACATGCAAGAGAGGTCCCATGCAACCCTGTCTGATAATTTACTATTCTCTCACAAATACTCTGACTTTATAAAGTCCCTGGTGTGCTCTTCAGTTACTACAACAAATAATACGCACTACATTTTCACTGTTTTAAACTAGAATACTATGTATAAAAGATTTAGCAACTCTAGTAGATACTGTTTTAGAGGCAATGTAGAAAAAAAAATCAGGTGAGAAACAGGAGGGAAAAAAAAAGAATGACAAAGCAAGGGAAGAAAAACTGAGGGTGGAGGGCAAAGAAGAAAAGCAACAGTACAAGAATGTACCTATTTTAGATTTCTAACCATCCTACCTACCTGGTTCCCAGACTTCTTCAGGACATAGCAACACAATATAGAACCACTGTTTTCTAAACCAAACCAAAAACATAAACATATAGGCCACACACAATATTATTATTGAGGGAAAAGCAGCACAGAATATTTGAGATAGGCATCATTTTCTAGTTTAGTTGTTTATTATTACCATATTGCATTCACTTTCCATATAAAAGAGCTAGAAAAATAGTTGCAGAATAGATATATCAAAGTACTAAAAATAAATTCTGGCTCTTCAAAGATCATATTCCAGAAATAGACAGGAATTCCAGATTTAGTAAATACGGAAACATACTGAAAAGACACTAAATAAATATTTCAGAACTTGAATAGTTTCAAGATTATATTTTTCGTTCTTTTTCATAACCCCTAAATCTGAACTATTAAGATTTTTTTTATGGGAGAAAATGAGATGGTACTTAGTTACAAGAACTCACTTGAAGGCTTGGTTTCATCTCTGTGTTACTTTAGGCAAGTTCCACACAGCCCGATTGGGCCTCAGGTTTTACTTCCAAAAAATAAGGGTAAAATCCTTGCTCTAGCCGATCTCATAGAGATACGGTGAGGCACAAACACCTTGAACTTGCTCTGCAGATTCAGTACTATGTACGTTGCCCTTTTAACTGGCAGAAAAACTAGTTAACAGCTGTACTGGTAGTGTATTTGTAGGCAAGAACAATAAGCAAATGCTGAGAAGTTCCAAGTACTGTTCTATATAAAACTAAATACAAATGCCCCACCATCAGAAAATGCAGTTTACGAAAGTATAGGTATATACTAGAGAACATTTTAGTCTAATAATCCATCTGGATTTTTTTCTGGTTGATACACTGGCACAGAATCTAAAATATCACAGAAAGAGGTACATTTCAAACTCTTTAACTTTTGTTTAGATTTAGTATAATAATAAACGTCATTATCCCTCAGCAGTAACTTAGATCCCTGGATCATCTGATGCCCAAATGTAAAATACGCTGTCAAAGTTCTTACTGGGATAAAAATTCCAATAAATAGCCTGAATAAAATAATACTGGAAATATGATTCAGTTTTAGAAACAAATGGATATAAACAAGGAAAGTGTCAATACTAAATGCAAATGTCTGACCTAGCATCTTATAAACAGTTGCATAGCATATATGATATTTTTGTATATGACATATACATACACACACACACACACTATATGTGCATATATCAGCAGCAAATATACTAAAACTGGAACAATACAGAAAATTTGCATGTTCCTGGGCAAGAATAACATGCAAGTTCATGAACTGTTCCATATTTCTGCACAGGGCATTTTTAGGGGAGTGACACTACTCTGTATGATTCTGTAATGGTGGATATTATGCACATGTCAACATACATACAACACAGTGAAGCCTAATGCAAACAAAAGAATTTAGTTAATAGTATTGGTTATCAATTGTTAATAAATGAACCACACTAATGCAAAATGTCAGTAACAGGAGAAACTGTGTGTGTATGTGTACACCCATGCTTGCACACACAGGGGTGAGGTTATGTGGCAACACTTGTACCTTATGCACAATTTTTATGTGAACCAAAAACAGCTCTAAAAATTAAAAGCTATTAAAGGAAAAAAACAAAACAAAACAAAACTGAACTTCAGATAATGACAATACCCTCACCCCAAAACAAAAAACCCTACACCTAGCTGCATAAATTCAGCACTCTTTCCAAGAGATCCAGGAGACAAAGTGTTAATACCTGCATCTTTCTGGAGAGTCTTCTCTACCTTTCCTCCGGAACTTGCTGATGGTGTCATCAATTGTGCTTCCAATTTTATCACTCAGTTCACCTAATTTATCACTGAACGGAAAAGCACTCTTGTTTTTATCCCACTCCTCATCCCATTTTGATTTGGGCTCAGGATCGTATCTTTCACCTGTATAAAGCATTAAAAAGAGAAGCAACTTTAAGGACATTAAATTCAAAAGGTGTCTATAGTCCTTATTTCTAAAGCTTTTCCTCATAATAAAATAGTTTTCAAAAGAAAACAGAAAGCTCCCACAGTGCTGAATCAACACAATTACAGCAAGGCACAGCATGCCATGCCAGTCATTAAGTGGCAGGAATGCAGATTCAAAAGCTTTTGTTTATGAAAACTTACACAACCTTAGCGCATAGCACAGCATATCAGGAAGTTCTTAAGGGCTGTTGAGAGGAGAAGAGGAAAATACAAAAACCAACAGAGGCTATATAAACAAAAGGGAAATGGAAATCTTTTTGCTTTTACAAAAGTCACTTAATGCATTATATTTCACTCCTATCTCAATGGTTTTTCAATTATCAGAAACATATTGGACAGTAAGTCTCTAAAAAAAACACAAACTATAGGAAACACAACTCTGAATGTGCTGAAAAGACTCCATGTGCTGAAAACACTCATAAATATCATTCTTTACTGTCAAACTAAAAAAATAACAATGGATTTCATGTCATGGGAAAGCATCTTTTAAACACTGAAAAAAGAATATTCTAACTACCAAAAACTACGCAGACTAGAATCATGAAAAATGCTCAAGCAGTTCAGAAAAGTGATGATCTATTCAAACACCAAGTCCAAACACACGCTGGGACTCACAAAACTAAGGGAATCTCTGTAAGGATTTGAGAATGGAGACAATAGATCATTGGCAGTGAACAAAAGCCCCAAATGTCAGATTTGTTTTAGTCCTTGACCTTGGCAGCCTAAAGGACAGAGAGTATTTATAAGCACTAAATGCAACCTTTTACATTTCCATGTTGAAACTCAGAGGCAAGAGTTGAAGGTATGGAGAAATCATGTGAGGTTAAAAAGAAGAGAAGGTTAAAAATTAAGGCAGGTTGCAGAGAAAAAGGAAGGAGCAAGGGGAAATAGCAAAATAATCAAAAGGTGGCTGAGTGTTTGTTTTACACCCTGGTTAACAAGTTCTGATGGCATACATGCCCTTTGGAAATTGAACAAAACCATTTTATTGAATTGTTTGTTAAAACTGCAAAGTCAACATATTCTGTAAGAGTTTGAGGATTTAAAAACATCTACAAATCTGAAACTGACCATCAACTTAAAGAGAACATGACAAAATGTTTCCTAGACAAAATTTAAGCCAGGATGGCTTTATACAAATGAGTATACAGTAATGTGTATGTACACTTCAATGACAATGTGATGAACTAGACTTTGCAAAGAAACAAACTTAGAGGAAAAATGAAAACTAAACTGATTAATATGGTGGACATCATCTAAATGAGTGCCAAAGATACTGGAAAATGGCAAGACATTACTGTCAAAATGAAAAGCATGTAAAATAGTTAAAGTTGATTATTTAAGTCTCTGAATAATATATGTTAACATTAAAAATAACTTACAAAAGAAGGCAAGGCAGATACACATGATGTTCAACTCTTATCTCTAATGCGGATGCTGTATTTAGTTCACTGTGACTGAGTCTGAAAACTTACTCAATTGTCTAAATTTACCTAATTATATACTGTGCTGATAAAAAAAGAAGGGTTACTAGTAACTAGAACGAGAAATGAGTTGAATAGCAATTTCTACTCAAAAACACATTAAATTGCTAAAGCTACTTTGAAAAAGCTAAAGAATAAAATGCCTACTTGGGCAAATAATCTAAAAGCTTCTTACTCCCCTAAACAAATAAAAACTCCAAAACCTATTTATGTGATCTAAGAGAAATAATTTTGTCCAATTCAAGAATTGACTTTTATATGATCTCAGACTTAAAAGAAAGGAATTTTTCTGCTGTTAGAAACATTAACCAATTAAGTATTTTTTCTTTGAGGGCAAGAAAGTGGAGAAGCAAAGCAGTGAAAATATTTTATAGATAATTGCAAAATAAGAAATAGGAGATTGTTACACAGTTGCAATGAAGGAGTTATGACATCTCAGTATAATCCAAATATAAACAGACTCAGATATGGGTAGGGCTGTGTATCTAAGTATGCACAGCACTGGCCTGTCTGACCAGGGACTGTCAGCGTTCTCTGAAGACAGAATGAATCCAAAGGAACAAGCTGTGAAACGGAGTTCTTATTTTCTGTATCTGTTTCAAGCACCTAGTCATATATTGTAGAGAAACTATATTATTACAATAAAAATAAACATGAGAGATGAATGTTTGAGCTGTTTTTAAATATGTTAGGAACAATAAAGCAATAGGCCTAGGTGAAAAACTGATGGTATTGTCAGTCACCTTTTTCTACGTCAAATTAACACACTGCTCAACAAAGGAAAAGACTGAGGATGGACCAACTTGTATGAAGCTCATCCATTTCTGGCCAAAAATAGAGCTAAACTGGTTTCTAATTAGAAAGATCAATCTTTTGATCAAGCTTCTTATTTTTTACACT
This sequence comes from Camelus ferus, assembly GCF_009834535.1. Lineage (NCBI taxonomy): Eukaryota > Metazoa > Chordata > Mammalia > Artiodactyla > Camelidae > Camelus > Camelus ferus. The sequence goes on from NC_045698.1 coordinate 111,669,037, forward strand.
CTAAGCAGTGAGAGAAACCTTTTCTTTTTTAGAATGGGAACCCCAAGAGAAAAGGGTATATAATATATATACACACACACACACACACATATATATATATCTGCTTTATTCTCTGTACATCAACTCAAAGTTTGCAGTTATTCAATGATTAATGCTAAGAATAAAATCGTATTTTTGAGCCCACAAAAGTAAAAAAAAAAAATAGAAAGATTCCTAAGATCCACAGGAGCCAAAATGAGTATTATATATATCTTAGAATTCTACATAACCTTTTGAAAAACAGCATTTTTGTCTTCCATATTTCAATGACTCTTAAAATGCACCCAAGAAGCTAAACTGATGCTTAAGTGCTAGTTTGTCCTTGATACTCACTGTATCTGAATCCTCCAACACTGTCTGAGGAAACCCCAACATATTTGTCTTTGTTCTTCTTTGCTTTCTTTCGCTCTTCACGAAGCCTGTCGTCATCCTGGGCAAATTCAACCAATTCTTTCACCTTCTGGCGAATATTTATACCTTGATCCTTGCCATGCTCATCTGTGAGGATGGTAAGGGAGAAACAAAACCTTAAAATAATTCAGCTAATATGTATCAAACCCTCTAACACAAACAAAAAAACAGACATGAAAATTTCAACACAAGAAACCAACTTCAATATTTTAAAATTAATAAAAAGAGGCAAATTGTTACTGAATTTTGTCATTTGCTCATCAGCAAATCTTAAGTCTTGAGGTGCAATTCTGGCTTACCAGAGTGTGTAAAAATGAGCTAAAAAGGACCACAGATATCAGTGCTATGCAAAATCAAAGATTCACCAAAAAGGATTACTAATGATGACCACACAAAATGGACTAATACCCACAAATGTTTTCTTTTTTATGTAGCATTTTCACAAAACAAAACCTACTTTAACATTCTAATAACTGAAAACCACCCAAACCCCTTGGTTCCCCCAATACAAGTTTGGAAACACTAATTACCCAGGATTTAGTGTAGCTGAATAACTTAATTTTTATAAAGTGCTTTTAACTGGGGTATGCTACAAAATGAAATGTGGTTCATTCTGTATCCTCTTTCACATTCAAAACACACTCTGGCCTTGCTGCCTTTGCACAGTAAATATTATTTGGTGGGAGGAAAAAAACCCAGCTTCAAACAGATGTGTGTGTTTTGGAGCTCTAACCTTTTCTTCCCATATGATTAAAGCTACTCCTTTATGGACACCACAGGGGACCAGTCTCCAGTGCATATTTTAATATAAACCCGAACACTCATGTTGTGTTGGTTCTGTTGTTATTAGCCAGTCTTTTCTGCAAGTTCTTGTCTTCACTAATTAATACTCTAGGGCCCCACGTCTTAGATTCTGCACTCGTCACACAACCAGCAACAGTCACATTCTAATTAGAGCGGAGAAGCTTCTAAGCTGGTTCAGGTGACTGACAACCCCAACTACTGTTTTAATTTGCTTATAAGGTTTTTCTATTGCTCACCTACAAAGTGGTAATTTTCCAGGGATCGCAAATCATAAATGTGTTCTCTGGCACTTGTAACAACACGCTCTGATCCATTCCTTATGAGGTAAGCTAGGAGCAGCAATGACTGTAAAAATACAAAGCACCAAATGACTTAACGAAATAAATTCTGGAAGAGCTCTGGTAAATGGCTAAAAAAATAATTCTAACATTAGCAAATAAATCATCTTTCTGTGTGTGTGTGAGGGGGAGTTCTTTACATTAGAAAGTTTAAATTACATAGTCTAAAACTCATATTATCAATTTAAAGTCCCTCTTATAACAAATAAGTAATACACACTTATAACAAATAGTAAATACACTGTCCACTGGATACTGCATGTCGAAAGATTAAAAAAAATTCAGATGTTTAAACAATCTGAATATATGATATAAATGAATACTAAGCTTTCAGAAAGTTGGTTTAGTTTTATTGTTAGAAACATCAGTTTAAAGAGAACAATTTGGTAATTATATGCTCCCATAGCATTTTCCCCAGATAAAATTTAATTTTGGGGGTTAATCATACAGCTTTTGTTTAAAAAACATTTGTAGGGTTTCTTTTTGAGGCAATGAAAATGTTCTGGTTTACAGTAACTACTACACAAATTTGTGAGTACGCTAAAAACCACTGAATTATGTATTCTGACCTTAACTTTGGAACAAACATCAACTAAAAATGATTAGATCTATGGAAATCTAGTTAGGTTGGTGAAATTGAGGGGCAAAAAAAAGCCCTGTCCTACCAGGAATTGATTCTTTAAAAAAGTAGTTTACCCAAAAATTATTAAAACAAACAAAAACCTCAAATTAATAAAAATGAACTTACAGAAATTCCAACTGTTTCATTACTACTACTGTACAAGCTAAAGGAATGACAGTGTTTCCAGAAACATCAAAAACATGGAAGTAAATAAAGCACTGATATGCAACACTGAAAGCCAGAAATGAGGCTTTCAAAGTTTCATATATGAATATTATAATGCCATTTTAGAAAACAGAAAAAGTTTTCAAGCAGCAAGAAAATATGGTGGGGATGGAAGAACAGATGACTATCTTGTTTTAGAATTATACATTATATGATGAGATCAGAACTAAATGAAAGGAACTTAATAAAGAGTACGTATTTGCAAATTCTAAAATGTCAGAATTTTAATATTAACTAGAATATCTTACTGTATTTTAAAGAGTATCTTTGGTGCACAATACTGTGATAATACTGGCAAGTTTTTATGCAGAGATGACAAATCATATTAGACTGTACTTTTCATCTTAATTGCTCATGCACCAAACATACATACCACTATAGATTCATTACTTTTGATATACACAAATATATGAATAGCTGTTTATGGAAACTAGAAAACAGGACACAAACAGCAAATCTACTTCTTTTATCTGTTTTAGAATGTTGTATTCTAGGATTTCACGCCATCCATAATCATTTATGCATGTACACCTTAAAATTCCAAGCATTTGTCTTCAACATGTCAAATAAGAAATACAGACTAATACCCATACCTTATAAACTCTTCTCCAATTTTTTTTGTTGTCTTTTAACATTCGTGACCAAAGCATGTTCATAAGTTCTGGAAATTGTTCATACATAAATGTAGCCCTGAAAAAAGAATTAATTTTCCTCAAGAGTTTGCAATATGTTAATTTTGACAGCAGATGGCAGGCTTGTTCTAAGTTACTATGTTTCCCTGAAGAGCTTTAAAAAAAATTAATAAACTTAATTCAAAAAAAATTTAAATAATATGCTTCCTTAAAAGTGTCTTTATCCTTTATTTTGTATAAAATCTAGCATATTTGTAAGTCCCAGTAACTAATATATTTTACAAGCCTTTCATTCACTGACATAGTCATCCAGATGTTTATCAGTAAAAAGTTTTCCTAAGCTTTATTTCAAGTTATTTAATACACATTTGTCAAAATTTTATGTAGTAAGCTACAGTAAATCTCTAAACTTCATTGACAACAAAAAATTTGTTTTACTTTTTTGAGCTAGTATTTAAGGGGAATGGATCCTGGGTAAAACTTCTTCCATTAATATCTGAATGAGTCTGCAAAATTTATATGTGGCAGCTAAGCAGTTTAAAACTGAAAGCAAATTTCACTTTTCTGTGTAAAGATAGATTCTTTCTGCACTGCTGAGTCAAATTATCACTTACTTGGCAATCTCTCCCATGAGTTGCCCGGAAGGTCCCCAAGGATCGTCATTCGTTGCTTCTCGAACCTTAGACTCTATTTCTGAATAATTCATTACCACATTGGTGCTGCAGAGAAAAAAAATGCACGCACATACGCACAAAGATTAGCATCAAAACTGAGAAACACATGAAAACTTAATAATGACACTACTGGGTGTCCTAATGAGATACCTCTACAGGGTGGGAAAGAAAACATCTTTTGTGCACAAGCTACCCCGAGGACACTATATAACACATTTAAGTTATCTCTTAAGAAGATTTTACTATTCCATTAGCCTTCAAGAATACAGGTGAGAGATTAGAGCTGGCATAAGTCCAGTAAAAAATGGCTTTGGGTCAAATTAAAAAGGAAATTGAACATGCTAAGAGTCTATTATAAAACTGAGTTGTCAGCTTGCTGATCAGACCTGGTTTACACACAGTCTTATGTTTTCTGTTTATAGAAATTCTGTAAGTTAATAAGCAAACTTATGTAACAGCTGACTTATTATACTGTATATAAAAAAAGCAATGAAAAATCAAAGAATACTCTGAAGATGTTTAGAACCACTATGCACATTCAATTGTAATCCTTATTTTTTCACTTAACTATATATCACATACATTTTCTGTCACTCTACAGTCACTGTAATCCTCACTTTTAATGGCTACATAACATTCTATCAGGAGATCATACGATGATGTATTTAACTTCCACTTAAGACTTCAGCTGTGGCTAAGAACAGGGGTTCTATGAGTCAGAAAGATCTAACTCCAATTACTTACTTTGTGACCTTTGGCAATACTATTTTAATTCTCTTAATCTCAGTTTCCTCCAATGTAAAATGGAAATAAGAAATACTACTACTGCCTCAAAGGGCAACGTTATCAAATGGCACACAATGAATGGTGCAGTGTCTGATACTTAGAAGTGCTAAATAAATGTTAGCTATTATTATCAGAGATAATAACCACCTATTAGAATTTTAAAATATTAAGTGGTATTTTTATAAGAAAGAACTAACTTTGAAAAGATTCCCTTACTATTAAGACATGAGGTGGCAAAATGTTTGGTTGTTAAAACAGAATTTCTCATGTTTATATGGATTTAAGAATTCAAAGACATTCTGAGGAATAAAGAAATGTTGTGAAAATGTGACAACTATAGTAGTACTCATTTGACATCTAAAGCTCCAATTATTACTGAACAACTGTTATAACAGATGCCTGTGAATATAGTAATTCCAACCTTCCATTTAAAATTTAAGTTTTAGAAATTGTGAAAAATAAGAATTTGGTAACTATGAGTTACATATACCCTACTTTCGCTGTATGGTTTTTCAGTCATCAAAAAGTTCTGTTTTAAATAAGGAAGGTCTGGTTCTAACTGGTACTCGAATCTCTCAAATATAATTTCAAATTTATTTTTATTTCAATTAATAAATGATGTTAGTTCAAATTTAAATGTATATAAATATGATGTGCCAAATCACAGACTAAATCTGGCTTCTAGATTTACATTCAGAATACTGTTCTACCGAGGTAGAAAACCGAAATCTGATAACTTTGTCAAATCTTGGAGAAAGCTGCCTTCTAAAATATCAAGTGGTTTGATAGTGTAAAATTATTTATAAATTATTTCCCTGGCACTAAAAAAAATTCATGGTCTCCAATGCCTTCTTAAAAATTTAAGAGTATTAATGGATAGATTTTTATAAAAATCCAGTAATGATTCTATTGACAATAATTGTGCATGTAAAGAACTAATAACAGTTTTTTCTTATTTTGCCAACAATGGAACCAAAATAAAATCAAGGCAGCCAATGACACATTTGCATTTTAAGATGCCACAAAATAATGGATTTCAGAATGCTTTTGTTTATTCTAGTAACTGAAGAATATGTGGCTAAGACAGTTAAAAGTATCAAAATGCAGCTGGAGGAATAAACAATAGCAATTAAGATTATAATCCACCCGAGTATTTCATAACCAAGAGCGCACTTGAAATCTGTTTGCATTGTTTAATTGTTGGAGGACAAGATGAAAAGACTTAATCTCTAGTCCATGTACATGAAATATTTTTACTAGAGCCTTCATAAATGTTGTAGCTTTCAGAACACTACTTTCCTTGTTCAAGCTACAAAAGCCCATGGGTCAAATGAGAAAGGTCCTGTTTCCCTAACCCTTCACAAGATTCTTAACTGAAAGCCTGTGTGTTTGAGTGCTGTGTGTTTAAGAGGAAGAGCTGGCAGAGAGCCAGTAATTTAAGAATCTCCTTATTTCCTTCGTTGAAAAACAAAGGGAATTATGTAAAATCACAACCTGCCATCAGAATACATTCACAATATAAAGTATATCCATGGAAAAATATGGCAACAATAGTAACAAAGTTAGAACCCTTCCACAGAGTATCAGGCTCTATTTTAAAGCCATTTTCCAATGAAACCGTTGCTTTCCAGAAACTGGAACACTCTTAAGATGAGATCTGATGGCATAAAGGATTCCAAAACAAAGTATTTTTAAGCTGTACTTAATTCAGCAACAAATGTAAACTAAAACAAAACAACACTGTATAGTTTGGCCTCATTCCAGGTCATTTAAAAATAACTATTTCTAAAAAGGTAGAAATGGTATTTTGATCCTTCCTTTCCCATGTTTTCTACTGCTCTCAATCCACACCCTATGCATAATTCCAGTGACCTTTTTAAGAAAGGAAAATAACTCACGCCCTGTCTCCCAAAGAAAGAAAAGTTAAAAAAAAAAATCATGTCCAGATAAGCAGGGAAAAAACAGCCAGTTTAATTCCCAAAACTTCCTATGATTGACACAAATGTTTTTTAAAGAATGGATAATTCAGACACTAGAGGGGGATCACCCATCAGTTTTTTAAAACCCACACACAATTCAGACAAAGGTCGAGGATCTGTTATGCAAACAAAATTATACGAAATTATCAGGGAATGACCAGAGTGAACAATGTAAGAAGCTGCTCGTGTTCTGAAGATTTTTTACCTTAAAGCAATACTGAACCACTGCTTTTTATAGGGCTAAAATCTATAATTAAAATCAATTCACAGTGCTCTTACACACTTTCACGTTTGCTCCTCACAACACCCCAGCAATAGGTAGGACAGGACTAAGAGTCCCTAAAGAGAGTGCTTAACTCTGAACAACCCAGCACCACTCATTCACTGGATTTTATTTTGCTAATTGAAGTATAGTCGATTTACAACATTGTGTTAATTTCTGGTGTACAGCAGAGTGATCAGTCATACAATATATATACATATTCTTTTTCATACTCACTGGACTTTTGATGCCAACTACTAAGTTACCATCCTCGAGTTCTGTATACATGCTTCTATGGCTATATGAACACTGCCAATATTCAATTAAGTCAAGGGCTGGGTATTCAATCTGTAAATAATTAGTACTCATTTTGGTCCTCCTCTTTAATTCCCACTTTCTGCTTATTGCACCACTCACTACTGATAAAATATCAAGTTAATTTACTTGGTAATGGTTTCGGTCCAGGTTTGGGAGGCAAAACTGGTTGAAAGTAAAGGCTAAAATGGGGCTTTCACTCACAGATGGCCAATGTTTCTTCTAATCTACATTAAGAATAATCAGTAAAATGACTGACAAGAAATAACTTCAGCAGTCCTTATGATATTTTTTCCTGCCAAAGTTCAAGAATATGCTTTGCTAAAACAAAACTACGCAGCCAGAGAAAAGGTAAAGCATAGGTATTCTGTAGTCCTAACTGCTAACGAAGGAAGAACATTGAAACAGATTTACTAAGAACTCTTTTTCCTAGCCAGCCTTTTTAATTTTACTTTTTTTAAAAAAAAAGGAGTCAACTGGGCCTGTATTTCTAATATGTTTTTTTCTTTTTGTTTTAAAGTTATTACAAAGACTTCATTCACTCTGAGATTAGGAAAAAATATTTAGCAGTATTTTGACCTTTAAACTTGTGCTTTGTCGAACGTATATCCACGCTTACGGACACAAGAGAGTTAGAAGAAAAAAAGAAAAGGGCAGCAAGAGACAGAGACAAATACAGCGTTCAAAGTAATGGCTTTAAATATGGTACTTTTTTCTTCATACTGTACTTTCCTTTTCCTGCATTTTCCAAAATTTCCCCCATGAACATTATACTGTGACTAAGAGAAAAGTATTAAATGCCATTAAGAATACAAATGGAGTACTTAGCAACATTTTAACTATTTATAGGCAAATAAGCATCACGTTAGACCATGTATTATTTGTACTTCCAATGTCTTGTTATCAGGCTAATAAATGCAGCAAACTAGTAACTAAAATACATGTATACATACTAAAATATGTATACCAAATGCTATGTGTGTAAAACCACAGGGGACAATTTAGTTACCTAATACTGAAATTAACATGATTTAAAAAAATTGTATTTGGGAAGAACAATTTCCAACATTAAAACCTATATTTAAAACTGACCTCTTAATCTTAATACAACAAAGATTTCAGAAGATACATTTATGATATAGGTAAAACTGTTCACTCCCTATAAAATAGCAATCTTTAAAAAACTTTTTAAAAACAATAAAACACACATAAAATGAACACTGAAAAAGATAGTTTTCTCAAGTAACAAGTTACTCATGTCAGGAAAATTTGTTCCTTTTAAAAGATGTTTCTAAACAAAATAGTAGGCAAATAGTTTTAAGAACACTTGCTCTAAAAGCTTAATAATAGACCACATGACACTCATTTTTCATCAGGGGAAGATGGCCTGCACCACATTATCCTTATCTGCAAGCTGAACATTAATAGGCTCAACACTCATTTCAAAACCAAGTTACATTTTATTACAGTCCTAGGGACAGTATCAAATTTATGGTCGATAACCAAAAAGTCTAGTTCTCCTAAACTCAACAAATACATAAATTTCACTGTTGCACCCTTCAAAAAAAAAAAAGCCTTTTACTGATCTGAAAATGAAACACAAAACAATGAATAAGGTCTTAACACAAGTGACAGTTCAGTAGAAGAATTAATGTTGCTAAAGCAGATATAATGATCATATATGACTACAGAGTATCTCAGTTATAAAATAGCTATAGTGCTAAAACAAAGGGAAACCCACAGCACTCCCTCAGTATCACAAGAAAATGAACGAAATAAATACTGAAAAGTACAGAGGAAGCAAACCCAAGGCTCTAGTGCTGCCACTACTAGAAGCCCCTCTACCAAAACAATAAATAAGTAAAAATTTAAAACTTCAAGTGAGGAGAGAGGGAAACAAATGTAACAGCACAGCCTTAGTAGAGAAGTTTAAATAAATGTACACTCACGATCACATGACTAGTAAATAGCAATACATGTCCAAATTTGGTTAGGCTTTCTACTTCTTGTTAAATGTAGCCTGTTTTCTACTGTGCCATAATGCCCTAAAAGAAGAGAATTAGTAATAGCACCTGAGTTAAATGAAAAAGCCTACGATATATAAGATGACATCACGAATCGTGCTACTAAGAAGAACTAAATGCTGAATTAATGTTTTAAAAGATATATTCTCAGTCATGCAAATTCCATTTTCTTTGGTTTTAGTAAAATTAAATACCAACTATCCAGCTGAAAAGGAGGAAACCATTGTACCTACACCCCCCCCCACCCAGCTTTAAACACATATTAAAAGCAAGGTAAAAATATCAGTATGAATAGGGAAAAACTGAAACTGAAGACATTTAAAATCTTACCCATTCTTCTACAGTAACAAGATTTCAGAAGAGTAATCTGGTTACTTACAAAAACATATACCCTATTTCAATCCACTTATATCATAAGTATGTAGTACCGTATCATAATTTTTTGAGAGAGAGGTGAACAGGGAGCAAATTAAACACAAAACACCACTCTGCAGATAGAAAAAAACTACAAGAGTAAACCCTTAACATTTTTGAAAGATGCACTGAATACCTCTGTGTATCTTTAAAATTATGAAAATAAAAATGTATGTACAGACTCCTGACAATCTCACAGATTCAATCAAGAATTAAAGTATCCTGTGCATATTATACTTCCTCAACAATATTTGGATTCACCAAATTTCTTTAGGTAAAAACTTTTGCAAACATTTTTCTTTTATTTATTTTTTTCACTGATTTCATATAGGTTTGATTGTTTCATCAATCGAAGGTACCATCAAATCTGATACATTCCTCTCTAAATATGTGTAAAACTTCTCTTTTCTGTCTGTGAATCATCATTTTCTTAGGATCTGCCACATTCACTACCAGTACTGGAGGTTAGCTTTCTTTGAGTTGTTTTTCACGAAGAAGTTATTAAAAGTTGTTACCACAGCCCAGAGCTGGAGCACAACAGAGCTGAGCTGCAAGATGGATGCCAGTGACTGGCTTACTAGCTAAGTGACTAGTTCCCACAGATGCAAGTTAGATTTGGATCTTAACAAAATTATACATATTTCCTGTAATAAATTTAGATCTGCTTAAAACAGTCAAAACTCTGAACAGAAAAATCTATCAAGAATCTACTGCATTTTAAAAAGGAGAATGGTTCATAATAGGAAATGTAAGGCAAAAAATTTTTAATCTAAGAACTTTAATCAGTAACTGACAGAAACCAATTTATAACGTACTTTCTCTTCTAATCTCTAAAAATACTCATTACAGATTATCAGTAGTCCAAATGATATCTTTATCTAAAGATTTCAAGCTTAAAAACCAGCATTCCAAATACACACAATTTCAAAGTGTGCGTTAAAAAAATACGGTTCCTTGCTTATGTAAGAGTTTACCTACCATTCCAGGAAAATGTCCGGTATTGATTCAGTATCAGTTTACATAAGCCAACAGTACCCAGACTCACATCTAAAATTTCTGAGATTCCTGACAGCTGATTTGTTCATCATTTAAGTATCAAGTTGTCCTAACATGTAACTAGCAGAAGTAATATATCTTACAAAATTTCTTCCCCCAAAACCACAAAAAATTACTATTTTATGGTTTATGTAGAATTCAAGGTCAGAAAACAGCATACAAAATGAATAATCATTAAAGAAGTCAACATTCCAAATTTAGTTTCAAATGGCAAACTATGTACCAGACTAGAATGTACATATAAATTGATCACTGGAAAGATAAAAACTTTTAGAAATAGTGATTAAAATACCTCATTTTATATGAAAGACCATTAAATGTTTAGTGTCCAACATAAAGTCTTTTGGGAAACACTAGAAACCACATATAATTATTTCAACTCTTCAGAGAAATATAGGAATTGACCCAAAACAAACAAACAAACAAAAATACTTAAACCAGGATGGTAGCTGGATTTCTGCCCCTCAAAGGCTGTCATTTTATTCTTTTTTTCCAAAAGGTACCAACTCCTTGATCACTACTAAGTGTGATGAACTGACAACTTCTCAAGGAAATAGTTTAGTAATTTATGTAACAGATATGCAAAGGAAAACCTCCATGGATGAGATAAGCCAAGAAAAACATCCTGATGTCCACAACTGAATAATGACCCATGGGAGGAAGAAACCATACAACTATTTCCCCTTCCTTACAACTTCAGTGGTTAGCAATACCAAATTAAATAACCCATTTGATAGCAGCGGATTCTCAGACACTCCAAGAACTGTTCCAAAACACAAGGCCACACTAAAAGAAAATACTACACATCTATGTATTTTCATACTCCGCTTCATCTTTTATGGCTATTTTGTAGAAAAGAAAAATAATACATGTATTAATTGATTGATAATTTGTTACAAATGAATAGGGACCATATCTTGTCTCTGATCCCTGGACAAATCAACCACATGTGTCTCAGTTTCCCTATCTGAGAGGTAATTCCTGTGTACTACAGAGACTAAATGAAATGACTTGTAAAGCATTTAGCACACATGGTTATTTTTCTGCCGGTATTTATTATTTTTAGTTTGAAGATATTCTTTATATGGCCCTTAGAGGAGACTGGCATTAACATTTACTACTTACCCACATCTCATTCATTATTGCAGACCTTTATAGTCATAGTAACTAGCAACCTATCTGACCCATAGTGTGGACACTGAAATGAAGATTTCTAGAACATAACTATGTAACAAGGCAGAAATGATCGTTATTAAGAAATGGCCAAAAATCTGGAAATGAGTATTAGCAACAGAACAACTATCAATACAAGCCTTAGCACAGAACTGCTATTTTATGCTTAATACAGTTTGTATTTTGAAGTTCACTCTCCTTAATAATCTTGGTACACCACCAATCGTGAGTGAGGGTTTTATTTTATATTAGGCAGCAATTTCTCCTGTAGTGGTAATCTGACATCATCTGATAAAAGTCTCTAACTTTTTGGATTCACTTAATTACCTCATTCATATCAACTATTGGAGTAATATAACTTGAAGCAAATTATGCAAAAGTCAAAGACTTTTAAGCTATTTTAAAAAGGGAACTTATCTAGCATGAAGTTTATATTTACAATTTAGAAATATTAAAAGTTGCAGAATTCTGAGCTCTCAAAATGCCAAAAATAAGGTCCATGTAATTCACTCTACGAAGTGTTTGGCTGAACAAAGGATGTTAGAAAAGCCCCAATACTTCAGTTCCTCTATCCTGTTTCCTATGTAAGAGCACAAATCATTATACTAGGAAATGTCTGGACGTTCAAGGGTCTTGATCGTTTACATGGAAGCCCTTCTATTTTGTCTCTAGCACAGGTGCTGTTATTATGACCTGGGCTGCAAATGACAGGCTTAAAAAAAAAGCTGTCCCAACAAAGGCTAGTCCCATGATGCTAAGGAGTTATTATTTTCCAGAGAAGCACTCTGGCAGAGCAGTACGATTTGGGGAGGCTCACAAAAGGGAAGAACTGTCCGTGTGTTTCAGGGAAGCACGATGAAAACTTGCTTCCAAAATTTAACAGCAATGGTGCTTAGAACAACACAGCAATAGAACAGGCAGAGGCAGCCACCACTAGGAAATTCTTCCTTTCCTGGCCACAGAAAACAAAGCTCTTACGACACAAAATTGTAAGAATACCAACCAACATCAATTACATAAAACCATGTGCATGAGGACAAAACCTAGAAGGAAAAAAGCCAATAAAAAGTGTTGGGGTGGGCCCCATTCTTTAAAATTTTATTTATACAATGAAAAAACCGATTTTTTCAAGAAAAGTAAAATAGCTTGTATAATATAAAACTTTCCTTCATTTGCTAGGGAAGTGTTCTACGGCAGGGGGGAATTGAATTCTGCCGAGGATCAGCTTCCACCGCCCTGCCTCAGCAGACGGTGTGCTGCATCAGGGCCCCCGCGTGCACGGGTGAAAGCTCTGAAAAGCCAGCTATGGATGCAGGGCCAGAAGGTAAGGGTGTCAGGTTGCTCTCTGCCCCTGGCTCCCTAGGAGTGAATGCCAGCCCCAAACCAAAACCATTTTCTATTTCCAGCAGACTGTTTCTTTTTTATCACGTAACTCTGTAACTTTTAAGATTTTCATTTTTTAATTTTCTTCTTAAACGGCACTCTAGTGTTCTGTGAAAAATATTTTGGGGGACATTAATTGGGGTTATATATGAAGTGTGCTCCACGGTGAGCTTTGGGAAATGTTATGTAAAACAAAGGTAATTTTATTACTGCAACACTTCTTGGAGGCTTTAGCATTCTCATGCGTATTTTGAGTCTCCAAAAGGGGGACTATGTTAAAAATTTCTAAAACTTTGGGGACAACATACCTTTTCTCTGGAGCATTCTGTTAAGTGTCCCAAGAAACCCACTTCTGTATATATTATTTTTTTTTTAATGGTCCTCTTTTCCAAACTTCCAAAAATGTTGTCAGTTTATACTTTTTATCTTACCACTGCTTTTAATATTTGTTATTTCTTATTTTTTACCTAATTAATAGCTTTTCCTTTAACCTTTTATTTTTATGTGTTTAAACTCTTACCTGTTGGCTGTTTTACAGCCTTTTTCCTACAACTCATTTATTTTTGTCATATTTAAAAAAAAACTCTTGACTGAAACTTTACTGTTGATCTTAATTTTCAATCTTGTTTAAGTTTCATCTGTTTTTACTCTTTTTGTACCCTTTTCTCCCCTTGGTTTTTAAACACTTTTAAACTTTATTCCAATCCCTTCAAAGTTCTCACTTTATTTTTTTTTTTGCTTTACGTTTTAATTTCTTAATCCTCATTTAATAACCCTATGTTCAACATCTTTTTTTCCTGCACAATTTACTTATTTTACATATTATAATGCATAGCTAAACAAAAAGAAACTCAGCCAAGAGCAGGGGAAAAGACGCGGATACCTCTCCCCACTAGCAGCTGCTTTTCTGGGCTCCCTCTTGCAGAGGTAACATTTTTCTTAAGGATCAATTAAATATGTACATGAGATACTCAAAAAGAAAGTAACTTTATCAAGTCCTAAGGGTGGAAAAATTGATTACTCTTATAATTAGAGCTGCTTTTTAACAATAATGTGCTAGTTTCTATGTATCTGACAGGGAGCAACATGAAGGTAGCTTAACTGTTTTCCATCTTGATACACGACCTCAGGGCACATCACAAAGCCGGGCAGGGTGGTACAGCTGCTGGGGTGTTCGGAGTCATCTCTGGGAGTCCTTTCCTCACTGCCTACTTCCCATTAATTTCCAAGACCTGTTCATTCTGCGTTAAAAATACCGGCACTCACCTCGAGCCTAAGCTCCTGTAAACGGATTTAACAATCTCTCCATTCTGGGTGTATTCTCCTTTTATTCATCTTCTAAACCGCAATCAGATTCATCTTCCTAATATTTAGTGTTGGCCATGTTTGTCTACCACAAATTCATCACAACCTTCCCCCCAAACATTTCCCTCCTCCTGTATCAGTGATACCATTCAGGCTTATGGCTTAAGTATCACTATTCGTTACTTTTCTCCCCTCTTCCTAACCAGCCTCCAATCCATTCCTTTCCAATTCTGTTTTCTAAATTTCTCTCAAATATGTCCCTGTACTTTTCCCTATCCACACTCCCACCACCATGGTCCAGGGGGACTACCATTTCTCATGCCAACAACCTTGTAACTAGTGTCTCTGCTTCTCCTCTATCTCCCAACACACTAGAGCCAAAGTAAACTCCTGCTGAAACACAAATCCTACCTATTTGAGCCCTGATTTTAAATGTAGCAAAGGCTTCCTTATTACCTTCAAGATGAAAGCCACATTCCCTAACATGGCAAAAAAAAGGCCCTTCATGTGAGATACCAATTTATTTCTTCAGTCCCATCACTGTCATTCTCACCTCCAGCTCTGTGCAACTGCTGTTCTCTCTAAGTCCTCTGGACACCCATCCCTGCCCCCTCAACTAACTCCACTTCATCATCAGATTTTAGCTTAGCTACACAGCAAAGCATATAATGTGCTTTCCACTGTCTTGAACTAAAACTAAACCCAGTGTACTATATATATAACAGCATGTTTGTTTACTTGCCTGCTTCCCTCTCTGGACTGAAAGCATCCAGAAGACACAAACTGTTTTACTCACTTAAAGATCATCAGTACCTGGAACAGGTTGATGACAGCAGACATGTAGTAAGTATTTATTGAGTAACTGAACGAAAGGACTAAAATTATTAAATAGCTTCCTTCCTCTGACTAAACAAAGTCCTAACTAAACTAGTGATCAGGACCTGCACGATCTGGCCTCAACCTATCTATCTAGCCTTTTCTCCCATTACTTCTGTTTCATTTCTTTTATGAGGTAATTATATTACTAGCTGAAATTTAAACATGCCCTTTACTTTCTTACTTCAGTTAACTATTCACCCTCGGAATCCCCACCTCTTCTATCATTTAAAATCAAAACTAGTTTTTAACAAAGATGCAAAATGAAGCCTTCCTCTTTCCAACCCATATTCTCCCTTTCCTGTGATGGAATAAACATTACATTTTAACTCTGATGAATTATACTCTGCCTTGTACAATAGCTATGCATGAATTTATCTTAACCCCCTTAATATATTGTAAGTTTTAAAAAAACAAGCAGAGTTGATTATTTGAGGACTCGGTATTTGTTAGTTTATCTGCTCACTAAAATTGTATTTGTAACACCAAAATCAATATTCACGACATTTTCATGGCCATTTGTGAAAAGCAAAGAATGAGTCATCTGTCACACATTCCCAGCTGAGGTCAAAAAGGTGATGCTCTGTCTTCTTGTTTCAGTTCTCATACTGTAAACAAATGTCCTTTCCCCTGGTCTATTCAGTGTTAGGTTTTTTCAGATCTTTATGCTTTTTCTTGATTCCTTTGTTTAGTATGGCCCCCAAGCCTAGTGCTAAAGTGCTATCTAGTGCTTCTAAGAGTAAGAATGTTATAATGTACCTTACAGAGAAAATATCTATGTTAGATAAGCTCTGTTTGGCATAAGGTATAGTGTAGTTGACTCTGAGTTCAATATTAATGAATCTATATCTATATCTATATATATAAAGAAGGTGTCTTTAAAATAGAAACTTATATAAACAAAGGTTACACACTAACTGGTTGATAAAAATGTTGTGACCAGAGCCCCAGAGGAATCTAACCCTGTATTTCCTCTAGGAATAGAGGTTCAGTATTTGCAGTGACTTTGTAAAACAAAACTACCTCAAAGAACCAGGACTGACTGTACTACCCATTATGCATTTCTGGTTCCCTCTCAGTGACTAACAATGAACGCCTCACATAAAATGGGTATTTAACAACTGACCAGTAAACACATAAATGAAATCTATGATATTTTGGTAACAGAGGAGGGCAACGGAAGAGAATACAGATTAAGATATGAATGGAGAGGACTAAAATAAACAGCCTCTGACCAACAAAAACACAAAAGTGACAAGAGAAATACAAACCTCACAAAATTTTCTTTAAAAACTGTCATGGAACATTTCAATCCCAGGTCTTTTGGGGTCACAGCCAGAAAGACTTGTTAGTTTACTATAGCCCCTAAAATTAACTTTTTGATCCCTACATGAAAGGTTGAAAACGTTAATATATTTTGGCACAAGACTTCTGTCTCCCACAGAAATAGCTGAAGAGCTAAACATAAAATTTAAGGCTGAAAAAAATACTTCCAAACCTTTAAACCTCCTACTTATGCTCAGTGTCAACTATGGATCAGGGAGCATCATGGATTTCACTTCTATAGTTGTAATTCTAATACACAAGCAGCCCTTGCTTTACATGCACCCTGTTAACTGAAACTCGTACGTACTGGACCAGGCCCTCACTTTGCAAAATCTATTACTACAGGAGAACCGAGCAAAACAAAGACTGTATAGCAGTAATTCTTGTGTGTTCCTTCTGAAGTAACACAAGTGGCAGAGGCAAATGAACACATTTTATCAACTGCTTCACATTCTAGTCCATAAGACGGCATATTTATAATTGGTTTTTTAAAGACTTATATAACTCTATGGGCCAGGCAATGTCCTAAGCCCTTTATAAAGAATTTATCCAATCCTAACAACTCTATGAGACAATCTTATTATACCCATTTTTACAGATGAGGAAACTGAGGCACAAAGAGGTTAAGTATCTCACTCAAGGCCACACAACCATTAAGTAGTGTGCTGAAGATTTGAACCCAGGTGGTATGACTCCAGAGATAAAGGTCCAGACTTTATGCTCCTAATTGCTATGTTATAATTATGATTTTAACCAAGCCCCCTCTTCCTCTTACCCCATTCCCAGCTCCTGATCCATTATTTAACTCAGTACTGAAAGCAATGTACATAAGTGGGATCATTTCATTACTCCGCCTATCAAAATTCCTCACTGGCTTAACACACTTACAATAAATCTAAACTCTATGCAATGGCCTACAAATCCCTGAGCCCACCTGGCTCCTTCCATGCTCTTGCCACACTCTTCTCCAGCTTTCTCACCAGCTCCTTCCCCACTCTGGGTCTTTGCTCACTTTGTGTCCTCTCTCTGGAACACACTCTTTCCTTTACTCTGTGTGTTCTACTTTAAATTCTTTAAGTCTTAATGCAGATACCATATCCTCAGAAAGGCCTCTTCCAACCACCCTGATTAAAACAGCCCCATTCATCATTCTCTACTTCAGCACCTTTTCCTCATAATATTTTAAAAAGTTTACTTGTTCTTTTTTATTTACCTCTCTCCCCATCGAAACTTATTTACAACTGTACTTCAAGAATCTGAAAGAGTTCCAGATGATCAATAAATATTCATTAAATGAATAAGCCAGGTTATCTTCTGGCTTCCTGTGGTCCCTAGTACAATACCTCATTCTATTTATCATCTGGGTTTCAGACATAAGAAGCATACCTATAATTTGAATTTTGTTTATCAGAGGGTATACAAACATCAGGAATATACTTTAACTCATTCAATAAAAGATGAGTATCACTATATATTCAAAAAACTCGTATCTAAAAAATGTTATCAGTCTAAAAGGATTGTTAATTATGTATTGTTATAATTTTAAAATTATTCCTTATAAATCTCAACATGGCCAAAGGGATATTCAAACACCAGTGCTGTACCTCCAGCAAATTTCTCAAGCTCCTCTACTCTTAATTTCAAATTACTTGTATTTAATTACTTTGAATTGTGTAGTTTTGCTGCTTTTAAACATTTTTACATATACAGTTATTCTTTTTAATTATTGGGAAAATGTGACTCTCAACATTTGGTTAGTTTTTTTCCAACTTAAGTCAAAAGGATTTCATATTCCAAACAAATTATCTATTTGGTTTGGGGGTAAATAGGCCCAAGCATACACTTAAGATATACATCCCACGATTATCTACAGAAAATTAATCCTCAATACTTATCTCTACAAACGTCACAAACGTAGGTATTTTATATTTGTTTGCTAAATAAAGTGTCAACATCCAGCATTCTAATTAGAATAGTGCTGCCATTACTGAGGCTTAAATTACTCAGCAATCAGATCCCAGTTTAAATTGTAAACAATTTAAGAGCCAAACAGGAGTTATAAGGCATTAGTATGTGAGTTACAGGTAGATGGTTGTACCATGAAATATCTTAGAAAAAGTACATTCTATGAGAGCATTTTATTGACATAATCAGCTTATGCACAATATATACACTTGTATACATATGCTTTAATTTTTGTCTTTTCATACTTCACTGATTTATGGAGATGGGAAAAACTGCTGGAGGTGGGAAAAACAGGAGAGAACACCAATGTAGCATCCTTCATAAATCTTTTTCTGTTACTGTTTAAAAATACAAAAACAAAACATTAATTATCCAAAAGAAAAATACCAGCACCAGCACACTTTCAAAAGTCTTTGTCCCATGTACCAATTCTCAGTACTGGAGGTGCTCCTACACATAAGTTCTAGTAACATCTTAATTATGACAAAAATCTCTCTATGTAATCCACCATGTAACCTCTTTTTAAAATCTGCCTCACTGCTAAAAGGAAGCAAAACCAGGAGTCCTTACAGAAATGGCTGACTCCAGGGATGAAGTAGTGAAAATATAGGATAATCAATGAAACCTCTTGTGCCAGAAAGTGAGAAAGTGTTCTAAATAGATATAGACAGACAGGCAGGCAGGCATGTCAAAAGGACACAGGCCAGCTTTACAGGGCTCTTGCTGGCTAAATTGGTGACAATTTAAGTACTGAAATAAGTAAGGACTATAATTGATTACAGCTCACTGAATAAAATGAAAAACCATGAAGGAGGAATGGAGGAAAGAAAAAAATGAGAGCTCATGCTTAAAGTAAACTGATAACTATGGAGAGAAGGGGAGGGATGAGCACACCATTTGTAACCATTATAGTAAAGACTGGCTCAAGTTAGAATCAGCAGATGCTAAGTCTAGGGAGGAGTGTGATGAGGAGGGGAAGGGGTCTCAGAGTCTCTCCCTACAGACTAGTTATTAGTTGCAATGAGACAACACCTTGACTGAGTGGTCAAAATTAACATCACTAATGAGGAACATACAAAAAATGTTTTCCTCCTGAAAAGGACACATCACTTAATATAATTTTCCAGCTCAGAATACGTAAACTGAGGAACTATCAGCTAAACTTAAATTGTGGAATATCATATAAAATAACTGGCCTGTAATCTTCAAAAGCGCCGTCATTTTTGTTAGGAAAGAAAGGTTAAGGAACTCTTCATTAAAGGAAAGAGCCATGACAATTATTTCACATGATCCTGGGCTGAATTTTGTACTAGAGTGGAGTAACTGACAAAATTGGAGTATCGACTTCAGAAAGATAAAATTATTGTTTCAATGTTCAATCTTCTGAATCGGGTTATTATATCATAGCCATATAGGAGAATAATCCTTGTTCTTAGAAAATGTACACTTAAGTCCTGAGGCATGTAACCTACTTTCAGATGGATCAGAAGAGTGTGTGTGTGTGTGGGCGTGTGCGCACCTACAGACAAGACAGTAAAGGAGTAGGAAAATGACAAGCAAATAGGGCAAAATCTTAAAAATTGGTGAATCTGGATAAAGGGTATACAGGTGTTCTCTTTACTAGCCTTGAAACTTTTAATTTCAAAATAAAAAGTTCTTTAAAAATCTGTCTTATTGCACAACCCTGTGAATGTGCTAAATGCCACTGGATTCTACTGGATTAAAATGGTTAATTTTATGCTATGTGAATCTTACCTCAATAAAAAAATTTTTTTTGCCTAGAACTGCCCCTCTAAGTAACACACATAAGTTGGAACATAGTCAAACTTCATGAAAGGACTGGCTGGTTTATTTCTTTTTCATTTCAAAATGTCATTTGCTGGATTCTATAATTTAAAGAACATGTATTTTAGTGTCATATTAGGCAATAACTAGCTTTCTCAAGTGCTACCATTCCTTCATTGAGAAAGTGAAAATTATACAATATGCTTTTAGAAACAGAACATATACATTTTAACGTAAAGGAAGTTTATCAGAGTTAGCACACATTATGAAATTTAGGGTCACCTGATCTTTATAATACCATTTTATTTTATACTTAAGTTATAGTAAAAGGAACAATTAGTAATTGAGTTATACAAATCTTATTCTCTTGGTACACCAACCACCACACCCTCTTCCCCCAAACCATGTTAACATGTCAAGCAATCTTAAGTACTTACATGAGTAAAAAATCTAAAGGTTAGACATTTCACACAACTAATAAATAGGCCCATCACACCTCAGTGATGCTCACAGGATTGTTCTGGTTACAAAGTTTTCATGTAACACAGTATTTTATGTAATCTATTACCATATATGACAAAAGTTAAAAGCTAGCAAAATGTTATATTTAGATATAACAGTAATAGAATATTTATAACTCTAAATCATAAACTAGGACAGCTATTCCCACTTACTAGAAAAACTTTTAGTCAAATATTTAGCATAAAATATTTATTTGAAAATAACAGTCATTACAAATTCAGCTGTACAACTTGTGATACACATTATCAATTCAAGTACAAGTTCCTCAAATCCAGTTTCTAATAAATTTTGAAAGCCTCAGCTCCCAAGGTCCGTATTTTTTAAAAAATACGGGGCTACTACTCCTATTCAACAACCAGACGGTGCTACTTTGTCCTTAGAGCAGACTTGCATTGTTTTTGTGGATACGTTTTAAGTGTGAAACATCCTTTCCTATTGCTGACAGTTGCCTGGGGCCACTTGCATAGGTTACTTAGTAAATAAACTATTTTTTTAAACAAACAAACAAATAAAAAGGACAGCATGACATATTTCTAATCAAGAAATATCATATTTTAGACTGGTTTCACAAGCAAATCAAATATCCAAGGTGTTAAAAAATGTATAGACTAAGAATTACTTGCATTATAGATCCCAATTCTAGTTTTTACAGGTATAATAAAACAGTAGCCACTAAAATAATTTTAATAGTAAAAGTTTTGCCAACTTTTAAATTCCTACTAATTAGAACTAATCTAAGGAATGAGTCTTTGTTCACCTATATCATTTAATTTTGGGTCACAGCTTTTTAAAGCTCTCTCACAATGACAAAATTAAAACAAAACAAAAGCAAAGAGCAAGAATTTCTTGAGAACACAAGGGTAGACATTTTCACAATATATTAACTCATTTAATTCTCTTAACAGTCATGGGAGGTATACCTTATCCATATAGTTTTACAAACTTACAGAAATGGACAAAGTCTCCTGACTTATGATGTCTCCCGTTCAAGTATTCCTCACACCCCTCACTTAAAAATAAAATGGAAACCCAAGGAAATTTGCTCAGCTTGGGCATACTCATGACAAATGATCTTTTTAAATATGTGGCACCCTACTGAAAATACCCTGTTAAGGTAATTTTGTTAAATGTATTATTTGACTCTATGAGAACAATCTAGCAGTACTAAAATTAGGTAAACTTTTTAAAAAGCATAAAATCTTCTAAAGAGAATGATAAAATGAAGAGACAGCCTGCACTGGGGCAATATGTGAAAATTACATCTTTGTAGACACAATGCTTGATACTGCACAGGTTGATTACCTCACTTGTAAATATTTTCACTTCCATTTCATTAAGTTCAGATGCACTGCCAAATATCAAACACTAACTGAAAGTATGTAAGTAAAAACATCCTATCAATAGAATGATTAAATGAGAAATCTTGCACCTCAGTGATAAGTTTGTAGAACTACCTCAAAGCACTCAAATACTTGATATATTTATAAAATTTAAAAGTTAAGTCACCAATAATTTCCCCTATTTTCCACCGACTGAGTAAACTTAGATTTACTCAAATGCATTTCCAAATCCCAAAAACTAGACTCAATTTTTCTGACAAAAAGGAAACTGTTTCCAGAACCTCATCCACAAAAATTCTGAAACCTATATAATTTTTCCTCTTAAGTTCTCAAAAAACCAACCAAACAAATACAAAAGAACAACAATAACAAAAACACCAAGCATCTATACATGTGCTTTTCATATGCATCCACTTTACAGAATCATAAGCTGCCACTGGAACCATAAGATCGGTCTCTCAGCTTAAACTATGCTACAGTGCTTTTGGCAGATATTTAATAAGCACTCACTGAAGGACCCTTATAAGATATGGCCAAGGTTAGTAAGGATATCAGTAATGTAATTTCAGTTACTGTACAACATTTAGACATTTACAACCTATGCCAAAATCCTACTACTTGGATAGGTACATAACAGACAAAGGAAAACTGTTCTTAAATTATCCAATTTGAACATAAGAAAAATTGGGAAAACTTGTGCCTAAATCACAGGTTAATGTGACATAGCGCTATAGGCAAAGCTAACTGACCACAGTATAAAGATCAAACAATTGTGTAAAACTTATTATAGCTGTGGAAGCTGGTTACAGAGGACTAATTCTGAAGTACATAATATAGCCCCTGACTGTCACCACATCTTTTTTAGGATTAATTACAGCAAGCATGTTCAGAACACTAGCATAAGATTTCTTTTTTCACCTACGGAACAACTGTTTGTGTCTCTTTCACTGAGGAGCATCTCTCTTACAAGCATTATTCAAGGGACTGCAAGCGGCTAGAACACTTTTCTTTTATGAGAGGTACATAAAAGGGAAAAAGGAATAAACACTAAATTTGGTTCAGAAACTTAAGTATCACAAATTTTTCCAAGTAATTTTTAACTTGTGTAAGGCATACAATAGTAATTCACCTTTCTTACAGTGAATAATGTCTTGTAAAAGTTAGCAAAAACTGTTAAATATATGTTCTGAAAGCAGACTAATCCAGACTCTACTTTCTAGATGTTACTTCAGGCAAGTTTCTGGACGTCTCTGTGGCCAGTTTCCTCATCCATAAATTAAGAAGAATAATTTTGTCACTACTGTTCTTGGCACATGGCAAATGCTGAATAACCATTAGCTTTTATTAGAAATATCTGGGCTTAGATGATTTCCTCGGTAATATAAATCAACTTACCAAATTTCAAAAATATATCCTGAACACCTATTCTATGTCATACACTGTTTGAGGAGTTAGTAATACAGTAAACATCACAAAGTCCCTACCCTCAAGGAGCTTACATCCCAGAGGCACTAGATGGGTACATGCAAATAAAGGAAGCAGAGGGGAAAGACTGACGTGTTGAACACAGGCATTTTATACAGAAACATTGAAAGAAAAAGGGAGTGGTGGTAGATGAGGTCAGAGGGAGCAGTAGAGCCAGATCAACTAGAGGCTGGGCAGAAGCAAAATGAGAAGCGGCTGCAGAGTTCTAAGAAGATGAGACTTAATAGTTTTAAAGAATCACTCTTGTTGCTGTGTGCAGAACAGACTACAGGGTTAAAATTTTTATTTGGCTTCATGACAAATGAGCCACACTTCAGAAGCCCATTCAGTATCAAACTTATAACTATAAGCCAAACATATCAAACTAAGGGTATTATTTAACCATGGTGGTTTAACTGCAAATAAAAAGTTTTAATCATACAATCTTAAGCCATTTAAAAAAATTTACAAGTGATCAATGAATACATATTTTTCTTTAATGATTTGCTAAAATGCATGAAAGCAAATGGCAAGAAAAACAAGAAACTGAATTTTCACTGCATGTCTTTTTTTCTATTATATAATTTGGGAGACTGTGCTGAAAACCTTGAAGGCCCTTTCTGCAATGTGCTTACCTTGTACATACTGTTCAGCTATTGTCAGACATGACGGAAGTGGACAGCATATTTTAGAAGGTTCTTTTCTTGATTTTGTTCAATCTCTTTAAGGATAAATTGTCAACTTCAACTTGCCTCCATAAAATAAATCTTTTTACATTTTAGAAGAAATATTTTACATTAGCAGTATCTTTAAAACCCTTAGAAAATACAAAACAAACTGAATAAAAATTAGCAGATGGAAAATGCAATGTCTTTCCAAAGACTATTCCTTAATATGTCTTTCGAAAGATGTATTTCTGTAATATGCTTGACAACATTAAAGTAAAAGCATTTATGCTCTGGTAAATTCAAAGTACACATAAAAGATATTTTTATTATTTTCCTATACACAGGATAAGATGTCTATTCACGTGAACAGTTTTAGGAGAGTAAGTACCCACTGAAAATAATGATTCATAGATTAAGACACAGTTCTTACATACTTGTAAGTAATCTAGTCTGACATTTTCTTTATTCTTTCAAACACTATATTCTTTTGACTTTTTTCTAGATGCTATAAATTATTTTGTGCATTTCACAATAATAAGTGTTTCAAGAGTTTATTTTATGTCAAATGCTATGAATTTAATCCTCACAAGAACCCTGTAAAATAAATATCTCCATTTTATAGATGACAAAGTTTAGAGATACTGTTCACATGCCCAAGATTACCATTTCTTAGCGGGGGATCTAGGATTTCAGTCCCGTTCTGATCTCTGAGCCACAAACTTCTTCCCAGGTCCCTTAAATACCACATGGAGGTGCCTATGTATAGAAGGGTGTATATAGCTAGCAACTTAATATAGAAAAGTATAAATGGATAAACGCTCATAGACTAAACAATGGAAGCTCATATGAAATGAGACCTTAAAAAAAAATAAACAGTTAAATATATTGTCCTAGAATGTTAAGTAATGTCAGCTGAGACTGAAAAGAATTAAATCTTTATACATAAGAAATTACAGGTACTAAAAAATGTACTTTGAATCTATGAAGTAGTCCTGCTGTCCCCAAAACTGAAACATGAATTTATCAAGTTACTAGATACAGTAACCAAATTGGAAGAAACAGAGGTTAGAGAAAAATTTTAAAAACCCCATGCAGATTCAATTACCAAACTCTAGACTGAGAGAAATGCAAAGAACTCAGTTTCTTCAACAAATAAATTGCAAGAGGAAAAAAAAGATAGAGGTTGAACCTATAGTTTAAGAGAATAAAGAGATATATCCACCAATCAGAAACATCAAAAAGGAATTATGAGGTAACTGAGAAATGAATACTGACTAGACATTTGATATTAAGTTATCGCCTTTTTTAAAAGGTGTGATAACGGTATTGTGGTTATGGTTAAAATAAAGATGACTCTTTTAACTTTCGGAGATTAATATACTGAAATTATACAGTGTCTGGAATTTGCTTCCAAATAATATGGAGTAGGGGGTTGCAGGTAGAGTCACAGATGAAGCAAGATTGGCCAAACTGTTGAAGCCAGATCATAAGTAAACAGAAGTTCATTATAACAGTCCCTCCATTTTTTTTGATATACTTGAAATTTTCCGTAATAAAAGCCAAAAAACAAATTCCAGCTAGACAGATCTAACGATGAAAGACAAAACAATAAAACTTCTTCATTATAAGTTGCCTATACTCTTCCTTAGAAGAAACATTAAACAAACATTGGAAATAAGAAATAATATAAGAGCACAGAAAACTGTGGAGTCATACTGTAAAACCTGGGAGTACTAGCGAGCGGTACTTAAAATAAAAAAGACCAAATATTTTTAGCAGATGTATCAGTAAACGGATGAAAAACTACTTGTAAACTAGCACTAAAGGGCACAGGAAAACATAAGAGGTGGCTAAATGCTTTTTAAAAGCACCTTGACAGTAGTGCTGAATAGACTAAACTACAGATAATCACTCTTAAATGCTGGCAAAGATAAACTCACCTTTCTTTGGAACAAAATTCTTAATATCTACCAGTGAACCATTACCAGAAGAGATAAAAGATAATGAATTTATTGTTTGAGCAATAATTATCTATAATTGGTTCAAAGAAAAGCTGATATGGGGAGACTAGAAAGCTGTCAATTATCTTTGTTTTCAAGTTCTAAGAAGCAAACTGAACAGAGATTTACTGGTAAGATAGGAGAAATAAGGAGGGAAATACCTGAGGATTCAAAGAGAAGGAAAACCAATGATAAGTTCAAGTTGTAGCATTCTGTAACGGCAAGTTTCTTGCAGGCAGATATTGCATTTTTCCAAGTTCAGAAAATATAGCACTATTTCAATAAATAATAAATGTATTATCTGTTGAAATAACCGAATGAAATATTTTCTATAAATAACACAAGGTTTTCCCTCTGGGGTTAGCTAGACTAGAACAGTAGTTTCCACAGTTATATTATGTGAACAGTTAGGAACTAAAAACATGCAAATAACACCAAAAAAATCAACTTGGGGGGAGGATGCACATTATGCTTAAGAAGAATGTCTTAAAATGGAGTATCTATAGCAGCTGCCTTAGGACCTTGGCCAGCGCTGTTTGAATCACTATCATAAAAAGAATTAAGGGCCACTGATGAAACAGATTTACCATTAATGTTACTCCCTTCATGAAAGAGAAGGATTGGTTAGGCTTGAACAGTAAGCAGCAGTTTGATCTACCACTACCATGTTACCTTCACGACATTCCAAAAATTTGGAGAAAAAAATATAAGAAAACTGCAGCAACTTTCAATTTATACCACATACGGGATAACAAAACATAAAAGTATCCAATTTTATTATAGCCTTAAATAAAGGGAGGCAGGTCACAGGATGACAATGCTCAAGCTAGTCCCAGCTGGTGGGAGTGGTATCATTTATTCTTTCCTGCCATTGCTGCCTTTTATGCAACTTGAGACCAGTGGGAGGAAATTGGCACTCCAACCTCTGGCTGGCCTATGGCTTTATCTTCTTTTCCTCAGTTCCACAATGTTCTGCAAAACAGGGCCATTTAATACCACCAGGAGGTGCAACAACTGTAGAAAATATCTCCCCAATCTTCCATAAAAGTCTTCAAAATCTCAAAAGCCAATATTTGAAATCTACCATTATACTTAAGAAATGCCACCAAACTGAATCTAACAGTAGCTCCAGAGAACACACTTTGCAAGAACACATTTTTCTTTCTGAAGTAAACCTCATTGGGTAAGGATACATGCTAAATAAAAGTCCTAGTTTTCCTGAGTCATGGGTTGCACTTATTTACTGCACAAAGCATTTAAATATAACATTTATTGATTGCCACTCAAAAAAATTCCTTTTTCAGCTGAAAGTGTCTCTAGAGGATGATTTTATAAAATTCACCTGCTATTATGAAATACCTGTTCCATTTTTTTCCCCTGATGAAAATTCATGTCTCTAAAATGCCAGCAAAGTTGTAAAAAGTCTTACTATAGTCCATTCCTATCATTTTAAAGATAAGGAATCCAAGATCTGGAGAGTCATGTGATTCTGTCTCAAATTATACATAAGGTTAATTTAAAGGCAGTGTCAGAATCGGAACCTAACTCACCCAAACCCCTCACCAGTGCTCTTTCTACCTTATAAACACTCATTTCTTTTAAACCAAGCTCTCAGAGTTGTCCTTAATCTCTTCATTGTTTCCTCATCACCCATCCCCTTGATAATCCAAAAAGGATCTGCTTCACCTCCATTATGGCAATTTAAGGTGAATAGTACAGTTGAACATAATACCACTGGCACTGGTTCTGTTAAATGCTTACATTTGGGAGGAAGAATTTCTCTCCTACCAGTGAAAGATGAAAAGTAAAGCCTGAGTATTATCAGTAAAATAACCTCATGTTCTAATCTTAATATCATGTGTCAAACACCCACGAAAGCTTTAAAAGTCCTTGGTGGCAACATTCTTACAAGTTCTTGAATAACTTCCTTCAAGTCTCCATTCTAAATTGGGTAATGAAAAGGAAGACAGAAGTTACTTTTCAAAACAGCTCCTCCATTAGATGACTTGATAACTAGTTACATGGCAAATTTAACCTGAAGCACTTGAAGATTAGTAACAAAGTTGATAAAGACAAAACAAAATGAATAAGAGCAGGAACACTGCCTTGATTTGTCTCCTGAAAAATGTAGTCTCTTCTAATTTTTGAGTACCACAAATTTAGTTCCCTAAGATAACAAGGTGTTTTTTAAAGGTTTTCTTCTGCTGTTCTCTGGCTTAAAAACAAAAAGGTACTTTTGTAGGGGCTTTTGGACTATTTAAGCTGGTATCCTAGTCTTTATACCATATATTAAAAAACAACCAATGAACCTAGATCTGGAAAAGAACCATGATTTTATTAATCTTTGAAAGGCAAGGGTATGTAAATAGCAAAACAAACCCAAAATAAAAGACTGAGGGTTTAATAGTCATATGAATAGCTGATAAAGGAAAATCACTTTTCAAACAGTTTCAAACTCTTAATGAAGTTTAATCTCATTCTTGATGCAGAATATTCACTATATTTATCAAAAGAATACTGATCTAAATATATTGTATTAAGGGCTTTATCTGCTATCTAAGTAAGCCCTTAGCCCTTAACTCTCCCAACAACATTCTAAGGTAAGTATCTAGCACTATTTTCATACTGCATCTGAGAAAACTGGTGCACTTCAAGGTTGAGTTACTTGCCAAGGTTAGAGAGCTTGATCCAGTTCTGCAGACTCAAGAAACTTGTGCTCCTTAGCTCTACAGCCTTTTGGTAGCATAGAAAATTAGAATATATGGCCAAACTCTAAATTCTATCTGATGCATTTTCTAAGCCACTGTGAATCATTACTTAATTGAAGTATAGTTGATCTATAATATTACATTAGTTTCAGGTGTACAACATAGTGATTCAATATTTGTATACATTATACTCCATTTAAAGTTATTATAAAATATTGGCTATGTCCCCTGTGCTGTACATTACATCCTTGGATCTAATTAATATACCTAGCAGTTTGTACTTCTTAATGAATTATTTTTCCTGGTGTCAAGAAAACCAAGAGTTTGCCACCTACACTTCCTGATTTTAGTTGGGTTAGTGGCACAAATGAACTGTTTGTGTCACCACACATACTGCATCATCACTAAAACCCAAAAGGAAGGATTGATTAAATTTCTTAAAATTTATTTCCTGCTGGCCTAGAAGACCTTGTTTAACCACTGTTGTATCTGATATACTCAATTTAAGTGTTAAAGTTTCGCTAGTGTAGTAACACACTAAA
Source organism: Camelus ferus (assembly GCF_009834535.1). Taxonomy (NCBI): domain Eukaryota; kingdom Metazoa; phylum Chordata; class Mammalia; order Artiodactyla; family Camelidae; genus Camelus; species Camelus ferus. The sequence continues at coordinate 111,698,675 of NC_045698.1, forward strand.
GTTATCACTTAAGTCTTAAAGAAAATCAACTATGTATTAGTCATTTTACCTGTCAAGGAAGTTAAAACTAGATCAACAGGATATAAAACTGGGTTGTTTTCTTCTTTAGGGGAAATTTCTTGTTAATTATATGATTTGTTAATCAAAGCAAATGGAACAAAAGGCCTTCCAAAAATGAAGTGTAGTGGAAAAGGAAACAGAAGAAAAGAACCACAGTAAGTTATACGGTGATCTACCTTCCCTGGTGTTCGAAAAGCAAAGGATGAGTCTCCTCTTGATAACTTCAGTCTGACCACAGTGGCCACTTGTTACACCTAACACCCACTCCAACACTTCAGGCTCATTACGAATTGAAAGGTAAAGGACACATCCCGACCAGGTCGAAGGTCTCCGCACCACACCCTGAGGGGCACAGAGACCCAATGAACTGCGTCTCCCACCCCCAAGCTTTCGCTGCTTCCCAGGAGGCAAAGCCCAAAGCCTGGGGCCAAGACAGTTCTCCGGCCAGGGCAGTGACCCAGCTCTAGACAACCCCGCCCCCTCCCCTGGCCGAAGGGTCAGTGCCTAAAGGGGTGGGGGCAGGGGCAAGGTGAGGAAGGCCTGGACAGGAGAGAAGGAGGCTAAGAGGGTACTTTGAAAGAGGAAGGGTCCCTTCCCAGCCTCACGAGTCGGGACGCGGCCCGGGGCCGGGGAGCTAGCCGGCCGCCGCCATGATGGGGCTGGCCGAGCCGGGGGGCGTGACGCTGGCGCCCCGCGCGCAGGGCCGGCTCCCTTTCCCCCGCCCCTCCCCCGCGTGGGCCTTGGCCACAACTGCCCCCGATACTCACGCTTTGTCCACCAGCTCCCGCACCTTCCACATGTTCAACATCGTGCCCCGAGCGGCCGGGCCGCCACCTCCCTCTCCTGCTCCCCACGGACCCCTGAGCACTTCCGCGCCGGGGCAGATCCAGGCCGGGGTCACAGCCGCAGCCAACCGCCGCCTGAAACTCCCCGAGTCGGAGCTCCTCTAGCCACGGCCGCGGCGCCGCCAGTGACACGTCGAGACGCGGGGGCAGAGGCGCTGCGTGGAGCGGAAGTGCCCGGCTTTCCGCCCGCTGCGCGCGGGGCACGCTGGGACTTGTGGTTCTCTCTGGGCGCCAAGAGGGCGAGTTAAGCTGAGGGAGTTGTGAGGTAAGGTTGGTACGATTCCTTTGGGACTCTCCCGGTTCTCCACACCCTCCCCAGCCCCCTGACCCACAGAACCAGAAACTGTGGGGCTGGGGTCCTGTCATCCGTGCTTTAACGAATCCTCCGTGCTCCCGTTCAGAACGACGGGTATGGGACTAGTCACGGTCAAACATGCGTTTCAAATATAAAGTATTGCTTTATTATTAATAACGGTTACATGGAAGTGTGGCTGGCATATGTATTCCTCACTGACAGAAGAACTCTGTATTTGGTTAGAAATGTCCAAATATACTTCCTTAAGCAAGGCCGTATTTGGTTCCAAATGTCCAAATGTTCTTCCTTCTCTGGGCCTTAATTTCCATCCCTGTAAATTGAAATAGTTGTGTCCTAAAAACCTATTCCACTCTAATTTTATGATACATGCTTTTATATTTAGACAGCTAACTGATATCCTTGTTAGATACTTTATAATAAAGCTCAGAAACTCAGTTCACCCTCTGTGGGAAACTAGAAAGACAACACTCCCGACACTATGACAGACCCAAGAACTTGGCAGGTGTATATTCTTAAAACCTAGGTGTATACACACGCAGCGTTCAGTGTTTTATTGCAATGGTTGTTGTCACTTCTTGTTCACTTACTCATTTTTGACAATGTTCATGTTAAAGCTGCAAGCAACCTTAAAGTTCATTTGGTCCAACTGCTCAAATTTTACAGTGCTTTTCATTCTACAAATTTTTCTATGTGCCAGGAGTGGGGAATACAGGAAGGAGACAGACAAGGCCTTAGCCCTCTTTGATATTAAAGGTCTTTGGAGGAAACATAGTAATCAAGGAAACCTTTAAGATAATTGCAGGTAGAAAATGCTTGAAGAAAACAGAAGCTAATGTTACAGAGAATGATGTTAGAGGAAAATAATATTAGGGAATATTTAGGGCCTGTCTGATGACATTATATTTAAGCTGAAACTTGAATAATAAAAAGCTGGACAAAAAAAAAAATCTGCAAGAAAAGAATTCCTGATGAAGGGAACCAGGAATCATCTGAATCAGATGAAGACTGTTTCAGAAAGGAGGTGTGAAATTGATTGCTGCCTGTCATGAAGCTAGGTAACAAGTCCCAAATCAAGAATCTGGTGGGGGAGTGTGTAACTCAGTGGTGGAGCATGTGCTTAGCACTGGGGTTCAATCCCCAGTACATCCATTAAAATAAATAAATAAACCTAATTACCTCCCTTCCCCGATACAAAAAAAATACCCCCCCCCAAAAATCTAGAACCTCTGAGCCCTAGTTAATTCCTCAAGTTAAATTACCTCTTCATATTGCAGCGTCTTAATAAAAGCAGCTTTGAAAAGTGTTTCAGTAGGCCTTTGGGATTAAGGCCCAAGACAAGCAAGTTGAAAGACTATAAGAAGCAAAAGTCACAACAAAGCTATCTGAGAGCTTTGCCAGGTTAGAAGTGCTCTAGGCAGATAGGCATAAAGTGAGTTGAAGAAGTGGGTTGAGGAGAGAATTGGGGCTTTCAAATGAGAAATTTCTGTTTCATGTTGAAAGGACTGTCCAGCCCAAGGTTCAAAGGATGGAATGTGGCCAGGGAAGATAAGAAAGAGAAACTGCTTTGCATAAATAAGGGCTCAACAAGTTAACTTTCAAACAAGCAGGTCCAGGGTACACCAGCAGTGGGCCTGGCATAAAAATAACCACCTTCCCACCCTAGGCTGGTTTGTACAGTCAGAGCAATTCACAGTCAGCTTCACCAGAGTTACCCAAAGAGGACAATGTTATCTACTTTACCTGTTCCAACACCAAGTTTGACAGAGTCTAGACTTATTCCAGAATTGTCACCTGTGACATTTCCCCAGTTACCAGTATCATCCAGAATGTAACACCAAAAAACCTGTCTGTCTACCTTTGATTCAAGAGAGCCCTTAATGTATTCAGAAGAACCAGACAAGGAAAGTTCGTTAAAAAGTAGTCTGGTGAAAGACTAATCATTTGCTTGTTAAAAAATTGTTCCATTTTTACCCCTTTATCTTGCAGGGTTGGGAGCAGTTTCCATAGTAATTTCTTTGTGGCAATTTAAATGTGTCCACGGTAGAAAAATAAACAAGAGAATCCCCTACCCAGTCCTCTTCAGGAAAACATATTTTTCACTAAATGGGCTGACATTTTTAGTTAAGGCCAAACCAACACAAGGTTTGAATACAAATGTACTCAGCTGTGTTATTTATGTGGGAGGAGCGGTTGTGGACACTGACTGCTTATCTCCTGTGGCTGGCTCCTTGGTGTTTCCTTTGGAGGAGTTTAAGTCAAGGCACAGAGGTGTGGCAGCCCTGGGAAGGCACCACCCAGATCTCTCTTCTGGAGAACGAGTTGCAAGGAGTGTGGACGGCCAGTAGCTCCAACAACTGTTCTTTGGGGATCAGCCACAGCATTTATGCCAGGGCTGTGCTGTCACTGGGCTACTCCCAGGCAATGACTGAGCAAGATGTGCCAGAGTCTGACCGTTTGTGCTCAAGGCAGGACTCCTCTACTGGGCAAGCACTGCCTTCAGCTCCCCATCCACCTGGCCCAGATTTCCTCAGAGCTTTGCTGCAATTGGTTGTAACCTCTTCTACCCAAACTTCCTTCCTTCCCTCTCTCCCTTGACAGAACTTCCTTGTGGTCTTAGACTTTCCACACCTACTCTTGTTCCTTTTTGTCTTTATCCTTCATAGGTGTTTCCCCCTAATAAATCTCTCACATTTCTAATTACACCTTGGCTTCTGCTTCCTGCAGTTCCCAAACTAACACTGCAGACAAATTGCTGTACCTTGGTTTCAGCACTTGGCCCAGTGAGTGTTGTTTTTGATCACACCTAACTGCTGCTCTCCAGCAGTCAGGATACTTGGTTTCTAATCATGTTATCAGGGTTGCCACAAGAGCTATGCAGATTATATATCGCACAACCCCAGGGGCACCATTTATGTGGCCTACCGTAAACTGTCAGACAATTAACCCCAGAAAGGAAGTATACAGTAGTGGTTAAAGAATACAGATTCTGGACTCAGACAAACCTAGGCCCAAATTCTGTATCTGCTATTCCGTAATTTGGTCATTTTGGGTAAGTTCATTGAACCAGCATAGCATGAAGTTTGTGAACCGAGACTCTGGAGCCAGATGGCCTGGGTTTGAATCTCAGCTTTGTGTTACTTACTAGCTGTGTGAACTTGGGGAAATTATTTGACATCTCTGTGACTCAGTTTTCTTATCCTAGTGGGAGAGGACAGAAGCCTACGTTAAAGGCTTTTTCAGACAACTGAATAAGGTAATGTTTAAAAAGAACTTAGAATGGTATCTAACAAAATAAACAGTAAACCACTACTACTGCTAGTAATTGTATTAATCTGTAAAATTTATTCACTATTACAAGTGTTTAGTAAGCTCATACTATGTTCCAGGCGCTGTGCTACGTGGTTAAGTGGTGGATATATAATTGTAGGTAAAACAGACATAGTAAACAAGCAAATAAATGTGGTAAACATAGTAAACTCAAAGTGATGTGCTGAGGCTCAAATGACGTAATACATATAACTTATTTCACATTGGGTCTGGTCTGTAGTAAGTGCTCACTAAATTCTGTCTCATTATTACTATCAAGTCCCTTATGTGGATACCAGCTTTTTTCCTTATAAACTGGGGGCTGGTCTGTCAGCATACCCTAAACCAAGCCATACATCAGAAATCCCAGGGCGTCTTTAAAAATTCCAGGTTCTCTTTCCTATCTCTTGAGCTCCTGATTCAGTAGGTGTATTCTTCTCTATAATTTGGGTAACAGATGATAGAAACTCTCAAAACTACCTTAAACAGAGCAAGGAAATTTATTGACATGAGAGACTGAGGAGTTCAGAGATAGAATTTGCCTCGGAACTTGGCAAATATTGTCAGCACTTTCTCTGATTTTCATTTTTCTTTATTGCAGATAAATTTATTCTAGTTGGCAGGGAATAGGGCTACTACCTTGTGGAGAATGGGTTCCATTTTTTTCAGTTAGGCAACGAACGGGGGGAAAGGGACACTTTAGTCTTTCACTCACAGAGCCTGATACCACAGGGAATGACTCTGATTGGCCCGCTTTGGATCATGTGCCTATCTTGGGGCCAGTTACCTCTAGGAAGTCATGCATTGTGGACTCTGTAACCCTAGGAGAACCAGGTAGAGAAAGGAAAGAAAAGTTCTCTGAAGAAAGCCATGCCTTGACAGACAAAAGCAACAGTTGTTTACTACTCTAGGTCTAAGGTGGGCCTAGGAATCTATGTTTTAAAAGCGTCTTAGGTGATTTTGCCAGGGTTTGGGATGCCCTGGCTGAGATGATGCAAGGTCCTTTCTAGCTCTGACATCATCATCATCATCATCAATATTGTTATTATTATTGTTGTTGTTGTTGTTGTTGTTATCCACATTACACAAAAGTTGGGTTGTGGAGAGCAAAAGAGAGAATGCCATGGGGGATAATAGAAAAGAAAAAGAAGCCATGAAGAGGGAAGGAGTTAAGTGGAGTTGCAGCATCATGGGACAGGTAAGCTGGTAGCAGGACATGCCCTCGCTACCATCAGAACTCTGTTCTGATGACAACTGGGCTCTTCTTGGCTGAAATTCAGTCCTGTTTCAGGGCTGGCAGCAGGGCTCAGGTGGGCCTATTCAGAAAGCGTAGTGGGTGCTCTAAAGAGCTAACACATTCAAAGTCCTTCTGCAAGAATGTGCAGGCGCTGGCAGTAGGCAAGATAGAGGCAGATGTGCTCTTGGAACCATTTTCCTGCCTCTGGGATGCTCTGTCTCCTTCTGTCCCCTGACCACAGGCAAACCCAGAGCAGATGTTCTGCTCCAAGTGTCTAGGCCTCTGAAAACTCTTCACAGGGAGCTAAGGTGCCATCAAATGAAGCGATTAGGCAGCTTGTGACTTGGGAACTGACCCTGCATTGTCAAGTCAGATTCAGGAGTGAATAGGGTGGATGTCAGAAAGGATGGGCTGTCTGGTTTCTGAGGCAAGGCCTTTTAGGATAAGGTCAAGTGTCCTGGGAAAGCCCACAGGTGCCCAGAGTTCACATGAAGGCTCTGCTGGTCCTTGAGCTGTATCAGTTCATTAAAAAATTGTGCTCTAGAGGAAGAGCTCATTGCAGTGGCCATCAAAAGGGTCTGATTGACAGACCGCTGCTGTTTAATAAACAGAATGAATGTGGCTAAAGACTTGAGGGTCAGTCAGCACAAAGCTTTTCCAATAGGAGACTCAACATTCAGTATTTGTTGGGCATCTTAAGTGTGCAGTGGGGTTAAATAGATGACTAAAACCTGCTGTTACCCAAGTTGCTTATAGTCTAATATGGAAGACATACTTAGAAACAAACAAAAACCACAGGGAGATATTTAATTAGGCATTGTAACGTAGGGGAGAGGTCAGAGCACTGGCTGTGGTATCAGTAGGATTTGATTCATACCACGTAGCTGTGTGACCTTGGCTAAATCCCTGACCTCTCATGCCCTGGTGCCCTTGTTGGAAAAATGGGGCTGAAAAGAGTCCCTGACTCACAGGATTGTTGTGAGGAGTGAATAAGATGACATACATTAAATTTCTAGCACACCGATTGACATGTAACAAGGATGGATTAAATAAGGCCCATTATTGCTGAAGTGTTTGTATCCAGAAGTCACAAATGATGCGGAGAGGGTTTTAGAACAGGCTGATTAAATCTTTCAGTAAACACGTATTTTGGCTTTTACCCCATTGCCAAGAACTGTACTGTGAAAACAGGCACAATTCCTGTTCTCATGAAGTCTAGTCTGAGGGAAGGGATGGATGTTAAACAAACAATGTCTCGATAAATTTATCATTGCACACACAATGAAGAATGCTGTGGAAGAAAAGAACGGGGTGCAGTGAGAGAGTATAAGGGCAGTGTTTCCTACGGATGGGGTAGGGACAAGGGCCAGGAAAGACCTCTATGGGAAAGTGACATTTTAGGTGAAGGTGGAAAGATAAATTTGAGTGGATGAAGTGGAGAGAGGAAGGGTGTTCCGGATAGAAAGAACAGCCTGTGCCCAGGCCTGAGGTAGGATGCAGCTTGGCATGGTGAAAAAGTCCCAGTGAGGCTGGAGGAGTGGGGAGAATGGTCAGAGATGAGCCCAAGAGCTGAGCAAGGACGTGATTTGCCTGCTCGATCATTTTCTATGAATTTCTCTGCCTTGCTCTGTGCCCTCCTGACCTCTGTGGACTCCATTGCTTGCATCCTCTTAGTCTGTGGCCTCCAGCGGGTTTCAGCCAATGTCGTGAGGGTGGATCAGAAAGTAGGGGAGATGGGTGCCGGTATTTCTTTCCCCTTCCTTCCTGCTGTAACCACGGGCTTCTGGCAGTAACGAAGTCCCTTTGTGGCTCCTGCTGGTGTCAGGTGGCTCCCCTTCCATAACTTCAGCTCTAAGTTTCCTTTCCTTTTCTCTTCAGGCTTTGGGTGGCATTGTTTTCATCCTGAAGCTACCTCCTGGGAGTGTCCCCAAATGGTGTGAGTTTCCTCACCCTGCCTGCACTGCCATACACGGTCCCTTTGTTATGTTCACTTCAGCTAAACTCTGTGCCAGTGTCTGCTGCTGGGACCCAGACCGATACAACGAGTCCCACTATGAAGGATCTTGTATGTCAAGTTAAGAACGTGGCCTTTTGGATTTTTATCTGAAGTACAGCAAGAAGCTACGAACATGCTAGAGTCACCTCCTTGTCACTTTATCTTCTTCCTGCTGCAACCCTGTCTCTCTGCTCCCCTTAACAGAAGGCTGTCTCCGTCACAAACAGACCCTTCTTGGTTACTCCTCAAGCCACAGCTGATCACTTCTTCCTTCTTAAAACCCCCTCTCTCTTAGCTTTCATGGCCCCACTGTCTCCTAGGTCTACGTTCCAGATTCCTTCAGAACCCTCTGTTCCTCTCCTTGGCTTGTGGATGTTGAGGGGCTCTCTAGGGCTTCTCTCCTTCTCTACTGCCAGTGTCAATCATCTGAATCTCTCATCTGAACCACTGCAAGTGCCTCCTAATTTATTCCTCCAAGGTCTTTTCGAATCATAAATAAGACCATGTTACTATTTGCACAAAATCCTTCATTGGCTTCCCATGTCACTTAGAATCCAAACTTGAACTATCAGAGGTCCATCCCTGGTCCAAACATCTGAATCCTGGAGGAAATACTGATACTGTGACCCTCCTGTGTGGTAAGACTCAAGGCCAGTTCTGAGAAAAAAGAGTGGTGGTGGACCAGGGGTCTAGCTGGCACTTCTAAAACCTGTCATTCACAGTGTAACAGTACTTTTTTTTTTTTAAGACACTCAAAAAATATGTGTTTATTCCAGTCTTTCCTTCCTAGAATAAGTCTTTATGGCATTGATTGGATTTTTGTAGCATCTTAAACTTTCACTTTAGGTTTGGAAAGTTACCAAAGTTTCACAATTTGTTGATAAATTTGCCCTTGGGTAGGGTTACTTCTGCTACTGTTTTTCTTGATGTGTCGATTTGACTAGTTTCTTCTCCTTTTTAGTGCTAAGTATCTATTCCGGTGACACCTTGTTATTATAGAAAAGGAGTGTCATGAGTTTTGTTTTGTCTTGTCTGCAAGAACTTTCCGACTATGGAAGCTGCTTTTCCTGTGTGTTAGCAGTTCTCTTGAATTGTCATTTGAATCTTAAGGCTTCTGGTGGGTGTTATCTAAATCTAGTTCCTGTTGGGCAGGTAACATTAGAATTTTCCCAGCTTTGATGATGCACCATGAAAAGTGGTGGGTCACTGATCTGACCTGGGAAGCTTAAGATCTGACAGACCCGAACACTTACTGGGAGGAGAGGGAGTGGAGAAAAAGGTTACAAAGATTATTGTCTTTTTAAAATACAGATTCATTCTCTTTCTTCAAAATTTTTCCTTTGAAATGTTTTTATTAGTTTTTTTACTACAAGTAAATTATGTTCATACATCTTCATTTTGCTACCCTTTGACCCAGCAATTCAATTCCTAGGTATTTATCCAAGAGAAATAAAACTCTGTGTCAAAATCCTTGTGCAAGAATGTTCGTAACAGCTTTATTCAGGGTAGCCAAAATCTAGAAATAACTCAAATGTCCATCAGCAGTATATGGACAAATTGTGATAAGCCATTTGAATGGAACACAACTTAGTGATGAAAAAGGAATGAACTACCAATGTAGGCAACAACCTGGATGAATCTCACAGACACAACAGTGACCAAAAGAAGCCAGACACAAAAAATTATTACTCCATTTAGGTAAAATTCTAGCACAGGTAAAATTAATCTGAAGTGAAATAAATTAGAATCATGGTTGCCTGAGGTAGAAAGAAGGGTGGGGACAGGAGAATTAAAAATGAAAGTGATATATTCATTTCAACAAGTGAAACAATCCAAAAATGCATACAGAAAAGTTAATCATTTTCCGTTTATTTTCACTCTACTGTAGTAATCCTGTTGAAAGCATGGTATGTATTTTTCTACACTGTCTCCATGTTCATACAAATATAAAGAAATACACATGCAACATATGTAAGTTTTGCTTTAGTATCATACTGTATATGATGTTTGCTCTTTAAAATATCTGTTTAATGATATATTATGGGTGGCCCTCCAGTTCAATGAATATAGGTTGAACTCATTTTGTTTTTAAATACTGGTGTGATTCCTTGATATGAATGTACCATAATTTATTGAACCGCTTTCTTATTGATGGATAATTAGGTTGTTTCTACTTTTTATTTTGGCTCCTGTAAACGATGTTGCAATAGAATAGAACTTTGTACATCTGTCTTTACATATGGTGTTTAGAATAGATTCTCAAAAGTGGGACCAGGGAAAGATCTATGTGTTTATTTAAGGATGCTGGCAAATTGTATACCAAAGAGATTATAGCAGTTCTCACTCTCACCGAGCAACACGTCGAAAGGCACATTCTGTCATATCCTCACCAACACAAGATGTTACTGCTTTTTGGAATTTTTGCTAATTGTATTGATAAAAATATATTGCCTTAATTTCAAGGTACTGCTAACTGAGATAAACATATGCTTTCATGCTTTATATAAAAGTCCCTTTTAACATCTCTCCCATTTTCCAGTCCTGTTTCTCCTTGGGCAGTAGGGCTCACACCCCTCAAAACTGTACTTTCAGTTATATTGGGATATGGAAGGCAGCCGTGGCAGGGAGGGGGCTTTTCCCATTCTTGCTTGATTGTTTGTTTTTCCTCTACTTTAAATACTCAGCCTAATGGAAAGAGTGAAATGAGGGATATACTCAGATGTGAAAGCAGTTGCAAGCCCTGGCTCTATGGCCCAGAGCGGGGTTGCCAGCAAAAGTGTGACTTGAACCTGAAGCCGATTCCTCAGCTGTTTGCTTCCATTAGCATTGCATTTCCTGCAGCCTTTTTGCTGCAGATGCTGACTGGCTTAAGCAGAGTTATTCAGAAAAGGCCTTCCCTAACCACCCTGCCCAAAGTTGGTTCTGGTATTCCCTACCATGGCAACCTGCTTATTTTCATCCTGGTACCAACAAGAATCTGTGATTGTCTTATTTATCTAATTACTTGTTGTGTTGGGCAGGGTCTCAGAATTCAAAACAGAACATAGCGTAGAACTCAGAAAGGTTTAATTGAAGAGAATGAAGCCATTTATGGAGCCAAAGTCAGGGTTAAGGGTATTATAAGGATGTTGGAGCATCTGGGATTAGCAGCAGTGAGATCCCATTACCGTCAGTTTTAGTTGTCTTCTGCTGTGTAACAAACTGCCCACAACCTAGTGACTTTATAAACCAACCACCACGTATTTGCCCACAATTATTCAATTTGAGCAGGGCTTGGTGGAAATGGCTCATCTCCACTCTGCACTTGGTGGAGTTGGCTTGGGGGTTCAGTTGGAGCTGCATGAGGGTCCAAGATGGATTTATTCCACACCTGATGCCTCTGTGCTGAGGTGGTTGGACTGGTGAGGGGTGGGCTAGGTTTGTCTCCCTTTCTCTCTTTGTGATCTTTCATTATTCAGTAATTTAACCTGAGCACTGACTAGGTAGCTGGGTGCCAAGAAAGTCAAAGTGGGAGCTGCCTGGCCTCTTAAGGACTTGCCCCAGAACTGACAGAGCATCACATTTGCCACATTCTACTGGTCAAAGCAAGTCACAAGGCAAGTCCAGATTCAACGGGAGGTGAAATAGATACTACCTTTTAAGGAGGATCAGCATGAACATATAGGGTTGAAATGAATCATTAGTAGCCGTCTTTTCAGATGATCTACCATACATGCTTCAGTATGAAAAGGCAGAGGGAGAAAGTAGAATTTCCAATGAAATCTGGTGATCTGGAGGAAGGTCTATCCTACAGGAGATGTAGTCGTTGAAATATACTGCCAGAACTGTGGTGCTAAGGCAGGAAGAGGACACCCTGTTGTCTCCCTTTCTGCTGCCTGATTTCCTTCTAGTAAAAGGGAGCCTGGTCTATACAAATCAGAGCGAACCCCACGTCTCCAGAAGCAGGTCAGAAAAAATGCCATCGAGTAGATTAGGGATGGTAGGGCCTTAGAAGAGAACCAGCGTACTTTTCATTATCCATTTTTCATATTAGAACACAAGTTTCATCAAGGGAGGGCAGCATCCATCCTGATCACAGCTGATTCTCTGGATCTAGGCAAGTGCCTGGCACTTCCCAGGTACCCCCAGTAAAATGTATGGAATTGAATTGAGTTCAACAATCTGAGAAAGAGTCATGAACTTGGCACTCTTTCTATCTGATACTGCAGAGGGAACCCTGGAAAGATGGCAAGATGAAAGGTAATGAGAAATGAGACCAGCTTGGTCCCAGGGCCACAGTTTCATTCTGGGCTAGTCATGGCATAAAGCATGAATGCAGATTCTCTAGAGACTGACATGGAGTGCTCCTAGCGTACTTTTAGAGTCAACAACCAGTCTGACCTCCTCAGTGATTTTCTGAGCATTATTCTTTCCTCATTTGACTCCCTGTTGGTGGGCTTAGATGCCCTGAATTAAGTGATTTGTTTTCCTTAATGTAACAGCTGTAAGAAGCTGGAAGTTATTTTTTTAGTTGAGATCTAATTCATGTATCATAATATTCAGTCTCTTAAAGTGTCAATTCAGTGACTTTTAGCATATTCACATCCCATTATCTAATTCTTGAACATTATCATTATCCCCCTCTACCTCCTCAAACCCATATTCATTAGCAGTCACTTACTTTTTCTCTCTCCTCCCAGCCGCTGGCAACCACTAATGTACTTTCTGTCTCTATGAATTTGCCTGTCGTGGACATTGTATATGAATGGAATCATGTACTATGTGGCTTTTTGTGTCTGGCTTGTTACACTAAGCGTGATGTTTCCAAGTTTCATTCATTTGTGGCATATATTAGTGCCTCATTTCTCTTTTGTGGCTGAATATTATTCTATTGCATGTATATATCATGTTTTGTTTATCCATGCATCAGTTGATATACAGTCTTTCTACTTTTTGACTACTTTCAATAAAGCTAGTATGAACATTTGTGTGCAAACTTTTGTGTGGACATATGTTAATTCTCTTGAGTATAAACCTAAGAGTGGAATTGCTGGGTCTAACGATAGTTCTATGTTTACCTTTTTGAGGAACTGTTAGAATGTTTTCCAAAGTGGCTGCACCGTTTTACATTCCTACCTGCAATGTATGAGGGTTCCAGTTCCTTCACATCTTCTTTAGCATTTGATTATACCATCCTAGTAGATATGAAGTGGCACTTCATTGTGGTTTTGATTTACATTTCCCTGGTGGCTAATGATGTTGAATATCTTTTTTGTACTTATCTGCCATTTGTGTATCTCCTTTGGAGAATTATGTATTCAACCCTTTCTCCATATTTTAATGGAATTTTTTTGTCTTTTTCTTGCTAAGTTGTAAGAGTTCTTTATATAGTCTAGATGTAAGTCCCTTATTAGATATATGATTTGCAAGTATTTTCTCCCATTCTGTGGGTTGTCTTTTCACTTTCTTGATAGTGTCCTTTGAAGCACAAATTTTTAAAATTTTGATCATGTCTAATTTATCTATTGTTTCTTTGGTTACTTGTTGTTTTGGTGTTACTTCTAAGAAAGTATTGCTTAACCCAAGGTCACAAAGATCTACCTCTATATTTTCTTCCAAGAGTTTTATACTTTCAGCTCTTAAATTCAGGTCTTTGGTCCATTTTGAGTTAATTTTTGTATCTGGTGTGAAGTACAGCCTACCTTCATTCTTTGCATGTGAATATCCAGTTGTCCCAGCACCCTTTGTTGAAAAGATTATTCTTTCCCCAGTGAATTATTGATGTTAACTCTCAGAAGTTATTCCTAATGTCCATAATAATGACCAGAATTATGCTAGCTCCTAGTTTCCATGGGGAACTTTTGTCTCCCCCAGTTTGAGTACTTTTGTTTCAGAGGTCTTTCCAAGATCTCAAACTTGTGTACTGATTAACACAATGCTGAACCCACTGAGGGAAGTGGCTGAGGGAGGGCAATGGTGTAAGTCTCAGTCCAAGTTTGAAGGCCCAAGAGCCGGGAATACTGATGTCAAGGGCAGGAGAAGATGGATGTTCCAGCTCACAGGGAGAGAGACTGACTTCACCTTTCCTCCACCTTTTTGTTTTATTTGGGTAGGGCCATCTGCTTTACTGGGTTCACCAATTCAAATGCTAGCCTCTTCTGGAAACACCCTCAGAGACAGACCCAGAAGCAATGTTTTACCAGCTATCTGGGCATTCCTTAGCCCAGTCAAGGTGATGCGTTAAACTAACCATCATGGGGATTAAATGAGTTTTAAAAGATGTCGATAGAACTATATACATTAGGGGGAAATAACTGAAATGCTTTACAGATGTAAAGAAGGCAAAGGTCATTGCTTTGGCAAAGAGTTGAACTAAGTTGTTCAAAAGCAAGCTTTGCATCATGATTAATTAGCTGAGTGATCTTGCCCAATCATTCAAGCTCTCAGTCTCAATTTCCTGTTCTATTGAATGCAAGTAATAATACAAAGTCAAATGACCTTTCTGCATTATTGTGAGACTGAAACAATGTAGTACATGTAAAAGTGCTCTGGCAAACTTGTTATTCTAGGCATTGCTTTCATTCTAAAAATTGCCTTTGAATTTATTAATAGTACCGGTTTATCCCTCCGCTCAGGGCCAACCTCAAGTAATGTTTACCATAGTAAAACATTAACCTGAGATTTCTCACCACTTAGTTGGGTAAGGCCCTTGGTACTTGGCTCAAAGAAAGTTGTTATACAGCTTTTATTAACAACCAGTCCCTCAGAGATCTCTCAATAAATACTTTTGGTGCTGTGGTAAAATGTGGCTGAATGATGTCAACGACAGTCTTTTACTGATGCCTTAGGGTACAGAGGGAGTGTGGCAGATGACCGTATTTACACTGCGGTGGAGCTGGAAGACCTAAGCCTTCCTACCCTCACCCGTGCACCTGCCATCCAACTCAGGCACTTAGTGGGTAGAAGGTGGTTTACCCAAGGGAACCTTATTTGAGAGGAGGGAGATAGGGGACCAAATAAAGGGACCGTAGTAATTTAAAGTACTAACTCCAGTGTTGAGAAAGATAAACTTGCAAATGATGACACATTAGGGATGATCCTCTATATCCCTAGGGGTTGGTTTAGATGTGACAGCCTCTGATTATTAATGTGCTGTAAGATGCAGGTAGATCCAACAGTTACTGACAGACCAAGATAGAATAACGATCTTTAATTGTCACCTAGCATGTCAGAGAGGCCTCCGAGAGGACTGGACACCTGGAGTACCAACAACCCCTTCCCCTACTACCTACCTCCTCATCAAATTTCTGAGTGTCATGCCAGGCTGAGTAACTTAGAATTTGAGGTATTTCCCCCAAGGGGAAACACATCCCCTGATTGGAGAAGAGCTGAATCCCTGGGGCAAGAAGAGCCCTTGCGAGGAAGGGGGGGATTTTCCAGAGAGTGTTAGAGAGGAAGGTGGCGCTCTCACATGAGAACGTGAGGACCCAGACACAAGGTTAGGATCTGGGGGCTTCAAGGAAGGAAATTCCCTTTACGAAGGGTTTCACCTCTTAGATGTGTTTCGCTTTAACCATGAAACGTTATACTTAGCATACAGTTTTACAGTATTTCCCTCATTCTTTGTAACTCCCTCTTGCTTCCATTAATGCTTCAGTAAAGTCTGATACACAGCTTATCAGCTGTGGCTCAGTTTCCTTACCTGCAAAATGGAGATAACACCTACCTCTTAGGTTAGGATTAAGTTAATTAATGTATATTACTTAATGTGCTAATTAATGTAAGTTAAATTAGGATACCCAGCAACACCTGGCACATAAAAACGCTCAGTATGTGTTCACTGTTATGACAGTTATTACCACACCTTCTCCTCTTCCTCTTCTCAAGGCCTTTCAGGCATTGAGAGAGGCCAGAGCCACTTCCATTTTTTTTTGAGGCTTCTAGTATATTAAAAAATAAGGAAATTACAAAATACGATTACAGAATTTTGATATGCTTTAAACGTTTCCGTATCACAGATTAATGCTTTGCAAAGCACACACACCATACAAGCAATAAAACTGTGCTTTTCACGGGGTAATTGCACAGTATACAGATTGCATGCTGTGGACACTGTAGCTCAGGGATAGGATAAAAGCCTAAAGCTACAAGGCAAACATCAGTCTCTTCCAGTCCTGTCAGCCTGTCTTTCAATCTTTCTGTATAACCTTGGTTAGAAATACCCTTAAAGGAAAACTTAGTCCTTTGATGAATGGGAGGCTAGACCACAAGGCCCCTCTGCACCCCTCTACTACCAAGCCTTTGAGCCCAAGGGAGATTCATAAAGGGAAGAAAGGGCCCCCTCTCCCCAAGCCTCTCCCACTGCCTTTGCAGAGAGAAAGGAGGCCAGAGAACAAACAGCTTGACGGAGCAGTGTCAAGAGGTTGGTTCTGAAGGGACAAATCATTCATGCCCACCTCCACCTCCGTTCTTTCCCAGACATTCATGAGGGAGGTAAAAGTCTAGGGGGAGAGAGAAGGTGACATTCTGGTAGGTTGCGTAATGCCTGGTTGTACGGAATCCCAGGTGACCCAGGCTTCAGCTCCATGGGCTGAACTTTTCATTTTTATCTGTCTTGATGGAAGTCTTTCTAAAATGGAGTTTACTTCCCCATGTTATTAAAAAAGATGTAGTGACAATAAAAAAACAAAACCAAAACATACTCTGCAAATGAAAAACACGATGCCGTTTTATCTGAGATACCGTGTGCATGTGAGTCATGTCTGAAGAGATTCATTTTGCCTGAGAGGAATCCCTAGAAACTCACAGCAGAAGATAAAAGATGCACGCGTATTTCCCACACTGTCTCTGTTTTCAGGGCCATGTCATAGCTCAACATATGTCTTTGGGGAAATAAAGAAAAGGTTTGGTATTCATTACCGTAAAAGTGAACCTGCAGGAGACATGTGACCGCAAGCATTTCTGTTGGACAAGGACCATTTTTAAGTGCTTCAAAAAATTAAGTAAATAGTAGTCATTGAGGAGAAGGCAGGGAGAGCTCTTAAGACAAATCTCCTTAAGAACAAAGAAAGGAAACAAAGGTTTATTTCCAGGTTGAAGCCACTCTCTATCAACTCAAGTTTTTGCCTTATTTCACTCCCTTTTGGCCCCCGGAGTCAGAGTCGGGTGAGGGAAAGGGCACACACGCTGTAGACCAAAGTCCTGGGTGCTGGTTTGTCTCAGGTCCGAGCCAGCTTGAGGTTTCAGCTATTTCTGAGTGTTGGGTTCCCTGTCTGTGAGATGACCTGACTCCCCCCCTGCTCCAGGAGTGTTATAAAGATGAAAAGCGGTAGAGATTTGTGACTGTACATACAGATGGATGCTGCTGCCTGGTGTTTGTCCTGGAATCTAGCCGGTGATCTACAAAGGGTAGCTGCTCGTATGTGTTATTAGTCACATTTTATTTCCAGTTGCTTCCTTCAGTAAGTGAATCTTCCCTCTTTTCATTTTAGTTGTTTTGCTCTTGCCCTTGTGTGGGATGCATGGCATGACCACCCATCCGTTCGTTCATTTATTAATTTATAAGCTTTTTGTCGTGGAAAACTTCAAACATATCCACAGATAGAGAGCATGCTATAATCAAGCCTGGTGTACCCCTCACCCAGTTATGAGCATTAACTCATTGCCACTCTCTTTTCACCTATGCTCTCTGCTTCCTTCCTCACTGGATTATTTTCAAACGGATCCCTGATGTCGTGTCACCCATACGGAAATATTGCAGTATCTATCTCTAAAAGAGAAAGACTGCTTAAAAAACATAACCACGATATCACCTAAAAATAATAGTAATTCCTTAATGATAAAAAAAAAATCTCAGTGTCAGTTCAGATTTCCCAATCACCTCATAAATGTATCTTTTAAAATTGCTTCGTTTAATTGGGATCCATAGGAGGCACATAGGTAACATTTGATTCATTTATTTCTTAAGTCTCTGATAATCTATGGATACCCCTCTCCCTGTTTCTTTTGTCCTTGCAATTTACTTATTGCAGAAGCAGTTCCCTTGGAAGAGTTTGGAGCGTTCTGAATTCTGAATTGTGCTGATTGCGCTCCCATCGTATTAACATGTTTCTCTTCCCGCTGTATTCCCTGTGAACTGGTATTCACTTCTAGAGACTTGATCTGATTCAGATTCTAGTTTTTGGCAAGAGTATTTCATAGATGATGTTGTGGGCTGAACTGAATCTCCCCAAAATTCATATGTTGACGTCATAATCCCCCGTACCTCAGAATGGGAACTGTACTTGGAGATAGGAACTTTAAAGAGGTAATTTACTTAAAATGGGTGAGCCCTAATCCAGTGTGGCTGGTGTCCTCATAAGAGGAGGAAATTTGGACACAGTTACAGAGGGAAGACCACGTGAAGACCTAAGAAGAAGGCTGTCTATAAGCCAAGGTAAGAGGCCTTAGAAGAAATCAGCCCTGCTAGGGGAAGGATATAGCTCAGTGGTAGAGTGCATGCACAAGGTCCTGGGTTCAATCCCCAGTACCTCCATCAAGTAAATAAATAAATAAATCTAATTACTTTCCCCCATTAAAAAAAAAACAGAAAAAAAAAAATCAGCTCTGCTGACACTTTTATTGCACCCTTCTCACCTCTAGAACTGCGAGAACATAATTTTCTGTTGTTTTATCCACCCAGTCTAATATCCACGTGGTGTTTGTTTGGGCATTCCCAGAAAATTAGCGCGGTGTTGTTGGGAATTCCCATCAGGAGGCACGTAGTGAGGAGCTGTCTTTTTCTATGGTACTGTAAGTTGCCACTGATGATCATTGCCTAGATCCGTTATTCCATTTGGGGCTTGCAAAAAGGTCATGTTCTAGTCCTATCATTACTTCTTCATTCAGCTGGAATTTTTTTCTAATGAGAAATGTTTCCTTCACCAATTGTTGGGAAACCCTGAGAGCAAAGATAAATGTTTGATCCTCTCACTATTCACCAGTATTTAGAATAATAAGTTCGTTCCCTAGCATCTTTCAAATCTGAGCATTTTTTTTTTTAACATGAACTCATGGAGTTTAATACGTTTGACTTGTTTGAATCAGTGATAGTTGTTATTCTTTTTAATGATCAAATTATTCCAACTTTGGCCAAGGGGAGCTTTTTCACTGCGGCTCCTCATGAGTCTTTTTGATACTACACCAGACTTCTTAAATTGCTTCCTTGCTTTTTATTATGACAAGGTATCTAGGCTTGTCTTTCACATTTCTAGCTCCAGCCTCAAGTCAGCCATTTCTCCAAGGAAATGGTATTTAGAGGCCACAGTCTGAAGATTAGCAGTGCTCATTTCTATTGGATTTACTATTGTTTTTTATTTTATTTTATTTTATGGATTTATTATTGTTTTAATGACTTTTTAGTGGAGAGACCTTGGAAACACTTTTTTTTTTATTTTGAAAGAAAAGACATTCTGAGTTATAACAATTCAAAATTTATTATTACATTAATTTATTATTATTATTAATAATTTATTGTTATTACAAAGAACCTAAGTTCTGTGATTTTTATAGTATATGCATTTATTTTCTCCTATTTTGAAAATCTTGGTCATAATAACATAAACAGTTACTTATTTGCTTTATTCTACCATGAGTATAATTGTTTTAGAGTACTAATAATGTTATTATTACTAATAATATGACCACTGAAAATAGTTTAAGATAGTTTTGCAGTTCTTCTTTTCCATCAGGGATATACAGTGAAATTACTATATTTTAAAATCATGTGAAATAATTCCTTTCAACATACTGTTAGTTTTTATTTTGTTTCTGTTTCTTAGGAAGTGCTTTTATTTTTATTTTTGTTAGTTAATCATCTAAACATTTAGTTGATTAAACGTCAAATCCATAAAACAAATTCCATTCAGAGTCTAGTTTCTCATCTTATTCCCTCTACCTGTACCCTCTTGCCCCAATAGGTAATATTCTGTTTTAAATGTATTCTGTTTTAAAATATCTGTATATATTTTGAACTATATATATATTTCTATTTTTTATATATTTGCATGTATATATACATATTTATCATGTATATGTATTAAAATAGGAACTTACTGAAATAACTTTTCTCTGTCTTGTTTTCTCACTCATTGTTATACCTTGGAAATCAGTCTGTAGCATTTTTACAGCTTAGAGAACTCCATTGTGAGCATGTGTTAATATTTATGCAGCCAGCTTCCTACTGATGAACATTTTCGTATCCAGTCTTTTGCTATTCTAAATAATGTAGTTTGTACTTGGTACTGTATACACGCACTTTTCTTATTTCTGTAAGTGTATTTTTGGGATCAATACTTAGAAGTGGAATTTCTGTGTCAAAGACAAAATGAAAAGAAAAATTTTGTAAATATTGCCAATTAACCTCTATAGAGGTTGTACCATTTTGCCTTCCCACCGTAAAGTAATGAAAGGATCTATTTCCACAAAGTAATATCATAGAATATGTTGTCAATCTTTTGGATTTCTTGCCATCTGAGAAGTGAGAAGTGGTATCTCAGCATGGTTTTAATTTACATTTCTCTCTCTATGAGCAAGATGGAACATCTTTTCATATGTTTGAGAGTCATTTGCTTTCTTTTTTTTTTTTTTTTAAAAGAAGAATTCTTTCTGGCTCCTCCCTTTCCATGATCTCCCTGTGCTTTCCAGGTCCCTGGTGCTCCCCATTCTGTCTTCAGGCCTGAGGGTCCAACACTCAGCCTGGGACTTCCTGTAACTGTGTCTGCTGTGGGAGGACAATCAGAGAGGAGAAAGCAACTGGTGTTCTCCCCACCTTCTTAGGACCACAGCCCCTCTGATCAGAGAGAAAGGCTCTCTTCCTCAGAATGTAGGCGTCTGTAGGCCCTGGGTGCTGTTCTCATTGCTGAAGTTCCGACCATTGCCTCAGTGGGATTGCCGAGGGACTGTTGCATGAGAGAACAGAGAAAAGAACAACCTCCCAAGAAATTTTCCATCCTCCCTCAGCATTAGGTTGTCATCTTCCCTCTCTTGAGGCCAGAGCTAGAGGCTTCTCCTGGACCTCCCTTTCTGTGCCCTACTGCCCAGGTCTGGATATTGTGATGTCTAGAAACCAGGTTGGAGATACCAGGGGGGAAAAAAAGAGAAATTCACAGCTGACTCGGTGGTACTTCAAATTCTGGTCTTCTCCAATTTGCCTTCTATTATTTAAGTTAAGAAAACTCTGTGCTTTCTAGTTGGATCTGTTGGGAGAGACTGGATGGAATGTGCTTACGTCATATTGCCTGGAACTGGAGCTTCTGCCTCAGGGATTTTGCACTTATTTTCTTCCTGGCTTAAAATGGCTTTTCACCTCACTCTTTGATTGACCAACTCCTACTCATATTTCAGGTTTTAGGTCAAACATCAGATAAGCCTTCTCTGACTAATCTCTATAAAGTAGCCTCTTTCAATCCCAGACAACCTTTGCCACTTTGTTATTGTCTTCATGGCATTTATCATGACTTAAACTTATCTTCTTTACTTGCTCCTTGTCTGTCCCCCTGCCCCCCCCCACCCCATCTATGAAGACAAGGCCATATCTTGCTAATTACTTTCTTACCTGCATTTAGAACACTGGCATGTAGAAAGTGCTCAGTAAATAGGTGTTGAATAAAAGAATGTAAAGGAATTAAGCAGTATTTGGGTAAAATGAAATGCTTTGGCTGATGGTCTGAAGGAGGTCATATCATTACACTGAAGTTAGAAGCATGGGGCAGTGGCCTTTTGGTGTAGAAGTAGGAATCAAAATTGTGGCCCTCCTCCTGGCTCTGACACTTATTTCCTCTGTGATTCTGGAACTATCATGTCATCTCTTTAGGCTTCATTTTCTCACCTGAGAAATGCAAGATTGAGATTTGTTGAACACGGAAGTCCTTCCAACTTCTACATCTTAAGATATGAAAGCATTTAAGTCAACAGCCTGCCTGTAAAATTTGGTCAGATGATCCAGAAGGATCAGTTATACCAGAAGAACCTGTCTCTCTGCAGTACAACAGTTTCCTTTGGCAAGAAGGCGAATGAGATTATTATAGGCAGAGGCCTCCATGGGTCCTGACACTGAAATGTCCTGCTCACTCCTGGCAGCATACATCTATTCCAGTAATTATTTCTTCTTCTCCAATTTCAGGTATAACATACTCCAAATAGAAGGCTCAGCTCCTGTACTACAGTGACATTTTAACTTTGGGAACAGTTGAGTGTTTAATTATTCAGATTTCCCACACACATGACACACAGAGGAAGAGGGCGTTTCCTCAGACGCTTGGGGTTACCACCCTGCCTCCTCCTCACGTGGCTTTCCCAGCACATATCTTCCTCTAGTTAAGTCTGGATTGGTAGAGTTGCACCTCCTCTTCCCACTGCAATACATGTGGACACAGAGAACCTGTTATTTTTAGCTTGCAAGCAGACTTGCTGGGCCCCTCCAGTTTGGCTTGAGTACTTTGGTTTCCCTCAAGCTCCTTGGGAGTTTGGATTTGGGAGACCGCAGGTCAAACCCAGATGTGCCAAGGCCCTAGAGGTCTGTACTGGGAATGTGGTTGTGTGTAAATAAATTCCTTTACTATTTATATTTCTCTCTAGTGTTGGTGTATGAACATATTCAAATTATTTGCCACAATGGAATGAATAGCCTTTTTCAGAGAAGTCTGAAAAAAGGGCCTATTTTCTCCCTTTCTCTAGTTTCTCTCATATTTTCATCTATTGACTGGGTCTTGATATTCATTCATTCATAAAACGTTTGCTATGTTCTACACACTGTCTAGCCTTTGGGATGAATCCATATGCAAGGAGAACTTTTATTTTCCTTCGTAAATATTTTGACCTTTTATTACTGTTCAGTTCTTCCTTTACTGCATCTGTGAATCTCTGAAGATACAGTGCCTGTGGTTTCTGTAATATAAAGCTAATAAAATTGTCACTCAGAGTATTTTTAAATAACCTGTATAATTATTAGATAGTCTTGCTGCTGGGCAGTAGGGCGTAATTAGATTTTGCTGTCATAAACTATTGAAGTGAGAAAGTTTATGGACTGCACGTACTGTTTGGAGAGAGTTGTTTTTCTTTATTTACATGGGCCCATGTTAGAGTGATTCAGAGAATCAAAACTGAAGTGATCATCGCAGTTTTAAGTTCAGGGATGTTCATTTACCATGTTATCATACAAAATATTGGATAAGCTCTGATTGTTCAGTACTCGAGAATTGATTAAATAAATTAGGAGATAATTCAGTACAGCCATTACAATTATTTTAGAATTGTAGAATGCTGGAATCTGTTTACAATGTATTATTAAATAAAATAGTTTATAGCAGCATAATACCCAATTTTATTTTTTTAAATTGTAAATAAATGTATTTGCAAAAAATATAAAGTATGTTAAAAAGGTAACAACTGTTACAATTATTTACATGTAAATAAATTACAGGTAAATAAATATATTTACCAATATATTATATGCACATAGGTAAATGCACAGATATGTGTGTATATTTATTTATGTATTTTACCTACCTGAAGGAGAATTCTAAATTCCTCATACATATTGTTAGTGGTTATCTCTAAATTATGGTTGATTCATAGTATAATATAGTAATTAATCTCATGGATTTTGTAGCTAGACTGCATGGATACAAATCCTGGCTCTACCAGCAATGTGACCTTTGTTTGGCAAGTTACATAACCTCTACATGCCCCAGTTTTCTCTCTGTAAGATGAGGATGATAAAAACTGTGCCTGCCTCATGGGATTGTTTTGAGTAATAAGTTATTTAAGATAGGAAAAGTTCTTAGAATAGTGCCTGGTATATAGTAAAACACTACAGAAGTGTCATTACAACTTTCAACATTACCCATATTATTAGCAATAATCATGTAGTTTTCTATACTTAGAAAACAATTCAGTAAACATTATTTTTAACCAAAAACATATTACATTATTGATGCAATGTTTTGAGCAATGTTTCCTCCTTGTATCATAAATATGTGTCGAGTTAGTAGGAAATGACAAGGAAAATATTATGCATTAGGTTTCTCAAATAAATTACTTACAAGCCATTCATAAATTTACCTTTTTCTGTCCATTTGGTTTCGAATATAAGCAGACGATGAAGTTTCTCCTCCAGCAGTGGTGTCAAACTTTGGCACGCATCAGAATCACCTAGAGGTCTTGTTAAAACTCAGATTGTTGGGACCCACCAGGTCTGGGGTGAAGCCTGAGGATTTGCATTTCTAACAAGTTTCCAACTGATGCTGATGCTGCTGGTTCCCAGGACCACACTTTGAGAACCACTGACCTAGAGTACCTAATGCCATGGTCAAGTGGAAAGACCTATGACCAGGGATTCAGCACCTGGGGCTTTCAGTCACCCGCAGCTGTGTGGTCTCCCTCCTTTCCTCCATCCCCTTCTTCCTTCCACACACTCATGGAGCACGTACCATAGGCCAGGCACTGTGTTAGGTGCTGGGAATGAAAATCTCTTGCTCTCAATGAGCTTACAGTTTAGGGGGAACCTTGAGTAACTTCCTTAAGCAAGTTACTATGATATCTCAACCAGCAAATGAAGAGTTTAATCACTAATTCACTTTAATGGAAATTTACTCTGCCCCAGGCTCTGTGAAAAGCAAAAACAAAACAAAATCACTTAATTATGTAATATTTTCAGCATTCATAAATATTCTCTTAGTTGATCCTTACGCCAGCCAATCGTGATAGATAAGATACGATTCACCATGTCCCACGGATGAGCCAACCAAAGCACAGGGAGGTCACAAAGGCCTGAACTGGAAAGTAGCTAAGAGAGGCTTGAGTTCAGTTTCTTGCTTCCCATTCCACACACACAATAGGGAATGCACTAAGTGTTGGTGATCAAAAAAATAAAAATAAATAAATAAACATATATTAAAGTATAAATTTAATGTATATAATAGACATGTATATATGTATATATTTTTATATATATTACACAAAATACATATTGTATAGCTCCTGTTTTGAAGGAGCTCAAAGTCCAGCACGACAGATATACAGCAACTACAATACTACAATACAATGTGGTAAGGACAATGACAGAAGAATGCTTTGCATACTGGAGGACGATAGAGTGAAGACACAAACCCAGCTTAGGGAAAGGATTGGGGAAAGTTTCCTGGGGACCCTATGTCTCAGCTGATTTGCATGAGATAAATGAGCAAAAATCATGGGAGCAGGTGATCCTAGCAGAGAGACCCATAGGAACTAAGGCTCTGAGGTGTAAAACAGCAGGTTTGTTCAGGGAGTAGTGTGTTCTTTGATGGACGTGAAATGTGATACATGGCTGTATGTAAGTCTGGAGAGGTGGACAGAGGCTTAGTAAGCCATGCGAGGACATATCCTGTATGTGGTAGGAAGACTACAAATTATGGAGGTTCAAAGCTTGTGCTTTCAATTCAGACAGTGTATTCTTGACCTCAGTTCTTTAGCTGGTGATCATGGACCATTTAATCTTTCTGAGCTTTGATTTTCATGGCTGGAAAATGTGAATAATAATATCTACTCCTATGGGTTATTCTGAGGATAAAATGAAGTAATGCATGTATAACTCTTGACGTAGTGCTTATCACAAAACAATCTCCCAGTAAATGGTAATATATGATGATGATGGCGATGATAATTATTATTAGAAAGGATCACCCTAAATAACCGCCTAGCTGTGCATCATATTGTAATTATATTGAAAAATAAACATTTGGTGATGACTCCCAGGAAACTGACTGTCTGAGAGACCACACTGGCTTGGACAAAGAAAGCATGGACAAATTGTGTAAAAGTGACCTTGCATTTCTGTGCCTATCAAGAAAGGTTTACTGTTATTTACCAAAAGTGGGAAGACAGAGAATGGCCAGGGTTCAGCATCAGGCAGACTGTCATGTCTTGCTTTATTCATAGTGGTAGACTCAGAGCCAAAGAATGAGGAGGTAGATGTTTCATTTACACCCGAGGAAGGGCAGGCAGCCTTGAGTTTCGGCTTCCTTCCTCCACAGGTGCATCAACAACCTTCTTTATTTTCCAGATGAGAGGGCTGTGCTGAAGTTCCGTCCTGGAGATGGGGGCGGAATAGGGATTGTGCACTTCTGTGTAGCGTGTCTGAAATCTGGGCTGCCTCTTGTACAAAGCCCTTCAGGGATCACAGGCTCTTGGCCAGCAGGTGGTTGTGTGGATGCTGTGGTCTTGGGAAGAGCAGTGTCTCAGCCCCTGTGGCCTGGGGACTTAGGGAGAGGAGGGCTGAAGGGGTGATCACAGAGCAGCCAGCACCAACAAATGGAGGGAGCAGCTCTCAACCATGGCACACATATTAGACGGCACAGTGGTGATGATAGAGACCGGCAGGGACTGACGACCATAGCTCTTTCCTCCATTTTTCCCCAGAATGCACCGCACCCATGTTCTGATACAAACTGTCGACTGAAGTAAACGCGCAGCCTAAAAGTTAAGAGTTAAGTTTTATTTGGCGGGAGAACTCGAGCTGGGATGACAGCCTCTCAGATGGCTCTGAGGCACTGCTCCCAAGAGGTAGGGGAGGAGCCAGGATATATAGGAGCTTTACAGCAAAGACCAGGTAGTTGGGACAATAAAAGATTGCTTGTTATCTGAAGAAAGCCAGGCATCTCAAGTTAAAGAATTTAGCACTTTTCTATGTATGGGAGGAAGCAAACTTTAGGGCTCATTGAATTCATTCCTTTGACAAGCACCTAGCTACATAGGGCCAGTGTCCTGTCCTTTCTTGTTCTGAGTCCGCTCAGAGGGCACCATTGTGAGTGGCTGCAGAGGCTGGGCTGCAGGCTTGTCTTCACTGGGGGGGAGGGGGGCAGCGGCAGCCACTGATGACTTGATAGCTTCAGCATTCTTTGTTTACTGATATGGCTTGCAGTATTTTTAGATCACAATACCGACTTCAGTTCATTGCAAGTATTGGCAAGCATCAACTCATATGCCAAAGAAAACTGGCATAGGAACAGCCTTCCCCAGCCTACCGCCCCAGCGAAACCACCTGACTGTGTGCGTTACGGACTTCCTCACTTCCTTCCTACTCTGCTCTCAGTCCCTAGTCCCCACAGTACCCTGTATACAAGCAGTCTCCATGAATAGAAGATCATGCATAGAGTCTTGGATGGGTGCTTTTGAGAGACTGCAGACCATGGTTGATTGTACTTCCTGATGATTGTCAGGATGTTTTAGCAGGCACTGCATCTTTTTCTGTGAATGACTATCCAGATTTTGGACTGTTATGCTGCTGTCACACACACAGTCTTGGCAAGAGAATGTCACAATGCCCTCACCCACTGCCCTCACCCACTGCCCCCACCCAGCTCCCACAACCCTTTCTCCTTGTTAACCTCAAAGGACTCCAAGGAAGGAGCACGTTGCCACCCGCTGTCCTGCCCTCCACCAGTCTGACTGGTTTTTCCTGCTTCTGAGACCTTGGTGACCCATGGTTACCCACGTGGTGAGCAGCCATAGGACAAAAATACTCAGGTTTGGCAGGCAAACAGTGAAATTGGTCTTTTCAAGTGATTCTGAGAACCTGAAGAATGACTTTGTTGTAAAACCTGTGATTTTCCTTTCTGCTTTCCAATGAGTTGGATTTTTGAACTATACTTAGTATTCAGAACTCAAAGTCCTCTCTGTGCTCATTGCTTGAGAACATAGTACAAAGTGAACCCTTTCTCTCAGTAAGGGGCTGAGGGTTTTTGAAGAACCCTGCTGCTGTCCTTCAGACGGTAATCATATTTGACACACTTCAACTGGCCATCATCACACCAGGTTCTTAGTACATTTCTGAGCAAGGAAGAGGGAAAAACCATTCTCCTATTTTTAAGAAGAAATGTGCAAAAATTACTAATTTAATCCAAGCCTTACCTAATGGGAAGTGATTACTACAGAAGTAAGGCAAGAAACTCATATCTACTGTAACACCTACTATGTGCTGGGGACTAAGTACACATACTCTTGTTTAATCCTCCAGCTGGCTAGTCTGGCACGCTATCTGGGAGGCTCTCATTAATTAACGTGGCGTCAGCTCCAGGAGAGCCGCACCAGAAGCTGCAAGGCCAGTTGAGTGGCCCAGTGTCACTTATGCCATATTCTCTTGGTTCAAGCAAGTGATGAAGCCAGACCAGATTTAAGAGGTAGGGAGACAGACTCCACTTCTTGGTGGGAATTGCTGTAAAAGGGCATGCAGTATAAGAGATGGGCAGAGTTACTGAGACCATCTTTGCAGATCAGCTATCACACTGGACCTGAAAAAAAAAGGGGGAATAATGACAGCTGACTTGTACTTTGTCAAGGTGTGATATTAAATGAAACAACCGTCACCAAATGTTTTGAGCCCCTTGCCAGAAAAATACAGTGTATGGTCAATTATCCACTATCAATCAATAAATATAGTTTCTGTCTGTCACCATGACCTGCAAAATCACCTAGGTAGATTTCATCAGATTTGGAGGGTATGCTTGCGAAGATCAGACAAGTATGGGCAATACTGATTTGGCATGCATGAGATTCACTTGTGAGGAGCTGGAGAAGTCATTGACTAGAGCAGTTGAAACTGAACTGAGACCCGCATCCTGCTGGTTGGGAGAGACATGTCAAAAGGATTGAGATGCTGTGTGGGCAGAGAAAAATTAACTGGTTTCAAATATGAGTCCTAAGTTGAATATCAAAAGGGTGAATGTTCCTAACGGTACGTGTTGATCTGCAACTGAGCTGCTTCTCACACAAAAAACGTTGAGACGCCTGCTCCTTGGTAAGCGACTGCTATGATTTCTTTACCTAACAATGGTTAATGATTCTCCAAGCCACACTATGTGGTTCTTAGAGTCTATTGTTATTTCTCTATCACTGTAGGCTTTCTACCATTGACAGTTAGCTGTGATAAGCGGGGCTTCATATCTCAATGAGGTTTACTTCTTAGAATGGCCTTGGTGTCCCTGCTTCCTGGTGGTGGATTCAGAAAGCAGCCAAGGAAACCCTGCAACTTGCAGGGGAGGGATGGAGAAATCTCTGAACTGAAAACACTGTACCCAGGGAAAGAATGGTAATAACATTAGATTGGGGTACAGAAGGCCTGGCTTTACTCTTAGCTCTTCTCACCAGCTATGTAACCTTAGGTGCTTACCTCTTTTTCATCCCCCCCTACAGGTACCATCTGTAGTTCTCTCTTGAATCTAACCATTCATTCCTCAATCCATCTCTCCTGCCATGATCCAGGCCTTCATCAACTATCTTCCGGGTTAAAGTGACACTTTTCTCGAGTTCATATCTGAACATGCCACTCTTCCATGGCTCTCTATTGCCTCTCTAAACAACTGAGTTTGGAAAGCAAGGCTTTTTAGCTCTTGGACCTGTCTATCTTTACAGGTTGACTTCTTGCCACTGCTCTCCCTCTGTGGTAGATGGATTTCTAAAAAATAGACTAAATTCTTCCTCCCTGTATCCACAGGCTTTGCAAAAAGATTGTGTGGCTTCTTTCTTCAAGAGGTGGAGTCTGTTTTCTTACCTCTGAATTGTCCCTGTCACTTGCTTTGGTTTACTGAATATCCTGGAAGTGGCACTATGTCATTTCTGAGCCTAGGCATCAGAGGCTTGGAGTGCTTTTGCTCTCTGTTTTGGAACCCTGCCACTGCCATGTGGACAAGGCCAGGCTAGCCTGCCAGGGGATGAGAGACTATTTGGAAGAGAGCCCAGCTGTCACAGCCAGAGCTGTCCTAAACCAGTCTACAGATAACTAATGCCTGGACATGCAAGAGAGAGCTACTGCCCAGCTCTTGAGCAATAATAATGCAGTTGTTATTTTAAGTCACTGAGTTTTGGGGGTGGTTTGTTACACAGCAATAGCTAATTGATACACCCTTAATTTTATCTCTCTGTGTTGTGGGCTCCAGTCAGGCTAAATTTCTTCCAATTTTGTATATATTACCATCCTGAGTTTTATCTTTTGGTCTTTGCACAGGCTGGTGCCTCTGCCTAAAATGTTCTTGTTCTTCAGCTTCGCCCTTTGCTTGGCTAAAGTCCATTCATTTTTCATGATTAGCATAGATAGCTCTTCCTCCAGCAAGATTTGCCTAACTCACTACGAGTGGGTTAGCTGTCACTGCCATGCTTTCCCATAGCATCCTGTCCTTACCTCTCTCTTAGCACTTGTCACACTGCATTGTAATTACTCTCTTCTCATCTAACTTCCCACTCTCCTTTAAGTTCCTGAAGGCAGGCCTATATTTTGTTTGAAGGAATATTGTCAGAGCTTAGCATGTCTAGTTGTAGTAGGGACAAAAGAGAACTTTGCCAATGAATGAGTGAATTTATTTAACTTCCCTGAGTTTTGGTTCCTTCATCTATAAAATGTAAGGGGTGGAAGGAATTAAACAATTCTTGATGAAAATAGGTTTTGTTTTGCCTGCTGACTCTGATCCACTGTTCCTGAATATCTGTAGCTCTATACTGAGAAGAACTGGGAGCCTGTGACTGCAGTTATAGGGAAGAATGTCGTGATTAATTAGCTATGTCTATCATGGTCAGGAAATAGGAAGTGACAGCAAACCTGCCAAAGACGTGCCAGTTTAGAGAAAGATGATTCCTCTGACTACTTTGAATTTGAATCCTGCTTAACTCAACCATAATGTGCATTATATATCATGCTAATGAAGGGAAAACCAAATGTGAAACTGACTAGATGCTGAAATGAGTGTCACTTGCTATCGTATAGACCGGCTGCTTGTCAGTCCATTTTCTCTTCTGCCTGAGCACATATACTGGACTATGTTTCTGGAGCCCCTTGTATTAAGTCTGGGTCATATGACTAGTTCCCACCAATGTAAAGTAAGATGAAGTGATAAAAGTCAGATCTGGGCTGAGCTATTTAAGTACAGGAAAGCCTTCTTTAGGCTCTTTCCCTTTCCCTTCTTGACCAACTCCAGAGAATTCACTGGAATTATCTGGGTACCTGAGGGACTGCATTCCACACTGGACTGTGATGGGAATGGGAAATAAACCTTTATCTCTCAAATCATTGAGCTTTGGGATGGATGAGAGAGTTGTTATCCCAATATATCTACCTACCTTTTTTACCTCTTTCTTTTTATTCTTAGGTGTGTAGGCATAGGGGAGTTAGATGCCAAATGTTGATAGCATTATGGAAGTAAAAAAAAAAATTACATTCAATACTTCAATTGCTTCGGATAACCTAAAGTAATGACTTTATAAATTGAGCTACTTTAGAAGTCTGTGCTATTCTGATCTGCATTTATGATTGCTTTTTCTACCATTGGATTCTTTTCCCATATAAAGTGCCCCACCATGGGGACATGATAGAAGACCCACATGGAGTATCCTCCCCTACGCCTCTCTTTTGATATCAGTTACCCAACATACCCTGCAGATGAAAAAGTTGATTGTTCTTTAAGCCCAAGGAGGTAATGACTTCTCCCCTCAAACTTCCTGCCTCCTACAATTTGATTGCAAAAGTTTCCAAGCTTCTGACAGAAACAGAAAATGCAGATTTAAAATATTCATGCCTTTCTGTCTGCAGCAACATGGGTTCATGAATATGCATGTCCAGCCAGCCAGCTGTTGCCTTCTGGTTCAGGGAGGCAGGACTCAGGCTACAAGACGGAAAGTGGGAGAAACTGAAGTTGACCTTTCCTATATCTCTGCCCTACAGACTTGGGCATCTTACCTTCTAAGTTCCTGGATATCAAGCCCTCAATTCCCCCCCAATAATTATGGTCCCCAGAGCTATCTGCCTGTTCTTCATGCAGTAGAATGTTTTCTCCCTGTGATCCCAGCAAAACTTCCCCACCTATGGCCAGCTCTCTCAGTCTGCTCTCTTTTCAATTCACTAATCTGATCAATCTTTGTGAACTAATGACATACTGGGTACCCAGTATGAGAAGTGGCTTTCCTTCACCTCTCATGTAATAAATGAGCAGCTCTATAATAGCTCATGGGTTACTTGACGTCGTCTAAACTGGATGTTTCACACTGGCCCTTTTAGGCCAGTAAAGACAAAAGGAAGGCTCTGAGGCTGACCAGTGGGGAGAGGTCCCAGGACAAGCATGGCCTCCTGGCATTCCTCAGGTCACCCTTTGCAGATAATGGTGTGATCTGCCAGTGCCCAGGTTTGGTCCAGTATGTATGCTGTGATAATGGAGGACATTCGAGCAATGGAGACAGCAGGAGCTTTGATGTAACACGCAGCAGGCTTTTAATGTGCACCAGGGTGTGTGTGAAAGGGCTATCTGAATGAAGGCAAAGGGTGGTACAGATTTCTGGTAAAAACAGGGCAGGAGCAAGGCATTGGGGCTGGATGGGAATAGAGAGAGCTTTTAGACTGCAACAGGCAAACAAGAAAATGAGGCAACTTGGAGTTTGGTTTTGGTTTTTTGTTCATGATTGATTGATTGATTTTTGTGGGTTTGATACAGTGGGCCTGAAGGCTTAAATTTGCCTATGACTTTGATTGACACGGGAAGCCCATACCACCACCACCACCATCACTGCTATACAAGGTCATATTTCTTGAACCCTTACCATGTGCCAGTGGTTCATTTATTGCTCCCTACAACTCTTTGTGGTCTCAGTATCAGTATCCCCCATTTATAGATGAGGAAATTGCTGTTAAAAAGTAACTTGTATGAGGTTACAAAGCTAGTAAAGTGGCAGAGATGAGCCCTGTTCTTCACCACCACACCTTACTGTTACAAGCACCCCGGAGAGGTAAGAGGGGCAGAAACCTTTGTAGGTCCTGGACCTCCTGTTATCAGTCCCGCCTTTTTCTTGAGAGTTGGTGGAAAGCCAAGGATGTGAGGAAGCCAGTGCTGAGCTGTTCAGTCGGAATCGATCCTGCCAGCAAAGATTCCACAGGCATCTTTGGCTGGCCACATTCTCTCTGGGCAAGTCTTTGCGGCCAGTGTCCTTTGGCTTATTTGAGAAAGCAGGCTGCCAGCTTGCATAAAAAAGCCTCCTCAGTGCCAGAGGAAGGGAAACATACAGGCGAAAGCCCTGGAGAGTCTGAGATTGTCATAAACCTCGCTGGTCAGGCATGGTCTCCCAATGGAAGATTCCCCAGCCATTAAATGGTCCTGGAGGAAGCTGACATGCTGCCCTTCAGAGAGCTAAGGTGATGACAAAAGACATTTAGACACAATTGTACCTTTGTGAGCAGAAAATCCATCGTGACAACAGGCTGCATTTGAGTCACCAAGTGGACTCGGCCACCTGGCTGGATCTTGATTGCCGCAGCACGTCCGGAGAAGTCAGCCGTGGCTCCAGTCCTGGCACCAGCGCGAGGGAAGCAGACCAGCAATCAGATCTTTCAAAATCAATTTAGCTCATGCTCTGAAGTCCCGGCTGTAATTGACAGCAACTTCCTCCCTGGTTTCCTGAACTGTTAGATGAGAGTATTGCACTGTTTTAAAAAACTTTCTGAGCCCAGGACTCACCTTCAAGTGGAATATTAAGAGGCACCTGCAAAGAGATTTGACATAATTCTAGACCTTTCCTTCCTGCTACATGAATAATTAGCAGAGCTAGCCCCACTTTTGGTACCTGGATTTTATGTATAGTAATCCAAAGTGGGAAATATTAAAGAAGCCCATGGCCAGTGGTGGTGGAGTGAAAAGATTTCTACCCACCTTCTGTGTTTTATGAAACGGGGATAACAATAATGAACTCTGCTGGGTGGGTGCAGACCAATTAGTTCAAGTTTGTAAAGCTCAGAGTCTTATTACAGCTTTCCTGCTCGAGGAGAGTAGGGAAGACCTTCCTGTGACTTTGCATGTGAAACTAATTGCCCTGGAAATGTCGGGAATTTGATCTTCCATCAAATCCTCCAGCCCTTCAGATCCCTTGACAATCTTGGGCTATTTGCATCTCAAGGTTAAAGGAGGCTGTTGCTTTCTGGATACTAATCAGTTGTGAAAACTTTTGATCTCTTGGAAACTAAAACCCATTGCAATTGCCCTGTTCTGAGCATGGTGAGAGGTGCAGTCAGGCTGGCTTTATTGGAATGAGTAATGTGTTCAGCAGTTGTGAGTTTTAACTTTATTTTCTTTAGGTTCTGAGGGATTCTGGAGAATCACTTACTATTTCTGAATTTTTTTTTCCCCGAAATGTGATCTGAATTTTGTCATATCTCCCCCAGGAGAAATTGGAGAAATTACCATGATAAAACTCTAGATCATCATATCTTGTAGATTTAAATGAAAGAAATCTAGCAAACGTTTTATGGGGAAAGATATATGTACTTACACATACACATGCATACTGTTTTCCGACAGTGCTATTTTAGCTGTATGAGGTGTATTTTGGAGATAAAAATTATCCTTCTACAGCAGGGCTTCTCAACAGTGCAGTGCTAACATCTTAGACCAGATCATTCTTTGCTATGGAGGGACTATTCTGGGCCTTGCAGTACGCTTAGCAGTATCCCTGGTCTCTACCTGCTAGATGCCAGTAGCACCCTGTGAAATTAATTAAACAAAAAGGCCATTAAGCTGAGGTGGTTCTAATGCCTTAGCGGTCTATGTAAGCAACCAAACTATGCCTGTCAATGCCCCAAGGTTAAGGAATCAAAACCTGAGGATAACCAGTCACAACCAGCTAACTTAGACTTTCCTGAATAAGGCAATTGCTTAAGCTGTAGCCTGTGAAATACTTTTCCTTGCATTGCTTCTGTGTCTTCTCTATAAAAGTCTTCCCCTAGCTCTTGTTGGAGGTTTCTAACCATTTCCCAGGTGGCACTGCCCAATATGAATCAAGTTTTGCTCAAATAAACTCTTAAAAAAATTTAATATGCCTCAGTTTATCTTTTAACAACCCCCAAGTCATGACAATCAAAAATGCCTCCAGACATTGCCACAGGTCCTCTGTAGGGTAGGACTGGCAGATTTAGCAAATAAAAATACAGGGTGTCTAGTTAAGTTTGAATTTCAGAGGAAAAAAATGAATAAATTTTAGAATGTGTAGATTTAGCTGGATGTACTATATTTAAGGTGGTAACCTACCTAGGGGGACAGACTCTCCCCTACTTTAGTCCCACTCTTCTCGATAAAGATTTGCATTCATCAGTGAACTCACATCATCAGCCACCTTATCATCCTCCTCTTACTCCTGCCCCACTTTTCTTTCCTTCTCATCTCTCTCCCTAATTCCAGCCTTTATAGTAGGGGATAAAATAAATTACATTGTGGGCCTCCCCACGAATTGTTGCTAGCCTTAGGCATGAGAGCAAATAGAAACAAGTTGCTACTATGTATGATAAAATGAGAGTCACAAAACAAAAACAGTTTAGGCAATTCAAAATCTTGCCTCTCCAAGCAGAATCCTTCCACGAATGGTACAAGACCCAATCAGATAGGCCTTTGAGGAAAAGCAGCTCTGTGTCTTCCAAGATCTCCACAGATCCTTTGAAAGCCAAGCCCAGAAGTCTCTGTGGGCACCGTGGGTTATTCTTTTTGCCATTTAATCAACAGAATTTCTTCACTTTCTTCTTTTCCTTCCTTTCCTGGATCCTCAGTTAGATAGAGGAGGGACGAGCCGCGCGAGGCTGAGCTGGAGGGGGCTGTAGGTGGTGCTTTGGTGAGGTTTCGGCTTTCTTCGTTTCTTGTGCAGCTTAATTAATGACCTTCCTCGGAGCTATTTCGCGCGTTATTTCTTTCTTTCTTTCGTTCTTTCTTTCTTCTTTCGTTTCTTTCTTCTTCTTTCTTTCTTTCTGTTCTTTCTTTCTTCTTTCTTTCTTTCTTTCTTTTTCCTTCCTTCCTTCCTTTCCTTTCCTTTCCTTTTCCTCCCTTCCTTCCTTCCTTCCTTGCAATGGTTGTGTCAACCAGGTGCTGCAGAGCATACACATAAGGAAAACGCATAGCTTGTGCCTAGTGGAGAAGAAGCAGGTTGTCTTTGCATGGAAAGGTACTTTCTGATAACAGGTGGCACATTCCCAGGGCCTCATCAGGATGCAGATGATAAGCAAGAGGAAAACATAACTGTGGGCAGAGTGGGAATCAGGAAAGCTTTTGCAGAATAGGTAAGATGCAAAGATGCATAGAGTTGGGGCGGGAGTAAACAAAGCTAGCTGGAGGCATGGGCCTGCCTCCCAAGGATCCATGATATAATGCACAGAGCAGGCCAATAATATGGTGATCCTTTAAATTGACAAGTCCTTAGCTATTCGTTCAGTATCAGTTTAGAGGCGAAGTGGAACATGCATGGGGGAAGGACAGAGAGGAGGCTAGCTTTTGTTAGCCTGTAGTCTCTCCTTTATTGTCCTCAACAATTTATTATTTTTCCACTTTACAAAACAGAAGTTAATCAGACCACTCGCCTTGAGACCATCTCTTGGTACTGAGCCTGCTCCTTCATGGACTCCTTG
This sequence comes from Camelus ferus, assembly GCF_009834535.1. Taxonomy (NCBI): domain Eukaryota; kingdom Metazoa; phylum Chordata; class Mammalia; order Artiodactyla; family Camelidae; genus Camelus; species Camelus ferus. Next base: position 111,734,846 of record NC_045698.1, read on the forward strand.
CTCCCCACTCCCTCTGCAAGCAACTTGTTGAACGCTTCATCCAATTCCATGTGGAGCCTTTGCTGAGACAGTTCTCCACTTTCTTAAGTTTGTCATTGTGTTTCAGTGCCTCTTGCAGATGATTAATTGCCCCACTAGTCCTGTTAACCAGTTCTAAAGCTATCAAGATACTTATTGACATGTATGTTGTGATTAAACCACCTATGTATTATTCACTCTTTGAAAGGTTCTTCACCAAATGCTCCATGAAGGGCTTTCTCTAGTGGTGGCAGAAGAGGCAAGAAACAGTGGTCCCACTGAAGGAGCATTGGACTGGGAGGCAGAAAGCTAGTGTGGAGCTCTGGCTTTGCAACTAAATTGCTGCATGATTTTATGTAACTCATATCCCTGCCCTGGACCTTAATGTCTTCCTCTAAAAATGGGAAGTTGGATTAAAAACAGAGTGGCAAAACAGGTTTTATTTTACATGCCAACTCCGACTGATGGGTAGCAGCTCCCTTGAATGCTTCCTAGAGAAGGCTTTTAAAATCACATCTGGACTCTGGAAGAAAGAATAATTAGCAATGTCTGCCATGGGTGGAAAAAGGGGATGGTGGTGGTGGTGATAGCACGGGTACCTCGTTTTTTAGTATCCCTTGGTTGAACAGGCTCTAAGAAATTCCAGTCAGAGTTCTGAGACTTAAGCTATTATTCGTTAAACATTCAGAGAGATTCTCTGTATTCAGAATTAGGATTCTGTGGATTTTCTCAAAATTATAGTTGGGTTGTTTAGAGCAGAGTAACAGCTATGGTTCTTTGCTTCATTTGGAACAGCTTTGCTTCTGACCTGCCCTATTAACGGTCTGCACATCTCATCTGTGGTTCTTCTTGAAGTCGGAGTGTTTACATTGGTAGAGTCATAGTATCACTAAGGGCACAACCACACACTGAGGTTTTTTATTATTATTATTATTAAGTGATATGACCCTAATCCAAACAAAACAAAACAAAAAGTCAAACAGTATAAACCAAATTAAAAAGTAAACTACAGGCTGAGTGAAAATATTTGCAAATATTTACCTAAAATATACAAGATAAAGAACTCCTAAAATGAACAAGAAAAAGACAACTCTTTAGGAAAAAAGTGAAGAGGTGGGGTATAGTTCAGTGGTAGCGTGTGCACGCTTAGCGTGCACAAGGTCCTGGGTTCAATACCCAGTACCTCCATATAAATAAATAAACAAATCTACCCCCCCCCCAAAAAAACTGTTGCAAAAAAAAAAGTGAAGAATATGAACAGATAACTCAAAGAAGAAATATAAGCCCACTGACGTATGAAAGATACAAAAGACTCATTCATTTTTCATCAAAGAAATGCAACATTAAGCAAGATACCATCTCTCTCTATCATACTGGCAAATAATATTCAGTGTGGGCAAGGAAACAAGGCAGAAAAGGGTGTAAATTGTCACTACCATTTTGGAGGACAATTTGGACTCATCTACGAACACTTAAAATGCATACATCCTTCGACCCAGTAATTTTACTTCCAAGAATTTATCTTAAAAATACTGATGCAAAAAAAAAATATATGTATACATACATATACATATATATGTGTATATATATATATTCAAGGATATGTATTGTAGCAATTTTAAACAACAGCTACATAGAGTTAAATACATATAATCAATAAAAGAATAAAGAAAGAAAGCATGCTGTGCCAAATTATAGTGTACTATATGTGCTAGATTATGCTGGTCAAATTGGTTTAACTTGGGATTATTTTCCAGAGTTCCCGTCCCTGTATGGTTCTGTGTTAGAGCTGGCCAAAAAAGGAACTTTTGTGAGATTGGGAAGGCAGAAGTGAAGAAGTGGCCATTACTGTCAGAGGGTTGTGGTTGGTTATGGTGATAGATACTGAGAGGGTTCCAGTTTGCCCTTGGTGCTCTCAGATCTTCCTAACTATGGGTTCCAGACCCAGCACTGGATGCCTGGCTGTGGACCCACAGAGGCAGCAGTAACACAAAAGTAACAGCTTTCCATACACCTTTCCACTAATTCCTTATTTATTATACTTCAGAGGCTGATTGTTCTTGGCTTCTCAGATTGACAAATTAAGTGGCTCTTCTGATCTTCTGACTTTCCCTACTCGATCTTTATTTCCCAGCTCCTTTCACAATTGTGAAATTAGGAGAGATCCAATTTCTATATTAAAATATTTATATATTCATGGTGATTCTGCCTCCCTGACTGAACCCTCTCTGATACTGTTATTCGTACTGGAAATGGTTCCAGGAAATAGAACCATAAAGATGGGAATCTGGAATTAGTTCTTTGATCTGATGTGATTCTAAAGCATAAATGAGCCGATTGCCAGTAGTAAATAGATTTCATTTTAGGGTTGTTGAGTTGAGATGAGGTGGTATTGGGGTGTCCAGGTAGAAAAGAGATGAAGATTTGGAGTCTAGGAAAAAGGTCCATGTTAGAGATCATAGACCTTGGAGGCATTTGCACATGGGTGACTGTTTAAGAGGCTGTGGTGGATTGAAATCACCGTTGCAGGTGGAAACGTACACAGAGAGAGAACTATAGCTGGACCTCGGGGGCACTCACATTTGAGGGATTGAAGAAAATGGAGGAGGTTGAGAAGAAATGATGGGGAGAAAAGCAGCATCACCCCATAGGGATCCTCCCCAGTTCCTGCTTGGCCATCAAAACTTTGCACACTCAGCCCTTAGAACAGTGACTGGCACATAGTAGGTGCTTAACAAAGTTTTGTTGCTGACCAAATGAGTCCAAAAGAGGTTTTCTAGCAAAAACCCAGGGTCAGCGGTCTCCAATGTTGAAGCAAGGCTGAAATGAATGAGGAAAGGTTTCTTGAGAAAAGGATTTTAGATTTGGCAATTAGACAATTTCTAGTGACTTTACAGTATGCAGATTACAAAGTCTTATCAAAGTATGTAAAGTGTGTGTAACCACCTGTAAAGTGCAGATGATAAGACAATTCCTTGGATTAATGTGACCATTCGGTGATGTAATCTGTAAACGGTATTAAGTACGCTCAGTCCCTCATTCACTCGTTAAACTAATATTTAACAAGTGTTTACTATGGACTAGGTGTAGTTGTATTACCTGCAGATAGAACAGTGAATAACACAGATAGAGTTTGTGCTTTCATGGACCTTACAATCAACCTGGAGTGGGACAGGTAATAAACAAAAGCATTGAGAGTGACAGATGCTATGCAGAAATTAGAGGATCTTATAGAGAGGGATGGGGTGGCTGGTTTAGGTGTGCTGGACCCTGAGCAAGTGATACAAGCGAAGAGCTGAAAGACGAGGAGAGCTGACACTGACGGAGATGATGATTCTCTTCCTTCTCTTCTCATTTCTGTTTCTCTCTTCCCACTTCCACCGTTCACCTGCCTCACGCACCGTCCTGTCTCATCACATCACTTTCCTGCCCCAAACCCTTCCATGCCTCCTGAGTGACTTTGCAAGTTGTTATCTGGACTCAGCCAGCAGAGGAAAGCGCTGCTCCCATGTTACAGGCTGACTGGCGGCTCCACATGGTGCTGTAGAAAAGGTATCCTTGCCCGAGGCAAAGGCATTTACACCTTCCAGGGACACATATGATTAGAGGCAATGCCGACACGGTCACAGAGGAGGGGGTAGGTAAGAGGCTAACAGGAACTTAATCTATTAGAAGAGGAAAGGCTTTGAAAAGTGAATTAACGATATTTATAGCTGCATCAGGTACGTAGCTGGCAAGAGCTTGCTGATAATGAGGCCAAGGTTGAATTCCCATATGGACCAGAGAGCTTCATGTGGAGAAACTATACTGTTCACTCCCTGGCTGTGAGACTTATGGAAACGCTCAGTACCTGTGTTCCCTAAAGGGGGCAGGCATCCCACCGGGTCCCATCGGTCATGAGGAACAAAAGAGAATGGGTAGTGAAGTGCTTTTTAAAATCATACATTTTCAGTATGATCTATGAGTGTTACTGGTTGCATTATTATTTTCATGGCCATAGGTACCCTCCACTCCCACTTCTGCAGTGTATTAGCTGGCTGTTTCTCATGGTGGAGATTCAACTACACTGTGAATGCTCCCTTTAAATCAATCAATTATAGCCCTTCAGTAGGCCCATTATGTTGGCCCTGACATTCAGGAAGGTTATTTTCATAGAATGAATACAAGAGATATTCTCAAGTTCTGGTGCTTGGGTCTCTTCTACCACTTGTTTTGGCTAAATTTTTTCTTAGTTATTTTAATGTTATACTCAATTATAATGCTCCCAGTCACTAATCACTAGTGTGGATTTCCTGTCTCCTCCCCATGATTGAATCCTAGGCCGAGGGACCTCTGATTTTTCTTTTTTTTTTTTTTTTGCCTCGTCTTCAGAGAACTAGAAATTAGGCCATTTGGTATCCACTACCCAGTGAAGACAACTATATGGCAAAAGGGCCTCCCCTCCAATTCCCTGCTCATTGTGGACACTTCTAATTAATTATTGCATTATCTCCTATTGACATGGCTTAATTGCTCTGTCTAATTTGGTCACACTAATTTGGTCTAATTTGGTCTAAGCACTGGTCACATGCAGCCATCGGACATTTGAAATTTGGCTAGTCCAAACTGAAATATGCTATATAGGTAAATTTCACAGCGGATCATGAAGACCTGGCACAAAAGAAAAAAAAGTAAAATGTCTCAATAATTTTTATAATGATTACAAGTTGAAGTTAGAATATTTTGCATGTATTGAGTTAAGTAAAATATTATTAAAATTAATTTTACCTATTTCTTTTAACTTTTTTTAAGTGGCTACTAGAATATGTAAAATTATATGTGTGACTCACATTTGTGGCTCACATCTTATTTCTTACTCTATAGTCCTGCCTTCAAATCATTCTTAGGACAGTTCTTTGTGACAGTTACCAATAAGCCAGAAATAAAAGCAGCATATTTTATAGTAGTGGGAAAGAGATCAACACATTTTGAGTTTTTAATCATGGAATGAAAAAAAGAACCTTCAACTATATCTAGTTTTGTAGTTCCCAAATATATCTGTGCTTTATAAAACCCTGGGATGTTAAAATAGTTTAATGATAGATTTCTAGGTTCTGCCCCTCAAAATTCTGGTTTAATAGGTCTGGCTTGGGGCCCCAGATTGTGTATTTTCAATAAGCAGCCCTGGAGACCCTGATGTGCAGCTGGGTTTGAGAACCCCTGAGCTGAGACTTTTTAACATATGGATGAAGGGACTTTCTCGGGGTGACAAATGGTGATTGGCAGAGCTAGGACTAAAGCACATACTCCTCGGGGATTATATTTTGTACTACGGATCCCTAGAGTATTTTGTACTACTGAGACTTAAGAGCCTTCTCAGAACTCAGGTTAGAATGAGGAACTCAAGCTGCATCTCAGCGGGTAAGCATTCTTCTTTCTCTTCCTTATTTGGAGAAATCCCGGTTTGGCTCAGCAGCCCCCTCTGCTGTCAAATATCCCTGGCGCAGCTTGGCATGGCTGGCTTTGCGGTGAGGGGCCGGGAGGAGAGCTAACACCGAAGGATGTAGCAGAAAGAACCGTACAGTGGAGAGCCTATTTGCAGCCAGGCAGTGGGCAGGAGGAAGTGTTGCTGTCTAAGACCTGTGGAGCCAAAAAAGCCTGTAGAGGTTGTTGACCTGAGTGCCTCCTAGTCTGGAGGAGGGAATTTGGAAACATCATTGCACTTTTTTGGGCCTCAGTTTCCTCCTCCGAACAAGGGGTAGAAATGACATGCTCTGCCTCCCTTCCCTCACTGGAGACTATTTTAAGAGATTAAATGGGAATGTTGTTACCAGCGTTTTGGTCCAAAGACACACTAGACCCAGACTTTGAACTCTCCAGTTAATTGAAGTGTATTACACCATTTCAGCTAACAAAGAGAGATGTGTTCAGTCACTTCCAGAAGGATAGGGGCAGGAAAAACTTAAAAGGGAAGTTGAGGTGGGCCTCACGCCTAGATGAATTAAAGCCAGGCAGCTACCTTCTTATCTATACAGTCATTCGTTACTTATTTATTCAGCTTTTGTTTATTGAGCACCTCTTATGTGCAGGACATGGTGATACTAAGTCAAATTAGACATGGTCTTTGATATGTCCATGGTTCTTGCTATGTACCCCTGAGTATTTCCTCTGTCAGAAATATTCCCCACTAGCTGTCATGGTACACAAGAAATAATAATAGCTGCCATTTACTGGGAGTTATGTGCCGGGCACAGTGCTGGGCACTTCCCAGCAACTGCCTCAGAGCACAGAGGAAGAAATAGATCTAGAGACTGTTAGTAAGTTTCCCAAGGTCACAGTGGAGTCAGGGGTGGAGCTGCACTTACCCGCAATCTTTAAACGACAATGCTGCACTGCCTTAAAAGAACACTTCCTTTTGGTAAAACCATTTGGTAGCTATCAGGCCCCAGGCAAAATACATATTTACTTGTGCTTGTTTGTCCAAGTGTTATTTACAGCAGTGAAAACTTAAAACATTTGAAATATGTCTAAATATTTTACAGTACAATATTTTTTGAAGAATATTTAATGATCTGGAAAAGGGCCACTGATGAAAAGCTACTTCATAATAGGAAGATATAAATCTGTTTGATTCTAATTTTGTTAAACACCCACCCACATCCATAAATCTAGAAAAAAAGGATGGAAAGCAGTTCACTATTGTTTGAATATTGTTGTTGGGCAGTAGTATTTTCTTTGAACTCTTTGAGTTTTCCGTACTTTTTACAATTTTTTGTTTTTACTTTCCCCCCCTAACATTTTATTATGACAATTTCCAAATCTACAGAAAATTTGGAAGAATTTTGGAAGAGCAATGAATATTCATATACTCGCCACCTGGATTCTACAGTTATTTTACTACATGTGGTTTATCATATATCTACCCAGTCCTTTATTTAATCAGTCTTATCTTTTGATTTCAAAGTAAGTTGTTAGCATCAGTACACTTTCTGTCCAAGTACTTCATCATTCATATTGTTAAAATTCAGTACTTGTTTGCGTACTTTTTTTTTCTTATGGAATGAGATTCACTTACAATGAAATACACACATCCTGTGTATCCTTCCATGGGTTCTGAAGAATTGCACCCACCTGACAAATCTTTATCAAGATACAGAACGCTGTCATTACCCCGGAAAATTCCCTTGTTGCCATCAGTCCCTGTCCCCAGAGCAACTTCTGTTCTGATTCTTTCCAGCATAGTTTGCTTATTGTCGAATTTCCTGTAAACAGAATCATATGGTATGTAGTCTTATGCGTGGGGCTTCTTTTATTCAATAATGTTTTTGAGATTGGCCCATTCTGCAGCCTGGATCAGTAGTTTGTTTCTGTTGCTGAGGATGGCATGACTACACCACTGACTGTATTTCCAGGCTCCTATTGATGGACACCTGGGTTATTTCCAGTGTGGGGCTATTATAAATAAAGATGTTATGGATTTTTTTATACAAGTCTTTTTGTGGACATATGTTTTCTCTTGGGCAAATACCTGGGTATAGGATTTCTGGGTCATAGGGTAGGTGTATGTTTAATTTTGTAAGAAACTGACAGGCATTTTCCTAAAGTGGTTGTACTTTTATACTCTTGCCAACAATGTAAGCAAGTTCTGGTTGCTGCATTCCCTTGCCAGTATTTGATGGCATCAGTCTTTTAAAAAATTTTAGCCATTCTGATGGATATGTAGTGGTATCTCATTATGGACCACATATTACTTTTATAATCATAAAATAATAGGTTTTATTAAAAATAAAGAAAACTGAAATGATGCCAAAGAATAGAAAAAGAAAAAGCACTGGAAGTAAATTCGATAACATTAAGAGTTCTCGTCTCTGGATGAGTTATGAATGGATTTCTTTCTTTTCCCTATTTTGCTTTAGTTTCCAGATTGTCCAAAATAAACTTGTATTCTTTTTTATTAAGAAGAAAACATATCTTTTTGTTTAAAAAAAGTGCCCATGAGAGTTAACACATTAAGAGAATTCAGTGGTATTTTAGTGGTCAGTGTGATAGCTTAAAAATAGGTGGGTTTTGATGAGCTATTTTGGGGCCTTCCCTGTACACACTATGTGAGATTGAACAGGCTGTCCCCTCTGTCTTTGATTTCTTCCTCTTTTTTGTAAGGGGATTGGAATAGGTGCTAAATCCTCTGTCACTTAAAAAGAAAATGCAAAGTGGGGACTGTGTAGCTCAGGTGGTAGACTGCATGCTTAGCATGTGTAAGGTCCTGGATTCAATCCCCAGTACCTCCTCTAAAAATACATACACCTAATTGTACCACCTCCCAAAACAAAACAACAACAAAACCAAGCAACCAAAAAGAAAATGCAACAGTGATAGGCCTTGGAGGAAATAAGAACTAGGACAAGTAAACTTTGATGGGGAGCAAAAAGAGCCATTTGGCATGGGATTCATAGAAGAGGTCCAGGCTCACAGGGAGACCGTGAGGTAAGCAAGGAGAATGTGAGCTTAAGAGCCACATTAAGCCATATTAAGAGCCTGGATTCAAATCCAGACACAAAGCTCTTCTCGATCTTTGATCCTAGGCAAGTACTTTAATCTGTCTGAATCTCAGTTTCTGCATCCACTAAGTGAAGATACTAATATTTTTATCCTCTTAACTGTGTATTTGTGTGTGTGCATTTTAAGTTGGATAATATTTACAGACATTGTCATTTACAGAATTACCTGTGACTGTCTTTTGCCTTGGAATATGTAGGCAAGTGACAAAACTGGGGGGAGAGGGACTTGAAGTCAAGGGCAATAAAAGGGGACCAGAGACAAATTTAGGAACCTAGACTGTGAAAGCTTAAAGGAAGGCTAGAGATGATCTAAGCAAAAGTTCATTTTTGCAGAGGAGAAAATTAAGGTCTAGGATTGATTTCCCTGTGGGGACGGTGGCAGGGCTAGCGTGGAAACCCGGGTGGTTTATTTTCCAGTCTTACTGCAAGGCTTTGGCTAACCTCACAACTTGACCCTGGCCTGGTGTCAGTTAGATTAAGTGGAATTTTCCTTGCACATCCCACCAAGACCACTCAGCTTGGCGGACTTCACATGCTGTAACCAGCAGGGGAACAGAGACAAGCTCTTCAGGAGACTTGCCAGTGGAAGACTGAACTCTTCTCTTCAACCCTTTAAATTTTACAAGCTCAAGCAGTGGGCACAAAAGCCATGTTGTTGATCATGTTAGCTTGGACCTGGAGCTGTTTTGTTGCTTTTGACTGTGATTCTTCCTACGTGCAGGCACCGATTACCCTGGAAAGTACAAACTGCCCACCAAGGGATTTTCTGTGTGTTAATTTCACCCATGAGAAGTTTCTTACATGGTCCTGTGTTGTAGGCTAGGGACTTACTGCCTGACTTTCTGTCACTTTTGAGGGGAACAAACATCCTTGCCCCCCTGATTTGCCCCAGTCAGTTTCTTTCAAGGTTGTTTACCGCTGGTTATGTGGCATTAGCTTGCTTCTCTGCTGAATTTCACAGAAAAAAAACTTCTTTTCGCAATGCTAAAAATTAAGAGCTTAGAATCCTTCCTTTCAAGCCTTCAGTATTTTGGTCTGTAGAAGGATTTCAGCAATCTCTTGGGTGGTTTTACTGGCTGAGAAGAAGAAAAGAAAAGAAGAAAAATCAAGATCTGCTTGAATTTTCTCTTGCTCCTTGACCTGAATCTCTATAAAAAGCCTCTCTGCCTGCATACCACATCCCTCCCTGACTTTGTAAAGGGGCACTCATGAGTCAGCACTCTCTGCCCTGGAGATCCTGAGACAGGAAGTAACATTAAGTTATCCAAGGGAAGGCTGTTTGCCCAGGAGGATTTTCAGCCTCATTCGAAAAATAATGAACCTCTTGTGAGCACATCTCTTAGGAACCATGTAGCCTAGTTTTCTCAGCTGTCGAATGGTGGTTAGAGGAGTGAGAGGACTTCGGGACACTGTGAAGACCGACTTTGGATTCATCTTTCCTTACATATCTCTTAGGCTTAAGGTTAGCTTTACCCTGGAAGGAGCAATTTCTCCCAAGCTCCTTCAACCCAAGGCATGGGAAACACAGAAGAAACATTGATGCATTCTTGTGCTTTCCAAAACAAATGTATTTCATAGAGTCCTGGCTGCTATAAAGAAATTATTTGAAAGCAAAGTGTAAGAGAGCATTGTTTATAGAAAAGTCCTTTCTTCCCTTGGCTAAAGGCTCCTTGTTCTTTTGCTGTCTTCACTCCCTCACTGGCCTGTTTTGTTTACAGGACAAAGTCAATATTGTTCTCCACTTACCGACATCCCCTAAGGTAGGGAAGATGGGGTCACAGCCCCAAAGGCAATGTGGTGAGATAGAAGAAAGGCCTGGAACTCAGCCTGGTGTCATCAAGTCAGGCTTTGGTTTGGCTAACGACTTCTCAGACTTCAGCCTCATCCAATCATATCCGAGGAAAATATCTGAGTTGTCATAATGCATGTGAGACATTTGACACAGGTGCAGGCAGCAGGGTAAGCACCCAGGGAATTCAAGCTGTTGTTGGCATGAAAATTTGTTTCACTTAATGCTTTCTTCCTTAATAGGGTTGTGTGACAGGGGGACTGGACTCCCCTAAGAGTGTGAGAAACATGGCTACTGAAAGGGGGTCAGGGTGCAGGAGGAGCTGCACAGTGTTTGTTGAAGACAAACATCGGCTACTTCTTTTCCTCAGGGCTGACTCCATAGCTGTGGGTCAGTGTGCAGTGTAATAGGAATGTGGTAGACTTTGAGTAAGACAAATTTGGACCCCCGGTTCTATTCTATGGATTGTAGTTATGTAATATCATGTAAGTTACTTAGAAATACTCTTACAGGTTTAATAGAGTGACCAAAGTTTCCTGTGTTCTTCCTCATCTTCCTCATTTAATGCTGAGAGAACCAGACTAGAGCCCAGGAAATGACTCCATTCTCTGTGTGAAGCCAGCCCTGAAGAGGCAATTAAGGCAGCCCAGAGGCGTTGGCAGAAGCCTAATAAACCTTACGGGTGTGTTACTTGGGGTTGCTAACCTTCCTCACGATTGGACTCTTCTATTCACAGATGAGCACCGATAATAAGCCTCATTGAAGAGAATGGCTCTAATTGGTTCCTCGTTGTTGCTTCGGGATAAAAGTTGACCATTTATTCTGAGAATGGTCTGTTTGGGTCTGTGTCTACAGTTTGCCCAAGTGAACTGATAAGTAAATGAAAGATTCACTTCACCTCCTGGTTGCTGAGTCTGTGAAAAGCCCACCCAAGTGGCCTGGCTGGCTTTCGTCTGTGAACCCACAGAGTGTTGTGGCACCGTGTAGATGCTGACTTCATGGGCTGGTGCATGCATACATGCATGTATGTGTGTATGTGTGTTAAAAAGAAAGAGCTTAAAACCATGATGCAGACAAATGAGGACCCTTAGGAAAATAAACCAACCAAAGGCCTAAGGAGAAATCTACTTGCTTGACTGATACCGCCTGCATTAGTATAATTTAAACGTAATGGAAACATTTCGATTTTGTGAACATGACCTGTGATAAATTCGAAAGCTCTAGGAGGAAAGTGAAATAATGAGAAGAAGATTCAGCCCCAGGACTGAGGATATTTCACAACTCTCCCTTCAAGGAATCATTACAAGGAAGATATTTATTTACATCAGATATTAATTGTTTTGGTTAAGGACCATTGTATAACTTTTTTCTTACTTGTAGACTCTTTGAATTAGTCCTTTGTATTCTTTTATTGTGGTAAAATAGATATAATGTAACATTTACAGTTTTTAAGTGCACACTTCGTTAGCTTTAAATACATTCACCTTGTTGTGCAGCCATCACCACCATCCATCTCCAAAACGTTTTCATCTTCCCAAACAGAAACTTGCTACCCATTCAATCCTTTATTTTTAAGAGACAGAAAATTACAGATCTTGGAGCTGTCCATACCTTATTCACATAAGGAGTTATTGCAGGACGTAGCACATCATTTATATTTTCTTACTCATTTACTCAGTTATTCCGCAGGTGTTGACTGAGTAATGATGATGAGCCAGGGACTCTGCTGGGGACGATGTTGAATGTACCAGCTGAAATCTTGCCCTCAGAGCTTACGGACTGTCCTCTTCTCATTGTGGTAGGCAGAATAATGGCCCCCAAAGATGTCCACGTCCTAATCCCTGAAATCTTTGACTATGTTACCTTGCATGGCAGAAGGGGACTTTGAGAAGCCATTGAATTAAGGATCTTGAAATGGGGAGATGACCTCGGATTATCAGGGTGGGCCCACAATAATTGTGAGGGTTCTTAAAAGGGAAAGAGGGAGGCAGGAGAGTCAGAAAAGCAGGAGATACAATGGAACAGAGTGATGGGAAGTGTGGTGTGTGCCAGGAAATGTGGGCAGCCTCTAGAAGCTGGAAAAGACAAGGAGTGTATTCTCTGGAGTCTCCAGAAGGAATGTAGCCTTCTTGACACGTTGACTTCAGCCTGTAAGACTCATTTTGGACTTCTGATCTCTAGAACTGTAAGATAATTTATTTGTGTAGTTTTAAGCCATTAAGCTTGTGGTAATTTGTTGTAGTAGCAATCAAAACTAATACACTTATCTTTTCTCTTAGTTTCCAGTTAAGGGGTTCCTTTATTGTGAGTTTTGCCTGGTTGGTTCAGGAAAGTGAAGTTCTTCCAGAACACAGAATTGTGTTTACTCTGGAAGCCCTGCCTGTCCCACATCATCAGGCCTGTGCCTGAACTTTGAATGGACTGTAATTTATATTTAACTCGTCATTAACAACCCATCATGTTTCATTCATTAATTCATCATTATTAAATCTATCTTAATTCATTTATTAATTCTTACTCCCTGGCACCATGTTGGGTAAACCAAATATCTAGCACTCAATCTAGGACATAGCCGATACTCGGCTTGGGTCCTTTCTGAAACAGGGCAGCCTTCAGGAGAGGTGGTCATTCTGTTGCTTAGTAAATTTGCATATGTGTAACCACTCTGTATACAGGGACAATGCTTGCTACCAAATACAAATACTACATCCACATGTGCTGTGTACTACACTATAAGACATAAGATTTGTCTGAGACCCAGATAAAAGGCATCAGTGTTCGACACAGGAGTCTTCCTTGCATTAAAAAGAGAATCTTTGACCATTCTAAACTCTCAAAATTTACCTCCTCTTGTGCCTGTCAGATATAGTAATCCTTATCCTTTTTGCTGGATAATTCTCTCTTGAGACTGAACAATGATATTTTTCATTCTGCGGCCTCCCTCTCCAATCTGCTGGGCAGAGAGAGGTCAGGGCTGAGTGGGAAAAGGATTAAATAGCTACCAGTCTGTGGAAGAAAAACGCTTGAGCATGAGAATGGACCTCCACGTTCTCTGTCTTCTTGACCTAAGACCAGGGAGGAACTGACTCTTCCATTTATCTAATTTTTAGAGATCTTCATAAAAGTGACTCTCTTCAAAAAAAAATTCTGAGGTGCTAGCTGAACATGTCTGTTTTGTGTTAGAAATAAAAACCTAAGGAATAGAAAGTTGAACCTCTTTAAAATGGCTTATAAGTCTCTCCGTGCCCTGGCTGTCCCTTTCCCCTACCTGTCCAGCCTCATCTCTCATCGTTCTACCTCCTAATCTACTCATTCTGAATATTTCCAGTTCCTCTGACGTTCTGTCTCTCTAGCGTCTTAGCTGCACCTGACTCAGCCTGAACCTTGCTTTCTTCTCCCCTCTGTCCCCTGACCTTATGGCCTCCCATACAACCTTTAGCTTAGACACTGCTTCCTCAGGTTAGCTTTCCCTGATCTCACCCCATTCTGAAACACAGCTCTTAGGCGTTGCGTTATTGATGCCCATTTATTTGTTTTTGTCCTCTTCTAGATTATAAGCTCCAGGAAGATATGTTGCATGGAGGCCTGTGTCTTTTTTGTTCGTTGCTCTCCCCACTATGCCTGGCACTTCCTTCTAACAGGCTGGCCCTCTGCCCACAGGCCAGATCTACCTCAGTCAGTCTTTTATGTGCCACCATTCGTTTTAATTGCACGGTTGTACATGACCGAGCAAACGACGGACGGGTACCTGTAATCAACCAGTCCGGAGATTTTAAGCACTTTCGTTCATTCCTGGAGCAGTCACTGAGCCTTGGCAATAAGCAATTTAAATTCTGGACAACGAATTTTCAAGCCGCTCCAATGGTTACATTCTGAGAATAGCGGAAAAATGCCGACCGTTTGATAATTAGACTGAATCAGTTTTCATAATTCTACTTTTGCACCAGAATGGTCAGCAAACTTCATTATCAGCAGCCTGATAAAAAAGCTTTTGGCTTCTAATACAGATCTTGTGAGTAATTTTGATTTGCAACCAGACTACGGTCACTCTGCACAGCAATGCTTCTTAGACAAGATGATCTTATGGTTTCATTACAAATAATTTCAAAGTAGATATAGGACAAAGCATACAATTAGCATCTTGCCTGTGTATGTTTGATCCAGAGAAAAAGGACAGCTGACTGCCACAGTTGAAAACAGCCACCAGAAACCCGTGTAACCCAGGAAGCCTATATTTGCTGAACTTGTAAGTTGATATCTTTTCTTTTGCTCTGTATACCTGGAACAGTGCCAGAATCTAAAAGACTCTTACTAATTAACAGGAATATCTCTTTAAGAAATTTCCAGAAGAGACATGTGACTTACCCGACAAAGCGTCCTGGGTGTTCCCTTTTGTAGCACTCATGAATTACTCCTTCACTGCCTTTCTAACCCACAGTAGCCTGAAGGCTCCATCAGGGCAGAGATCATTTCTGTCTTGACTACTGAATCCCCAGCACACAAAGTAGATGCTTCATACATATTCGTTGGATGGACAGATGAATGACATGGATGAATAAACTTCCATGGTGACATATTGGTATATGCGCACTTTTATCTTTGGCAGCTCAACCCAACTCTGTTCTGAGTTGGAATGCCATAGCTTATTTGGAAAATTGCTTTGCATCCTATTTCAGTTACTATGGCTACATAATAAACCACCCCCAAACTTTTGACTTTACCCTTCAACAACATCCAGTTTGCTCACAAATCTGCAGTCTGAATAGGGCTTGAGAAAAACAGAAAGCTCATTTCTGCTCTGCTTGGTGTGGGCCAGGGCCGCTTGGAGGCCAGACAGGGACTCGTCTGAAAGCTGCTCTTAGCATAGGCTGTGAGTCTTAAACAGCTTGGGGCTGCTCAGTCAGGGGTCCTCAGACATCTCTCACTAGCTCTCTGTGGTCTCTTTATGTAATCTCTCCAGCATGGTGCCCTCAGGGTAATTGGACTTTGTATATGACAGCTCAGGGCTTCAGAGGTGAATGTTCTAAGTACAGAAAAAAAGCCAAGTAGAAACTGTATTGCTTTTTATGACCTGGCCACATAAGTCTCATGGTGTCATGTCCTCTGTATTGCATCCCTTTGAAGAAGTCACTAAGGCCAGCGCATAATCAAGGGGCAGTTGAATTAGACTCCATATTTTGTGGGAGAAGTGTCAGTGAACTTGCAAACATGTTTTAAAACCATCACTCACCAGATCACTTTTCTGGAAGTTTTGCAAAATTAATAAACTTAAGACCTGAACATTTGTTCTGAATGAAACAAGAGCTCCTGCAGAGAAGTAAAACTAGAATATCATTATCACTTCTTACGTAAAGGGATGAAGATGAGGAGTTTGAACGTGGGCCCTTCCGACTCTAATGTAAGGCAGTGTTGTAACTCCTCCAAAGGGTAGAATTTGCGGGTGCATTTCTGTTCTTTAAGTGGTTGCAAGTGGGACTCTTACAAAGGGAGAGTAGGTCTAACAGTCAATGTGGATGTGGACTTGAGCAGACACATGCTTTTCCACACCCTCGTTGCTTCCCCACTCTTTTCTAGCTTGTCCCACCAAGGCTAGGCTTCCGGGAGGCTGGTTGGTGACTTCCCCCTGATCCTTCAGTTTCCCTTTCCAGACCTTTTCTTCTCCACCACCCCCACAATTGTGCAAAGTATCATTTCTATAGTAAACTGGATAACTTTTATTTTCCACAATCCTGATTGTGGTTCTGTTCTCTAATTGAATTCTGACTGATAGAGAAGAATCCAATATCATTGGATTTTCATTATTTTATAAAAATTCTTAATTTTGACTAAATATAGCTTGAATAGTTTATTTGCAATCCGTAGCCTCAACTTTGTACAGATGGCAACTATAAACCACGTGTATGGATCCTTTAAAAATCTAACGGTGCTCCCCAGAACACTTTGCATTGACCTCTATTAAAACATTATCCAAAGATGGATAAAGTACAGGTTAACAACATGCAGTACAACATATATTTTTCCTTGGCTAGACCAGGGCTTGGCAAACTTTTTCTGAAAGAGACCAGGTAGTAAACATTCTAGGCTTTGAAGGTCCCTATCGCAGAGACTCAGATGTGCTGTTATGATGCGAAAACAGCCATAGATGATACGTGACTGAGTGGGAGAGGCTGTATTCCAATGAAACTTTCTTTACAAACACAGATTGTGGGCAGGAGTTGGCCTGCGGGTCTTAGTTTGCCCATCAGTGCTCAGAAGCTAGTCTACATTCTGTAAATGTTGATTTGATAAAGGAAAAATGCTGCATAATGGAAACGATGTTCTGGAAGACCAGGGAGGATGAAATAAGCAAATGTGTAGACAAACAAACAAACAAACAAACAAATCAAGAAATGACTTATCTCAAGTATTATTAGTGCCGCAGGAAAGATGTCAGATAACCAAGAGGGGGAAAGAGAGGGAAAGGTTAATATCAAAGAAATTGAGATTAAAGTAAAATTGTTTTTATTTTGTGTGTATGTGTGGTGGTAGGAAATATGAGTAGCAGAAAGTATACTTGTTTCATGAAGTGGGGTACAAGCAATGCCATGTTTTACATACTCTGAAAATATTAAGCCTAGCTCAGGTCCCCGCTTGTCAAGGCTGACGAGGCAGACAGTACCAGTCATTTGTGTGTATATGTGGGTGTGAGGCAGCAAGGGCCCCCCTTTCCTAGTCTGGTTGGGTATTCATGGCTTATGCAGCCCAGGAAAATGGCAAAGTTTTCTGGCACTCAGTTCAAGGTGGTCACCATGGTGCCAAGCCCTACTGTGAGATTACTGCTGATGTTCCCAGCGTCACAGCACTGGGGACTCAGGCCAGTGCCTCAGAGACCATGAGTGTGAGGAGGGCCAACTCTTCACCCCTCACCCACAGGCCTGAGAAGTCTTGCCTCAGATTACCCTCAACACGCCAAAACAGGTGACCACTCCTCTCCACTCTGGAACAAGCTCATTAGTTGCAAACTAGTTGCCCCCAGAACGTTTTGCCCAAATCCCCTCTGAGCAACTGGCTGAATATTCACAGCCCTACTAGAAAGAGTTTGTCTCTCCTGAAGGCCTGACCCTGGGCGAGGCCTTCAGAACTGACAAGTCTGTTGTGGGATATAATTAGGGTCCTCTCTTCCCCCTCGCTTCCAGACAGCTTTCCTTTTTGGCCCTGGAGGAAAGGCCCACATGAAAGGGGTAAATTCCATTCCTTCTTTCCTGATAGAGAAAAGAAATAGACACAGAGAAATATCTCAGTAGATTATCATTCTACAGTAAATTCTCAATAAATCATTATGCTACATGTGTGCAACACCTTTTGCTGTTAAAAGAAACTCATGAGAATCAAATGAAATAGAATATGGGAAATTTTGCTTTCTTTTATTTCCTCACCGTTTGTAGGGCATGGAGGTGAAAAATACATTTCCTGGATGAGGTGAGGTTCACAGTTCAAACAAGGAGAGAGCCAAAAGGTTTCCAGGGTCAGGGGAGTTACAGAGGAAATACCCCTCTCTTGCAGATCTGTGAGTTTGCTGACTCTTTTCCACCCCACCCCGCTCTGGACCTCTAAATATGGTGAATATATTCTGAGTTCTTGAAAATGGGCCAGCTGTTTGCAGAGTATTTAAAGAACTCAAGGGAAGATTTCTAAGTTATGATGATCTCCTCCAAAAGGGAGATAGGGAAGATTAAGGAGCCGCTGAGTTTACGTCACGGGCACATGATTCACTGACTCTTGCTCTTAAAATACCTGGTAAGGCAGAGCCTAGAAGGATTGAGAACACACGACTGGATCAGACCCCGCTACAATCTGTACATTCACTTTCTCCAAATATGGGGGTGCAGAATAGGATTGTGTTTAAGAATGTAGGTGTTAGTACAGCTGAATCACTATGCTGTACACCAGAAATTAAAACAACATTGCAAATTGACTATATTTCAATTAAAAAAAAGAAATGAAAGGAAAAAAAAAAGAACGTAGACATTAGAGGAAGTTTTCCTTCTAGCCTTCTCTTTATTGACTATGTGAACTTTGTGCCAGGGACTCACTGTCCTTAAGCCTCAGGTTCCTTGTTTTTAAAACGGGGGTACTAGCAGCATCCACGTCCCAGGACCAAGGCTAGCGTGGAGTAGCGGTTAAGAACATGGATGTGGAGTTGGTCTGTCCAGGTCCCTCTGCTGGCTTCACCACCCGTGAGCTCTGTATGAGCGTGGGCAAGCTCTTCACCGCTCCAGGCGCACTTTCCCCATGTGGGTAATGGAGCTAATGGCAGGATCCAGCCCTCAGAGTTGCTGTAATAACTTAATATGCTAAGAGGAGTAAAATACTTAGGATGTGTGTGCCTCTCTCCTGGTAGAGCTCAGGAAGTGTTAGTTCTTCATGTTGTTGTTAGAAGCAGGAGGGAAATTGGGGGAGTCATTGTAAAAAGACCTCCGTGAGCCTCTGGTAGATACTCAGCATCATAGTGGATCCAAAGGAGGTGCAAGATACAGGGCTATCTTACGTGCATAAGTTCTTTGCCCAGAAAGATTCTTTGGACAGATATCTATGCCTCACTTAAAGACTGATGCTCAGAATCTAATCATTAATGAATAAATTCATTAGCCTAAGACAGTATGTTTTGGTTATCTATTGCTACATTAAAAACTGTCCTTAAAATTAGTGACTTAAAATAACAACCACCATTTATGATTTCCCCCCACTTTTTGGACTGACTGGGCAGTTTTGCTTCACATGGTGTTGGGAGAAGCTGCAGTCATCTGGAAGGCTCATCTGGGTGGGATGTCCAAGATGACTCACTCATCTGGCACACAGTCGGTATTGGCTGTTGGCTGGGAGCTCAGCTGGGGATGCTTAACAGAGCACCTCGGTTCTCCTCCATGTATCCCTTACCATGTGGCTTTGGCTGCTCATAGCACGTGTCTGGGTTCCAAGTGGTAGAAACTGGAAGCTGCTAGTCTCTTAAGAAGTGGGCTCAAAAGTTGCAGAATGTCACTTCTGTAGCCTTCTCTTACTCAAGCCAATTACAGGGTCAACCCAGATTTAAATGAAGGAGAAATAAGCTCCATCTCTTGATATAAGAAGCAGTAATCAGGGACAGGAAGGGGCAATCTTTGGCGACTGTCTGTAACTTATTGCTATGTAACAAATCATCCCCAAACATAGCAGCTTAAAACAATGTACGTTTATTATCTCACACAGTTTCTGAGGTCAGGGATCTGGGAGTGGCAGAGCTGAGTGGTTCTGATTTCAGAGTCTCCTGTGATGTTGCCGTCAAGCTACCCGCCTGTGCTGCAGTTTCTGAAGGAGCTGTGGTATCCACGCCTAAGCTCACTCACGTGACTCTTGGCAGGAGGTTTCAGTTTCTCGCCACATGGTCCTCTCTGTAGGGCTGCTCATCATATGGTTTCCCCCAGTACAAGTGAGTGATCTAAGAAAAGACAGAGAGCAGGAGACGGAAGGGGAGGAAGAGAGAGAAAAGCAGAGTGGAAAGAGGAAGAGGGGGGTTGTGCGGGGGAACAGAATCTCAAGACAACTGCCGTCTTTTCATAACCTAAGTTTGGAAGTGACGTACTGCCACTTTTGCTATACGCTATTGGTCACACAGACCAAACCTGGCACAGTGTGGGAGGGGACTACAGAAAAGTGTAGCTTGGGGATTTCCAGGGGTCAGTTTAGAGGCTACCTGCCAAACTGGTTCACAGTGGTGCTGTGCATGTGAAGCTTCTCAGGAGCTTCTTAAATATGCAGATTTCTTGGCTGAGATTCCGACGTGAACCACACTTTGGGAAGCCTTGACCGTATCAAGGCTTTAATGTTACTGACTGTCTGATGTCCAATGCAGCTAATTATCTGCTGCAAGCACGCATTTACTCTTTGGCCTGAGTAGATACAGGTTTCTCTTCTGCCTCCCAGTGCGGTTTAATGCATCCTAAACATGCAGACCACAGACCAGACCCTTAGGTTGTTTGGAGCCGATGCTACTGACAGATGCACAGTATTTTGGTTTGGGGTTCTTCAGCAAACTCTGCCTATTTTTGACTTTTCCTAAGCTGCAGAGCCCTGCTATTTGTTGGCATACATGTTCTTAAAGGTAAGAGACTACAGCAGTGGCCACCCTACCTACAGATAATCACATGCGTATACATTCTGATGATATCACTACCCCTGGATTTCATGATTGTCCTCAGTAAGACACAAGTTTCTAATCTTCTGGTTTGACTCTTATCACCATGAGGAAGCCCTCCCAGTGCATTTGGATTTGTCCCCCCTCCTTTTCTTCCCTTCTACCTTCTTTCCTTCCATCCCTCTAGTCAACAGATTGTCTGTGCAGGAATCACCTTTTGGGCTGTCAGCTTAGCTGACAATGATTCTCCCTTCTCTTTTGCTTCCTCTCCAGTGTCGCCACTAACTTCGTTTGAACCGCATAGCCCTGACCGTTCTAAACGTAGCAAGTTGGATCATTGTGGACACCTGATTCAGGTTGGGCAATCCAGTTCCTTCCCTGGAATTTGGAATTGGGACCAAAGGGGAGATAACAAGGGATTCTTTTTGCATGGCTGAACTGCCCTGTAGATACAAAAACTATGATGGAACTGAGACCCTCCACCACCACCTTGCCCTTTTATTATGTAGGCCGATAACAGAAAAGTCTTAGTGACTAAAGAGCAAAGGAGATGTAGGGGTAAATGGGTGATGGAACGTGGGAGAGAGTGACCTTTGGATTCCAGATGGTTTTCGTTTTCTCTTATCAGCCTCTTTCTTGGTCTTGGCTTGACTGAGCTTCCCATGTATGCATCTAATATGCACCTCCCCTCCCAATCCATTCAAATTTAAGCTAGCTCCTATAGATTTCTGTTACTTGATTGTAATACAGTCCATCTCTACAGGCACTGTGGCTATATACCCATACCTGGTGAGTGCAGACGTTGAGAGAGAAGATTCTTTTTCTTCTTCTTTTTTTTCTTTTTTTACTTTTTAAAAAAAATTTAAGTGTAGCCACTTTAAAATGTATCAATTTCTGATGTACAGCATAAAGTTTCAGTTATACATTTATATACATACATTCGTTTTCATATTCTTTTTCATTATAGGTTACTACAAGATTTTGAATGTGGGTTCCCTGTGCTCTGCAGTAGGACCTTGTTGTTATCTATTTTATATATAGTCGTTAGTATCTGCAAATCTCGAACTCCCAATTTATCCCTTCCCACCCCTTTACCCCTCTGGGAACCGCAAGTTTGTTATCTATGTCTGTGGGTCTGTTTCTATTTTGTAAATAAGTTCATTTGTGTCTGAAGGAGGAGATTTGTTCTGAAGGCCACCCGTAGAACAAAATTCCATGGGAGCACCAGTGAGAGGTTTCTCACTCTACTTGGGAATACTGGCAAAGATTTCACAGAGCAGGTGGAATATGAGCTGGGCTTTGAAGGGTGGTAGGAGTTTACTAGGAATGACAAGGGTCTAAGTCTGGAGTGACCAGGCTGATGTGTAAAGGAATAAGGGCGAGCAACCACAGAAACTGGAGATGTCATTTGATGCCAGAAAAGTCAAAGTTTTCTTATGCCATGCTAAAAATAGCGAGGCATAGTTTCTAAAGAGAAATGAAGATAATCTAAAGCATAATTTGGAAACAGTTGGTCTGGAATATCTCCTCATTATGGATTCATTTGCTATGCACTGTAATAGAGCTAGTCCTTACAAACGCATTTGGAATTCAAGTGACTCTCACATATACCTTCTATAAGGTTTAGCCCATATTTTAGAGGACACTATTGGAAAACATCCATAATCTTTCATTCTGGTTGTAATATTTCTGTGGCATGGCAGAGACATTAAAAAAAGACTTTCACTCATCATGTTTGGCTCAGGCAGACATTAATTAGAAAGAAAGGCAATTTGGGTTTAATTTAATGGTAGTGGGAGATTCATTATACTTTTCTTTGGTCAGACAGTGCAACGAAGGTAGATTTCTATGTTATTTTTCTCTCTTTCTGTTCCCTTTGTCTTTCAAAGCCACAGTTTAATGTATTTCCTGGGAATTCTGACACTATTCTTTTCATTTTCTCTCCCATTTGGTTTTTTTCCATATTGTCACCATTACGTTTGAAATTTAATTCTTTTCTTACTTCTAAGTGTTCCTTTGTTTGTTTTTTACAACCTACAGCTACACATTTCTAATCTTCTTTATGGTGAGCAAAGTCAGTTGCAGATTATTCAGGGTTTGATAGCCTGATTACTAGGTCATGTGGACTCCTAATATTTCATCTTTTTCTTCCTGTTGCTGGTTTTATAAACTTTCCCTGCTCACTAAAGTATTCATTGATAATTAATCAGGGATGAAGGAGGAAAAAGAGCTCAAACAATTAAAATTCAGTTGTTTCTGAGCAAATTTGATGAAAGATTGGCTGGGGGAGGATTTGAAACTCCTGGCTAAAAGGAGGAACTTTGATTGTTGGTAGAGCTGATTTTCCTGGGAATACTGACTTGCCTGAATTAGAATAATAGGTTGTGGAGGAAAAGAGCTAGCCGTATTCTGAGAACTAACCTAGTTTTTCATAATACCTCTTTTTTTGTTTTTTGTTTTGGAAATAACTTCAAGCGTTCAGGGTCCTCAGGCTGTTTTCTGAAGTTGTAACAAGCTGTAAGAAGAGGTTTTCTTTTAAGGAGGTGGGTCTAATGGAGACCTCTAGACTATTCCTTCATGGGATGGCTTGCTCTCCATTTGGGAGAGCAGAACAACCAGAACATCCACTCTCTTTACTGAAAGGTGGAGGTAGATAGCATGGCTTTCAAGCCCATGGACATGGTTCTAGTCCTCACTCTGCCACTAACTAGCTATGTGACAACAGAAGCAATGAAAACAACCTGATGGTTTATTGCGCTATGTGCCAAACAGGTTACTTACCATATTATACTCTGGTCTTGCAAAAACCTCATGAAATAGGAAAAAATTAATACCTCTATTTTACATATAGGGAAACAGAGAGAAATTATGTGGTTACGTGGTTGATAAGCGGGAGGAAGCGAACTCCGGAGCCTTTGTTCTTAACTGCTAAGTTATTCATTCTCCCGGCACTCAATTCTCTAGTCTCTCTGTGGGTTCTTACAAGGGGAAACTCACGATTGCTCTGACACCCTCCTCCTGTTGGAGAGGATCGAATGAGACTGCAAAAGGGAAAATGTTTTGAAGACTATAAAGTCGGAGAAAAATACCAACAATTATTAAGATGCACAAGCTGAAAGAGAGAAAGAGAGAAGGCAGGCTCCCTGGAGCGAGAACTAGAGTTTGACCTTCAGCAAAAGGGCTGCCGTCACTGCTCTGACAGCCCAAGCTGGGAGCCTGGGTCCCTTCTTCCACGGCTGTCAGAATGGCAGGGACACAGGACAGACGCCAGGCTTGGGCATCCAGGCGTGAGTGGCAAGGGCCCCTTCACCAGAGGCTCTGGGCAGATTCACTCAGAGCTTGACCTTTTGAATGTAAAACACTTGTCAGGTTGCCAAGTGCCAACCAGCCAGGGGGTGGACTCAGCCAGGAGAATACTCCTGTGGCTGCTCCAGGGAAGCTCTCTCTCTGACTGGACCCCGTGACCACGGGGCCTCTTTTGAAGAGAAATGACCTCTACAGAGCTCAGGGTATACCTGGAAATTGGAATCTCTCCAGTATCAGGTTGGTATTTCTCAAGTTTTAAAAACTATGCATCCATTTTATAAATGTGATGCATTCTCTAGTTTATACTGTACAAAGTACTTATTTATTTTTCATTTTCTAACTATAGAATTGTGTGGTTTATCTGAACATTGTCAAATTATCCACAGCCGCCCCAAATCTGGTAAGTCTCTCTAGACAGGGTTCAGGGGACGGAATGCTTGTTCTCTTGGTAATCATTGATATACATAGTATGTTTATAGGAATGTCTCAGTTGACCCATTTGGACAAGAGATTGGCACAAGAGAGCTCTGTGAAAAGCAAAATCATGCGTTGTCTTTATAAACTATTATTGGTGGAAAAGCTTTCCTTTAGGAATCAAAACCCACAGAGGTCTAACATGAGATGTTCGTATAACTGTCCAGAATATGCATCCACATGAAGTTGTTTAATGTTCATAGCGAGGCAGTTTATAAAATGGCTGCAAATCCCTCCCATTCCAGATTGCGTTCCCCTTGGCCACGTGACTTTGCCTATCCTTTCATCAAGAGATGGAGCTGATTTCTCTGCCTCTTGAACCTGGGCTTGTCCGTATGCCCTGTTGTGGTCAAAGGAACGTTAGGAAATGTGATGCATGCAGAGGCCTAAAAACTGCTTATTTTGGGCTTGTCCTTTTTTGCTGCAAGGGCCTCTTTTGCCACCACTGACAAAGCCCAGATCAACCCTTCTAGAAGATGAAAAAACATGGGAGAAAAGACAGGGGGTCCAGAAGAGACCCCTACACCAACTGTCCTACCCACTACTAGGCATATGAGTCAATCACCCTGACTTAGTGTGTTTGGGCTGCTATAATGAGATGCCAGAGACTGAGTGGCTTATAAACAGCAGACATTCATTCTCACAGTCCTGAAGGCTGAGAAGTCTAAGATCAAGGTACCGGTAGATTGATTGTCTGGTGAGAACCTGGTTCATAGATGGTCATCTTCTGGCTGTGTCCTCATATGGAGAAAGGGACAAGGAAGCTCTCTCGTGATCTTGTGATGTTATGATATGTAATAAATACATGTTTGATCTTCATCCTTTTTCTGGCACCGAGCTCCTAAGATCCTTGGAATTTCCTAAGTAATGTGAGCGTGCCTTCCAATTACACATGAGTTTATGTTAATGAGGTCACTTCTGGACAGCCTTTAAAGGATGGGGACTGGTTGCCAAGGGAACCAGTTAAGCATCAGAGGATTGGAACTTTCAGCCTCTCCCTACTCCTCTACCTCTAGGGAAGGGAGAGAGGCTGGTGAGTTTGATCACCAATCATCAGTGATTTGATCAATCATGTCCGTGTAATGAAGCCTCCATAAAAACCTAAAAGGAGATTCTCCAGGTTGCTGAACAAGAATGCCCCCACATGCCTAGAGCATGGCGCGCCCCACACTCTATGGGGATGGAGACTCCTGTGCTTGGGACTTCTGGACTTCACCATACGTCTGTTTATCTGGCTGTTCTTTCCCATCCTTAATATTCTTTGTAATAAACCAGTAATCTAGTAAGTAAGCTTCTCCTGAGTTCTGTGAGCCACTCTAGCAAATTAATTAAACTTGAAGAGGGGGTCATGGGAACCTCTGATTTATAGCCAGTTTGTTAGAAGTACAGGTAAGCCTGGATTTGAGATTAGCATCTGAAGGTGAGGCAGGTTGGGGGGGGGGTGCAGTCTTGTGGGACTGAGCCCTCAACCTGTAGGATCTGATGGTAACTCCAGGTAGATGTTATCAGAATTGAGTTAAATTGTAGGGCACCCAGCTGGTGTGGCAGAATGGCTTGGTGTGGGAAAAATCCCCACACAGCTGGTGTTAGAAGTGAAGTCAAATGAAGTGTAGGTGTGAGAGAAGAGGAGATACTCAGGAGAGCTTTTTCCCTAAAGAGGATTATTTTTAAAGGGCATTAATCCTATTCATGAGGGTCTGCTGTCATGACCTAGTCACTTCTCAGAGGCCCCACCTCCAAATACTATCACACTGGGGATTATGTTTCAACATATGAATTTTGAGGGGACACAAACATTCAGTCTGTAGTGCAGCCTAAAACCCTGGGTCCCAGCCAAGCTGCGAGTTGACAAAAGAGATTTGCCAAGCTGCCCTAGACCAGAACAACTGCCCAGTAGATCCACAGAATCATGAGAAGCAATACATATTTACTGCTTTCAGCCTTCAAGTTTTGGAGTATTTCATTATGTAGGAAAGATGATATAAACTCTATTTTAAAAAATTTCAACCCAAATTCTTAGTCTATTAGAAGGATTGGCAAACTAAGGCTGGCCCTCCATTTTGTAAGTAAAGCTTTTTTGGAACACTGTTAATTTGCAATATATATTTTTTTCCGCTTTATTGAGAGACAGTTGATATATGACATTATGTAAATTTAAGGGGTACAATGTGATTATTTGATACTTGCATATTTTGCAAAATTACAATAGGATTACTTAACATCACCTCTGTCATCTCATCTAATGTACAGAATGGTGACTATTAGTTAACAAAACTGCATTATCAACCTGAGAGTTGCTGAGAGAGTGAATCCTAAATGTTCTCACTGCACGCACACAAAATTGTTATGCATTTTCTACGGCTGCTTTTGAACAATAATGACTGAGCAGTTGTGACAGAGTCTGGGTTGTCCTCAAAGACTAAGTATTGACTATCTGATTCTTAAAGAAAAAGTGTGCCAACCCCTGCAATTAATTGTTTGTGCTTTTTAAAATTGCTGTGTGGGAGCTTTTCTTGATGCTAATTCTTTGTTAGTTGCATGTATTGAGAATATTTGCTCCAAGTTTGTAACTTATTTCACATATTTATAAGATGTCTTTTGATAGCTAGTAATTTTCTTAATTTTAAATAGTCAAATAGATACATCTTTTTTTCATAGTTAATGCTTTTTTGGTCCTGATTAGAAATCATTCCCTACATGAAGTTAAAAAAATCTAATTAATGTTCTCTATTTAAAAATGAAAGTTTTGGGGGGAGGGTGTAGCTCAGTTGGTAGAGTGCTTGCTTAGCATGCATGAGGCCCTGGGTTCAATCCCCAGTACCTCCATTAAAATAATAAGTAAATAAATAAGAACCTAATTACTTCCCCCCAAAATAAAAAATAAAAATTGATAAATAGAATTAAAAAAATAAAATAAAAATAAAAGTTTTGTTAGTTCCATACTCCTAATTTGTCCCTCCCCTCACCCCTGGAACTAACAGATCATATTTGGGATTAATAGATACAAACTACTATACATAAAATAGATAAGCAATAAGGATTTATTTTATAGCACAGGGAATAATATTACCTTATAATAACCTATAATAGAATATAATCTGCCAGAAAACCTGAATCACTATGCTGTGCACCTAAAACTAACACAATATTTTATATCAAGTATACTTCAATAAAAAATAAAAATAAAAGTTTTGTTTTCACATTTATGTCCTTGAGACATTAGAGTTGACTTAGATATAGGGTGAGGCAGGGTTCCAGTTTCTTCCTTTTCTGTAAGGATTGCAGTTTGTTTTTACAGCTCGATTGACAGTTACTCCTTTCCCTACTGATGTGTCATTTCTGTCATCTATCAGTATTACATAAGTGTGTGCGTTTGTTTCTGAGCATTCTATTCTGTTCTATCCCATCCCGTCCCATTCCACTCTACTTGTTAATTTATCTGACCTTGCACCAAATTACTGTCTGAATTCCTATAGCTTCATAAAACGACTGTTGGTCTGTAGGGCAGGTCCCCTGCCTTGCTCTAGTTTGGATGATCCCAGCCATTCTGGCTCCTTTTCTCTTTCATCTACATTTTAGAATCAACTTTCATGTAAAGTCCCGTTGAGATTTTGCATTGACTCTGTAGATAAATTTGGAGAAAATGAGAATAGATATCTCTACAATATTGTCTTTCTGTCTGTGGACATGGTATTTCTGCTTTTACTTAGGTTTTCTTAATAGCTTAACAAAGTTTTTAATTTCTTCTACAGTTCTGACACACCTTTAGTTTTGCTATCTTGGTATTCTCTGAACTACTGTAAATAGATGTTAAAATTATATTTTAAAAATTATTTATTGAGGATATATAGAAGTGCAACTTAAATAATATTAACCCGTTTCGCAAAGATGGCACCGAAAGCAAGGCAAGCCCTTTCTTTTTCCAAAGCCAAAGCCAAAGTGAAGGTTTCGAAGACCAATAGGCAGTGCTTCCCAGGTATCCACAGCACAACAAAAAAGATCTGCATGTCACCGACCTTCCAGCAGTTCAAGACACTGCAGCTCAGAAGTCAGCCCAAATATCCTGGGAAGAGTGCCCCCAGGAGAAGCGGCTTGACCACTGTGCCATCATCAAGTTCCCCTCGACCATGAAGAAGATAGAAATCAGCAACCCACTTGTGTCTGAGCACAGATCAGACCGGGTGTGAAGCAGCTCTGTGACACTGATGTGGTCAAGGTCAGCACCGCCATCAGGCCTGATGGAGAAAGAGGATGTATGTTCTGCTTGCTCCTGACTATGGTTCTTTGAATGCTACCAACAAGTTGGGATCATCTAAACTGAGTCCAGCTAGCTAATTCTAAATATGAATTTTTTTCACCATAAAAAAACCCTATCACCAAACTACTTGCTATACTCTATTATTTCTAATAATTTATCTATTATTTTGAGTTAAAAATAATTATATAGTATGCAATTAACTATAGATTTATTTTTTCTTCCAACTCTTGGAACTCCAAATTCTCTTCTCTTTATGGTACTGGCTCCGACCTTCACAATGTCAATAGAAGAGGTTATTAGTGGGATCCTATCCCATTCATAATTTTTAACAGAGTGACGCTAGCATTTTCCCATTTAGAATGATTGCTCTAGATTATTTATAGATATTTCTGTGTCTTTTTTGGTATGTCTTCATTATTTTTTGAGCCCTTCCTTACTTTCTGGAGCAAAAATATATTGTAGGTTTATTTTATATTTTTTCTACCTTGGAGTCAGCCATTCCTCCAAGGAGCATTGGTTTCTTTGCATGGAGGATGATATATAGAAACCAAGATGTGGGCACCTGAGGTACTGTTACTTGTATGTGATAACCCTGGTTTCTCTTAGTGGACAGAATGGACACATACACACCCACATCTCTCTATACATTAAAACCATGAATTCACACCAATACCTCCAATTTCAATCCAACACCACAGGGTTTATTCTTGCCTTCACTTTTTCCATATTTGTAATTCTCTTTTTTCCAGTGAGAAACCTGATTTTCATTATACTTGATGTATTTAATTATTTGCTCAATTCCCTCTGTATGTTACCAAGTTCTTGCTGTTAGGCCCAACACACAAGAGTGGGAGGAGGAGGAACAGGAAGAGGGAGGAAGGAGGAAGGAGGAAGAGTTTGGTTTTTGTCTTTATTTTACAGAACCATCTGCCCTCTCCCACAAATAAGGGAGAAAAGACACAAAAGAGCAGGGGAGAGGATAGTGCCCCAGGGGAAACAGACCAGTCCAGTCACTGCCTTTGGGGTGGGGCTAGTTGGTGGCCGGCAGATGGGACCAGCTGGTCTGTCTTCAAGCCTTTTAAAACAAGAGTTTTTTAAAGAGCAGTTTTATGTTCACAGTAAAATTGAGAGTAAGATACAGAGATTTAATATTCTCCTTGCCTCTGCACATGCAAAGCCTCTCCCACTGTCAACACCCTCCATCAGAGGACACGTGTACAGCTAATGACTTCCAATGACATGCCATCATTACCCAAGGTCCATAGCTACGTTAGGATTTACTTTCAGTGTTGTGCATTCTGTTTCTGGACAAATGCGTGTATAAGAACATGAATCCACCATTAAGAGTATTATATAGAGTAGTTTCACTGCTCTAAAACTCTGGCAGCCTTTTAAAGCTTAAGTTCCTTGGTTGTTTTAGAGTCCATGCTTTTGAGGGCTGCCGAGGTGCTGGGTTATGTGTTTAAATGAACGTTAAGAGACGACTCTGGGAGTTTGCACACCTCTGCCTCCCAACGCAGGAAGACTTCTTGGCCCTGGGGTGCCATGCATGCACAGTAGCACCGTTTCTTGTTCAGCTCATACTGGCAGCTTTTTGTGTCAGGCACCTTACTGAATTTTCACATCGGGTCAGTGGGCTCCGTGGATTGTGATCATCATTCTCCATGTAAAGAGTGTAGTATGTGGCGGGGCCTCTCCTGCTTTGAGCATCTCCAAATGGTGTTCGCTTGCAAGATCATGCAGGTTCCTTCTGGCAAACCTGAAACAAAGGTGCCTCCATCTAAACTTGAGGGAGAACTTGCTGAAGAAGCCCCTAGTGGCCCAGTGCATTTTGAACGTTTTTATTTTTTAGCTTACATGCTTGAATCAGGATCCAAAATGGTTGTGATTAGTTGATACGAATTTTAAGCCTCTTTCAATCTAACAGTTTTTACTCCATCACCTGCCCCCATAGCCCCGGTTATTTATTTTTTGAGGAATACAAGTGGTTAATTTCCTACTGTTTAGATTTTGCTGATTGTATTCCTGTGGTGTGTATTAATGAATGCCTCTGTACTTCCTGTAAATTGATAATTAAATCTCAAGGTCGATCACATTTAGATGTGATCTTTTTGGTGCAACTCCTTCATGGTTCGGTGGTGTGTTCTTTTATTGGGGGCACATAATTTCTGATGGTCTCTCTCTTTTTGATGTTAGCAGGCTTCCAGTGCTCATTGCTGAGGTCCATTAAGTCATAACAAGTAGCAAAATCTATCATCCCTTCACTTATTATCTGGAATACTTCCACAAAAGACATGTCTCCTCACCAACTTCTAACTCAGTTGCCTGTGGTCATTGATGATGGTATTTATGATTACTGTTCTTGAAATTTGTTGGAGGCTTTTTTAATAGGATAATGCATATACTCTTTTTTCAATTGTTTTTCACATAGGGCTTCCAGGTGTAATTTCACTTGAACTAATGCTTCTGCAGCTGAAAGGTATTTTGCAAGGTTCTGAACTAAGCCAAAGGAATAAATAGCTAAGTGAGAAATTAAACGTCTTTTGGTATATTTGCGGTCCTGAGAATATTTGAGATCTTGTTAGGGCTGAAAAAAATGTAGAGTCAGCCATCTACAGCGGTACTCACAACCCTTACCAACGTGCCCAACATGCAATACACGTTCAATGTATGGTAGCCATTGTTACTGTCATATAATCATTTTATATGTGGGAAACTGGGGCTCAGTTCATTTGTTCATTTGTTCATTCATCAAATGTTTTCTGAGCCCTTATGTTCTCAGGAGGCACTATTCTAGGTACTGAGGAAACTGCAGAACAAAGTTCCTGAGTTTGCTAGGCTTTGTTGTGGGATGAGTCGAGGGAAACAAGTTAACAAATTGGCAGATAAGATGAGAGGTTGGTGAATGACATGAAGGAAATAAACACGGTAATGGGTTAGTGCTACTGGGCGGGACACTACTTGAGATGGGATGCTAACATTTTATATGAGAATTCCTTGACAGGAAGGAGCCCAATATGCAAAGATCTAGGAAAATGAGTTCCATGTATCACAAGTGTAAAGGCTCCAAGGTGGAAACAAACTCGGTCTGATCGAATTGCAGAGAGGCAATCAGTGTGGCTGACTCACAGCAGGCAGAAGTGTGGTGGAAAGTGAGTTAAGAGAGGCAGGTAGAGGCAGAGACCAGAACCCAGTGGTTCTGGTGGATTCCACACTGGTACATTTTGTGTCTCACTTTGCATGATTCTGGGGCTCTGGTAACTGTGTTTCTAAGCAGGACATGTGCAGCTGCAGAATGGAACAGTTTTAGAAATCACTTCCCTGTCCCTTCTACCCCTGCTCTGAAGTCTAGACCTGTCCATTTGGAAGCCAGTTCTGAAGGAAACCTGGTCCCTCGCTGCTGTGTGGGTTTTGCTCTTGGCAGCTGCTGTCTCTGTGTTCCCAGGGACCCGGGGCGTGAGATGCTGATATGAGCAGGGTTGAAGAGCTAGCTTCTGGACCATTCCTGCTTTGCGCTCTGCCCTGACCTCTGGTGGACTCAGCCTGTTAGGACATAGACCAAGCTAGAAGCTGGAAACCTTTGCCTCTCAGCTCCACTTGTCCACATTTGGCTCGGAATGTGCACTGTATCATAAAGGCCTTCCAGACCTGTGGAGGGGCAGAATTTCGCACGCTGCCATGGGGTGACTAGATGGCTTTTTAAACATCCAACACCTCTTACACTGGTACAAGAACCATTCTTTAGAGTTTGGATGGCACCAGTCCTGCTGATCCCCCAGGCATGGTGGGTGGACATAGGATCCAGCCTGACCAATGGGAGCACTCCATTCCTTTGGCCTGAAGGATTGGTTCAGAAAGAGCACATGACCCAAACTGGACCAGTCAGGTCTTCTTTAAGGTTTGGTTCAGAGACCTTGGGAGAGAGGGCATCTTTCCTTCTCTGGATCTAGAATCTTATAGGTTCTTGCATCCTTGGATGCCAGTAACCATCTCTTTAGCCCCATGGAGAGAGGCTGCCTGAGAATTAAAGTCAACACTGAGGAGGAAGGTGGGGTTTGGAAATTCAAAGGGAGCCAAAATTTAAGCTCCTGCTTCTGAGTGTGCCTAGGGTGAACCAACAAGTTCCCTTTTTTCTCTTAAGCTAGTTTCAGTTGGGTTTCTGTCACTTACAACTGGAAATCTCCTAATTGGTACAACAACCAGTGTTAGTCATAGTTATTATTAGTCATAGATAATCAAATGTAAATTTGAAGTAAATACGGTGTGGCACTTTCCTTTATGGTACCACATTTGTAATTATATAGTGATCTGGGTGACTATTTTTAAATATCCATCTCTCACTCCATGAGCAGAGGTCATATTTATTTTGTTCATCACTACAGCTCACTGACTGGTTGATAACAAGTCTTCGAAAAATATTTGTGGAATGAATAAATAGTTGCATGGCAATATTTACTGATGTGAGAATATAATCTCTATTATCTCATAATACTATTGTGGTTATCCAGGAGAATGTCCTCATTCTTAACTGAGTCATACCGAACTGTTTAGGGGCAAAGTGGGATGATGCCTGCAACTTAATTGGTTCAGGGAAGAAAAAAATCTACCTATCTTTACTATATCTACATATCTGTGTGTAAATATGTGTGTTGAGGGAGAGAGAGAAAGTAAACGTGAAAAAATGTTAATCATTGTTGAAATTAAGTGGCAGCTACAGAGGTATTTATTGTACTGTTCTTTCAACCTTTGTGTGTTTAAAAACGATCAAAATTAAAATTAGGAAAAGATTACCCTTATACCCTTATCTTGATGGGCACTCATGTTTGATTTGCCTTTAAGAAACTTCCAATTCCCCAATTATAGGACAGATACACCAGAGAAAGGCCATCTGCATTACAAAATACTTTTTAATTTTCCAGGGAAAAATATCCCCTCAAGTCTCCTCCAAATAATAGCAATTAAAATGATCCAGTGAAGATTTCAGCTCTAGGGGAAACTGGAATTAGCCCTAGAGGCCATGTCTTCTCTCCCTCCCTCCCTCTCCCCCTCCTTTCTTTCCTCCTCCCTTCATCCCTCCCTTCTTTCCTTCCTTCCATTATTTTGCTTAAATTAAAAAACATTCTTTTTTTCATATTATGAAGTCACTGTTAAAAAAAAGTTCAGACAATAAGGAAAGGTGTAAAGGAGGCAACAAAAATTATCTATGATGTTACTACCTCAAAAAGTAATAGTAAAGACGGTGCAAGGCGTTGTTCTAAGCACTTTACATATATTAACATGTTTAAACTTCACTAATAACCTGAGGGGGTATTTCCTACTGTCCTTCACATTTTGCAGAAGGGGAAATTGAGGAATAAGGGGGTAAGTTTCCCAAGATCAGTTCCTACGTGGCCTTGCTGACAAAGAGGCACTCTGGACTCTTTGGTAAATATTCTCTTGTACACCTCTGTGCACACGTGCTCACACTCATGTGCATACACATGCGCACACACTGTAATCACCCCAGTGCACACACGTGTGCCACAATCACGTGTATGAGCACACACACGTTTTACAAAACAGTCATTTTATTCATGGTACTTTATGATGATTTAAAAATATATCGCTCCCCCCCCCAAATACAAACAAATAAATACATACAAAAGTAGGCAGAAGAGTGTAGTAAACCAACCCCATGTTTTCATCACCAGATTCAACAATGATTAATTTATGGCGAATCTTGCTTTATCTCTGCTCCCAGTACTTTCCCTTACCTTAGGTTAAACAGACACACACACACACACACACACAAAACTATTTACTTTGAAATAATTTTGAACTTAAGGAAAATTGCTAGTTATAGTAGTAGTGAGTAACACCCCTTACCCAAATTCACTATTTTTAAACATTTTGCCACATTTGCTTTATCATTCTTTCTTTCTCTCATTTTCTCTCTGTGTGTATGTATGTGTACACAGATATGTAAAATTACTAATTTTTTGGCCCACATGACATTCGGCTGCATGGCTCGAGGCCCCTTCACTTCTTCCTACCTCAGTGCCCATTTCCTAAGAACAAAGATACTTTCTTACATAGCCACAGTGCAGTTACTAAATTTAGAAAAGTTGATTGATACAATATTTTTACCTATAAGTCATATTCCAGTTTTGTCAATTGTCCCGATAATGTCCTTTGTAACAATTTTTTTTTTTTTGCCTCTAACCCCAAAGGTAGTCCAGGATCGCATATAACGTTTAGCAATCATGTCTGTTTGGTCTCCTTTAATCTGGAACAGTTTTTTTAGCCTTTCTTTGCCTTTCAGGACTGACATTTTGAAAGAATAAAGGCCATGTATTTTCTAGAATGTTCCTGAAGTTTGGGTTTATCTGATGTTTTCTCTTGACTATGTTCAGATTATGTATTCCTGGCCAGAATTCTACTTGGGTGATGTATCTGTCTCAGTGTGTCACATCTGGAGGTACACCATGACCACTGGTAACGCTAGTTTTCATCGCTGGGTGAAAGTATTGTCATTTCTCTATTGTCTGACCTAGTTAAAAAAAAAGTTAGCCGCATGCACTAGTTCTGTGTATGAAGCAAGAAAAAATGGACCCACAGCATTATTTTTCATGATATTCCAGTGCCACCACCGTCATCACCACCATCATCACCATCACCATCATTGAAAGCTTGTTATGTCAGGCGCTATGCTGAGTACTTTTGCCTGCTTTAATTCTCGCAACCACCTGCCGAAAAAGAGCAAAGTGTGGCTGAGAGAGTAACTTGCCAAAGGCTGAGTGGAGCTTCAAACCTGGCTGACTGGCTCCAAAGCCCGTGTTCTTAGTCATGTACCATTTTTTAAAAAAATTTTTATATAGCTCTCTAATTTTATGTGTTTTAGTTTCCCAGCCTTAACTTTTTATAAACAATGCTGTCATGAATATGTCAGAACAGTTTCATGAGCCCTCAAAATCTCAGCTCTTAGATCCCTAGGCTTTATTTATTTATTAATGAGGCAGATATTCTTATTAGGTAAACTGGAAAATATACTCAGCAATAGGTCTTCCTGAGAAGGCCATGTTGGCTGAGGGTTGGAAGGGAGTCTTCTGGTCAGTCTCTCTATTCTGGGTAACAGTCTTCTCTAATGGGGACCCAGTAGCAAACGTGATTGCGACATTAATAACATTCCCTGAGCATCTCTCTATTTCAAGCACTAAGCATGACCTTCTCCTTTGTGATTTGTTTGTTTGTTTGTTTGTTTTGTGGGGGAGGTAATTAGGTTTATATATTTAGTTAGTTATTTTAATGGAGGTAGTGGGGATTGAACCCAGGGCCTCGTGGATCCTAGGCAAGTGCTCCACCCTCCCTGCTCCTTTGTGAATTTTTAAATCTTTGTAATAACCCTGTGAGGTAGGTGTTATCCTGCTCTGTTCAGATGAGAGCAAACATCCTGTGGCAGATGGACGCAGCCTCTGTTTCCACACATCTATGAACGGGGAACTCCGTTTTGCAAAACTGACTGGACCACTTACGAGTCCTCCTAATTGCTTACTTACTACTGTACTTAAGAGTTCACTTAAAATCACTATAGAATGTGTTAAATCTCTTTTCACACAATAGAGCTTATTTAAATAATAGCAATGAACTTAGCTGCCATTTGTCGGGCCCTTGCAGTTTGTTCAGTGTAGTTCTCTCAAGTATTACCTCATTTATGCACAATGACCTTGTAAGAGGGGAGGTGTATGATTTTCTTCATTTTATGTATGAGGTGACTGAGGCCAAGACTGTCTCATTGCACCTGAATGTACTTACCTGGTGGCTTTAGAACCTGTCCTCCCTAGAAAGATGCCTGAGGGCATGAGAGTGAAGCTGGTTA
This sequence comes from Camelus ferus, assembly GCF_009834535.1. Lineage (NCBI taxonomy): Eukaryota > Metazoa > Chordata > Mammalia > Artiodactyla > Camelidae > Camelus > Camelus ferus. The sequence continues at coordinate 111,771,233 of NC_045698.1, forward strand.
GTGGGGTCAGCATAGAAAATGTCAATTTAGAAAGACAGGAAGTAGCTGGCCAAGTACCTCCTCAAGACTTTCGAAAGGTTTCAGAGTTTCATATAGCATGTATGTGAGCTGAAACAAGGAAAACTTAGGTGAAAGTATAGCAAACACTAATTATCACATCAACAAACATACCTGTTAACATCTATTGATGTTACAGGGGCTTACTAGTAAAGCCTAGTGGTGGGCACCTAGTTGTGTGCAGATTTACTTTAGAATCTATTTTGCATATTCCTCCATTTTGGGTTAAATTGTGTGTAACCCAAAAGATATGCTGGAGTTTTAACTCCAGGTACCTGTGAATGTGACCTTACTTAGAAATAGAACCTTGGCAGATATAATCAAATTACGATGAAATTATTAGGGTAGGTCTTAGTCCAAGATGACTGGTATCCTTATGAGAAAAGCAAAGTGCCATACGAAGACGGAGACACACAGGGAGAATGTCACATGACAACAGAGGCAAGAGATTTGAACGATGTAGTTGTAAGCTGTTGGCTTCAAATGGACTGCCAGTTATTTTCTCCAGAAAAGATCAGGAAAGAATTGCAGTTTGGGGTCGGCAACCATGAAGAGCCATGTGCAAGTTCCTGCACAGCAGGGGAAGGAGACCTCTTTTATAGAGGGGAAAAGGAAGTTGGGAGGGCTATGGCAAACAGAGTCCATGGCTTTTCATTGGCTGAGTCGTTGCCAGGAAAGAAGAGTCTTCTTCCTGTTGGGCTCTGCTATTGTCTCAGGGCGTGAGAGCCCCCTCTTCTGGTCTCCTGACTCTATTTAATTGAAGTTTCTGTTTATTAATTTTCTGCAAAGCCAAGGAACACCAAGGATTAATGCTGCTGTAAGACACTAGCAAAATGCAAGGGAAGAGTCTACCCAAAGTCTTAGAAAGAGCATGGCCCTTCTGACACCTTGATTTCAGACGTCTACCATCCAGAATTCTGGGGAAATAAATTTCTGTCGTTTTAAGCCCCCTAGTCTGTGGTACTTTGTTATAATGGACCTAGAAAACTAATACAACCTCCCATTCACTTCTAAGGGTTGAGAAATGATCCTAAAGATTGGAAGGCCATTCAGTTGCATAGATAATTTCCTTTTCTTTGTTCCCTCTGAGAATTTCAAACTTCAGTGTGTATAAACAGAAGCATGTATATGTGTGTGTGTGTGTGTGTAAATATATATATACACATATATATATATATACATATATACACACATACACTATAGTTGGTTTAGAGGATTTTTTAAAAGAAAATTTCCACTGTCTGCAATTTCCTCATTTGGTCATTTAGAATGTATCCCCTAAGCTTCTTTGTATTGTGTTTCTCTTTGTTTTCTCTCCCCTGGGCAAAATCCCTCCTGTTTTTGTTGAAATATTTTCCTAGACCACTTGCCAACCAAATGTGTTCTCCTTTGAATATATCATAGTGGATCAGTGTCTCTCTTAAAATGTAGCATTCAGTATAGTGATTTTAGTGAGACTGTTATTTTCCTTTCTCTGGACATGGGTACTGTACGTCTATCAGTGAAATCTCATTTTGCTTTTTTTTTTTTTTTAAAGCAACCACACAGCAGTTATTTAATTGAAACCCTACATCTTTTTTTTAAAATGTATAGCTCCTAAACCAAATTTGCCTCATTCATAGAATAAGTATAGGTGTTTTAAGGCATCTAAATATATGATGTCATATTGCTCCTATTAGTTTTTTATTTTGTGCAACTAATAGAGAAGACCTAGAGCCCGAATACACAGTACAGTGATTATAGACACAAAACTCTATTCTAAAATTAAATGTAAAAAATTGAACTCTAGCTGAGAGACTAGATGTTAGTTGCTTTTCACACTAAAAGAGATGATAATTATGTGCCTGGGTAGAGGTGTTTGCTAACGCTACAATTATAATGCAATATAAATGCATCAAATCAATATGTCATATGCCTTAAACTTACAAAATGTGGTATGTCACATATATCTCAATAAGAAAAAAATATCTTTAAAAATTTATTTTGTTTTCTCTCAATCTCTCTCTTTTTCTCCTTCAGCTTATTGAAATAGTCTTGGTCCCGTGAGAGCAATCTCCCCATTATGATTATCATCTCCAGATTCAATGAGTAAGTCTGCCTTTTAAAAATATTCATGAACCCAGACTTTCTTCCTTTAGGTTTGTGCCATGTTTTTGCATTCAAGTTGGGCTGGGTGCTCCGTCTTTCACTTATTTGTGTGTGGCTCATGCAGGAGTTTTGCGAGCTGTTAAGTACATTGCTTTCTTTAGATGCTGCCTTCTCTTTCTGTCTCTTGAGGAGAATTTGTGAATTTTTTTTCATCAGAATGTTATTGAGACAAACTCAATGCCTTTGGACTGTACCAATCTTCTAAGAATAACAATGTAATGATACTATATTTAAACGGAGGGAGCTGATAATAAAATTTAATAATAATTATTATTTTCCTATGTACTAGGCATTCTCATTTAAGAAAAATAATTTATTGAGGTGGAAGCCACATATCATAAAATCTAGCATTTTAAAGCAAACGTTTCAGTGGCATTAAGTGCCTTCAAAATGTTGTGCCACAGCCACCTCCATCTAGTTCCAAAGCAATTCTCATCACTCTGAAGTAAAACCCCTTACCCACTGAGCATTTTACCTCTCTGCTCCCTCCTCTCAGCCCCTGGCAACCATCAGCCTGCGTTTTGTCTCTATGGCTTTATCTATTCTGGATATTTCATATAAATGAGATCATACAATACGTGACTTTTTTGGCTTCTTTCTCTCAGCATAGATTGGAGGTCATCCGTATTGTAGTATGTTTCAGTACTTTCTTCCTTTTTTATGACTGAATAATGTTCCACTGTGTATTTGTCCATTCATCCATTGATGGTCATACAAATACTAGTCTCACCTCTTGGCTATTGTGAAGTGCTGTTGTGAACATACCTTGCATGTGTACTTGTCTTAGCACTATCTTATATAAACTATGCCATTTAGGATTTGGAAAACACGATCGCTCATTTTCTAGAAAACCTGTTCTTGGGTGACTGTGTAATTCGTAAATGGAATGATACCTGCACTGAAGGTTCTTGCACTTTGTAGGGCTTGCTCTCCCCTGGGTTGTTGAAAAATATCTGCGACATTTTTCAAGCTGAGTGAGTACATCACTGTCATCATCATCCTTCTTTTTAAAAAAAAAATTAATTAACTTGCTTATGTTTTATTTTTGGTTTTTGTGGGTTTTTTTTTTTAAGGTGGTGGCAATTAGGTTATTTATCTTTAATGGGGGTACTAGGGATGGAACCCAGGACCTTGTGCATGCTAAGCATGCACTCTACCACTGAGCTATGCCCTCCCTGCCATCATCATCCTTCTAATGTTGGTGATGGTAGCTATGGCCGAGAGCCTATTGTATAAAAGAGACTATTATTATCCCCATTTGACAGATGAAGAAGCTGTGGTTTATAAAACTTAAGCACCTTTCCCAAGTTATGGACTAGTGATAGAGCTGGGACTAAAACCCAGGTCTTTGTGAGCCTAAAACTTGAGGTTGGTGATGATTATGTGCCTGAGTTTCCCATCTTTCATGAAGTTTATTTTTTTCCCCATAATTTTAGTGGATAGCTACTGAACATCAGTAATAATGAACCATCAATCAGTGAGTCCTGAAATCAATTTAGTGGGTCAAAAACCTCATTAAAATAAGATGGAAAATATCATGTTGTAAGGGTATTATTTTGTGAAACTTTGCAGGCACATATATGTGTGTCTGCATGGGGTCATGATGTCAAATGTATTTCTTATTGTGGGTTGCAGTCAAAAAAGTTTGAGAAACACTGCTCTAAGCCACTCACAGACTCACCGCCACCCCCCACTTTGAACTTCTATACACCTAATTGGTTCTTGCTAGTTTCTGTGTTCTCAAATATGGAGAATTTTCTCTCATCCTCCAAATTCACAAATCACAAATTTCCTGAAGTACAACCTTTTTTGCCCCCTCACAGACGTCACTACTGATCCTACATGCTTTTTACAAAATTTGGGTCTGCTTGCCTTTGAAGTTCTCTTCCCCTTTGTGCAATGACACATGCAAAAAAGTGCACATTTCATAAACATGTTAATAAGTGATAGCCTACGTCGATCCCATTCAACACAAGCAGACCAACTGTGCTCGTGTGTCACTTACTGGCACCCACATCAGAAGAGCAAGACACGGAAGAAGACGTCTTTCCTGCTGTGCCTCACACAGCGCGAATGCAATTCGGGCACCCGTCCCCCGGCAGCCTCCTGGAAGGGCCCCTGTGGATATGCAGATGATAATTCCACACGGTATAAATGTTCGGTTTTCTTCATGTCAGTAGCTATCCGCAGCAGCTCTCTGGGGACCCTTTCAAAAGCCAGTTTGAAACTTTGTTCCTTAAAACACAATTTTTTGTTTTTTCATTAATAATGAGAACATATTAAAAATGCCAAGTTGTCTGTGGGAAAGCCTGAAAACAGCCTTTTAATAAACTGGAGCGAATTATAACTTAAATCCTAGAAAATAGAATTAAGGTTTTATATTTTTATTTACTTAAATGCATGAATTCAGTCTGTCATTGAAACGTAAAAAAAAAAAATAAAAAGTCATTCAGAATGTTCAAGGGGTTCTTGATCAAGTAAGGATGATTTGTGGAGAATGCTCATCGAGTAAATGTTGAAACACCCATTGTGTGTAAAATGCTGTGCCAGGTGTTGAGGAGAAAAGGGAAAAATTATGATATAGCACACTGCTTCAGGAAGCTAGCCAACAGAAAACCCCATGTGTGTTCACAGGATACATTTAGAGGAGGTTCATCAAGATCTTGTATGTAATTAATGGTAGAAAATTAGAACCATAATGCCTGTTAAAAAGGGACTAGAGAAATACATTTTGGTAAGATCATGCAATAGGACAGCAGAAAGCTATTAATGAGAAAGGAGTGAATCTTCAAGAAGATGAGAAGGCTTTATTGTGAACAAACCATACTTCTGAAGAGTCTGTCTCATTCACTTAAAAAATTTTTTTTGGCAGGGGTGAGGCAATTAGGTTAATTTTTAATTATTTTAACAGAGGTACTAGGGATTGAACCCAGGACCTTGTGCTTGCCAGGCGTGCACTCTACTGCTGAGCTATATCCTACCCACCCATCTCATTCACTTTTATTTCCAGCTCCTAGAACAGTCCCTGGCATATAGTAAGTGGTAAATGTTTATTGAGCGAGTTAATGAATTAATGATAATATGATAGCATTTTAATAAAAATACATGAGGGGGTATCCACATACATGACTAGACATCAAACTGTGAAGAATGGTTAACTCTGAGGAGTGGGCTTGAGGGCAGGGAATGGGGAGCTTTGGAAGAGCAGAGATTGTTTCTCATTTGGGTCCCAGCATCTTTTAAGAGCACTAGCAAGTTGCTTGCGCTTAATGCGCAGGCTTACCATGCAGGACAGACCAATAGCAGTAGTAGCTAAACTGACTGTTTACTGAGCACTGTCCTCCACACTTACAGCAGTCCTTTAAGGCAAGTATTATTATCACCCCTATCTTACAGTTGAGAAGCTGAACCTGCAAGGTTTGTAGGTGATTTCTCTACTGTCATACAGCTAGCAAGTGAGGGAACCAGGCTGAACCCTGACGGTCTGGCTCCAGTGCCTGTGTTCCTAACCACCGGGCATGTGGATCGTAGCTGCGTAACTCATTTCTGTATTCTAAACGGGGATTAGCAGGATTCCTAGAATGTAGTGCTTGTATCAGACACTGTTGGCTGCTTGCATAGAAGCTGATCCTTATTCTTTACCAAGTTTGTAGACCTCCCCTCACCCCCAATTTTGTTCAGGCTGCAACATACTCTGGGATGTGAACCACCCCCGAGTCCAGGGCCTAAACCTACTTTGGTAACCCCATTCCCCATTTGCTAGGGAGGTTTAGGTGTGGCCATGTGACCACGTTATGGCCAGTGTGATGTAAAGGGAAGTCTTCTGGGAGGGATTTTGCTTCTGAATAAAGAGATGGTGAGGAGGTCAGCTCCTTTCTTCTGGTCTTAAATGTGGTTGTTTGAAGATGTGATGTTTGGAGCTAAATCAGCCATATTGCTTGAAGTAAGAAGGCCAAATATAAAAAGATAACATGGTAAGGACTGCAGAGTTGAAAGATAGAGTCTGGGTACCTGTTGATATTGCTAAACCTCTGCACTAGCCCTGAAATTGCCAGAAACAGAATTAAATGATGAAGTTGTGCAAGCCATATCCATTGTCACTTGTAGCTGGAAGCAATTCTAACCTTTCTGGTGCTCTAAAAAAAGCCTTGTTGAATTGAAAGTATCAGTGACTTCAAGGAGGTGACAATCTAGTTGGGGCTATATTCATAGAAGGTAATTAACAATGCAAGGCTATGTGTACTGAGTATCAAGTGACTATCACAGCCTGGTCGGCCCATCAGGAAAGTCTATATGGAAGAGATAAAATGTGAACTGACCTATGAAGATTGCTAATAGTAAAGGTGTAGATTTAATAATTAGCTGTGCAAAAAAGTGCCACATTAGGTTTTGATCGTTCAACTTGGTCTCATTTTTGAGACTTTCTGTGTTTAATCAGTTGCATTTAAAATTTTTTTTAGGGGGTGAGGTAATTAGGTCTATGTATTTATTTATTTCTTAATGGCAGTACTGGGGCTGGAACCCAGGACCTCATGCATGCTAGGCATGTGCTCTACCCCTGGGCTATACCCTCCCCCTACCTGGTTAGACTATTCTTGATAGCAGAAAACAGTCTTAGTTCATTCTAGCCACACTAAGTCAAGTCAGTATTTTCTACTCTGCTTCCTTATCTCTAGATGACATCCAGGTTCTGAAGGCCTCATGCGGGATCATGGAGTTGTGGTGGGGGGGCACTTGATCCTACGTTGGTGACTATTGAAAACTGGTTTCTGCTAAGATAGTCAGCCGTCTGATTTGTCATCCCCTCTGTGATGGCTTCCGCTGAGTTGTTTGCATTTGGTCCTTAGTCAGATGGTTTGTGGCAGTCAGTTGTGCTGTTTGCCAAATATGTCCAGGTCTTACCTCTTCTGGGAACAGGTAGGATTACATTTTTCACTCCCTTAAGACTGGGTGGGGTCATATGTCTATTTCTCTATGGATGTCACATGTGTAACTTCTAGACAAAGCATTTTGTTATGGGTGTCACACCCTTTAGAGTTGCTTCTCTCTGCATAGCACATGGCAATGTTCAAGATGGCTGCTTGAGTTCTTGAGGGACTACAGTGAGTACAGCTCTCCCATCCTGCTGTTATATACATGTGTCATGAGCGTGAAATACAATTTTGTTGTTGTAAGCCACTGAGATTTTGGAGTTGTTTGTTGTTGCAGCACAACTTAGCCTGTCCTGACTGGCATGGTGTCTATACGACATTCCATTGTGATGTCCACTCATTACTGTTGCAGAGGCTTTTCAGATTTCCTGGCTCCCTTTATTTCTCTCCTAATTTCTATGTCCCACTAGAAATCATGAGAAAATTGACCTGTCTTCCCACACATCCTTATAGCCATCTATAGTCTGCTGCTCTTATGCCATGGTGGAATGCAGACCACTGCAAAACTGCAGCCTTCCAGGATCCCAGGCACAAGATGAGGCATAGATATTTTCTACTCCCAAATCCTTAGACTTATGTGGTGTTTGTGCATGTGTGTGTTCATGTGTGTGCCTATCTGTCTGTCTGTCATTCCCTCACTTTTGGACTGTACTGGGGGAGGGGGTGGCAAATGCAGAGCTCCTTCCCAGAAATGGGGAAACTGAGACCTATAAAGCTTAATGTCTCTGTTAAGTTGTCCACCAATAACTGCTAGAACTTGGAAGCTCTTCAGAAATGTCCACATCTTTGGCATCCCTTCTAACTCTTCTTGCCCAGTTCCCAGAGAAGTTCTTTACTTCTCATTGTGTCAGTAAAAAAAAAAAAAAGTAGCTGAACAGTTTTTTTTTTTTCCCTGCAAAACATTCATTTTTGTTAGGACTTTTGCTTTTGGAAACTTAAGGTTGACCTTTATCTCTCTTTGTGTTTCTTCTGTGTCTACCTTTCCCGGAGAGAATGAAGACCACGATCTTGTTTAAACAGAAGAGTGATGAAGGGGAAAACAGCACTCTCTGACAAAGAGAAACAAAAATAAAACAAAACATTCTACTGATTAAATCTCCAAAATTTAATTTTGCCATAGAAGAATAAATAGAATGATTCGTCTTGCGTGGTCAGATCGTGGCTCTCCTCTACTTCACTGGTTGTTCCTCCTCACTCTCTTTTGGTGGTTCCCCCTCTTCTCCCTGCCCTCTTCTTGGAGTGCTTCTGGCTCAGTCTTATCAACCTCTACTCTTCTTCTAGGGGGCCTCTTCCAATCTCATAGCATTAAACACCTCCATGTGCTGTCAACTCTTATTTTTATCTCTTACTCAGAACCCCATCTTTGAACTCCTGTGTCTGGGATCCTCACCTGGATGTCCCGTAGACACCTCAAACTCAACGTGTCCAAAATGAACTCTTGCTCTTCCTCCCACAAGCTTGCCCCACTCACGAAAATGTTCTAGTTACCTAGGCATAAACTTTTATCATCCTTGATTTCCTTCATTATCTCATACCCCATGTGCAGAGCATTGGCAAATCCTGTGGGCATTACCTTCCAAACATATTAAGAATCTGATCATTTCTCATCATCTCCTCTGCTACCACCTTAGTCCAAGTTTCTTTCATTTCTGACCTGCATTATTGTGGAAACCTACTGCCTGGTCTCTTCCATTCTTGCTTACCTCAGTAGTCTATTTTCAAACGGCAGCCACAGTCATTCTGTCGAAACACGTAAGTTAGATCATGCCACTGTTCTGCTCAAAAACCTCCATTGACTCCCCATCTGACTCAGAGTAAAAGCTGAAGTTTTTGTAAAAGTCCTAACTTATAAAAGGCCTTACTTAATTCACGCCCCTATTACCTGGCTGACTTTATTTCCTTTTACTCTTCTACTTGATCATCCTGCTCCGTAAATTTCCTCTCCTTTCCTTAAAATGCCAGTCATACCTGGAATGCTCCTCTCTCAGAAATCTGCATCTCTCACTCCCCTTTCCTACAAGTCTTTGCTCAAATGAGACTTACTTTGACCTTCCCACTTTAAAGTGTAAACCTTCCCCTATCGCCCCCAATGCTCCTACTGTCTGTTCTGTTATTTTCTATAGAACTTACCAGCATCTAACATAGTATGTGACTTCTTATTATGTTTCTTGGTTATTGTCTGTCTCCCCTGAGTAGACTTCATGGAAGCAGGTAGTTTTGTCTGTTTTGTTCACTGATGTATCCTGTAGCACTTAGAACTCTGCTTAGCACATAGCAAATGCTCAATAACTATTGTAGAATAAATATATGAATTAAATGTATCTGCGTTTCTCATTGTTCTTCTCTGATGCTGCCATTGTCATTATTATTATTATTATTATTATTATTATTATTATTAATTATTATTATTAATTATTATTATTATCCCCTTTTGTTTGGTAGGGGGAAAGGTGGGTTCAAAATGGGCATTTTCCTGGGGGCTCAAATCAAACAGTGGGTAAAAGGGAGCTATGCCTAAACTCTTCCAGGTGTCCTCACATCAGACCAGGTTCACACACGCCTCCCATGCTTACTTCATGTATCTACGTGAAAGGAAAGTGGTCCTGCTCGTGCATGTTGGAGAGGAAGGGAACTGTCTTAACCATGCTTTGTTTAATGACTGTGTTTCTCCACTCTCCAGACACTCCTTGGTCTGTGACACTAACTAGAATATAGGAATGAGTGATGTTGAAAATATTGAACAGCTGGTACCATAGGCACCGATCAATCAGATTGGCCACCAGCTGTAAACAAGTGGTGTGGTTCTGTGCTTATCACTGAGCATCAGCCCTGAACTTAAGTACTCAATAGTAACTTCTTTGTTCATTATATTATCTTTTTTTTTTGAAAGGAAGTAGGGAGAGGGTTTGCTGACAAAGGCAGCATCTCTGAACATCAACATTGGTCCTTAAAGGAGCAAGAAGATCCACCAATTCTACATGAGCTTTTGAGGTATTTTTGAAGTATTTCCCCATGGTGACCCTATACTTTCATGATTTCAGCTTTGAAAAATTTATTCTAAGTTTCAATCTTAATATCCAATTATTGAGATTACAATAGATATGGACATGATAGGCTGGATTTAAAAAATAGAACTTAAAATATCATGCAAAAGGACAAAGTCACTAATAAAAAACAATCTTTATGTCAAGTTGCAACTTGCAAGTACTTACACTATGAGACATGGCATGTTCAGAGT